>NC_138982.1:121415553-122615553 GCF_964341445.2 Mesoplodon mirus
AAATGTGCATCGCTGCCTCAAAACTAGGGGCAGATTTGCTGCATCCTCTTATTTGTTCAATCAATGCCCCTGGTATCCTTTTGCCTTTTTTTTTTTTTTAATTGAAGTGTAGTTGATTTACAATGTTGTGTTAATTTATGCTGTACAGCAAAGTGACTCAGTTATACATCTATATATTCTTTTTCATATCCGTTTCCATTACGGTTTATCACAGGATATTGAATATAGTTCCCTGTGCTAAACAATAGGTCCTTGCTGTTATCCATCCTATATACAATAGTTTGCATCTGCTAATCCCAAACTCCCAATACTTCCCTCCCACCCCCATTTGCACATGAATAAGAGGTCTAGAACCTCCTTTTTTTTTTTTTTTTTTTTTTTTTCTGGTACGCGGGCCTCTCACTGTTGTGGCCTCTCCCGTTGCGGAGCACAGGCTCGGACGCGCAGGCTCTGCGGCCATGGCTCACGAGCCCAGCTGATCCGCGGCATGTGGGATCTTCCCGGACCGGGGAACAAACCCGTGTCCCCTGCATCGGCAGGCGGACTCTCAACCACTGCGCCACCAGGGAAGCCCTAGAACCTCCTTCTTAAGAACGAAATCGTTAAGGACTCCAGCCAGGTTGGTCATATTTGCAAACACCAGACTTTCCAAACACCATCAGAGACTGATGACACGGTTGGCTGACAAAGTTCTCTTGGTGCTCACTCACCTGTTTTCCAAACACGACTGTCGAGGTCAGATTCGTCAGCTGCACTGTGCTCAAGCCAGTGCCTACCCCTCCCTCAACAACTGTCCATTTCCTTCACAAACCCCAGGTCCTCAGTCAGACCGACCCTCCTCTCCAGGTTACTGTCTCCAGGGCCACCCTGGTTGACCCGGAGTTTTCCTAACTTCAAGGCTCTGGGAGCGGAGTTGGACCATTGAAACCTTGCCTCCCAGAGGCTCTGGATTCTTTATGTAAAAAGACTCATTTCCTTCCAAGTGACAGCTTCCTACCTGCTGTTTCCTTGAACAATAAAACCTTGCTTGAAAAACAAAAGCTGCTTTTTCACCCTTTACCACCCCATGTGGGCCTATTTCCCCCTTAAGTTATCTAACTAACTAAGAAAGACTACTCAAATGCTTCCTAAAACAGAGAAGATTTGCTTCTGGGTGACTTTCTCTAATTTATTTTTAAATCACATCAACCATCCTGTTTTCTCCCTGCACAGGGTCCTGACTGCATTCACATTTTGCATATGAAGCTTTGCGTTGACTTCGTAAAAAACAAAAAACTCAAGTATAAAAAAATTTGCGCGGGGCTTCCCTGGTGGCACAGTGGTTGAGAGTCCGCCTGCCGATGCAGGGGACACGGGTTCGTGCCCACATGCCGCGGAGCGGCTGGGCCCATGAGCCATGGCCGCTGAGCCTGCGCTTCCAGAGCCTGTGCTCCGCAACAGGAGAGGCCACAACAGTGAGAGGCCCGCATACCGCAAAAAAAAAAAAAAAAATTTCCTTGGAAAAGATGATCAGATCTAGTAATCCAGTAATCCAGTAACCTGTGATATACCTGAATTACAAATTATTTGAGTGAGGCTGTGGAAGCTCAGTTCTTAGAAGGCTCTCTAATAGCAAATATAATAATTAGGTCAATTGCCAGAACTGTTGCAGGAAGGGGCACCCCTTCCAGGGCCCGAGAGGGGGCTCTTGTCTAACGCTTGGAGATGAATTGTCCAAGGAGACACACGTGCTGACAAAGCAAGAGACTTTATTGGGAAGGGGCGCCCGGGTGGAGAGCAGAAGGGTAAGGGAACCCAGAACTGCTCTGCCACGTGGCTCGTAGTCTCGGGTTTAATGGTGATGGGATTAGTTTCCAGGTTGTCTCTAGCCACTCCTTCTGACTCAGGGTCCTTCCTGGTGGCGTGAGCATCACTCAGCCAAGATGGATTCCAGCCAGGAGGATTCTGAGAAGTTGGGAGGACATATGGACTGGCGTCTCCCCTCTCCTTTTGACCTTTCCCGAATTCTTCCGGTTGGTGGTGGCTTGTTAGTGTTGTGCTCCTTACCAGGATCTCCTGTCATAAAATAACTCATACAAATGGTTACTGTGGTGCCTGGCCAGGGTGAGCAGTTTCGGTCAGTGGTTCTCCTAACAGAACTTTGTAAATGCTGAGCTGCTTTCCAACAGGGCCTCATTTATGCTCCTTCCCATTTTATATATAATTTAAAATCTCAAAGGAGTTACCCTGGGAAAACTCTAAATCAGAGTGGCCAAATAGTGGACAATTAAAAAAAAAAATTTAAAGCAAAAACTCAGTTCTAACAATGTGATTCCATCTGATTAAATTGAGGAGATAATTTATCACATTTGGTACAAGGGCAGCCTTTTTACTAAATTATAAATATGTTAACTAAATGGAAATATAGCCTAAATCATAAAACCATGCCCTTCTTGATACACTGCAAGTCTCAGCTCTTCCAAGCTAAGCATTCAGTAAAAGGGCTTTAGACCTAAGGGCTTCTACTACTGGCTATTTAAATAATTAGGTATAGAAATGTTATAGAAAAATATAGGCATTTATGATTTTTAATTGATTTGTTTCGGCTTTGACTCAAAGCCGACTTAATTATGGCCTAATTTGCATATGCTTAATAGATATTCTGTTTTTAAATTTTTTAATTGTTACTTAAAATAGTAATGAATCTGCTTGGTTAAGAATACTATAAAAATCTACACTGAGCAGTCTCCTTCCCACCCATCCTTTCTTGCCCCAGCTGGCACCCTCTTTCCAGCAAGGTAACCACATTTATTTAATTAATCCTGAAATTTTTATTATGTTTTTGTGGGAGGAGGGGGAGGAATCCGAAGAGGGGGAGAAGGAGAGGGAGATAAATGGAAATTAGCTTCATTAATAAATAAATACAAATGTTATTTTCTGCCCTTTTAACATAAATGGCAGGTAGTATACAAATTGTTCTATGTATATTTTTATATTAATATATTTTGCAGATAATTATATAACAGTGCTTAAATAACTTCCTCATTCTTTTTGTAGCTACAAATTTTTTTTTCGAATTTTTTTTATTAGTTTCTGTTTTATAACAAAGTGAATCAGTTATACATATACATCTGTTCCCATATCCCTTCCCTCTTGCGTCTCCCTCCCTCCCACCCTCCCTATCCCACCCCTCCAGGCGGTCACAAAGCACCGAGCTGATCTCCCTGTGCTATGCGGCTGCTTCCCACTATCTATCTACCTTACGTTTGGTAGTGTATATATGTCCATGCCTCTCTCTCGCTTTGTCACAGCTTACCCTTCCCCCTCCCCATATCCTCAAGTCCCTTCTCAAGTAGGTCTGTGTCTTTATTCCTGTTTTACCCCTAGGTTCTTCATGACATTTTTTTATTCTTAAATTCCATATATATGTGTTAGCATACGGTATTTGTCTTTCTCTTTCTGACTTACTTCACTCTGTATGACAGACTCTAGGTCTATCCACCTCATTACAAATAGCTCAATTTCGTTTCTTTTTGTGGCTGAGTAATATTCCATTGTATATATGTGCCACATCTTCTTTATCCATTCATCCGATGATGGACACTTAGGTTGTTTCTATCTCCAGGCTATTGTGAATAGAGCTGCAACGAACATTTTGGCACATGTCTCTTTTTGAATTATGGTTTTCTCAGGGTATATGCCTAGTAGTGGGATTGCTGAGTCATATGGTAGTTCTATTTGTAGTTTTGTAAGGAACCTCCATACTGTTCTCCATAGTGGCTGTACCAATTCACATTCCCACCAGCAGTGCAAGAGTGTTCCCTTTTCTCCACACCCTCTCCAGCATTTATTGTTTCTAGATTTCTTGATGATGGCCATTCTGACTGGTGTGAGATGATATCTCATTGTAGTTGTGATTTGCATTTCTCTAATGATTAATGATGTTGAGCATTCTTTCATGTGTTTGTTGGCAGTCTGTATATCTTCTTTGGAGAAATGTCTGTTTAGGTCTTCTGCCCATTTTTGGATTGGGTTCTTTGCTTTTTTGCTATTGAGCTGCATGAGCTGTTTATAAATTTTGGAGATTAATCCTTTGTCAGTTGCTTCATTTGCAAATATTTTCTCCCATTCTGAGGGTTAGAATAAAAGGGAGAAAAAGTAAAAAGAAAGAATTAGTAGAAGAAAGAAAGAGAGAGAGAAAGAAAGAAAGGAAGGAAGAGAAAGGAGGGTGGGAGGAAGGAGGGAAGGTAGGAAAAAGAGAAAGAAGATAAAATAAAATAGAATAAAGTATGATAAAATATAATAGCATTATTAAAATAAAAAAGTAATTATTAAAAAAAATTAAAAAAAAAAAAACCGGATGGATGGAACCCTGGGACAAATGGTGGTAGCAAAACTATACAGACAAAATCTCACACAGAAGCATACACATACACATTCACAATAAGAGAACAAGGGGGAAGAAATCGTAAATCTTGCTGTCAAAGTCCACCTCCTCAATTTGGGATAATTCGTTGTAAAAAGAGGAAAAGGGGAAAATATCATAAATCTTGTTCTCAAAGTCCACCTCCTCAATTTGGGATGATTCGTTGTCTATTCATGTATTCCACAGATGCAGGGTACATCAAGTTGATTGTGGAGCTTTAATCCATTGCTCCTGAGGCTGCTGGGAGAGATTTCCCTTTCTCTTCTTTATTCTCACAGCTCCCGGGTCTCAGTTTAGGATTTGGCCCTGCCTCTGCGTTTAGGTCACCGGAGGTCGTCTCTTCTTCGCTCAGACAGGACAGGGTTAAAGGAGCAGCTGCTTCGGGGGCTCTGGCTCACTCAGGCCTGGGGGAGGGAGGGGTACGGAGTGCGGGGCGAGCCTGCGGCGGCAGAGGCCGGCGCGACGTTGCACCAGCCCAAGGCGCGCCGTGCGCTCTCCCGGGGAGGCCGTCCCTGAATCCCGGGACCCCGGCAGTGACGGGCTGCACAGGCTCCCCGGAAAGGGAGCGTGGACAGTGACTTGCGCTCGCACACAGGCCTCTTGGCAGCGGCGGCAGCAGCAGCAGCCCCAGCATCCCATGCCCGTCTCTCGGGTCCGCGCTCGCGCCCGTCTCTGGAGCTTCTTTAAGCAGCTCTCTTAATCCCCTCTCCTCGTGCCCCAGGAAACAAAGAGGGAAGAAAAAGTCTCTTGCCTCTTCGGCAGCTCCAGACATTTTCCCGGACTCCCTCCCGGCTAGCCGTAGTGCACTAACCCCTTCAGGCTGTGTTCAGGCCGCCAACCCCAGTCCTCTCCCTGCGCTCCGACTGAAACCCGAAACCCGAGCCTCAGCTCCCAGCCCCGCCTGCCCCGGCGGCCGAGCAGACAAGCCTCTCGGGCTGGTGAGTGCTGGTCGGCACCTATCTCTCTGCTTTGCCCTCCGCACTCCTGTTGCTGTGCTCTCCTCCGCAGCCCCGAAGCTTCCCCCCTCTGCCACCCGCAGTCTCTGCCCGCGAAGGGGCTTCCTAGTGTGCGGAAACCTTTCCTCCTTCACGGCTCCCTCCCACTGGTGCAGGTCCCGTCCCTATCCTTTTGTCTCTGTTTATTCTTTTTTCTTTTGCCCTACCCAGGTACGTGGGGAGCTTCTTGCCTTTGGAGGTCTTCTGTCAGCGTTCAGTAGGTGTTCTGTAGGAGTTGTTCCACGTGTAGATGAATTTCTGGTGTATCTGTGGGGAGGAAGGTGATCTCCGTGTCTTACTCTTCCGCCGTCTTCCCTCAGGTCTCTGCTACATAATATTTTATTGGATTGTTTCCAAACTTTGCTATTACAAAAAAAATGCTTCAGTGAGTAATTGTGTATATATACCATTTTACATATGTATGAGTATTTCTGTAGAATAAAATGTTAGAAATGGAATTGCTAATTCCAAGAATATGTTATGAATTTGTTATTCTTGTAGATGTTGTCCAATTATATTCCATTAGGGGTTGTGACAAGTTATAGCTCCATAAGTGATTTATGAGAGTGCCCATTTTTCCGCAGTTTAACCAACAGAGTATATTATCAAACTTTTGGCTTTTTATTCATCTGACGAGTAAAAATGACAGGTAGTTCTGATCTGTCTTTCTTATGTTACAAGGGAGATTACACATCTTTTCCAGATATTTGAGATGCATTTATATTTTCTTTTTGGTGAATTGTCTATCCATATTCTTTATCCATTTTTATAGTTTTTTACTTTTCTTACCTGTTGAAATACATTTTATATTTTATGGATGTTAGGTCTTGGTCTACAGTAAATTTCAAATATCTTTAGCAGTTTGTCATTGTTTTTTGATTTTGCTTATTGGCTTTTTGATTTTGATTCTCTGGTTTGTTTTGTCACACATAAGCTTCGATTATGTAATTGAATTTATTAGTCTTCTTTTAAGACTTCTGGATGTTGGAGTCATAGAAAGATTTTTTCTTGTTTTCTTCTAGTACATTTATGGCTTTCTTTTTATAATTTTTTTTTTTTTTTTTGCCTTATGCAGGCCTCTCACTGCTGTGGCCTCTCCTGTTGCGGAGAACAGGCTCCAGACGCGCAGGCTTAGTGGCCATGGCTCACAGGCCGAGACGCTCTGTGACATGTGGGATCCTCCTGGACCGGGGCATGAACCCATGTCCCCTGCATGGGCAGGAGGACTCCCAACCACTGTGCCACCAGGGAAGCCCTATAAAAATTTTTGATTAAGAATTTCTTCTAGTGTACATTGTGAGATTTGAGTTCTATTTTAATTTTTTTCTGAGCTCGCTACCCAATTGTCCCACCAGCATAAATTAAATTGCTTATCTTTTCCCTACTGGTTGGAATTGTCATCCTTAATCCTCTTATGTATCTTGGTCTATTTTTGGACATTCTATTCTGTAACTTGGTCTATTTATTATGAGCCAGACAACACTGCTGTAACTGTTAAGGCTTTATAATATATTTCAACAATGATCAATCCTCCTGTATTGCTCTCTTCACTGTTAGTTTTCTTGGCCATTTTTGCGTATTTAATTTTTTAAAATGAACGATATTGTTATCTTGTCTAGTATTTTTTGAAAAGTCATTATTCATTGTATAACAAGGATTAAAAAGCACATGGGTAATTGACATTTATGTGATGTCAAGTTTTTTCTCAGACTAAAAAGAAGCATGCCCTTCCTTTTGATCTAGTTTTCTTTTGTGTTCTTCAGAGAGGACACATTTTTTCTTAAAATTTTCTATCTTTAGTATTTGTTCATTTATTGTTAAGATAGTTCCTAAGTATTTTATAATTTTTGTTGCTGTTGTAAACGGGACCGTCCGTTAAAGGCTGTTGACACATGTAAGGACAAATACAAATTAAAAGTAGGAAACTTAATTCTCCTTGTTGAAAATTAGGGAAGGGATTTCCCTCTCCCTCTTTTTTCTTAGAGCATTTACGTTACAAATTGTAATTGGAAGTACTTTCTCTTCTCGTTGAAGTGTATATAAATTCTTTTGTGAACTAGATAGGGCTTTTGTCAGCTTTTTGACCCAGGAATCCATTTCTCAAGAACTAGGGAACCATCTTTTTTCCATGTAAACATCCAAGGAAGATAGCGCCCCATCTCCAAGTTTCAGCAGGAGTGTAGGAGCCTAACTCTAGTTGACCTGGCTCCAAGTTGTAAAATTACCTTCTAACACAAAGATATGAGAAGTTTGTTTTTCCTTTACATAAAGCCGAGTACCTAACAGATGGGCACCTCAATTGCGAGGTAAATGTAGGATGAACTATGTGAAATAAAATGGTGCTGTCAAGTCTTCTGACCTAAGGACTAGTTATTGTTAAACTTGAGAACCTCTATGTAATGTGTTCTATCTGATTGGCTATGTGGGTGACAGGTGGGATTTCTCTCTGTATTTTACAATCTCTTACCAGATTGCCTGTGTTGGGCATCACATTTCTTTTTTTTTTAAATTGAAGTACAGTTGACTTGCAATATTGTGTAAGTTTCAGGTGTACAGCACAGAGATTCAGTTATACATATATATGTATATATTCTTTTTCAAATTCATTTCCCTTATAGGTTATTATATAGTATCAAGTATAGTTCCCTGTGCTGTACAGTAGATCCTTGCTGGTTATCTATTTTATACATAGTAATGTGTATATGTTAATCCCAGTCTCCTAAATTATTCCTCCTCACACTCCCCTTTCCCTTTTGGTAACCATAAATTTGTTTTCTGTGTCTGTGAGTGTCTTTCTGTTTTAGAAATAAGTTAATTGTGTCTTTTTTGTTCTTTTAGAATTCCACATATAAGTGATATCATATATTTGCCTTTCTCAGTCTGGCTTTCTTCACTTAATATGATAATCTCTAGGTCCATCCATGTTGCTGCAAATGGCATTATTTCATTCTTTTTTATGGCATCACATTCTTATTTAACGTTTATTCAAGAATAGAAGTGTTGGGACTTCCCTGGTGGTCCGGTGGGTAAGATTCCATGCTCCCGGGCCTCCCTGGTGGCGCAGTGGTTGAGAGTCCGCCTGCCGATGCAGGGGATACGGGTTCGTGCCCCGGTCTGGGAGGATCCCATATGCCGCGGAGCGGCTGGGCCCGTGAGCCACGGCCGCTGGGCCGGCGCGTCCGGAGCCTGTGCTCCGCAACGGGAGAGGCCACAACAGTGAGAGGCCCGCATACCGCAAAAAGAAAAAAAAAAAAAAAAAAAAAAAAAAGATTCCATGCTCCCAATGCAGGGGGACTGGGTTTGATCCCTGGTCAGGGTACTAGATCCCGCATGCATGCCACAACTAAGAAGTCTGCATGCTGCAACTAAAAAAAAAAAAAAAAAAGATCCCACGTGCTGCAACTAAGACCTGGTGCAGCCATAAATAAATAAATAAATAAACAAATATTTTAAAAAAAGAATTAAAAAGTGCTTTCTTTTTTTTTTTTTGAGTCATCTTTTTTTTTTTTTTTTTTGCTGTACGCGGGCCTCTCACTGCTGTGGCCTCTCCCGTTGCGGAGCACAGGCTCCGGACACACAGGCTCCGCGGCCATGGCTCGCGGGCCCAGCCGCTCCGCGGCATGTGGGATCTTCCGGGATCGGGGCACGAACCCGTGTCCCCTGCATCGGCAGGCGGACTCTCAACCACTGCGCCACCAGGGAAGCCCTTGAGTCATCTTTTTATTGTATAATGGTACTCCACTGAATATGAGGTAAGGATGTTGTTAATTTTGTTCAAAAACTTTTATCCAAAAATTAGATAACAATTTGTGTCATAGAAAAAGATGAATTATATGTGCAAATTCATGCCTCCTGGTTGTGTCAGGGTAAATTCTTTTTTAAAAAATTAATTAATTAATTTTAATTTTAATTTTTTTTTAGGCCAATTCTGGGTGACTTTTTTTTTTTTTTTTTTGAGGTACGCGGGCCTCTCACTGTTGTGGCCTCTCCCGTTGCGGAGCTCAGGCTCCGGAGGCGCAGGCCCAGCGGCCATGGCTCACGGGCCCAGCCACTCCGCGGCATGTGGGATCCTCCCGGACCGGGGCACGAACCCGTGTCCCCCGCATCGGAAGGCGGACTCTCAACCACTGCGCCACCAGGGAAGCCCCTGGGTGACTTTTTTTTTTCCACACACACACACAGTATTTTATTTTTACAAGAGATAACTAGACTGACACCAAGCATTATAAATGGATGACCACAACAAAAGCAGCAATGATTGCAATTATCAAACACGGAACACACTCATACTTTGTCATAATATTGACATTCAGTCCAGTAATCCTCCACTGTAACAGCTCCTTTACTTTGCAGTGAAAATTGATTTGTATGTTTTTTGCCTCTGAGTCCTTGTGGGGATTTTTTTTTTTATTCAGACAGTCACAAAAGTTATAATCATCCTCATCAGTTCACTCAGTCCCATGTAATTAATTTTTTTTCATCTTGATCTTTTGTTAGCACTTTTATGACTTCATCAGTTTTCCAGTAGAGTTCTGAAAATGTTTATTCATTCAGTTCAGCAGTATAGTCACTTACCAGAAACCTGTACTTGTCGGAGTCTTTTCCATGAATTCCTTGAAGATGAAACCCTTTTATAGGAACATTTTTGCAAAAGCATCAGAGTACACCCAGAACTGTCTGTAAATGACAAAAGACTTAAAAATGACCACGGTTAAAGATTTGATGAAAGTTCATAATAATGCAATTGACAAGGAAATTTAGTTATTTCTGAGATATACATTTTAAAGTAATAACTAGAATTATGACTTATAACATTATACCAGAACATATAAGATTTTTAGAAATTTCATGTAATGTCTGAAACATTTATATTAACATATTTCCATACAAATAACCCAAAGAAAGTTTAGTATTAGTTGTTTTGTTTGTTTGTTTTATACTGCAGGTTCTTATTAGTCATCAATTTTATACACATTAGTGTATACATGTCAATCCCAATCGCCCAAGTCGGCACACCACCATCTCCAACCCACTGCAGTTTTCCCCCCTTGGCGTCCATACATCTGTTCTCTACATCTGTGTCTCAACTTCTGCCCTGCAAACCGGTTCTCTACTTCTTTTGTGGAGAGGATTTCTAGATTGGGAGAAGATTTTGTTTTTAATTATATTTCCCCAACACTCAGTTGGGTGTTGTGCCGTCTTTCTTCCTCCTTCTTTGTACTTGGGCATGTTGGCAGAAGCTGCAGCCACCATCTTGGACCATGCAGATGACCTTGCAAATGAAAACCATCCTGGGATGGCTAAGGGTGGTTGAGAAAAAAGATCGGAGGAACCTTGGTCCCTGATGACTACTGAACCACTGTACCAGCCCCAAATTTCCTATCTTTAGACTTCTTTTATATACAAAGAAATAAAATTCTCTTACTTCAGCCACTGTTATTTTGGGTTTTCTGTTAAACAAGGCTGAAACTTATTCTAACTGATACACTGCCAAAAAGAATAACTTCAGATAAAATGTAGCCAAATCAGCTTTCCTATTTAAGCCTCCTCTAACATTCAACTGGCTTTTTGCTTACATGCATGTAAGTCAACTGACTTAGTTAGCAAGACATACATTTTGTAACCTGTTTATTTTTGGTCTTTTACCATGAAGCCATTTACTCAAATTTAAATGTTATCTCAGTGCATTTCTGGCTTTAAAAAATGACTAAGATGAACTTTTGAGTATACATGTCTTTATCTTTTTCAGGCAAAAATATTAAATTTTGGGAAAAAAAATCAGAACAATTGTTTTCCCCTAGTTGGAGCACAGTTTTTGGGGGGTGTCTTTCCATTCATATAATACCTAACACTGTACATTAAAAGATTTTAGGGCTTCCCTGGTGGCGCAGTGGTTGAGAGTCCGCCTGCCGATGCAGGGGACACAGGTTCGTGCCCCGGTCTGGAAAGATCCCACATGCCGCGGAGCAGCTGGGCCTGTGAGCCATAGCCGCTGAGCCTGCGCGTCCAGAGCGCACGTCCAGAGTCTGTGCTCTGCAACGGGAGAGGCCACAGCAGTGAGAGGCCCACGTACCGCAAGAAAAAAAAAAAAAAGATTTTAATATCATAGAAAAACTTGGTTCTTCCATGAAATTCTTTAAATTCTTGATAATTTTTTCAAAGTAGACATCATTATGAATGAAAAACAGCCAACAAATGGGCACCTGTTGTCTTTTAACACTGCAGATTTTACAGAAACTTTTTAAAAGTTATAATCCTTTTTGTCTTTTACTAGTTTACCTTTTGTCTTTACTGGTTGCCCTAGCTCCCCCTATATTTGTGTCTTTTATTAACTAGTCCTATTAAATCTTTACTATATTTAATGCAGTATTTGTGCTCAGTTACTATGTGTATTTTGATATTTTTATTTAGAGGTTTTGTTTGCTGTTTGATACTAGTTGTTACTTTGTGTTACAGACATCCTTTACCCCCTCTTAATATTTTACAGCAGTACGTTTTTTTTTGTAATGTGAGACTGCAGAATTTCCTCCTTTTGTTATTCTTTATGTGATGGATTACAATACAAAAAAGTTATCCTGCCATTTAAGTGCTCAGAACTCAGTGTTTCTGCAGATCTTGTGGCATTTGTCTCTCTAGTGTGATATATAGAGGTGTAATTAAGACAGATTTCTGTTAATCTAATCAAGTTTGCTGTTAGTTGTGCATTAGTAGTATAAAAGTTAATATATACTATATGGTCTTGCAACAGTTTTAAAGCCTCTGCATAACTGATAATAAAAATGCATGACATTTTGTTTTTAATATTTTTAAAATTATAAAAAAAATTAAATTTTGGCCAGGACATGGAAGCAACTTAAGTGTCCATCAACAGATGAATGGATAAAGAAGATGTGGCACATATATAGAATGGAATATTACCCAGCCATAAAAAGGAACTAAACTGAGTTATTTGTACTGAGGTGGATGGACCTAGAGACTGTCATACAGAGTGAAGTAAGTCAGAAAGAGAAAAACAAATACTGTATGCTAACACATATATATGGAATCTAAAAAAAAAAAAAAGAAAGAAAATGGTCAGAAAAACCTAGGGACCTAGGAGTAAGACGGGAATAAAGATGCAGAGCTACTAGAGAATGGACTTGAGGATACAGGGAGGGGGAAGGGTAAGCTGGGACAAAGTGAGAGAGTGGCATGGACATATATACACTACCAAACGTAAGGTAGATAGCTAGTGGGAAGCAGCCGCATAGCACAGGGAGATCAGCTCGGTGCTTTGTGACCACCTAGATGGGTGGGATAGTGAGGGTGGGAGGAAGGGAGATGCAAGAGGGAGGAGATATGGGGACATATGTATATGTATAACTGATTCACTTTGTTATAAAGCAGAAACTGACACACCATTGTAAAGCAATTATACTCTAATAAAGATGTTAAAAATATATATATATATATTCCTTAGTCACACCAGAATTAAAAAAATAAACAAACAAATAAATACATACTCTTAAAAAATTAAATTTTGGTCAAGTTTTAAGCATCAATCTTCCATTCATGCATATGTTGGAATGGGCCTAAAATGTTCTTAAGGGAAATCTTGACCCTTTTGTCAGCTCACTTCTATGCAGAAGTAGCTAGATCTTCTACCTCCACATGGGATGGAAACACTCTTCAGTTTATGTTAAAAGTTGTTAATTCAGTGCTAACTTTGCTGATGATTAAAAGCCATTATTCTGTCCTAAAGCAGCACCTGAGAATGTCCTCAGGCACTTGTCAGGAAGTG
Organism: Mesoplodon mirus; assembly: GCF_964341445.2. Taxonomy (NCBI): domain Eukaryota; kingdom Metazoa; phylum Chordata; class Mammalia; order Artiodactyla; family Ziphiidae; genus Mesoplodon; species Mesoplodon mirus. The sequence continues at coordinate 121,428,734 of NC_138982.1, forward strand.
TAACATTAAATTCACAGCCACTCAGTATGATGCAAAAGCCCACTGAGAAGGGTGATATTTATGGAGGACAGCTTGAAAACTATGCAGTCCTTCCTTTCCTCAGATGATCTGAAATCCATCCTTAACTTAAACAGACTGTGGCAGGGCTACTTATCTAGATTTCATTGTTTTTTGGGCCCTTGTACAATTGCTTGTATTCAGTTATGTTTTGTGATTATGACTTCTGCCTGTGTTTAAAGATATTATAAATAGCAGCACTGTGAACTTACAGTACTACTGCAAGGCTATTATTGGGTCAGATATTCATTACTTGGCATGGTGTTTTCTTTATGAGGTCACATGCAATAACTTTCTCTGGTTTCATTACCAAACTTTGTGTGCTCGTTGAGTGAGTGACTAGTTAATTTTTATTGAGCAATTGGTTTATTTTTATGGACCTTGCATTATTGCGGGCATATAATTTGTTAAGTCCAATGGCATCTCTTTCTGAAGCAAGGGACATCGAAATAAATACCTGGCCTAGCTTCCCCTTTCACACTTTCACATATTTTTCATGATTGCTATCCCAGTGACTTTTTCCTCTCTGGCTCATCTCTTTGGCCTTGTCTCTTTGAGGTAAGGACAAAGAAGGATACTTGGTTCATCCTGTTTTTCTTAGCAGGATAAATGTATATATATATATAATTTTTAGAGTGGAGAAGTTTCATTGAGCTTCTAGAAAAAAGAGCTTCAAAACTGACAGTCTGGGCTTCCCTGGTGGCGCAGTGGTTGAGAGTTCGCCTGCCGATGCAGGGGACGCGGGTTCGTGCCCCGGTCCTGGAAGATCCCACATGCCGCGGAGCGGCTGGGCCCGTGAGCCATGGCCGCTGAGCCTGCGCGTCTGGAGCCTGTGCTCCACAATTTGAAAGGACACAACAGTGAGAGGTCTGCGTACTGGAAAAACAAAAACAAAACAAACCAACAAACAAAAAACCTGACAGTCTTTTAGAATGATTATGTTAAGAAAAACTAGAAATTTTTTTCAGGTTAATAATTTAGCTGTTTTTTAAACCTGTTTAGAATTCTTATTTTCTTCACTTATTTTCTTAATTGGTAATGCATCTACACAACTAAATCAAAAGGAACCAAAGGATATGCAATGAAAAGTCTCTCCCATCTCACGTCCTCAAATTTCTTTCCTTATAAGTTGCCAATGTTATTTCTTTTGTTCCCATATTTCTTGTATAAACAAATATATATAAATTCTTTATGGTAATATACTTATCACACTGTGCTACCACATTTATCAAAACCACTATATAGGGGCCTCCCTGGTGGCGCAGTGGTTGAGAGTCCGCCTGCCGATGGAGGGGATACGGGTTCGTGCCCCGGTCTGGGAGGATCCCATATGCCGCGGAGCGGCTGGGCCCGTGAGCCATGGCCGCTGGGCCTGCGCGTCCGGAGCCTGTGCTCCGCAACGGGAGAGGCCACAACAGTGAGAGGCCCGCATACCGCAAAACAAAAACAAAAACAAAAAAAAACACTATATATTAGAGCTTTCTCCCTATCAGTACATAAAGCATTTCCCCATTCTTTGCTCTGGTTGACAAGTATTCTATGGCTATACTTTATTTAGCCAGTTCCCTATTCATGGTCATTTTGGTTTTCTAATGCCTTTTAAAAAAATATTAACACAAACAATATTTTATTGGACGACTTTGTACAGAGCCAATTTGCCTGTTTGAGTATATCTGTAAGATAAGTAATAGAAGTATAACTTTGGCTCACATTTTACATGCACTTTAAGTTTTGATGGACATTGCCAACATGCTGTTCATAGAAGTAATACTACTTTACCTTCCCCTAGCTATTTTATTATTGCTTCTGAGGCCCTCAGAGTATCAAATGACTTTATATCATTTGAGTGCAATTCAGAATTAACCATAGATGGTCTTTGCCCACAAGAACTAACATTCAAAAGAGAGAATTTTTTTTCCAAGCATATATATATATTTTTTTAATTGACTGACTTTTTTGGTAATTTATTTGCCCACATTTCTTTGCCTTGGCTTAGAAAAGTCTGGAAGAGTGAGTGTAATGAAACAGGCAGAAACAGCTAGAAAGGTAGTTAACAAATGATAGTCCTCCTTCGCCTCAGAGCCCATCATGTTGTCACAGATGTCTCTTGACCCTGGATTTAAAGAGGCCTATGGCTACTGATTAGCACCACACAGGAGATGGGAGTGGGGACGGATGAGCTAGAAGCCTGGTGTCTAAAAGTGGAAGCTTAACCATAGCCTTGCCCAGGACAACTTTCCAAACTACGAATTACTCTTGACTTTGAAAAAAAGTTCCCATTTCCCATGAAGGATTCTGATGTGAAAGAATAAAAAGGCGAATTACAAATAGCATCCTGTGCATTGGCTATTGAAGAAAGAGCCATGAAGAAATATCTAGTCTCACCAGTGGTGGGTCCAGAAACATAGCTCTGTCTCCAAATGGCTTCAACTCATTTCTGCTCATCTTATTTTACCTGTGAAATAGAAGGACATATATGCTTTTCTTTTTGTCAAAACAGTGTTCAGAGGGCTAAAGTGCTTTGTCCGCCTGCCGATGCAGGGGACACGGGTTCGTGCCCCGGTCTGGGAGGATCCCACATGCTGCGGAGCACCTGAGCCTGTGAGCCATGGCCGCTGGGGCTGCGTGTCCGGAGCCTGTGCTCCACAACGGGAGAGGCCACAACAGTGAGAGGCCTGCGTACCGAAAAAAAAAAAAAAATCTACACTCTAATGCAATGGAATTAGATGCTCATCTGGAAACACACACTATTCTTTTCCATCTCTTGTCTTTGTTCTCTTGCGTGCCAGGAAGGTTCTCTTCCCCATTTACTGCACATCAAAATTCTAGCTGCACTGTGCATTCAATAAATTTTCCCTAACGCTGCCCCAACATACTATGTAATTTTTGCCTTGGCCAAACACATGCTGCACTTTCTTGAATCTCTCATCCAGCATTCTGGACAGAGCTATTCATATTTATGAATTTGCCTCTCATATTCACCTGCATTGGATTATAAGCCCTTTTATGACACAAACCATTATCCTTATATCGAATGCAGTGCCTGGCTCACTTGAGGGGCTTACACACACACACACACACACACACACACACACATGAATGTATTTAGCATAAGCATAAAAACAATTATGATGGAAGTAGATGAATGAATGAAAAAGTGTAACTTTCCTCCTATAAGTTGAATGGTAGAGGACATTTTTAGTAATTGATGCTGTATATTTGCAATGAGAAGATATTGTTTCCTCCATTTCTAATGAGCCAGTGGTTCTCAATGCCATCAGGATCACCTAGATAGATTTCTTAAACTCAAGTTGCTGTCCCCCTCCCCCGAATTTAATTCAGTAGATCTAAGACTGTATATTTCTAACAAATTCCCAGGGGATGCTGATGCCACAGGTTCAGGCACTAGATTCCGAGACCCATTGTAATAAGCTATAGTAATAGTGTGAGTGTAATAACAGTGTAGTAACATAATTATGCCTCTGTTACTTTTGTCCAGTTAGCCCTGATCTCTTTACCCAGGGGGATGTTTGAGAGACCCAGAAACAGTTTGGACTGTGCCAGTGTGTCAGTGGTCTGTGACGGATGAGAAGATCAACCTTCCTAACTGGCATTGTTTTGATATTATTGCTCCCTTGAGCCTGTGAGGGAATCTGTAAATCCATACAGTAAATCCTTCTACTGTAGTCCTCAACTCCCAGAGAAAGGACAGTAGCACTTGAAGGTCAAGCACTGTTTAGACTTCAATACTCTGTTGCGATAAGGCCTGGGATGCCATACACCACATACAGGTCATGTGCTGTGCTGACAGGGAATCTGTGTGGTCCTGTTACGGAGGAGTCCAAGCTCGTACTGTTCGCTGCACGACGGGCCAATAAATCGAGAGACGAGGTGTTGGGGCAAGGAATAGAGACTTTATTCAGAAAGGCAGCAGATAGAGAAGATGGCAGACTAGTGTCCCAAAGCACCATTTTACCGGAGTTAGAACTCAGGTTTCTTTTATACTAAAAGGGGAGGGGGTGTGGCTAGTTGTTGCAAACTTCTTGGTCCCGGAGTCCTTTGTTCTTTCAGCTGTCCAAGTAGGTCTTGTCACAATGTTCCTATAAAACTCCAACAAGGCAATTATTTTCTGTTCTGCAACTTTTTATTATACCTTTAAAGGTCAAGCCTGGGAAGCAGAGCCTTGAGAATGAGCTATCAGGTATATTTTAGGCTATTGGGAGTCAGGTTTATTCTTCTCTGTTAGAGTCCTAATGCCTAGATTTCAAAAGAATGAGGGTGCAAGAATGTAATTTGTGGGATCCAATGCAAAATGAAAATGAGGGATTCTTTGATAAAAAATTATGTAGAATTTCAAGATGGCAACAGCAGAGTAGAGAGCAAGTGTGGGACCCTTCTGAGTGCCCAGGTTACATGTCCATGAAGTTGGTCTTAACCTTGGCCATGCAAAGACTTCCAGCCATTTCTGGAAGAGAAAGCAAATGCCAGGGAAAGACTGAGTGAGATGGGGTGGGGGGGGAGGCGGGGGGTGGAGTTGTATGACGCAGGTATAGATGGTGGAACAGGAGGCTGGTGTTAGAGCTGACTTTCCTGGCCCTTTTCTCTCCCAATGTTGTTACGGTGTGGCTCTTTTTCCCCCTTGGAACAGAGCACTGAAGTGTTGGCATGTCCCTCAGGGTATATGGACTATGATGGTCTAAGAAAGAATGTCAAGGACACCACCAACCCATCACCCCAGTGGAGCACTGAATAGCCCGGCTGGTTGGGAGCAGCAGAACCCCAGCCCACTACCCCCGCCACCCCAGAGTTCACCAGAGCTTAGAGTTGATGCTGTTTTCCTTATTTACTCCATCTTTTTCCTTTTATTTGTTTAAAAAACTACATATATTATTTTTTTCTTCGAAGCAATTTTATTTATTTAAAAAAGTTAAAGGAATCCCTGTGATTTCCATGAAGGGCCTGCTAGATTACCATCCTTGGGAGCCAGCATCTGTGCCATCCGTCTTGGTGTCCTTATTCCCAGCACAGCACCAGATCCCCAGACAAAGTGAGGTACGATTATGTTGAAAAATTGAACCAAATTGTTTCTGGCATTTGCTCTGAAGCTTCAGATTCTCTTCTAGCACAGAGTTAGCATTTAAGTATTAAAAAAGAAGCTAGCTAATTTTGTCACACATTTGGGTGATGACCTAAGGTTTTGCCAAGCTTTATTATGGAATTTTTCTTGTTATAATAAAAACTCTTTGCTGGACTTTGAAGAGAGGTAATTTGATACGAAGTAGCTGTGTGATCTGGGTAGCCACTTAACGGGTGTGGCCTTATTTTCCTTATGCAATAATTTGTCATTTAATTGAGAAATCAATTAGTTAATACCCATTTATTGAGTCAGATTTTGCTAAGCACAGAGGATGCTTTTTAAAAAAAATTTATTTATTTAATTAATTTATGTTTTGCTGCGTTGGGTGTTCATTGCTACGCCAGGGCTTTCTCTAGTTGCTGCGAGCAGGGGCTACTCTTTGTTGCGGTGTGCAGGCTTCTCATTGCGGTGGCTTCTCTTGTTGCGGAGCATGGGCTCTAGGCATGAGGGCTTCAGTAGTTGTGGCACTTGGGCTCAGTAGTTGTGGCACATGGGCTTAGTTTCTCCAAGGTATGTGGGATCTTCCAGGACCAGGGAGTGAACCCGTGTTCCCTGCATTGGCAGGCAGATTCTTAAGCACTGCGCCACCAGGGAAGTCCTGAGGATCCTTTTTCTAAAGTATTTTTTTAATTTAGGTAACATTGGTTTATAACATTATATAAGTTTCATGAGTAAAACATTATCTTTTGACTTCTATGTATGCTACAGAAGGTTCACCGCAAAAAGTTCAGTTTCCATCTGTCACCCTACAGTTGACCTCCTTTACCCATTTCACCCTTCCCCCCTTCCCCTCTGGTAACCATTACTCTGTTCTCTGTATCTATATGTTCATTTATTTAATTTATTATTATTATATTTCATATATGAGTGAAATCATATGGTATTTGTCTTTCTCCATTTGACTTATTTCACTTAGCATAATACCCTCAAGGTCCATCCATGTTGTCACAAATGGCAAGTTTCATTCTGTTTAATGGCTGAATAATATTCCATTGTATTTATATACCACGTGTTGCTTATCCATTCATCCATTAATGGGTACTTACATTGTTTCCATATCTTGGCTATTGTAAATAATGTTTTGATGAATGTAGGGGTGCATATATCTTTTCAAATTAGTGTTTTTGTTTTCTTTGGATAAATACCCAGAAGTGAAATAGCTGGATCATATTCTATTTTTAATTTTTTGAAGAATCTCCATACTGTTTTCTGTAATGGCTGCACCAGTTTACATTCCTACCAACAGTGTACAAGGGTTCCCTTTTCTTTACATCTTTGCCAACACTTGTTGTTTCTTGCCTTTTTGATAATAGCTGTTCTAACAGGCGTGAGATGATATTTCATTGTGGTTTTGATTTGTGTTTCCCTAATAAATAGTGACTATCATATTTTCATGCAAGCACAGAGGATGTTAACACAAATAGACATAAGTACTAGTTCACACCTTCTTAACAACTGGTGCTCATGGGCATGTAAAGAAATAATAATATGGTTGTCACAGATGCCAGAATGGTAGCAATAGGAATAAGGGCTCTGTGAACCTAGAAAAGGAGCCCCCCCCCCCCTGCTTGGGGAGTTAAGACAGATTTCACAAAGGGAAGTGCACCTGAGGAGTGTCTCCAGAAGTGGTGGAGGAGTGCCCCAGAAGTGGCCTCAAATTTTTCCTTTTAATTTTGTCAGAATGGAAGAGTCTCTATAGCTCCTTCCAGGGCTACCATATTAAGATACAGTAGTCCTAGCTTATCTGTGGAGGATATATTCCAAGCCCCCAGTGGGTGCCTAAAACTACAAATAGTACCAAAGCCTGTGTATACTACGTTTTTTCCTATACACCCATACATACCTATGATAAAGTTTAACTTATAAATTAAACACAGTAAGAGAGTAACAACAATAATTAATAATAGAACAATTATAATAATATACTGTAATAAAAATTTTGTGAATATGGTCTTTCTCTCTCAAAATATATTATTGTACAAATTTAATGCCTTTTCCACCTTCACTAACCACTTCTCCTGCACTGTGGCTGCAACTTTTGCAGTTTGAAGTATGGCAGGAAAACAACAGCACAAATTTCTTTTTCCTTCTTCATAATTTCATGGATAGAAGATTCTTTCTTACATAGGTCTTAGCAACCTCAGCATACAATTTTTTCCTTTCCTTAAGTTGAGAACTTTCACCTTTTTTACTTAAAGCACGCCCTTTATGGCTTCCGTTTGGCATATTCAAATTGCCAGCATCACTACTTTTTCACTTTGGGACCATTATTAAGTAAAACAAGGGTTACCTGAACACAAGCACTATGATATAGTGACAGTCAATCTGATAACTGAGTGCTTCAGATCCCTGGCTGGAGGGAGCGGGACCATGCAAGAGTTCCTTCCTCATGCCACTCAGAAGCGGCTTGCTGTTTAAAACTTACACATTGTTTATTTCTGGAAATTTCCATTTAATATTTTTGGACCGCAGTTGACCAAGTGTAACTGAGATCATGGAAAGCAAAACCATGTATAAAGGGGGACTACTGTGCTAGGGTCTAAGAGGTGGCCTAAAAAATGTTCGACAGTAGTACAATACTTGTTTCTGTATGCTCTTATTTTTTCTCTCAGGCACTGGCTATCTCCTATTCCAAGACATAACTGTTTTGACTACACGGTTCTGTTTGCTGTAGTGAGCAGACTGCTCTTTCATATTTTTATTTTTATTTATTTATTTTTAAAATAAATTTATTTATTATTTTTGGCTGTGTTGGGTCTTCGTTGCTGTGTGCAGGCTTTCTCTAGCTGCAGCGAGCGGGGAGGTGCTACTCTTCGTTGCAGCGTGCGGGCTTCTCATTGCGGTGGCTTCTCTTGTTGTGGAGCATGGGCTGTAGAGCGCATGGGCTTCAGTAGGTGTGGCATGTGGGCTCAGTAGTTGTGGCTCATGGGCTTAGATGCTCTGCAGCATGTGGGATCTTCCTGGACCAGGGCTTGAACCCATGTCCCCTGCATTGGCAGGCGGATTCTTAACCACTGCGCCACCAGGGAAGCCCCATATTTTTATTAAGGAACATAATTTCTGTCCTCACCACCCCCATATACTGGTTTCACTTTTTTCCCTCTACTTTCTTTTTTTTTTTCAAAGATCCTTGAAAAAGCCTTGTTTTACAGAACCCTCTTGAGCAAGAGCTAATTAGTTTTCTCAGCAAAATTAAAGGTGAATCATCCTCAAAACTCATAGACCTCTTGAACTTCTAGGAAGAGTCTCTTGTGTCTTCTGATGAAAATTTTTGCTGGTTGTTATTTGTTATGCAAACAGCTTCCCTAACTCTCCAGACAGTGGAAGGGAATCTGTTTCTAAAGAAACTATGTAAGATTTAAGAATTTTACGACTATATTAAGGAAACCTTTTCACTTGACTTAAAAAAAAATAAGGTATAAAGTTTAATCCTCCCAATTCTTTAGAATCTGAGACCTTGTTAAAAAGGGAGGCTGCCAAAGATCCAGAGCCCCTGCTATGAGCAGTTTTGACCTTGAACCTCTCTTTGTTCTCAAAATCGCTACAACAGAATTTTGAAGCTTTGTGGGCTTGAGAAAGACAGCAGATTCTTAGAACTTCAGGTTCCCTATCTACCAAATAAAAACATTAATTTTCATCCTATGATGCATGATAATGTCACTTCAATTTTATTCCCTCAATGTTGTTTTGAATAATGGGGGGCTGGTGTGGATAGGTGGAGAACATTCATATACGGGTTCTTTTTTTTTTTGCTTTTCTAGTGTAACACACACAGTGTTTAATAAGGATCCTTCGGTGATTGCTTGTGTCATTATTGAAGGAAGCAGGGAATATTGAAGCAAGCAGAGAAGCTACTAAGTTTTGTGCTTTACTCTTTGGTACAAAGTTACTGTGGCCTTCATCTCCCAAATTCTGCTCCAGCTCTGGTAGTGGGAGTGGTTTGAAAAATTAGATAGAAATAGGTTTGATGGGAGGCCAACACTTTCAGCCTACCCAAGAACCACCATTCACCACACCCCTATCCAGGCCCCCATAGTCTTAACACTATTGGGGCAAAGACTGGATTTTGTGTATTTTATGACATTGCTCTCTTTCCTTCTTTCCCCAATGACTCCTCCTTAAAAATTTTGATCTCTGTGAGCAAAATATGCTGCCGCCAACCCTCAGCAATTCAAGGAAAGCTGAGAAGGTTGAAATATTTGAATTTGATCTTCTCCCCTGTGTGTTTGTCCACAGATTCAAAAGCAAAATCCTAAGAGTTACTGAAACAGGGTTACTTAGTAACTGTCAAAACTGCTAGGGCACCAGTATCCTCTCAGCTTACCTTCACCCATGTGGAAACTGTTTCTTTCAAATATTGCTTCTGTTGCTAAAGACAAAATAAAGATGAAGTATGATAACAAATTCCTAAGAAACCTTGTACTATTTGCTCATTCAGACTAAGGTAAAGTCGTCCACTTAAAAAACAAACAAAAAACCCACCCTGCTCAGCAGAATTTGTGTTTGTTTTCCTCCGTGTAATTTACTGCCTGGTTATGGTTTAATAACACAATATAGTCTATTTCACTGCCCCCATAAAACTGGCGGGCTGAGAAACAGCCACTGTCAGATATGTTCCTGCTCTGGGTAAAGAAATAAAATCTTGAAGTTTAATCTTGGTGGAAGTGGAGTTGGGAAATTATAAGGCAAATTGAGTTTATCAGACATTTTGGCTGAGATCAGGTTGCTAGCCACTCAAGCACTGCAGACCTCCCAGGTGCCTATCTCATCCAGGACACTCAGATGCTCTCACTTGGTTTCATTTCTGAACACTAATTGGTGTTGTTAGTATCAGGTGATACAATATTGCCAGAGTTAGGATGGAGTTGAATAGTGCTTCTAGAGGTTTTCCAGAGAAAACACTCTTGGGTACCAGAAAGGTTAAATCTACAGTGATTTCGATGTGGTTTTTACTTTCTGTTTCTTAAAAGAAGCATTTTTCACTTTGTGGGATTGAAGCGGATGCAGGAGGTGATGGGGTATAAAATCACTGAATTATAGGAGGCGTCTGTTTATGTGCCTGTTACAAAATGGGAGTTTTTATGGCCCAAGGATAAGTTTATAAATAGGCAGGTGGTTGAAGAAACAGCATCCTTTATTAGTTATCTCCTACTTTGTAAACTAAAAGATCACCTATGATATAGTCCATTTAATTAATATTGCATGACTATTTGAATGTATAATTTCTCCTCTCATATAGATACTCTTTAGCATAAGGGCTGTTTGGAGACAAATCTCCCGATGCTTAGAAACCCAAACAAGTGGGAAAACTCATGAGTGATAAGAGCAGTATATTTTGTAAATAGGTACTAGAATTGCTTAATGTTGGAGCTAGTGGCTACAAGCCCAGACACAGTTAACCAGAGTGCCTGGTCTCAAATCCCAGCTTCACTATGTACAACTGTACGATGTGGTCAGCTAAATCTTGTTGTGCCTCAGTTTCCTACCTGTAAAGTAAAAGTCCCCTCCTCTTAGGTTTATTAAGAGGACTAACTCATTTAATATATGGAAATCATTAGTGATTATTATATCCCTTTTTGTGATCATTATTTGTTATTATCATTTATTCCAAGTTCCTCTGGTCAGATATCCTGATTTTTAGTCTAGTGTTCTTTCTTTTATACTACTGCTACCCAGAAAAGAACAGAATCTGTAGGTTCAAATGTGCTGGTAAACACAGACACTGAAAGTGTGTGTGTGTGCGCATGTGTGTCTCTAGATATGGCAGTCTATACTTCAAATAATAGCACATCAGAGTACTTCAAAGAAATGTCTTTGTCTCCTTCCATCTAGGCTATTGCAGGTACCTCCTAAGGGATCTCTCCTTAGCCATCCGTCTCACCACCCTGCCCCAGAATGACCTTTCATGTAAATGTTAGGCCTTTCCTTCCAGTGGAAGTTTTAAGGTCACCAGTGATAGCGGTTAAAAACCTTCCCAAAGAAACGCTTTGGCTGAATAGCTTGTTACAGGCTCTGTTTGCACAAGTCATCTGTGTGGGACTTTGGAATTTGGTAGCTCATCATGCTGATAATGGTCCCAAATACCAGCTCGAGACCAGGAACATGCCTCCAAAAAACTATATTTTTATAAGTGGTTTTCATTGCTAACCACAGTCAGCACTGAATTTACTGTTTTAGGCTTCAAGACTCTTCCTCTGTTCAGAAAACAAAAAAGTGCTTTTACCTTAAGGCCAAAATGTAAATGTGTGACGTGTACTTTTCCCCAGGCAAGTGACTCACTGCAGATGTAATGACAAGCTATCCTTCAGTTTGATAGTTGATCAGTGAACTGGATGTGGAACTGCAGGAAATTTGCAACGTTAGGAAATTAGATAAGCAAGATTATCTCTAAACTTAACCTCTACTTGTTAAAATTATCTACTATTCTGGCCAAAGTTAATGGCCATCAAAATTTGGAAGGAGTATATTCTTAGATTCAATTCATTCCCTCGACATTAATTTCATGAGAGTCTACTAATGTGCAAGGGATGAGGATACAAAGTCAAGGAGATACTGTCCTTGCCCATAGGGCATTTTCAGTCTTTGGTGGAGACCGACCCTAAATAAATGCTTGCCAAAATAGAGCTATAAGCAAAGTATTATGGGAGCACAGAGATTTGGAGAAATCTTTTCAGAAGATTGGACTCTTAGAGTGTGTCTTAAAAGGTAAAAAGAAGTTTCTGGAGAGAGAATAGGGGCACGGCATTCCAGAAACGGTCAGAGAGCATATATAAAGGCAGAGAGATATAGGATGTATATCCAAACATTTGTTTGGATGTGTTTGGGGAACTGGCTGGAGGGAACATTTCATAGAAAAGTGTAGTGAGAAATAAAGTTAGTAAAAGTATATGTCAATCCCAATCTCCCAATTGACATATATACACTAATATGTATAAAATGGATAACTAATAAGAACCTACTGTATAAAAAAATAAATAAAATTCAAACATTCAAAAATAAATAAATAAATAAAAATTTAAAAAAGAAAAAAGTTAGTAAAACTAATTGAGTCCAATGGAACAAAGCTTTGAATACCCTCCTGCTGGATTTGAACCCTCCCTCAGGCACCATACCCTCACATAGTTTTAAGTAGGAGTGTGACATGGATAAATCTGTCTTTGAAAGCTTACTTGGGAGATAGCCTTGAGTATGGATCAGTATGGGGAGAGTCTGTATAGCAGTATGTATAAGGAGAGTATATTAGCTCGGGCTGCTATAACAAATACCATAGACTTAAACAACAGATATTTATTTCTCATAGTGCTGGAGGCTGGAAAGGCCAAAATCAGTTGCTGGCCATTCGGTTCCTGGTGAGGGCTCTCTTCCTGGCTTACAGATGACTGCTTTCTCCCTGTGTCCTCACAAGGTAGAGAGAGAGAGAGAGAGAGAGGGAGAGAGAGAGAGAGAGAGAATCCCATCATGGGCCCCACCCTCTTGACCTTATACAAAACCTAAGTACCTCTCAAAGGCCCCACATCCTAACACCATCACGTTGAGGGTTAGAGCCTCAACATGTGACATTTGGCCGGACACAAACATTCAGTGCAGAACAGAGAGGAATTAGAAGTCTCCTTAGTAACCAAGGAATTAGATAGCAGGGTTAGAATTAAGGTTGAGATAGTCATGGTAGCAGAGGTAGCTCTTAGAGATGTTTTGAGGGACAACATTACTAGATCTTAGCTGACTGATTAAACTTGAGGAGGACTAGAACTAAAGAATTAAAACTGTCAGTGTAATGATTAAATACATAGGCGCTAGAGTGACACTCTCTGAGTTCACCCCTCTGTGTGATGTGGGGCTAGGTTCTTAAAGTCTCTGTACCTCAGTTTCCTCATCTGTAGAATGGGAATATTAACTGTACCTACATCATAGAGAAATTGTGAAAGTTAAACATGATAATGGGTATAAAGCACTAAGAACAGTTTTTGCCCTTCAGTAAGACTCTACAAATGTTAGCTAGGGGATATTTATTACCAACCATAACTCACGATAGTATTCACTAAACTTTTTGAATTGCTTCATTCAACTTGGTAACATTTCAAACTCTAAAGATCAGGATTTGTGTTAAAAGACATTAAATGATTTTTTCCTTTGTAAAAACTTTTTCATGTATTTTTTTGTTTCAAATACTATGTTATCATTGAATAGTCTTAATTTATAATATTTGTTGTTTATCTTCTAAGTTTCAGTGAGTAAGACCTAAGAATAACAGATAAGAATTTTTATTAAATTTTTTCTAATTTAATATTTTTATCATAGTTACACATTTATATCATTAAAAAAGGTCAGTTGTATTTTCTTATAAGAAATAGCAGTCTCATGCTTCTTCCCACCCCACCCTTACTCTCACTCCCTGATACCACTTTTTTTTTTAACATCTTTATTGGAGTATAATTGCTTTACAGTGTTGTGTTCGTTTCTGCTGTATAACAAAGTGGATCAGCTATATGTATACATATATCCCCATATCCCCTCCCTCTTGAGCCTCCCTCCCACCATCCCTATCCCGCCCTCTAGGTGGTCACAAAGCACTGAGCTGATCTCCCTGTGCTATGCAGCTACTTCCCATTAGCTATCTATTTTACATTTGGTAGTGTATATATGTCCATGCCACTCTCTCACTTAGTCCCAGCTTCCCCTTCCCCCCCCACACCCCTGCCCCCATGTCCTCAAGTCCATTTTCTATGTCTGTGTCTTTATTCCTGTCCTGCCACTAGATTCATCAGAACGATTTTTTTTTTTAGATTCCATATATATGTGTTAGCATACGGTATTTCTTTTTCTTTTTCTGACTTACTTCACTCTGTATGACAGACTCTAGGTCCATCCACCTCACCACAAAGAACTCAATTTTGTTTCTTTTTATGGCTGAGTAATATTCCATTGTATATATTGCCACATCTTTATCTATTCATCTGCTGATGGACATTTAGTTTGCTTCCATGTCCTGGCTATCGTAAATAGAGCTGCAATGAACATTGTGGTGCACGTCTCTTCTTCAATTATGGTTTTCTCAGGGTATATGCCCAGTAGTGGGATTGCTGGGTCATATGGTAGTTCTATTTTTAATTTTTTAAGGAAGCTCCATACTGTTCTCCATAGTGGCTGTATCAATTTACATTTCCACCAATAGTGCAAGAGGGTTCCCTTTTCTCCACACCCTCTCCAGCATTTATTGTTTTGTAAATTTCTTGATGATGACCATTCTGACTGGTGGGAGGTGATACCTCATTGTGGTTTTGATTTGTATGTCTCTAATGATTAATGATGTTGAGCATTCTTACATGTGTTTGTTGGCAATCTGTATCTTCTTTGGAGAAATGTCTATTTAGGTCTTCCACCCGTTTTTGGATTGGGTTGTTTTTTTGCTATTGAGCTGCATGAGCTGCTTGTATATTTTGGAAATTAATCCTTTGTCAGTTGCTTCATCTGCAAATATCTTCTCCCATTCTGAGGGCTGTCTTTTCATCTTGTTGACGGTTTCTTTTGCTGTGCAAAAGCTTTTAAATTTCATTAGGTCCCATTTGTTTATTTTTGTTTTTATTTCCATTTCTCTCGGAGGTGGGTCAAAAAGGATCTTGCTGTGACTTATGTCATAGAGTATTCTGCCTATGTTTTCCTCTAAGAGTTTTATAGTGTCTGGCCTTACATTTAGGTCTTTAATGCATTTTGGGTTTACTTTTGTGTATGGTGTTAGGGAGTGTTCTAATTTCACTCTTTTACATGTAGCTGTCCAGTTTACCCAGCACCACTTATTGAAGAAGCTGTCTTTTCTCCATTGTATGTTCTTGCCTCCTTTCCTGACATTGCTTTACCACTTGATTAAGGTGGAGCCTTAAAGTTTTTCTGTTTCTTCTTTGTAAATAATAATTATTTAGGGGGAGACTATTTATTTATTTATTTTTGCTGTGTTGGGTCTTCGTTTCTGTGCGAGGGCTTTCTCTAGTTGTGGCAAGTGGGGGCCACTCTTCGTCGCGTTGCGTGGGCCTCTCACTATTGCGGCCTCTCTTGTTGCAGCAGACACGGATTCTTGCCTTCCAGCAGTCCCAAGCAGTGAGTAATTGGATAGGTCCTCCTTTTACTTCTAATGAGCAGTAAGTTACTGGTAATGACTAAGAAGAGGGTTATTTAACTAACAGTTTCAGATCTTGTTCTAAAGTTTCTTTGTAGCTAACTAGGTTTCCATTTCAAATTCACTTAGGTATGAGATTGGAATTAGGCTTCATAATGAGCTTCCTTGCTGGTCCCCCTACGTTAATCTTCTTCTCAATGGTTCTAGGGTATGGTACAGAAATATGTCATTTCTACAAGAGATTAATATACTTAGCACACACTGTTGCCATTTCCTGCTGTTAACAGAGGAAACCCCACCCACACTGTGCACAGTCCCTTGAATATATATGACTGTGATCATATTTGAGTTTATCGCCTCTGCTTTGAAGAACCAGTCAGGAGCTGTGGAGTATGTGTTTTCCCCTTTATTTTCTAGGTAAAGCAGTGGGCATTTATAAGCTTTGACATTTCCTAGCAATGAGTTTTGCTAAAACTGGCTTTTTGATATAAGAAAGGCACTTGCTGTCTTCAGGTTCTGATGGGAACTATTCTTGTAGCCTATCTTGGTTGCATTCCAGAATGAGGACAGATAAGGCACCCTCTGGATTCACTAGCAGTTGTCCCAGTTCAGACTAAATCTTGCATTGCCTAGCAGGAGAAACTTGCCCTGGCTTTTCTTTTCCCTCTGCTTTCCTCTCCTGGCTGTTTCTGTGGTACCTCAGAGTGTGGATAAATGTCCTACAATTCCTTTAGACAGAGAAATAAAAACTAGGAGTCTAGACAGAGGTGGTATCATATCATGGGGGCTCTGGAAATGAAATCAGGAGATTTGGGGTTCAGTCTTTGCCTCTGTGGCTAAAAAGTTCTGTAGAATGTTTGGAAGTTTCTTAAGCAATTTAGGCCAGCTAAGGGGATGAGACTAGATCAGCAGTTTCTAATTGGCACTTTGTAGATACCCAGGGCCTGTAGGTCACTCAGAGCTGCTTTCAGGGTTCATGGTAGCAGTTTTGGGGAACTGGAGTGATAGTCATTAAGAAGGATGTAAAGTGGGCTGTGCTGTGATAATCTCCATTGTCTTTCACTTAGAGCAGCAGCAGCTCAACTTTCATATATGTTACACCTTAGTTGTTCTTGAAGGATTTGGGCCTCTCACTGCCGTGGCCTCTCCCGCTGCGGAGCACAGGCTCCGGACGCGCAGGCTCAACGGCCATGGCTCATGGGCCCAGCCGCTCCGTGGCACATGGGATCCTCCCAGACCGGGGCACGAACCCACGTCCCCTGCATCGGCAGGCGCACTCTCAACCACTGTGCCACTAGGGAAGTCCGGATTTTTTTTTTTTTTTTTTGAAGAAAGCATTCTCGTAAAATAAAACAAGAGCAAATCAAATAAAACCCATGAGACTCTCAAAGTCCCCTTTAGCACCACATATTTGTGGTCTCCTATGACGTTTATGTATCTTACATGCTGGTTCACTTGTTCACCGAGATGAGCCCCATCTGTGTCGATCTGGGAGAGAAATTCCGTCTGTACTCTGATGAAAGGCAGCAGAGCCCTGCAGGACCTGAAATCCGCTGGCTTGGACTTTGTTCGAACAGCTATGAGGCTGAGAGGAGGTGGAAGAAGCAAAGGAAATGTGGTTTTGCATCATGTCACTAGTTCAACCCCTGCAGCCTTTTCTGTTAAGTGAGGGAAGCTCCCCGATCTCTGTAGGGCAGCAATAGTGCCCAGGGACCCCACATTTTTTGGGGTGCGTTTGTGAGAAGTAGTATGGCAGCAACAGTGGGGAGAAACTCAGCAGGGGGCCCAGATGCTGCCCTTTCTAGTCTCTGAGCTATCTGATCAGGACAAAGGGAGCCAACTCCCCGAAACGAGCTAGCCAGCAATTTAGTTATTTACCCGGTTAGTCGTGGGGCACTCCAGAGCTCTTCTCCCACCCAGCACTGTGTACATTTACCTCAAGAATGTGCTCTTGGGCTTCCCTGGTGGCGCAGTGGTTGAGGGTCCGCCTGCCGATGCAGGGGACGCGGGTTCGTGCCCCGGTCCGGGAAGATCCCACGTGCCACAGAGCGGCTGGGCCCGTGAGCCATGGCCGCTGGGCCTGCGCTCCGCAATGGGAGAGGCCGCAGCAGTGAGAGGCCCGCGTACCGCCAAAAAAAAAAAAAAAGTGCTCTTTGGGCTGGTGATGGTTGAGATTGCGTGATATCTTTCTCTGATGCAGAATAACTGTCTGGAGAGTTATTTGTGGGGTGGAGGTAGGAGAGAGCAAGGAGAATAAGAGCGGTACAGCAAACATTCAATGTCATAAAACCTTCAGTGATTTATCTAAAATTACTGCGTATTGAATCTACTAGGGCCATATACATCTTTTACTTTTTGTATAAAACTCAGTCTTCAAATAATTTAAGACCAACACCATGTTAAGAGAAAAAAAGAGAATTAGATAACTGTCTTTGTTACACAAAGGATTATTTAAAAAAAAATGAAAAGCTGTTCCTCTAAGCCCTCTTAGAAAACATGAAAAAATTCAGAATAGTATAAGAACCTCTTGAGTACACTTCCTTCTCTGGAAATCATAGAGACCTGAGCTGAGGGGTTTGAGGTAGTGCTGCTTAGAGGCAGCTGCCTGGATGAGGTAATGCCGGATCCATGGTTTCCAGACTTATTAAATTCATGGAATATTAAAATAAACATATAAATCAATTGTGATGATTAATTTTATGTGCTAACTGGCCTTGGCTTTTGTGCCCAGTTGTTTCAACACCAGTCTAGATGTTGCTGTGAAAATATTTTTTAGATATGATTAATATTTAAGTCAGTAGACTTTGTACAAAGTAGGTTATGCTCCATAATCTCCCTGATGTGGGTGGGCCTCATCCAATCAATTGAAGGCCTTAAGAGAAAAGACTAAGTTTCCCTGAAGGGGAAGGGATTCTGCCTCCAGACTGCTTTTAGGTCCAAGACTGCAACATCAACTCTTGCCAGAGTTTCCAGACTGCAGCACCCACAATTGGGTAAGCCGATACCCTAAAATCAATCAACCCCTTCCCCACCCCATCTCTCTGTCTGTCCACCTACCTACCTACCAACCTACCTATCTACCTATCCGTATTGGTTTTGTTTCTCTGCAGAGCTCTGAATAATGCACCAACGTAAGATTGTGGTTTTAATTTTTACCAAGTAAGGACTCAAAACCAAGCAAATAAAAATGAAAACCGACCACCTACTGTTATGACTTCATGAAGGGAAGAACAATCTTCTGCTCCCATAATAGGAAGGAAGTAATCTCAGAATAAAGGACAGTTCTATTAATTGAAGAAATCATGTCCTACCAAACAGCTTACTGCACTGACTTTACATTTTTCATTTTCCATTCACAGGTGGAAATGTCTGAGCCAGTCTTTAGGAGTTGTGTTCTGGGTGACCCAGCTTCTGATTGTGTGGGAGAACAGCCCCACTGTCACTCCTAAGAGAACAGTCTCCCCAAATACTTCTCCCTGCTAAGAGAATGTGGGAAAGTAATGAGGTGTCAAGACTTACTGTCCTTTTTTCCTTTCCACAAACAGTACCTAGAGAATTGTAGAGTTGTTTATGAGCCATGTTCATTCTGCCGTCTCTTCTCTTTTTTTTCAAATGGTTGTAGAAATATCTTGTTGTAAAAGCACCTCACTGTTTCTTCTTAATGAAACCACACTTCCTTTATGTCCTTTCAGCTCAGTTCTGCTGTTCATGCGGAGGCCGAGGAAATTTTCCACTGCAAGTTTCTTAAAATTCATTATCCTTACAGAGTGTAAGAGCTGGAAGTTCCCCTAAAGATCACAGTGTTCAAGTCTACTTTTGACAGGCGAGATAACAGAGGCTAAGAGAGGTGGAGTGGAGACCAGGAGTGGCAGAGGAGCATTAGACCCCAAGTTCCTGAATTTCAGTATAGCAATGGCCTTGCTCATTAAAACTTCCTCTTCTGCCTTCATCACTTTCATTTCAGTTGACTTTCCCCCAGAAGAGCCCTTCTCCTTTTACCTCTCCTTTTCTTTGCTTTGAAGTTACAGATATGAAACTCAGTGTTTAGCTATGCCTTGGCTTTCTTCCACGTTCTGTGTACGGATGGCCTCTCATAAACCTCCTTTTATCTAGGTTTCACATTTCCCCACTTTGCTGAAGCTTGATACCAATGGACCTATAAGGGCTTGCCCTTCAAAACAGTGTTAGTCCACTCTTGCCTGTAGGACCAATTACCAAGAGGACAAGTGAAAATAATTGCTTGGAAATTATTGCTTAAAGCTACAGAATTCATTTCGTTTCCTACATACTATTTATAGGAACTTTTCAAATTTCTCATTTTCCACACACTTGAAATTTTATCTATTGGGTAGGGTTTTGTGAATTTTTGAGCCACTAATTTATCTGAGTTTCAGATTCTGATTTATTTTCAGTAGTGTTCTCAGTTTAGTTTACTCCAGTTGCAAAAATACTCCTCTTTAGGTATTTACAGTAACGAAATATGAATGCAAATTTAGAGAAATTCAATCAATGGTGAGTCATGGGTGCCAATCTCCACCTCAGCTAAACAGTCTGGCAACCCTTCCAATTGTAGCCAGGACTTTTCTCATTCTTCAAGAAGCAGCTATTCACCCCTTCTCTTGAGCTTCTGACCCCATCATCTTTTCCTTTTCTTTCATAGAGACTAGAAACAGCCAGGTAGGCACTTTCTCAACTTACCCTCCAATGAATCTCCTTCAAATACTTTCATCTGCAGTTTTACCTTCTCTCCAATATCAAAGCCTGAGATGATCCTAGGCCTCTTCAAAGACAATTCATTCTAGTTGTGCCACACTGTTCCGCCTCTTCAGTACTTTACTCCTTTGATTATTGCTGCCTCTCCATCTTTAGCCTTTCCACTAGATCTGTCTTCTCAGTATTTACTCCTGTTTAAGTATTGATACTCCCCAACTTGAAACAAAACAAAGACCTTGGACCCACAATCCTGACTTCCTCAACTTTATTTTATGGTTAGACTTTTTAGAGCTCATACCCCAAATCCACTATCCTACTTGCCCACACACACTTCAAATCATTATGATCTACTTTTGCTTCCATAGGTCCAATAAAACTATTCTCATTGAATTCCTAGTTGCTAAATCCAGTGGACCTTTTTCAATCCTTATTTAATTGCTGGGCAGAATCCTTTTCAGTTGGCCAATATAGCTCTGTTGGCTTTTATATCTCTTAGACCCAAAGCCTACAGGGTTTGTTAAGAGTTCCTGGAACACAATCTCAATTTGATGAAAGAATTAAAATGGAAAATAGTGAAGTCTTTTAATGCTGAGCTGTGAGGATTGATTTTTATTCTCTAGGCAGTGGTGATCTATAAAAGCCTGAGGAAGGAAGTACAATAGTAATATCACATCTTTTGGGAAGTAAACTCTGGGGCAGTGGACGGTTTGGAGCAGTGGTTTGCAAAGTGCTGTGTAAAGCAGCAGGATCAGCATCACCTGAGAATTCGTTAGACGAAATTCTTGGGTCCCACCCTGATCTACTGATTCAGAAACTTTGGATGTGCAGCCACGTGACATATGTTTCAAGCTCAAAGTTAGAGAACTACTGGTTTGGAGGAGAAACAGAGACAGAATAAGTACTAGTCATCAAAGGCCTAAAATAGAGTCACAGAAATGTTGTGGAGAGGGGGCTATGTGAAGAGAATGTGCAGTATTCAGTCACTGGATGAGGGCCTTAGGCATCTTTTTTTTTTTTTTTTTGTGATTACTGACATAGAGAACATGCAATCCTGGTGCTGCCTCTGAAGTCTTACTCAGTCCTTCATTCAACATATGCTTACTGTGCTGGGGTCATTTCGTATGACCAGGGAGAACACAGGCCAAGCTCAGAGCTAAAGTTATGACCATCACTGGTTTGTATTAGATCACTTCCTGCAAGATCCTGGTAGATACAAACTGTGAGCACTTACAGTAATTCGTGGAGGTCAGAGAGAAGTGCTCCAAAGTCACCCCACCTATGAACAATGAACACTTTTAACAGGAAAACAGACATCTACATTACCAAAAGATTGAATTTCTCTTTAGAACCTTCGCATCAGTTTCAGCTGACCCAAGGCAGACCATGTGGTCCTGAGGGATAGTTCAGCTATGTGGTGGCTCTCAGCAGTTCACTTTTAGAAACCAATTCTGTAAGATCTCAGAGCGGGAGAGCACTGAAATGAGGTGTAACAGTGTTCTCAGTTGCAAGCCAGAGAAGGCAACTGGTTGATTTAGGCTGAAAAGGAATTTAGTCAATGGGTAGAGATTGCCCAGGAAGCTTGGCAACCAGGCAGCAACAAAGGTGATTCATCAGCTGCTAGGTTCATGGCCAAATTCTCAGAGCAACGGCTACTCAACACCAGATGCTAGGAGTTTACCTGTTGTCCCCATTGGATATACCAGATGTTTCCCCTAGTGATAGACGCTGCTGCTCTCAGCGTGAATCCTCTCCTACCCCGTTTCTTTGCTTTGCCAATTAGGGTGCACTGTCCCAGTTGCAAGGGAGGTTGGATGAAGTTTTTGCTTGCACAGGTAAAAGTGGTCTGTGCCATTTGAACACTGGAATGGGATTCAGATGCAGAGCACATGCCGCCCCTTCCCCCCAAAGAAAAATCCACTGATGTAAACTTGCAAGTCGTGTGGAACTTTCCAAGGGATCTAAGACATCATCTAGATCAGATTCCAAAGATAAAACCTTTTAAAACCTTTTAATTAATAATTTAGAACACCAATATATAAATGATTTAAAAGGCGTTCTGCCTGCAGCTCCCCCTCCTTTCTATTCATCATACTAACACCTACTTACCAGTCTCTAAGACACCTACAGAGAATTCTGGGTCCTATAATGACATTTAAAAATGAGGGTGAACTAATCATTTTACAAGTACTTTGAAAATTCAAGGCTCAGAACCTGTGCAGGAACAAAGACGATGAAGCAGAAGGCTTACATTTGACCAACTGTTGGCTCTAGCTCAGTGAATTCTGGCTTAAAAAAGTGTAAGTGATTAATTTCCCTTAACGTCACAAAGCAGTTAAAGCTAAATAGGAGAACAACTTCATTTGTGGTCTGGTGCTCTTTCCAGTACTTTCTCCAAACCAGACTCTCTTGGTCTTCATTGCCTCTTCTGGAAAACAAAGTGGTCTTAGACTGTTAGACTTTGAAGAGACCTTCAAGGGCGATCAATATTCTTTGCAACCCATTAAATGTTTCAATTCTGAAACATCCCTTATTTTGTAATCTTCCTCGTATCTCTTGAACAACTGTTTCCTAGTTTCAAATTATTACCACAAGGTATATAAATTACTTTAAAAATCATTTGTGGGAAAAATGATAATTAAAAAAAATTCAGATTCATAGTGCTAACCATGAGTAATTTCGAATACTTTATTACTTTAATACCCTTTTAAAGGCCAACTTAAAAATATTCACAACAGCTTTATTCATATAACCTTAAACTGGAAACAACTCAAAAGTCCATCAACAGGATGGATGGATAAACAAATTATAATACACACAAAAGACTAGTCAGCTAAAAAAGAGGGAATGAACTACTGAAACTTGAATTAATATAGATGAATTTCAGAGTAGTTGGCTGAGTGAAAAAAGCCAGAAGCAAATGAGCACATCCCGTAGAGTAACATTTATGTCAAGTTCTAAGGCAGGCAAATGCAAATTACGGTGGTAGAGATCAGAACAGTGGAAAGGAAATGGAGAGTGAAGAGATTAGAAAGGGGCCCAAAGAGGGGATGGTTACACAGTTGTATACACTTTTTAAAACTCAAACAACACACTTAAAATCTGTGTATTGTATGTAAAGTACACTCCAAATTAAAAAGTTGTATAGACATCTAGAAAGCCACAGGAATCTTATTTTCTGCTTCTGAACTCTTGGGACAGAGGGAATATTAAGTATCAAAGAAAGTTTCTCACAAAAAATTAAGAAATTGTTAGATAACAATTCTAAGTATAGACTCCCTAATCGTGAAAAACAAAACTTTTCATTCAGGTCAATAATTTAAAGAAAATATACGGACACAAAAATATCCACTGAAGCTAGCAGATAACAAAATATTTATTTTATTGTTGTAAAATTAAAAATAGTAAACAAGCATATGTAGTTACAGTTCCAAAGCAGAGCAATACAAATATATAAATTATTGCAGTTTTAAAAGGAAAATATAACAGCCAAGTAATGTCTAAATAAACTTTTTTGAAACCAACTTGGTTTTCATCACTGCAGCTTCATTTTCTTTTCTCAAAGGTCTTAGACAATTTTGTACGAATTTCTACTCAAGTTTAAAGCAAGATTAACACACACACAAATTGTAAAAGTATGAATGGCATTTAACAGAAGTCACTACTGAACACTTTCTAAAATGCCTCTTTTGGAGGCAGTAGAATGGAAATAAACATTCTACACGTTTGAAAGAAGAAACACACATTTACTAAAATTCCCTTTGCTTTCTGTGCAGTTGAGGGAAGTTCAACTAACACTTTTTCTGAAGGGAGGGTGGAGGGCAATGCTCATCTTCATGATTTTTAAATCTGTTTTTAATTTGGTAAGGTTAAAATTGTGGACTAATTCAACATCACTGAAATGCATTAGTAATCTGGATTATTTTAAACTAAAAAGAATAGGAAAAGCATATGTTACAAACTAGGTGCTCAAGAAATCTCAACGCTAGAGACTTGCTATGATATGGTGCATAGCAAGGTGACCAAGCTGCTTAATAGGTTAGACTACATTATCATAAGGGCAGTTATGAAAGGATGAAGTGAATGAAAATACTTAGGACGCTGGACAGAACCTTGTTATTCCAAGCACAGTATTACAGCCCTCCTCCAAGATACCTTTACTTGTGCCAGAGCCTTATTACCTTATTATTTTAGTAAATAAACTCTCTCCCACCCCACCACCACAAATTTCCTCAAATAATTATTTCCACTAACCTAAAGTTAAAAATGCAATTGAACACTGAAATGAAATCAATTATCTTTGCTTTACAGCCACATCTGAACAAAAGATATTTTTAAAAATCTATTTGTAGAGTACTAAACTTTTTATTAAGTACTTAAAATTACTCACATATCTTACTTTAGCATAAAAATAACACTACAAGAACTTTACACTGTACCATTTGAAAATTTTTTGTCACGTAACTTAATTTTATGGTCACTAACCTGAACCTCCTACTAAGCTACACAAATAATTTCTTTAAAAGTTCCTACTGAAGTTTTGAGCATATACATTTTGTATTACATTTTACAACATTAATAACACTAGCAGATTTCTTCCAAAAGAAAACAAAATAAAGCCAAGACTGGTAAACATTAACACACAAACATCCATCCCAAAATATTAAAAAAAAAAACCCAAATGCAGCAAAAACTGACTGAAAGCCTCAACATTGTAAACATCTAGGTAAAAAAAATACATAAACAAAAAAGAATGAACTTTAAACCATTTTCAGTGGTAAAGAATACAGTAAAATAAAAAAACCGAGAAATCTCAAGATGCTTGTCAAGATGCCAACAACAAAACAATATATTTTGACTATATTTCTGAAATCACTTCCCAACATTAATTTATTTTAAAAATAATCCTCAAATGCATATAAAAATGGGCACTTTGTGGTGAAATGAACATATAATTTGAAAAACTAATAACATTTCTCTGCTCCAACACTGTGCGTAAGCAACT
Organism: Mesoplodon mirus; assembly: GCF_964341445.2. Classification (NCBI taxonomy): domain Eukaryota; kingdom Metazoa; phylum Chordata; class Mammalia; order Artiodactyla; family Ziphiidae; genus Mesoplodon; species Mesoplodon mirus. Next base: position 121,453,754 of record NC_138982.1, read on the forward strand.
ACATAATGGAAAGAAACACTATCCTGCTGCCTGCATGCATCATCTATTATTGGTCTCTTAAGTGCATGCCTTTAAGAAAAAAAAAAAAAGACTAATTTGGATACTAAATACTAGGATCAAAGGATAATAATCACAAAGTAAATAGGTTTTTAGCTTAAATAAAAGGCTGAGAGCATTTTAAATCTTTAAAGAGAACAATCTTGTGTGGTCAAAATAACTTTAAATCAAACTGATGTTTTAAACTTAATTCAACTTGTCTAATTATGAAATCTAAAGTGAAAAAATATTAGTCTTATTTCACTCCCTTTAATCATATAAGCTGTGAAAATGTCAATAATGGCTGATTAGCAATCTCTTTTTTACCATTTTTGAAACTAAAGGTATATGTGAGGTTTTCTTCTAAACTTCCTCAAAAAGTACCAACAACTCTGCAGAAAAATAGCCAAGTATGGTAACCAGTATTTGCGGTATTTCATGTTCTCTGAAAACTCAACTCTATCCCTTATCCTTATTTTAGCATATACAGTAATTGAATATTCAAGAAAACTAACATAGGAATATAAAATAAGTTTACCAAATGTTTGGATAAACTGCTGTGCAAAATACTTTTTTCAAAAAAATTTTTTAACTAGGATATCCTTCCAAATTAAGTACTAGTGCGAGTACCAGCACCGCAGGTATTTTTTAAGAGCACCTTGCCTTTGAAGGGCTTAAGTAGAAATATCTAGATGGAATAAATTAGAGTCCTCAATTAAGACCTTGGTATATACGCTCCCATCCAATTGTGCCAAACTCATTAGTAATGCTATAAATTTGCCAGAAACTCTAAGAAATAAGCAAACACTTTCTTTGGATAACACTGTTGTATTTGGGACTGCACCATATGGCTTATGTTCTGGCAACAAGCTACTACTTACATCAAAGGCAACACATCCCAAACTTTTACGACTGTCCCTAAGTGATCTAAATAGAACCACAAATGTGTACAAGCACCCTGGCTGGGAAGATTCTTAATGAGTTATGCCAAAAAAGAGTAAAGTCAAATTTGAAAATCTGACCATAACAACGAAGCACTGAGATACTGATCGGCTTCATCAGGAAATGTCTTTATTCAACTTATAATTTATAGATTTTGATATTGCACACATTCAATTAAAGCTTATCAAAACTAAGGCAATGCATCCCCACTCTCTAGATTTTAAATTCATTCTGGGTGACTCAAAGGATTGAGAGAAATTGAAAACGTCTTTCAGAAGCTCCCTCTGAAAAGTAGTTATGTGATATTTCAAAGAAAACAAAATCAGTGAGATATCAATTGATATCCTCAGGCAAATTTAACACATTTTAGCGTTACAAAAAGTTGTTTTCTACTGGATTGAGGTGTTTCTTTGCTTAGTCAAATACTCTTTGTGTTCAAGACTAAAATCTGACCCAAACCAGGGCAGGCTGCCAAATTTAAGGCAGAAGTTATTCATATCTTCATGCGTGAAACTGCTAAGTTAATGGGCTTTTCTGTGGATTCTTTCAAGCAAAGGATCTTACCTCATAAATACATTCTAAGTACCAGTTGAAAACAGAATTTAGAGCCCTTTTAAATTCTGCATTGGTTATAGCTTTTACTATATTATTTGAAAACTTATCTAGCTGTTTGAGACAAACTATTTGTTCGTAACTCTTTGGAAACATGATAGGCAATAAAAGTATCCTCTTAAAAACGGACTTTTCTTTGAATTAGAGTTCTGTTTTTCTGTGACTAGCAATCTTCTCTTTTCCTTTAGATTCTAAAGTTTAGAAAATGCTTTCTTTGGGCACTCCTTTCAGTGATGTTGATAACAGAATTTGGACAGTTGAAGGATTCTTGGACTTTTATCTTAAGTGGTACACAAAATGGTTTTAATGTTTTTCAAAGGTAGGACAACAATTTCATGGCATATTATATTTGAAGATAGACATTACATTTGACTTGGAAGTGAGACTTGACTTAAATTCTGTCCAAATCTAACACATCAAAGTCATTGGAATGAAAGTAATAATGATGTAGAATAGGCTTTTACTTCTATGGAGACAAGCTGACATACAGACACTAGATTAGCATTTTCTTCTTGAACTCATAACTGTTTTTGTTAGAAAAAAATAATGTCTTTTATTTTCCTGTATACTTGCTTTAAAAAGTTATTAATTCCTCTTTCATAAGTTATTAGAAGTGAAAACAATTCACCTAGATAGATTTCTATGCCAAAATACATTTATCTTTGGAAAATAAGATAACAGCTGTAAAAACATTATTAAGAGAATAAAATGCAGTGATCTGAAATATGGGTAACATTCACACATGAAAGTGTAAATATAATATACAGAGCCATTCAAATACACATTTATAAACAGAATGAAAAGGTACCTAAAATACTATTTTATATATAAAATTTTCATATTAAAATATTGCTCAATAAATAAGAGGTGATATTATGAATTCCATTTACCTCTTAAATGTTATCTTTAGTAGTTTAGACTAACCTAAGAACTTTAACCTTCTGTTGTTCTGACAGGTGAATTACATTAAACCATGTTTAACAAAGTCACACTCTAACAGTATATTTAAGTAGTCACATGTGGTAAAAGTTAAGGAGGGCTGTTTAGTAATTATGGGAAAAAAGATTTCCCAAATGAACCAAAATGATTAACCCTAGAAGACTAGAGTGTAATGATCTGCTTTATTTGACAAAGATGTTAAACACTGCCTTAAGTTTTGCAAATTTAATGACCATAAAATAATTGACCATAACTTTCTGCAGCTTCTTCGAAGTGTGCATGCCCGGCAGGCCAAAAAAATGAAGGCCGTGTTAAGTTTAGAGTTCAGTTGTTTATGGGTAGGTGTGACTTCATTCCCGTTCGTCCCATTTGCAGACACGGTAACTTGGAATAGTTCTTGAGAAGCTGTTCGATGGCAATGTGGCGGACATGGAGCTCTGAGGCCAAAGAATCTTTTTCTTGCAATTGGTGGGCTAACTCTTCAAAAACTTCTGTAAAGATTTAAAAAGTAGTTCCATTTTTAGTACACAGAAAGCTAATCTATGATTTATATTTCAAGTACTTTAATTAAAATGAATGCACTGGGCAAATGTTTGCAATGAAAGTAGTTTGAAACTAAGGAAACGGTTGTGTTTTGATCATCCTAGGAAGTTGTATGCTCTGCATAGCCAACTGGAATACTGTTTTTCTTTTCTCCATCAAATGAAACTTGAGAGTCAAGCAATGACTCAGGGATGCATAGCAGAAATGGCAGTTACAACTACCTCTGAGATACTTTTCTCAATCTGAACAGATAAACAGGTTCAATCAATTTCTAATGACTTATGGACAGTAAAGTGCCCATTAATACCCAGGTCTGGAACCCCCGTAAGAGGCTTTGGAATCAGACTACCGGAGTTTTGAATCCTTGTTCCAACTCTCACGAGTCTCAGGCAAGTAACTTAAACTGTTTTTTTTTTAAATAAATTTATTTATTTGTTTTTGGGTCTTCGTTGCTGCACGCAGGCTTTCTCTAGTTGCGGTGAGCGCTTCGTTGCAGTGCTCGGGCTTCTCATTGCAGTGGCTTCTCTGGTTGCGGAGTGCGGCTCTAGGCGCACAGGCTTCAGTAGTTGTGGCTCGCGGGCTCTAGAGTGCAGGCTCAGTAGTTGTGGCCCACGGGCTTAGCTGCTCCGCGGCATGTGGGATCTTCCCAGACCAGGGCTCGAACCCATGTCCCCTGCAATGGCAGGTGGATTCTTAACGACTGCGCCACCAGGGAAGTCCTAAACTATGTTTTAATTTCTTCTTATATATAACCTCGATAAACAAAGTAAGCACCTCACAGAATTATTTTGAGTATTAAATAAGATCACACTTGTAAAGTACTTACAGCAGAATAAGTACTTGATCAATATAAAGTGCTATTATTATTATCTTATTATTCTGAGAGGGTGTGTGGTCAAGAAAGACTATTAGCTTTGGAGTTAAAGACAGGGGTTAGAATCCTTAATCTGTTACTGACTGAATGCATGATCTCTCTAAGCAACTAAAGCAACTGTAAGCAACTTAATGTCTCTGAAGCGCAGTTAGTCTCCTCACCTAAATGGAAATCAATTGTAGGAAAAAAAAAAGAAACAGTTGGGGAATTTGAACACTGTTTCAGCATCCTATTTGATGATGCTAACAAATTACTAGCCGTTTTTTTAAAAAGATGTGATAGAGGTTGTCATTGCCTAAAAAATAATGTTATTTTTTTGAGAAAATCCTACACTATTTATGGACAAAACAAAATGTTGTCTGGGATTTGTTTTAAAATAATCCATGCTGGAGGCAGGGGTGGGTCGAGGGGAATGGGTGCACGCAGAGATGAAGGAGAATTAGCTACGCTTTTGATTATATTTGAAACTGGGAAAGATGGGTCAACGGTTCCACTATACTATTCTGATTATTTTTGTTTGGAAAATTTAATAATAATTAAAAAAAACGGGGCCAATACCACCTGCCTAAAAGAACTGCTAAGGAGCACACCTGCACAGTGCCTGGTACAATAGTAGGTAGTCAAAAACGTGTTAGTAAGAGGTAGAGATTAAGTTGTTGTCTCCTTTTTCACCTAAAAAAGAACCTATTTCACCTGCAGTTCATAAAGAAGAATAAGAAGAATTATTTTTGCTCTGGAAACTCTAACAGGTTCTAATCCCATAATTTAAATGCAGATGAAGCTAACAGGGGATTTTCTGTATCAAAATTTGCACATGTAAAAAGCACTGACACTGAGTCTTTACCCTGTATTTGTTGTCGGAGCTCTGCATTCAGTTGCTTTACCTCACCAAGAGTCATCGAATTCACTGAAACATGAAAATATATTCATTATTACCATGACAACCTGGGAAAAGAAGTTATCTACACCACCAACACAATATCCTATTTAAAAGAAATATTTGCACTTATCTTCCCACATAACATTCCGCAGGGCCCCAAGATTCATTCATTAACTCCTAAAGTGTTGAGTTTTCAAGTTCTGACCACAACCCACAGTAAGAAACATTTCACTCCCAGTCTACCTCCACCTGTAATGAAAGGTTCACTGAAAAATTCTTAGCATTAGGTCCAATGGATTCTGATATTTCTCATTCTGTTTCAGTTTTTAAAAAGTGCTAGTCACTACCCATCAAGTTGATTTTGCTTAAGCACTACATGCTTCATGATGTGTAGCTTGAAAAACACTAAAGTGCTGTGGAAATAGTTTGAAAAATCAATTTGTCTACCTAGCTATATAACCTTAGATAATTCATATGTAGAATCAAGGAGTTTTATAAAAATATACCCAAGGGCCCTTCTAGCTCTAAGATCACTTGATTTTAAGTCAATTAAAATGATCTTAGCTCCTATGAGTTTTTGAAGAAATAATATGCAGACTGAATGAGTCACTTTTTCCAAGTACACACATTACCTTTGGCCTTTAGTGAAATGTCAGATTTCTGCTTTTGAAATGCCACCCCCAATTAGTCTTGTAGGGATTAGCAATGTGCCAGTGTGTGTTTGTCAATGGTTGAGGCTGTACTTCTAAACTATATGAACCCTGAACTTTCCAATCCACAGTTGTTGATTCCATTCCGTTAATAATTTAAAATGGCAAAACAAATGATGGGACTGCAGAATTCCAATGGTTTAGGACATACTAAGGAATATTCCAAAGAAATGACAAAGAGTTTTAAGACATCTCATTTTTGCTAGGGTGAACCTGTCACTTAAATACTGTATTTACCAAATCTATAATATCACAGCAAAATTCTTGACACATCACATATATAAAACATAAAAAACCCCAACAAAACTCCAACCTTTACCTTTTCTCCCTATTTTTACTTACATTCTTCTCTGCTGTAATGTGGATGCTGGGTATGGACATTAGCCTCTGGATTAGAGACTGTTTCTTCTTTTTTCTGTTCATGGTTGTGACTATGAGGCCACAATTCACTATTGTGGCATAAAGTGGCACCTGAATCTTGTAACACAGCAAGCTCAAAGTCCGTATTTTCTCTCTGTTCCAATATTCTTTGTGTACAGTTTGAGAGGCCACCTGCATTTCCATCTATCCACTTTGCAGAATACTTTGGTACTTGGGAGTCAAACTGTGGGAGTAACTTTTTATCTGGCTTATGCCTGAAATTAAACAGGTGATGCTGGGGATTTTTAGAACATTCGGAATCTGAATCCAGATCCTTATTTTGTGCATATTGTACAATCCAGTTTATCTTCTTACTCAAAATGGTTTTAACTTCTTCATAAGTACTCTTTGAAAGCTTAGATCGAGGACAATCCTGGTTTGCAATCAAATGGTATTTTTCAAAGCAGTCTTTATGGCCCCTTAATGATTTGGTGTGCAAGAGATTAGATTTTGGTATTCCTAAAGAAAAAAAAAGAAACAGAAGACTTGAGACAGTTTTGTTTTTTATAAGGTGCATTAAGAAATACAAATCTTAGTAAAACTCAGCCACTGATAATTTGTAAATCAGAGGAAGAATGCTGAAGAATATTGGTATTAATATAAAATACAGCCTAATAATTTATGCTTCAACTTAACTATTCAGTAAATTCTGAATAGCAGAAATATTAAATTCTTATGAATAGTAAAGCCTTTCTAAGGGCTTAATGATTCAATTTCAACCTCAGCCCAGAGGCATGTTGTTGCATAATATTAAAAAATACTACTGAACCAGCAGTTTACATTTACAGAATCTTGGCCTTGATATTATAGTGCTTTCTTCACTAATCCTCCTGAAGTACACACTTGAAAAAAATTTCTATTATAGGCTCAATAAGAGAAATGCTTGACAATTTTTTTCCCAACAAAAAACACAGTGAATCATGAACTTAAGTTATTAGTTATGTTTTTACTGGGGAAAGATAAACCAGAACCAGAAAAATACACATTAATAAAAGCCTCAAAAAGTCGATGAACTGTTTATTTTTTTAAGTAAGAAAAGCATCTAAAATGTTTTCACATGTTTGATACTTATTAAAACTTTATCAAGATAATTTTATCTCTAGAAGAAATGCATTACACACAATTATTACTCATATAGCAACACATTCAGTCTACCAAGATACAATAGCCAGTATAATTCTTGAACTCACAAGTGTTCATTATGCACCATAGATAATGGAAATATTCATATTACATGTTTATATTTCCAAACTTTTTAGTACGGCTTAAGCATACTATCTCAATTGTTTTTTAAAATACAGAATACCTTTTCAAATACACAACACACTTCGAAATATAGAATACATTCATACATTTTCATAAGTTCAAACCATTTAAGGTCAAACAGTAGTGCTTTTATACTGAAGGTGAATAAGGGATGTGGAACTGAAAATTAACGCCTGCCAGAATTAAGCAGTCTAAATCTGCTTAGCTTTGAAAACAGAGTAAGTGGAGAGCCACTCAGCTGCTAGGTTAAAAAAAAGTTTTAGCTGATTTCGTCAGAAAAAATTACATTCTGTATTCACCCCTTGTTTTAACAATTGAAGTTGTAACAATTTTATTAACTGAACTGCAAACGCTGGCAAATACTAAGATAATGAAGTATTTGTGCTTTAATGGCATTAAATCAGGTATAAAAGTGCTTGCAAATACTAATTTGTTCCAAAATGACATAACATCAACCAATGGTGGGTCCTGCTAAGACTGCCAAAACCAGTGCTAACTGGGCTGTCAGTTCCCTCACAAGTAAGCTATGGGGCACACCTCCTAAACACTAACAGTCTAAGCAGACGAGAGCCAACGACTCTCACCAGGTAAACTCAACTATCTCAGCCTTGTTTCTTCCACTGAGTGTAAAAACTGAATTTAAACAGAATTTCATACACGTTTTATTTACCCCTTTGGTACCTGTACTGCAACTGTGTGTGTATACATTTTTTACCAGTTATTGTCTGGTTGGGTCAAATTTCCAGCAGAATTAAAGTATTTAAGCACAAAACCTCACAGCTGTATTTTAAAACCTGGTAAATTAACATAAAAAGGAAGTTCACAAACCTTGATTAGAATAAAAATATTAAAAGTATTGTTATTATGCATGTTTCATATCATAAGTAAGACAAAAAGGTAGTTAGTATCAATTATAGACAAAATAAGAAATACCTCCATTCTGCTGTTTGATTCTAATACTTACTGCTAGGCAGAGAGAACCTGATAGCTTGCTTACTTTACTAACTTTGGAGGATTCATTAAAGAGCTTCCTTACTCTTTATAAACTCTCTTAGGGCTCACTGCCCTAAGATGAGGCAGACGGCTAGCCAATCCCTGAAACAGTAAACAGTCTCATTCTCACTCGGTCCACCGCCGCAGCACTAATCATGTAGCAATGCTTTAGCTGAATCTAAACACTGTAAATTGTTTTTCCTTTACTATGTATGAAAGGAAATCCTTCAGCATATAAAAAGGGTTCTAAACTAGGCTACAGAAAGGCATTATTTTTTGCTGTTATATTTTGTGTTTTTGTGTGTGTGTGTGTTTTTTTTTTTTTGCGGTACGCGGGCCTCTCACTGTTGTGGGCTCTCCCGTTGCGGAGCACAGGCTCCGGACACGCAGGCTCAGCGGCCATGGCTCACGGGCCCAGCCGCTCCGTGGCATGTGGGATCTTCCCGGACCGGGGCACGAACCCGTATCCCCTGCATCGGCAGGTGGACTCTCAACCACTGCGCCACCAGGGAAGCCCTTGTTTTTTTGGGTTTTTAAAATTTTATTTGGAATGTTCAGAAATTGTATTAAAAAAGATAAAAAATTATATGAAACAACAAATTTCCTGATGTACCCCACAGCTTCAACAACAAATAAGTATAATAGATGTTTATTTGAAGAATAATGTGGGCTTTTACAGATATCTTTACCCAACGTTGCTTCTTAGTAATTCATGTAATATAACTTTTTGTCCTCCAGAAATAATTTTTTAACTTTTACTTAAATCCCTAAATGAATGCTTGGAGCCCAGTAAGCACGATTATATGCATATTGGTAATCTGCTGAGATAAACAGCAAGTCAGAGAACTACAATATTCAATTTACTGTGCAAATACATAAATGTAAAATAAATTTCCGATTCAGACGCTCAGGTGAAAAATCCCCCATAAAAGACATAAAAAAAGTCATGTCAGGAAGAGTTCTGAATGTGGGAAATATTTCTACTTAGATGTCCCATAGGCTTCTGAAACTCACCCTGCCTAAATGACACTCCTCTTCCTCCATTTTTACCACCCAAACCCAATCCTCTTCCTGAGTCTGGTACCACCACCTGCTCAAGGAAGAAACCTGGGTGTCCTCCTGCACCCCCATCCCAGATGTGTTACTGTCCATCTTAACAGATTTTTCCCCCCAAAGTCTAGCAGTACAGCATATTCAATCCTCCTTCACTCCATTACTACTCCCACTACATTATCTGGGTCTTCCTCACCATCCCGTCTAGTTCTCACTTCCTCTTAAAGAAGCCTTTTCTAACCAGTAACATCTGAGTTAATCACACCAGACTGTACAGTTGCTTCTTCACTGGCCTTTATCCCCTGCTAGAAGGTAAGTTCTGTGAGAAAGGGGACCATCTGTTTTATATGCATCCTTATTGTCATAGTGCCTGGCACATCGCGAATACTCAAGGAAAATTAAATGAATAAAGGAAAATTAAAATTATATTAAAAAACAAACCTAAAACTTACTACCAGTTATTATTTGAGGTCTACTGCCATGAAGTTTTGCCCATCCTAGCAAGGTAACTAGGATGCGCAATTAGGCCAGGCTCTCAGAAACTAATTAAAGGCATCTTCCAGTGAAGTTACTCCTATGTTTATAGTTTAACGTGCCATTAGTCCCAAGAACTAATGAGTGGCACTGATAAGAAATGGCATTCCTGTGGCATCATTCAATCTGCCATACAAAATCAGGAACTTCTACTCAATTACATATTTTCATTAGAAATGTACATACAGTGAATATACAAGAAGGCTATTTTATGTAAACTGTAGCTCATTCATCCAGATCTTTACCTGTAACTTCTTTAGCTCACTAAAAATTTAAAACTTGAATCAGTTTTAAAGTTCAATTTGAAAATGTTTGTCTTATACATAGTTTAAAATATCCCATGCAGTAGCAGAAGAAACAAAAAATTTAATACACGGACTACTTCGTATACTTTAACAAATTACTTTTTAATCTAGAAAAGAATGTGAGTAGCCCACTTAATTTTTTTTTTTTTTTTTTTTTGCTGTACGCGGGCCTCTCACTGTTGTGGCCTCTCCCGTTGCGGAGCACAGGCTCCGGACGCACAGGCTCAGCGGCCATGGCTCACGGGCCCAGCCGCTCCGCGGCATATGGGATCCTCCCAGACCGGGGCACGAACCCGTATCCCCTGCATCGGCAGGCGGACTCTCAACCACTGCGCCACCAGGGAGGCCCTAGCCCACTTAATTTGTATCAGCAATATAGGTGTCATTGTATAAACTCCTGAAGTGATTTTGTTTTTTCCACTTTATCAGTTCAAATATAAGAGAAACAACCACTGCTATTATCAGAGATCCCAGTGAGTTTCCCAACTGACTTTACAATTTTAATTGCATTTACAAGTGTAAACAGCTCTGAGCACCATTTATTTCTTCAGCAGCTTTTGAAAGGGAATGAATCTAAATGCAATTAAATAAGTTGGTACTTTTGAGAAACTGAGTTATAAGTAATTTCCAAACCAGTTCAACGAAAATTGTACTAAAACTTCCTTACTAATAAAAATTCTGAGGGCCAATATAATTGACACCTTAACTATCATAAAATCTTTAAAACATATCACAAAGATGTCTATGTAACTGTGTCTTGAGTTCATGATTATTAGAGAACCAAGACCTTACTTGGCAACTATAATTGCTAATATTTTTTTAAAAGTATGTACTAGTTTCTTCTGGATAGAGGCTGTTTAGAAATTTATATAGGCAGTACATTTCTTATTTATTTATTTTTGGCTGCGTTGGGTCTTTGTTGCTGCGCGCGGGCTTTCTCTAGTTGCGGCGAGCGGGGGCTACTCTTCGTTGCGGTGCGAAGTCTTCTCTTTGCGGTGGCTTCTCTTGTTGCCGAGCACAGGCTCTAGGCACGTGGGCTCCAGTAGTTGTGGCACACGGGCTCAGTAGTTGTGGCTCATGGGCTGTAGAACGCAGGCTCAGTAGTTGTGGCGCACTGGCTTAGTTGCTCCGCAGAATGTGGGATCTTCCTGTACCAGGGCTCGAACCCGTGTCCCCTGCATTGGCAGGCGGATTCTTAACCACTGTGCCACCAGGGAAGCCCCTAGGCAGTACATGTCTGTATGAACAGTGGTATTTTAAAAAGTTAAGCTGTTTCTATTCAATAGTTTTCTTTTTAAAATCTTCCCACTTTCATTTCTGATTTTGTTACACCATTCTCACATACTTTGAAAACCCTCCCACTAACCCATCTGGCATGCTATCCCCATTTTTATTCTTTAAATTCCTCTTTAGGATCAATTTGCTTAAGAAAACTCGGTTAAACTCATAAAAGAGCAAGAGCCACTCAAATGTAGATCTTCCTGTCTACCTGTCACTGTCACCCTTTTAAAATAAAGATATTTCCATGCATATATTTAATATGCCTATTGTAGTAACATAATTTTTCCTCTCATAGGATGATACTCTCAATGGCACCAAAAAATAGCCACAAAACCCAAAACACGTAAGAGTTCTATGACATGTCCTATTACCTTCTGCTTTTACCCCCAGCCTCTTGAAGAAGATCTTATTTATGACTTGGTGGTTATTATGCAATCTTTCCCTGATGGTTCCCTAGCTGGTCCTGTCAAACAGTACCATCTCTCAGCCGACTACACCGATGCTACATGCCTTTTATTTCACACGTTCTCAAATATCATATCATCTGACTGCCTTATGCATGTATACTCTCTGTCACAGAGTATTACTCTCTGTCAAATTCCTTCTGAATTTGACTACTGTATTTCATTTCTCAAAGGACTGGCTTCATATAACTTGGTATGCCATAGGTAGAGCAAATATAATACAAGCAATAGTTGGATGTAAAGCTGTAATACATGTTACCATATCAGTAGGAGACTGGAAAGCTCTAAGGGAGTAAGCACTTCGACTTTTACTACAAACTTAAAAGAACCAGAATTAGAGAACTGGCAGTATTAGTTTTCCAAATGGTGGGTTTGTGTGTTCTTTCTTAATTTTTAAATAAGACAAGATAATTTAGTTATGATTTAAGTTCCAGGTTGTTAACAGGTTGTAAAGAAATTTTAAGCACACTGCCTTTAGACATGACCAATATTTGTGCAACAATTCACGCAGTACTGCTTCAAAACCTTTTTTATGGAGGCTCACATTTTGCCCAGAGTAAAGAATTTTCCAAGAGTTAAGGTGTTTTTTTTTTTTTTTATGATGATCTTATCTTGGATGCTAGGAAAGGGAGAACAAGCACCTGCATGTTTACATGTTGCCCATATTAAGCCATGTTTATGTACTTCTTTAAGTAACTGTTAACTGTAAAGATGGAGGGAGAGCTAAACTTTGTTGTACTAAGAATGAAAGGACTGAGCTGTTACGCCTTTGTTTTTGAGGATCAGGTTCCCATTTCTGATAAAAGGACTAGAGGAAAAGTTCTCTAAGTAGAGGTGGCACACCCACAGCCTGAAGTCTGGATCCGTACTGCAGCAAGTTAAGTTTAGCCTACAAGTGTTTTGTTTTTTTTTTTTTTTTAAAGATTCACTTACAATTTTCAATTTCTTGGTTTCTCTTAAAAACAAAATCAGAAGATCTGACAGCAACTGGCCAGTAATGAGAAGCAGCTACTGCCTGAAAATTGGGTAAGGGCTCTCCAATTCAAACAGTCCTTATCCTTCCTTTCGTGAGTGTGCAGGTACCTGTGACCTAGCAAGCTCCGCAGCCATGTTGACTCATACGGTACTCAGACTCTGTGATGACATAGGTCTGGATTGCTTCTGTGTAAATAATGGCTGTCCCAACGATGCTTTGACACCCAAAGCGACCAGGCTACTCTGCATTTGATGATCAAGATGCAGCCAAGCCATGATTCAAGAAGAGTTATTACCATTATATCTAGTGCTAGTCACACATGCAGTGGGAGGATGCTCAGATTGTCTATCCTGTCACTGACAAAAGGAAGATCAGCCCGAAGCTGGGAAGGCAAGGATGGATAGTTGGAGCACCTACTTCCTTCCTTAAACCCACAATAGGACAGGCTTCTACCTCTTGGAAAATTTTACCAGTTGTCCTATGTGCCTTAGTGAGTACTATGATAAACAGTGCTCCTTTCCCCACCCCCTCATGCCACTTACAGTCTGCCGTATTCAAATACCCAACATAGTGTTTAAAAGTAATAGGTAATTGCTTATCTCTGCATTGGAAGCAGATGGAATTACTGGCAACTGTACTAAGCCGATATACAGATGGGTTCAGCAACTTGCTTTTTCCACATTTTGAGAATCACTGCCTTAGAGAAAGACATACCAACAGGTGGTCTTTAGACAGCATATTTCTGCTTAGGAGATGTTTATGCCATTTTAAAATTTTTGTGTGTGCTAAGAGGATTAAACAGTTGGTCAAAGCAGCTTAATCCAATAAAGGAATTATAAGGGCAAATTTCAATCGGCAAAGTGTTCAGAGAGATGATGTTAAAAGATAAATCTCAGCCTCAAGTAACCAAGGTAGCCACAGTAGAACTGAGTTCTTGTATTGATGGATGTATAAACTGCAAATGATTTGTCAAAAAGAAAACCTTTCTCAGTGAATTTTACTTTTTCATTATAATGGTTGGGAAATTGGGGAAACACACCTACATAACAACTGTTTATTACTAACAGGGTACAAAAAAATAACAATCCACACTCAATTCTGCTCTCAAACTTAGCTACCTGTTTTGACGAGAAAGGTCCAATAGAACTCTCTGTGAAGATGGACACGTTCTCAATCTGTGCTATATAATAGGATAGCCACTAGCTACATGTGGCTACTGAGCCTTTGAAATGTAGCTAGTATGACCGAGGAACTAAAGTTTTAACTTTGATTTTAATTAACTTAAATTTAAATAACCAAATTGTGGTTAGGTTACCATATTGGACAGGGCAGCTTGTCCATAGGTAATTGATGAAGTGAAAGGGTACTTGGAAAAAAATATGAATGGAAGCTATCCATATTCAGGATCCTAAGCTCACAGCAGCACAGAATATAAAAAGCTAAAATTGTTTTTCTAGCACATTAAAATATATTATATTTAGACTATAATTTTTAAGTGGCACAAAGAATTAAAAATTATAAAAAAGTTTAAGTCTGTAATCCAGTTGACCCAAGTAACCCTCTACTTGTTCCATTTTTCTCCTAAATAAAACTTCCCTAAAAATAGGCAAGGTTAAAAATATACACATTACCTAAACAAAAGACAGTCTGGAAAAAAGGCTTTCATAGTAACACTGGATGAAAAAGGATAAACCATTAGGACAAAGGAAATTTATGGGTTCAAAAGCAAGAAATGTGATAGCCATATGCACTCTGCCCTTTATCTCCTGAACTGCCTGCCATCTGCTCAGTTAAGGTTTTGACTGATTTATTTTCATACAAATAAGAAAAACAAAATGAAAAGCTGTCCTGCAGCTATTTATAAAACATCTGTTTTGCATCTCAACTTCTCTGCTTATATTTGAATCACTGTTCCTGAAACTCTAGTTGACTATTCCTTATATAAATGCTTTATAGCAATATCTATTATTAGAGATTTACTAGCAAGTGAATTTGAAGGCATTTATAATTCAGTTACTAGTATAGGTAGTAAATGGTAAAAATTATGACTGATGGGAAACAATCACTACAATTCACCATTTGATTAGAAAAACTAAAGATTAAAAAAAGGCTATAACTGATGAATCATACTGCAAAATATTTTTAAAAGTTGTGACTGTGTATTATAATTGAATCATAGCAATTCTAGAGTAAAAAGAACTTTGATTAGAACAAAGGGTTTGGAGAACTAGTGTACAATAAAATCATTCCATGATGAAACAAAGTTTTAAAAATTATGCTCCAATTCAATGCAACCTTTTACAAAAATATCAGCGTAGTAGAATTTTACCTATTGACACGAAAAAGATGTGTCTGATATATTAAATTAAAAGACTGGTTATAAATAGTATATATAGCCTGATTTCATTTTTTAAACACAATTTACCACGCACACATGCATACTCTACTGCAGAAAATAATTTAGAAAAACAACATACCAAAAATATTAAGAGATTATTGGTAGATAGGTGGGATTATAATTTTAAAATTCTTCTTGCTTCCTGTATTTTGATATTTCTGTAACAGGCATAGTTTGCTTTTTTAATGGAAAAAAAGGACTTTATTATGGGAGAAAGAAAATCTTTTCTCATTTTAAATAGTGAAAATTTAAAGCATTAAAAAAAATGCCCATAAGGAAACATTTCAGTTTGGGAAAGGAAATAGTGTTCCTTAGTCTGAGACAAATTAGGTTTTGTACTGTATGTTCCAATGAACTAAGTAAAACAAAAAAATTTACAACTGAAATGGTAAAGATACACATACCTAAAATATCCCAATATTCTGAATATTTTTTTAAGTTGAGAATTTCCTTAGGCTAACAATGTATCTATCAAAGGATAACCTTCAAATGAAAGAATTCCCCCTCCCCGCAAAGTAAGATTATAATGACAGTATAGTTATATCTGGCAATCCTTGTTGGAGACCCGGAAGACTTCAGAGGGAGTGAGGGAAAAAGACACTGATACATGAACAGAATTCATACTGTTGAAAGAAACTGTGGGGAAAGGATTGGTTGGGCAGCTCCTACATGAAGGAAATTACGGCAGCTAGAGCAGAAAAATCTACTGAAAGCCAAATCATAAGAAGGTAAACTCAGGATAAAGTCAAACCTCCTCAATGTACATAAAACAATGAATTATTTTGGCAATGGAGGAGTTGTTCGATATACAAACAAATCGTAGTAATCTTTTCAGTAGAATTTCATCTTTTCAGATGAGATGAAAACAAAACCCTTCTATATTTCAACTTAAATCAACACAAACATTTGCATCACATACTATATTTACCAAAGAGCTCCGATATTCATCATCTTTCTGTGATCCTTGCAGCAGCACTGTGAACACAGGCGACAGTGTAATTTATCATCACCTCTATTTAACGCATGTACTCCAAAAGTTAAGCAGTTGCATACTAGGAGGAAGAAGTCAATGGTTCAAGACAGAGGGAACTAGATAAACAAAAGTGTGGAAGTGAGAAAGAAATGGAGGAAAAGAGAGGAAGGGAAAGAGAGCGTGCACAAATGGTTGGCTTGTAGAGTGCCTTCTGAAGGGTAATGAAAGATCAAGGTAGCCAGTTAAGCAGATACCTGGTCATGAAATGTCCTACGTGTCATGTTAGGGAGTTAACAGCCTAACCAGAAGAAAATAGTAAGGAATCGAAGAGTTCTAAGAAAATGAACAGCATGCTCAGATTTGCATTTTAAAGACCTCTCTGGTGATACTGAGAGAGAACTAGGGGTGTGCGGTAGTGATGGGGAAAGGGGGATAAAGTCTATGAAACGGATTAAGTGGGTCTTGAAGCAGTATTGGTAAGAAGGAATAAAGGCCTGGTCAAAGGTGTAGCAGTGGGAATGAAAAGTCAGGAACAGATTGGGGAGAATCAACAGGACTCGGGGACAGACTGCATGGAGAGGGTGGGTGGGAGGGAAGCAGTGAGGGAACAGCGTTGCCGCAAGGCCACAGGCCAATTTGCCTTTGAGAACTGAAAAACCATCCCTGCCAGGGTGCATGGCTTGAAAAGCAGAGCTTAGGTAAGATTTCAGCCATAATCCCTCACTGCATCTACACAACTTTATATGGACAGTCCTGAAGAAACAAACCATTCATTCGCTAAGGGCAGTTTTTCAAGTTTGGTCCTGAAACCACCTGCATAAGAGTCAGCTGGGATTCTTATTAAAATGCAAATTCCTAGACTCAACTGTAGACCTACTGAAACAAAATTTCTGGGGTATAGGGCCTGGAATTCCATGTGAACCAAAGATGAAGGAAATAAAAATGCATGTGTATATGGAAATAAGGAGAGAAATTTAGTTTGAGAAACTTAAATTCAAGACAGCTGTAGAATATCTAAATGGAGAGGTCCAGCAGGTGGTTGGATATATATTGATAAGTCTGGTGCTTAAAAGACAGATTTGGCCTGTGATATGTTTGTGGAGTTCCATTAGCTTAGAGAGGTACAGCTGAAGCCAATGCAGTGAAAGAAATAGATGAGTGCGATATGAGAAAAAGAGAAAGACAAGGACAGAATTCAACGAAACACTAGTATTTCAGGGACCTGTAATAAGCAGTGACCCTAGGAAGAAAAGAGGGCAGAAATAAGAGGCCCGAGATATTTTATCACAGAACCCAGGGAGCTGAGTGTTTCAAAAAAGAGGGAAATGTTAAATGTCAGATTTTGAAAACGGCAGGAACATGAACCTATTTATTGTGTTGATAACTAGGAAGTCACTGGTGAAAGCAAAGGAGGTATGCCAGTTACAGGGGCACGGAAGATTAAGTTGGGAGGGGAGACAGAGGGAGACAATGAATGAACACTGCTCTTCCAAGAACTATGGCTTAAGGGAAAGAAAGGAAAGCTTTTTCCCTTGATTTTTTCTTTTTTTTAAACATGGGCGACATGAGCATTTCTTCCATTCTAATCATCTTTTTGGTCAATCTGCCAGGTTATGACGGAGAAGATAACTGTAGGTAGGCAAGATGATGTGTCAGTATACGATAAAACAAATGAAGGAGAGGATAAATGAATGAAGAGTGGGTGGTAGAAAAGAGAGACAGAATGTAAGAAGCATGAAATTGTTCTATAATTAGTCTCTACTGAGAATTGTGATATTTTCTTTCTGCAGACACTTACGACTGCTATTTCATTTGGTTAGTAAATACACTGGTAATCTAAGGCTGAGTTTTATGAAGAACTGTCTGATTTACTATATAGGAATTATATTTTATTATATTGTATTTATTCTACTTTGTAGTAGAAATATAGCCAAAATGTTGATTGACATTGAATTGAAACTTGATTGTTGATATATTGAAATTATTCTGGTGAGATTTGGTCAAGATTATGAAAGATACTTTAATACTAAGTAACAGAAATGTGCTCAGGGCAAATACTGCGAATGGTGTTAGTGAGGAAGTAGTAGAATACAACACCTTTAAAATCTTTCCCAACACTTAAAGATACTAAAGATCCTCTTTAATATTTGAAGATAAAAATATGGAAGTATGAATAAAGGAGGACTTCATGTTAATTTTGAAACACTTCCCCTCCAATAACACCAAACCTCAACATGTGAACTCTGTTTTCAAAACAGACTAGGAATTATCATTCACTAAATTCATTGTAGATATTATTCCACCAGTTATCATGAGTTTTAGATATTAAGATGTCATTTAAGTATATCTGTATAACACTTTAGAGGTTGGAAGGCGTTTTTACTGTCTATTAAATTTAATCTCCACATTATGTACGAAATAAACACTAAGTGTGAATTTTAAATAAGGTAATACATGGAAAAATGTATCAGCGATTGAATTTATTCTTCATAAAAGGCAAATAATCCTATATCGCCTTCCATGAATTTATTCTTCATAGAAGGCAAATAATCCTATATCACCTTCCAATGTACCATATAACTTATTCTAATGTCTTTTCTGTCCTCTCATGTAAGCTTCACAAGTTTATGTTTGTTTTGTTAACTGCCTTATCCTTAGCTACCAGAACAATTTCTGGCACACAGCAGTTTCTCAATTAATATTTACTTAATCAATGTGTATAAAAATTGCTATGAACATATCTTTAACTCTGAGATTCAGATTTTGATGGGTACACACAAACCATTATTTTGCCTTACTGTTATACAGTTGACACAGTAATGCCAGAAAGCTAACAGAAATAGATACACTAGTTTAAATTTTTTTGTAAATAAACAGACACTGTTCCCCTTTATTACAAACTATAAAGCCAAGGCTCAGTGTTTAATGGGTTTATTCCCCTTATCTAAATCGTAATGTGTGCCAAACTGGATTAGAATAATTTAAATCCACTCTAACTACAGTTGATAACATTTTGATAATTCTGCAATGTTACTTACCCACTTTGATTTCAATCATTTATACATTTTGCATGTAACAACTTATCTGAAATTCACAATGTTAATATCCTTTATAATGTGGAGATTACATTTAAGATGCTGTAAAAGCACTTTTGAACATCTACAGTGCCTTATAAATATAAAATTATGTTGTCTTACCACCTGTTTCTTCTCTCTCTTTCTGGAAAAGTGTTCCAGGCGACTACCGGGGCAGATGAGCAAAAGGGAGATAGCATGCAATTCCAGGATTGGTGCTAATCTTTTCACTGTGGTTTGCACTGTCTGCCTCCACTTACTTAGAACCCTATTCCCTCTTCAGAGGAAGACTAATCAGGATAAGTATGTTAGCCTCTATTACTTGAATGGTTGGAAGGATGGAGAGCAGTGTTAGAAGAACTGCCTCATCATCAGCTGCCACCTGTATGATTCTGTAGCAAATGTCAGTGTGCAGCTCAACTTCCTTGTCCCTTCTAGGCAGGGACTAGCAAGACTGTCATGTGTGTGTCTCTTCTTCCTAGTTCTTTCCTCCTCTCTGATAATAATCAATCAAATCCAAGAGTTCTAAAAGACCACATTTTCTTGACAGACTATTTAGACTCTAATCTATATGGAGATTGCATCATCCTACTCTCTTAGGTCATGAGAAATGTCTATTTTTGGATATTCCACCAAACGTGTATTAATCAAATAATATCATAGGTAGAAGTAACTTTTAAAAAGCAAGCATTTCTTGGGACCCCAATTTTGTTTCTTGCTTGAACATTCACATTTGTGTAATTCATCTGTAACTTTGCCTGAAATTTACTTAGTATCTCCTAGATTCTTAAGAGTTCACATAATTTTTTTGGAAGGAGAAATGATTTAGGCACTTGGACTTTTTGGAATCAGATACCTTAGGTTTGGACTTCCAAGCTGTGTGATTCTGGACTAGTTTCCCAGACTCTCCACCCATTTCCCTCATTCATCAAATTGGGATAGCCTAGTACCTAGCTCATATAGTTGTATTAAGAACGAAATAATGCATGTAACACAGAATACCTGACAAACAATACCTATTATTTACGTAAGTCACTTACCTAAAAGTGTAAATCCCTTAAGTATCTGACAGTTGGACTAGCTTCTCCCAACTAGAGAGTGAATATTTCACTTCCTCTAGAGTAAAGACAGAAACTTATCTTTGTCTTCTTTCTTCACAGGCATTATTTTGCATGCAACAGAAAAATTACTCTTTATTTCTGGGCAGCTAATTTCTCTTTATAAGCTCTCTAGTAACAGTTATTCAAATTATTTCAACCATGAAAAGTACATCCCTTTTCTGAGAATAGATATTAATATTTTTGACCTAAGTATTAAAAGATTTTCAATCTAGATTTAATTTGTTTCCATATAACTCATAAAACATTTCTTTTCATCTTTGTCAACACATTGGAAGGAATGAATTATGAATTTGAATCAGAATGTCATTTTTATCTATTTTAACAAATCCTTTATTTATAATTATGATGTTTCTATTAATAAGATATCCTGGGTTGTATATTGTTTCTTTGTTTTCAACTTAAAATCACTGATTTAAAGAACATACTTTTATTATTACTGATTTAAAAAGCACTCTGGATCATCAAATACCTTGGGGGTCATCATTATGAGCAAACATCACTATGCTGAGGTGTTCTGAATAACAAGAGTCGCCGTGTATAAATGAATGTAGAAACTCCCGCTCTAAACACAGCTCTGTTTAAGACTTCTTGCTCTGTGTTTGGAGAAAAATACTGTCTGTTTTCTACCTTCCTGATTGAAAAAGATAACCAGATATCACTCTTAGTATTATTCGCTACATTTTTCTTTTGGATATGATACAAAGTTCTTCTATTAGTAAGATTTGTAAAACTTTTAGGAGACTCCAGAAAGATCTCAGGCAGTTCTGCGAAAGGGCAGAAAAATAGCAGAAGAGTTTCACTGTGGGCCAGTTTAAGGGAAAAATATAAAAAAAGACAGTTCTCTCGAGTCTCCTTTAGACTGATTCACTCATAACTTCTTGCCAGTCCTTGTACTACTGCTGATTATATACTAGTAAATAAAAGACTCTAATCCATGTCTTTACACAATTAGAAATGGGGGAGGGGTGGTGCATTAAACAAACACATAAGCAAATAGTTACAGCAACAAATTATAGCAAGTGCCATGAAGGAAAGGGCGCTATGAGGACAACCAGGTTGGGGCTGACAGCGGTGGCAGGGGCGGGAAGAAGTGCCAGGGCAGGGAAGACCGCTTTGAGAAGCGCCTTTCCAAGCGCCAAGGCAGGCAGGTTCTTTCCTGCGGCGCTGCCTCACAAGCATTTTTACCAGGCATGTAAGTCCGTACCTTCTACAGTGCGCTTCCAACCCCAACGCTTCTGATCGCAGGGGTGGAGGGGAATTCACTTATTTATTTACTCATTCATTTTGAAAGGAGATATACGTGGTACAGGAATAATAGTTTAACTTTAGACATGTAGTTGGAAGTACTTATGGGCTATACAAGTGAAGATGTCTACAAACTAGTTGCATATATAGATGTGTAGCTTGGGGGTGGGGAGAAAGAGGTAGGAGGAGATCTGCTACTTATCAGCACATAAAAGGCCATGAAAGCCCAGACAGAGCGACGACGGAAGGTCTAGGACAGAGCATGCCAACATAAACAACAACAATAAAAAAGACACTACAAAGATTATCAGGACTAATCAGAGGCATTAGGAAAACCAATAAGTGAATGCCATCAACATAGCAGGGCTGGTCTGCAATTTAAAACTTAAAATATGGCAAAGGTCAATGTCCATTTCTCACAGTGGTTACAACTGCTCTGACACCAGAGACCTGATCTGAATCCCTTCTGTGTCAATTACTATCTATATGAATTTAGGGTAACTTTATTTGACCTCAGAACCTTCATTTTGCCACATATAATTGAGGATACTACTATTTATCTCTTAGTCCTGATGAGAGACCTCTATAAACATTAGCTGCAATAAATGCTCCATTATGCTTAAAAATCAGTTGGTAAAGTAGGGGTGTACAACCATCCTAGTCACTTCTACAAGCATTTTAGCCATATACTGTATCACTAAATAGGAGCAAATAAATATTAATCGTTTCCTATTTAAAACGTACACGGGCATATACCTGTAGCTGAACTGACAGAATAGTCACACACACAGTGGGAATTCCCTGGAGGTCCAGTGGTTAGGGCTCCTCGTTTCCACTGAAGGGGGCACAGGTCGATCCCTGGCCAGGGAACTAAGATCCCGCGTGCTGAGTGGCGTGCCCGCCCCTACCCCCCAAAATAACAAAACCAGAAGTAACTTGTCTATGGTCCCACAGCTACTAAATGTGGATTCAAATCCAGAGAGGAAGGCTCTGGGGTGAGGGCCGCCACCAGTTTTTGGATCTCAGTGGCACAGAATTAGGAACCTGTGCTCCTAATCACCGTGCTACAATTACTCTGCAGCTTCACTGTGAGCATCAAGAACAAACAAATAAATCTGAGCCCCACTGCTTATACAGCCAAGTATTCTTGCAACAAATGGCAACAACTGGAGTTCAGCCTTTTGAATTAGATTCTGGCACAATAATTTCAAGATTAAGAAATAAAAATATAAAATTGCTCTTACTGGTAACATTTGAGAACCAGTATGACACAATAAACTTAGGTATCTCGCCAAGAAAACCCAACTAGTAAGTGGCAGGGTCAAGATTCAAGGCCAGGTCTGAGCCCAAGGCCCACATGCTCAATCACTAGAGCAGAAGTGGAGCAGTAGCAGATGTATCCAGCTGCAGAAAAGCAATCTTTCCTGTAAAGGTATGAGGAAGGTGGAATTACCATGCTAGTCCATCATGAACAGAGGCTAGGAGAAAGCAGGAAGTAGTTTTCTTAAGTTTATAATATCTAACTTACCTATAATGAGCAGTGGCATTAATCATCACATTTTATGTACCGAGATGGGTCAGAAACTTGAAAATTCTTATAAGCTTTTTGGCAACAAGTTCACATGAGATCTGGCTGCATGCCCATGCTCAGAATACAATGCCTCATTCTGTAAAAATCCCTTCCAGTTCAAACTCCTGGGTTAGAAGAATCACTAGAGCAATCACTAGAGCATTACTTGTTGGTCTTAGTTTTAGCTCAAATAGTTTGTCTTCAATGTGGTAACCTTTAATTACTAGAAAGGCCTCTCTATGGCCGATTTTGCTAGGTGCATACTCAATGTCCTTTGGCCCTTTCTTTGGAAAACACTGATTTTATTTGGAGCAGCTTCTCTTGAAAGGGCAGTGGAATGTGTAAGAAATGGTTAGGTGGGACTTTAGGAAAAGCTCCTTTTTAGATGCAGGAGAGAATGCCAACATGTATCTTTTGTCAGATGTCCTTTCTTTTCCGTCTGAGAATAAGGAAGCAATGGCTGGAGTTCTAGCAGCCACCCTGGCTCATGAGATGACTGACAATGGCAAATAATGTGTTAAGGAAAGTGGATTAGAAAAACAGAAGCAGCTTGAGTCTTTCTGATCATGGAGCTACCATACCAACTCCAGACTCAACTTCTTTTAATACGAGACATATAAATACCCATTCCACTTTATTTCATCATTATTATTTGGATTTTCTGTTACATACAGCCAGACCTAACTCCTAATGGAATGTACCACTCCAACTGAAATTCATGTACGATCTCAATTTTAAATTCATCCCAGACTTTAAAATCAGAAAGCTTAAAGTTAAAAGGAGAAAAGGTTGGGAGTAACTAAAAAGAGGCCACCATTATTAGGACTGGGATAAGAATCTGGAACCTGGCTCCTCAGATATGGGTTGTTAGTTAAGTCACAAGTCTTTACCAGATGTTGTCAGCCTAGTTTTATTTTTAAAAAATATTCTATAATTTAAAGTTATCACCAATTAAACCTACATTTCACTTCCATGCTTCTCTACTCCTGTCTAGATAATGAGATTTTACTATC
The DNA here is from genome assembly GCF_964341445.2 of Mesoplodon mirus. Lineage (NCBI taxonomy): Eukaryota > Metazoa > Chordata > Mammalia > Artiodactyla > Ziphiidae > Mesoplodon > Mesoplodon mirus. Next base: position 121,477,976 of record NC_138982.1, read on the forward strand.
AGAGCCATTTAAAAGGTGTTCAGATTTATTTAAAATAGAATGAAAAGGCAGTTAAAGAAAAAATAAATTAACCTTTCATCTGTATTTCTAAGTATATCAAAGACAGCCAAGCTAAAGTTCAAAAGGCATATTAGGCTTTATATTTAAAAGTGCTCTTTTAGTTAATAGCAAGGCATGATGTCTGTCATTACGGGAAACAAGAGAAAGAGGTTAATGCCAGATTGAGTTAGCAATATACAGTCTCCTTATCACAAGTACAGTGGTGGGCTTTTACTTAAGTGGAAAGATGCTGATGTGCCAGAAGCAAGTCAAAGGAAGAGCTGTTGACAGGCTTTGAGTAGTTAACAATCAATCTTGAGTTCCAAGCTAAGTCAGGATTTAATATTGAGATTCAAACTGCTTCCTGACTACTGACCATGTGAACCATGTTTTGGTCAAAGACACAGAGAATCAAGGAAGAATGAGATTAAAAGTGAGCACTGGGTTCATCAGTGTCTTAACCAAGAGAAAACACCTATAGACTTTCCTTGCTGGAAAGATTACTAAGGATCTGCATTAGGGTCTGTTTCTAGAAAAGTTCCTGGGAAGTTCAACAAATTAGAGGAGAATGAAGTCTGAGATGGATTTTACAGTCCAAGATGGACTAGTAGGTATTAAAAATGCTTACTAATCAACTAGCAAGATCAACTCACACTGAAAACTTTGGCATAAGAGGAATTGATCTTGTCTTATAAAAAAGTTTCTCTCGGGCTTCCCTGGTGGCGCAGTGGTTGAGAGTCCGCCTGCTGATGCAGGGGACACGGGTTCGTGCCCCGGTCCGGGAAGATCCCACATGCCGCGGAACGGCTGGGCCCATGAGCCATGGCCGCTGAGCCTGTGCGTCCGGAGCCTGTGCTCCGCAATGGGAGAGGCCACAACAGTGAGAGGCTCGTGTACCGCAAAAAAAAAAAAAAGTTTCTCTCTATAGAATAGAAAGGAAGTCAATTATTAGAGGAAGGTAAAAATACTAATTATTTACACAGTATTTTGGTACAAAATGAAAACTGACAGTATGAAGTAACAGATTGGAGCCCTGGATCTGTCTCCCATCCCCCAGCTGTAGTTTCATTTCTGACTTTCTTATATTACAGTTGAGTTTCATTACTGGCTCCTGACCACTCTGGGCTACCTTCCTCCCAGACTTAATAGCCTAGGGAATGGTAGTCGGTAAATAACTTTAGAGATTTTAGCGCCATGAACCATGAGGCATATTAATGTATTTGATCATACATGCATATAGCATCTTAGTGTCAAGGACAGGCCATCAGTATTAAGAAGTTTAAGCATGTATCTCCTAATCCTAGAAGTGGACAAGTAATTCTAATGGTGAATTATAAGTGCCCCCCACCCATCAATCTCCTTAAAGTGCATTTCTTAGGTCCTTGAAGTATATCACCTATGGGTTGAAAGTATATGAAATGTAGGTACTCGTTTACTTTTAAGTACTGTAAAGTCACGGAAAAAAAGGCAGTTTAGAGCCAAGCTCAGAATATGAAATCTCTCCTACAAGATTAGACTGTCTTTTGTTATTTCTTTCTTTCATCTTCATTTTATAAATATATGCATGTGCACATTTAAAAAAATTTGATTAGACTAGTTTTGATTTGACATAAGCAACATTTGATTAGAGCAGTTTTGATTTGACATAAGTAACAATCCAAAAGGTGTAAAATATTTTTGTTTACTACAAACCTGTGGACTCAAAACTACCCTAAAAATTCCAAGAAAATTTTTATCTAGCCTCTTAGCTGAAAAAAGAATATAAGGCTTTAGAGCAAACTCAGCAATTAGAAAGCTAAGAAACCAAGTAACAGCAACATTACCATACTACAAAAAAGTTATACCAAAAATAGTAAAGTTAAATGTCATATTTTTTTAAAGTCCCTCTTACTTACCTATTTATTAATTGGCACTGTGCTGAGCATTTGGTAGGGGAAAGAAAACTTCAAAAACATTTTAAAAGGTTTACTGACATGGACAAAGAATAGACTTTGTTATTTTTCAGGTATGTGATTACTTTATTATCACTTTTTTCCATTGATTTTTTAAAAAACCTGTATACTGGCCTTCCCTGGTGGCGCAGTGGTTGAGAGTCCGCCTGCCAATGCAGGAGACACGGGAACGTGCCGGGTCCAGGAGGATCCCACATGCCGTGGAGCGGCTAGGCCTGTGAGCCATGGCCGCTGAGCCTGAGTGTCTGGAGCCTGTGCTCCGCAATGGGAGAGGCCACAACAGTGAGAGGCCCGTGTACTGCAATCAATCAATCAATCAATCAATAAACCTGTATACTGATATAAAAATCGAAATTTTGAGGAATTCAGGGTTCTCATTTCCCTCCTTTTCCCCTAAAATTCCTAATACTTAGAAAAAAATCTCATGATATTAAAATGGTTATATGCACAAGCTCATCACTGTAGTAAATATAAAATGTATTTGTGAGATCTAGGAACTGACTTCAGATAAACTAAGAAGAAAATTCTAAAATAATTTTTCTCATGAAGATTAAATTAGCATTTAAAAATATAAAACCTTGAGTGTACACAGAATATATAGGGAAACAGTTCTAATACAAATTGAGAATTATTTTCGTCTTTTAAGTTAAAGACAACTCTTATTTCAACACGTAGGGCTTATGACAAGCTTATATATTGAGATAAATGTTATCAGAGATGAAATATTTATAAGATGGTACCTGAGGAATACTTGTATATTCTCTATACAATGATGAAGAACCAGTTAAAAGGCATTAAAAACAGGCTAGAAAAGCAAATATGAAAGTTTACATTTCTGTAGATAAATCCTATCACAGCATGAACAACACTAATGATTTAGCAGGAAGCACTGATAAGGAAAAGTTGGCTGACCGAATATCAAGGAGAGCAATTAGGACTCAGGAAAACAGGTTTCTAATATTAGCCCTATCAACTAAAATAGCTACTGACAGTAGATCAATGGAATTAAAATCACATATACTAGAACTAGATTGGCAGGCTTCAAAGCCCAGCACTGTCATTCATTGCTGAGCAACTTCAAAGTGCATTTTATGGGTCTTGAAGGTTAGACTTCATCAACTTTAAAATGGATAATAGTAGCCATCCCAGAGCTATTTTGAGCTGAAAAAGATAATCCATGTAAGGTGCTTAGTACAATGCCTGGCACATAACAACAGCTAGCCATCACTGCTAGAGCAACCTTGAACAGTCCAACTACCTGGTTGTCAGTTTTCCTCAATGTAAATACAGGTTTGGCTGAGTCATTTCTAATGCCTTTGCCCATCTAAAACTAAAATCTACAACGTAAAAGAATACATAGGGCCAACTCTACTTCTAAAGAACATACATTTATATCTTTCACTCTAGCATGATTAAGGACATGGTAATTTAAATGCTACAGAAGAATCATGTTTTTAAGTCACCCCTTTGAAATTAGTTATAATGCTACATTTACTAAAGCCAAAGTTTTATGCGTTCTATGCAACCCACAGGAAATCCATGATCTTCCATCGATTATCATGTTTAGCAACTACAGTTCTGAGAGTACAATGGCAAAACTGTCAAAACCAATATGATCTTAAATGGAAAATGAATGTCATATAATTAACTCTACATGTTTTTAGTAGTCTACTTATGGTTATAATTTTGACTTTTACTACAGAGTATCTATATATACTAATTTGGCGCCTACAACAATTTCTGAAAAACAAGTCTTAATATTAATTTAATTTAAATTAAATTTAAATACTATTAAATTAATCTAAAGATCTAAAAAAATCTCTCTACTGAAATGTTACAATTCAAAATTCAAATGGCAGGCCAACCTTTTTTATTGCCAGAATATTAAGATTCTTTTTTAGTGTGACTCAAATATTAAAAAAAAAAATCAGAATTTATCATGGTAACATCAAGATTAAGAAAACATATCCCACATGTTTCTCAGGGACAAACTACTGATACCCACAGACACATTAACTGTGCACCAACCCAAATACTTTAATAGAGGTTTTTTTTTAAGTATTTGGAGAACTCTTTTTCATATACTCTTAGAGATACTACTGAGAAAATTTAAAAGCCTTTTTAGTTTAAAAAAATTATCAAAGGTGTGTGTGATCATTGAAAAGAGGTTATCTAAAAATTTTAAAATGTGTTGCAGATAATAAGATAGCACTGGGGAAAAAGAAGTTATAGCTCACCTCAATTAGGTACTAGCACGGTAGGCCAAAAGAATAAAATTACATTCGCCTATCAATGTAAATGTTTGGTTATGTTATTTCTTAATATTAAAACAAAACAACACACACACACACACACACACGTGTGTTAAAATCTGACAACTTAAGCTCTCAAACCAGCAAAGTTTACTAGTCAATACTCATTCCTCATTTTTATATTAGTAACATTGAGATTAATGCCGTGGGAGTTAAAAAAAAAAGTTTCTCTTAAATTCATAGCTGTGCTACCTTCAGTTTCATTTCCAGAAACCCTTATCTTTAACAGATCTCCATTTCATACTTGACACAGTTTACAATCATTCAAGAAATTTTAGTTTTACCTTGTAACTAGTTCAGCTTAAAGTAGTTCTGTAAAGTTCACGCCATAAAATGAATCTACACTGTGTCCTTACCATCAATATTTAGCTCAAAACAGACGTGGCAGAAGGAGAGTGTTTCTTTGTCTGTTCCCAGTTTACAAACACTGCAGATGTTGTCATCATTCAAATCAATGCTTACAAACTGCTCCTCTTCGTTCATAGTGCCCCTGTTAAGAAACAGAAAAAGAAAGTTACACAATTTCAAGAACTTGCCATTAACGGCAATATTAGGAACTTCTAGGAAGTCAGAAGGATGCTGTTCAGATTATCTAATGCAACAGCCCCATCAAACAAGCACTGCCATACTTGTACTTCAATATTATACTTTTTATTGTGCAAAGACACAAAGCTAGTAAAACTTAAAGCCTATCCGTAAGTGACACTACGCCTAAGCGCCTTTTTCGGTCCTGTGTTTTATTTAGTTGAGTGGGTCTGACGGAAAGCAGTTTTCGGGTATTCTAGCCCACCCCCACCCCTGACCAGGTGTAGAAGGAGCTTAGCAGCGACACCTCTTCAGCTACCGGGGTCAACCTACTTAACGCTGTTAAAGGTAGGACGAACGATCTGCTCGGGACACTGCTTTGCTAACTTCATTGAGGGAACCTCAGATGCGTTTCGCTGGCTCGGCGTAGCGAGGTTTCCTATTCGAGATCGGGGCAACAAAATGCACATGGAAAAGTGAACACTAGGGAGGGGGCCCGGCCGCTTACAAAGCATCCTCACGGAAGGTCGGGCAGCGGCTCCGCTGTACGGCCCGGGCACGGCCGGAGGCGGGGTGGCCAAGCAAGGCTGGGGGTCCCGGAGCCCGGCCGGCGGGAGCGCCGCGTCCCCTCGCCCCGGGCTTCCTCCCACCCCGGAAGAAGGCGTTCGAGGGCCACGGCAGCTGGTCCATCTGGACTCAGCGCCTCTGGGAGCCGGGTCCCAGGCGTTGGGGGCGCGCGCTTGCCCCTCAGGGTGCCGCGGACCCGTGTCATTCTCTCCGACCGTCCGTCGGGGCAGCCCGCGCGGAACAGAGCCAGGGGCCGCGGGGCTCAGAGTGCGAAGGCGGCGGGACCGAGGGGGCAGGGACCGGGGCGCAGGCAGTCGGGGGCAGGGGAGCTGGGGCTTTACCGTCCGGCTTCGCGCGCCGCCGCCGCCGATCCGCGCGGCCCAGGCTCCTCCACTATTGTTTCCGGCCGCAGCGCAGGCGGCCGCAGCGGAGAAGGCTGCCGTGTGCCGGCGCCGCCCCCTCCCGCCGGTGCCATCCCTCGGAGGCTCTGGGGGGGTTGGGGGACGGCGCGGCTGATAGCGAAGCCGCGCGCTCGCTCGGCGGCCGCGCGCACCGCCGCTCCCCTGCTGCACCGACGCCGCGGCCTCAACTCGGATTTTTTCTTGATTCCGCGCCTCTTGGCCGGGGTCTCTTACCGTTCTGTGGAAGGTAGCTCCTCGCACGCCCCCTCTTCTAGGCAAGTAGATAGAGGAGTCCGTTACCACCTCCCCCTTCAGGGTAGTGGAAACTACTGCCCCCGGGCGGGGGCCGCCGGGGCGGGGGCAGAAAAGTGACGAGTGGATGGGTGAGAGGGCCAGAGATGCGTGGGTGGAACTTCGTGTGAAATCGGTGGACTGAAGCAAAATAGTATCATTGATCTTTGAGTTAGGTGCCAGTTGAAGTATTTAATGAGGGAAAAGTTCGTTTTCAAGTTTCATAATTTAGGGATAATCTTAAATACAGAAGCTTATTTTTTACAGATTGTCTTAGAAATGGGGCGCCCCTCCCCTGTAATATGGCGCATTCCTTACACGCCCACGAGGATAATCCCGGAGCCCCACCTCTTACTTTAGGTCCTGCCTCTTTAAAAAGCTGATCTCTTTTTGCCCACTTTGCTTGACATTTTAAACCATTTTTTTAAGGTTATAATTCATGTAACACTTTCACTTACATTTTCTATTGTAATCCTCAAAACAGCCAGAGAAGGGAAACGAAAAGAGTTATCTTCTTTTGCATCCTAAAAATGACTAACCCAGATTATCTATTGGTTAGAAAGAGAGCTGGGACTTGAACCCAAGGCTGCTAAAGTAAGATCGCTGCTATTTTCCAGAGCATCATAAACAGCTGTCCTGGTTACACCAACAAAGAGAAGGGGGACTAGGCTGTTAGTCTACATGTAACCGGTGGTAGGAATGGATTCCATAGATCTTGGGAACTTCTAGACCAAATTGGCACTTGATATAAACCATCAGTGCCCCAGAAAAGTGGCCTGTGTTTTTGCTACTTGAAGTGTAGGAGATGAACCAGCAACATTGGCCTCACCTGCCTGGTATCTTGTTAGAAACGTAGACTATCGAGTTTCACCCAAGACTTCCTGAATAAGAACCTGCATTTTAACAAGATCCCCCAGGTGATTCCTATGCAGATGAAAGTTTGAGACGCACTAATTGAAATAGAAAAATCTATGCCTTTTCTACTTGAATTTCACATTCTAAGTAAATATGACTAAAATGTCTTACATCTTGGATTCTACCCATCTTTTCAATGAAAGTGCTTTCTAAAATCACTAACAAGGGGACTTCCCTGGTGGTCCAGTGGGTAAGACTCTGAGCTCCCAAAGCATTGGGGCCTGGGTTTGATCTCTGGTCAGGGAACTAGATCCCACATGCATGCCACAACGAAGATCCTGTCTGTGTGCTGCAGCTTAACGATTTCTTGTATCGAACAAGTTCTTTTTATTTCTCAGGGTTATCTCTCTTTCTGTGGCATTTTGCCTTTTTAACTCTCCTTAAAACTTTCACCCTTGTTTTTTATTTTTATTTTTATTTTTTTTGCGGTACGCGGGCCTCTCACTGCTGTGGCCTCTCCCGTTGCGGAGCACAGGCTCCGGACGCGCAGGCTCAGCGGCCATGGCTCACGGGCCCAGCCGCTCCGCGGCATGTGGGATCTTCCCAGACCGGGGCACGAACCCGTGTCCCCTGCATCGGCAGGCGGACTCTCAACCACTGCGCCACCAGCGAAGACCTGTTTTTTATTTTAAAATTATTTTTAAAAGCCTACACATTGGGGTTTAACTTACAGAAAATTTTTTTCCCATTTTAAAAGTACAGTTGCTGAGTTTTGTCAAATGTATACAATAGTGTGTCCACCACCCCAATTAAGATACAGAACATTTCCACGACCCCAGAATTCCCTATGCCCCTTCTCAGTCAAGCCTCCCACCAACATCTGATCTAATTTATATCACTAAAGACACGTTTTACCTGCTCTAGGACTTTATGTACATGGGAATAAATGGTATGTATTCTTTTGTGATTGCTCTCATTCAGCATGTTTTTGAGATTCACAATGATGTTTTGTAATAGTAGTTCCTTTTTATTGCTGAATAATATTCCACAATTTGTTTATCCATTCACATATTGATGAATACTTGAATTGTTTCTAGTTTGGAGACTATTATAAAGCTGCTATGAGTATTAATGTAAAAGTCTCTTTGTGTGTTTATGTTTTCTTTCTCTTAGGTAAATAACTAGGAGTGGAATTGCCGAGTCGTACGGTAAGTGTACACTTACTTTTAATTTTAAAAGAAATTGCTAAACTGCTTTCCCATGTGGTTATGCCATTTTACATAGTTAGGAATGTTTTGTTTTCTTGATGATTTGACCCTTTTATCACTGGTGATATTTTTATCTCTGGTGGCATTTCTTCTCCTGAAATTTACTTTATCCGATATCAGTATAGCCACTCCTGCCCTCTTATGATTAGTGTTTCCATGTGTTTCTTTTCTCCTCTTTTTATTTTTAACCCCTCTATGTCTTTATATTAATGTGCTGCCTGTTTCTATTAACAGACTATTTTTTCCCCTGCTGGGTACATCATATTTTCTTGCTTTTTATATGATATGCATTGATTGGTTGCTGAACAATGTAAAAGTGATATTGTTGAGTGTAGTAGGCAGAATAGCTCCCCAAAGATGTTCACACCCTAATCCCCGCATCCTGTGAATATGTATGTAACATAGCAAAAGAGATTTTGCAGATATAATTAAGGTTGTGGACTTTAAGGGGGATATTATCCTGTATTACTGGGGGGTGATCCCAGTTTAATCACATGAACCCTTAAAAGCAAAGAACTTTCGCCAACTAAAGTCAGAGAGATGCAGCAGAAGAGGAAGTCAAAGTGATTAGAAACTTTAAGTTAGCATTGCTCTAGGAGCAAAGACTGGATCCCAGCTGACAGCCAGCAAGGAAATGGGGACTTCAGTCCTAAAACTTGGAGAAACTGAATGGATTTGGAAGTTCAATCCAGTACCTGGCCAACATCTTGATTTTAGCCTTGTGAAATTCTAAATGGAGGATTAGAAATCCATTGTACCTGGACTTCTTACCTACAGAACTGTGAGATAGTAAATGGTATTGTCTTAAGCCATTAAATTTGAGTTAATTTGTTATGGCCGCATTAAAAAACTAATACATTGAGTGTCTAGATTTTTAAAGAGTGTTGCGCTTTATTTGGGAGGCTGTTACTCAAGTAGCATATTAAACTTTGTGAGACTCTAGACTATCCTTTTGCTATAAGAATTTCTAGTTCTCTCTTAAGGAGTGGCTTAGGCTGTCTATTGTATGTCACAGGTCTTTAATAAAGTTTCTATACTCTACCTGGAGAAAACTCAAATGATTACTTTCCCTGTGAGTTCCAGTAGTTGTTCATAGTGTAGTTCCCAAGTAATTCTTTTTTCCCTGGTAATTAATTTTTGCCCAGCCTCTTGGAGCTTCACCCTGTACATGCACAGGTTAGTATTCAGGCAAAGACTTAAAGTGTATTCTGAAACTCTTTCTGTGTATAGCTCTTCCTTTCTAGCATTCCTGATTGCAAATTCCAGACATCTTGTACTCCTCAGACTCAATCTTTGTCTCCTCATCCCGGCTTTGCTTGGATCTCCTCATGTGGACCATGGTTTGAAAGTACCTCCAGGCATAAAACCAGGGCAATTGTAGGGCTCACCTCATTTGTTTCCTTTCTTTCTGGGATGACATGTTTGCTCTGCGTGTGTTTCAGCATCTGAAAATAGATATTTCATAAATTTTGCCCTGTTTTCTAACTTTGAAGAGCTATTCTGGTACTCCTTACTCCATCCTGGCTAGAATCCCTTGTTATTTTGTCAGTGGATCCTTCATTCATCAAATAAGAGCTTCTTCCCAGGTCTCTTTGCTTCTGATCTAGTTTTTCTTCAATCCATTTTTCCCAGTCCATTATGAAATTAACACAGGTGAACTCCCCTTCTCAAAAACTTGTCATGGCATCTCGCCTTTCTCATAACAGTAATACATGAATCTATTCAGCATTTAGACAGTTACAATGGGCTTTCCAGTTTACTGTCTCATTTGATAAAACCTCACATTTAGTTGGATAGTCAAGGATTTTATTTTTAATTAACTGCAATCCTTTCTAATTTAGTAACTGAGTAAAGTGTGCAAAAATGTGTTACAAACTATAAGGGGATATACAAAGATTAGTTATATAATTTGTTCTTGACTTAAAACAGACATTACCTTGACTTTAGGCTTAAATCAGTTAGGAATCCTTTCAGATGAAAGTAACAGAAAACCTGATTAACAGTGTCTGAATCAGGTAAAGTTTTATTTGTCTCACCGAACAAGATCTGAGGAACCATCTCCCGGCAGTGGTTCACTGGCTTATTATATCAGGACTACCCTCTCTGCATCTATTCTGGCTTTCCCTTTCAAGAGCAGAATGGCTGCCCTACAGTTAAGCAATATATTGTCTTCCAGGCAAGAGGATAGAAATGGAAGATGTAGGGAGAAGTGGGAGGGAAAGCTGCCTCTTTCATTTTTGTGAGGAAGGAAAAGCTTTCCTGAGAGACCCCAGCAGATTTCTGCTTATATCTAATCACTAGAAATTATATGACAACAATGGATTCTAGGGAGGTGAGTATTTAGTTTTTTCAACCTCTATAACAGAGGCAAGGAAAAGAAGTTAGGTATATAAACCAACAATGACTGCTAGAGAGTTTACATAATTTTCTTTTCTGAATATCATTTTTATGTCTGCTCTGGTGCAAATGACCCCTGCTCATCATTCCAATGAATGTCTGCTATAAAAATTTCTCTAATCTTCTTGCATTTCTGAATCTCCACAACTCTTGCTCATACCACTGCTATTTTTGGTATTTTTTCTGGCATGTTCCTATTTTAAAGTAAAGGATTCAGTATACTTAGTGTATCTATTCATCCATCTCTTACCTTTGCTGTCTTTGCTTCTCTTTATGTGTTAATTCATTCTCTGCTGTTGGAGATGTGCTTCATCCATTTATCCTGGAAGATTGACGCATGCAGCCCCAGGCTTAGAGCCTTCTAGTACCATGACCCTAAAGGACCCAGAAACTCAAGATGTGTGCATAATCAATTGCATTATTATTTCCACTTCTTCATACCCTCCCTCTGCCATGTGACCTCATAGCTCACTATAGTGGGCAGAATATATTTCCCCACCCTGATGGAATATTAATGAACATGATGTGAGCAGAGACCTTAAATGTGCTTGTGTGATTTAGCTTGGCTTCTTGTGCCTCTGTCATATATCACTAAGAGAATTTCACCCAGATAGTTGCCAGTGCAAGGAGGATGAAAGATGTGGAGCAGACCTGCGTCCAATCAGCAGCCTAAAGCTAGGGAGGCCTACCTGACCTACAGACCTGTGATAGATGCTTGTTGTTATAAGCACTGAGTTGTGGGTTGTTTTGTTATGCAACATATTGTAGTAATGGTTGTTAATACAGCAGGATTCTAAGTGGCCAAGTTTAATTCATACACTCATTTCTGAATCAATTATAGTGGCTAGTATTGGGTTGGCCAAAAAGTTCATTTGGCTTTTGCATTAAGGTGTACGGAGAAGCCAAATGAATTTTTGGCCAAACCAATACTTTAATTGGCCAGGCTTGGATTACATTCCCGCATCTCCCACCTCACCCCTCCCCAGAAAACAGGTTGGCTCAGGAATGGGGCTGCAGGGATTAAAATTTGATCTCATAATATGGGAGAAGAACTTCTCCAAAGAAAAGTGGTTGTTGTTACCAGAAGAAGGGAGTTGGTTTGAAAATATAACAAACAGGCAAAAACTATTGTAATTCACTCTGGTGTTCTTTATACTTCAATATTCATTGCTAGAATTTAAGCCGGTTGTTTGCAAGGAACCCTGCTTTAGTCATCTTGTATTTCAACACTTACCTTACAGATTGTGCTTGTATCAGTTAGGATTAGGTTTCACTGCAGTAATATAAAAACCCTGAATACAAGTAACTTTAAAAGATAGGGCTTTATTTTTTCTCTTACATTAAAGTCTGGGGATGTGCAGTCTAGGGTAGGTGTGGTGGCTCTGACCCACAGAGTCCTCAAGAACGCATGCTACTCCTAGTTTTCTACTCTGTCATCCCTAGGACATGGGCTCATCTTTTTGTGCAAGAGATAGCCCCTTTCGTTAGAGACAAATGTTAAACAGCAGGGTGGAGGAAGATGAGAAGACAGGGCAAAGAATATATACCAGCTGCTTTTTAAGGATATTTCTGAGAAGCTGCTACAAAACATTTCTGGTTACCTCCCACCCTTCCAGTGGTAAGAGCCTGGATGAAAGGGAGACTTGGGATAAGACCTTTATTCCAGCATCCATGTGCCCAGCTAAAAATCAGGGCTTCTAAATAGGAACAGTGTATATTAGAATAGGCAACAAGCAATCTCTGGCACAGTACTCAATAGATATTTCTTGAATGAATGTGTTAAGTGAATGAATCATGTATTAAAAATTAAAATTGGTTAATAAACTCTGAAGACTAAATTTTCAATCTTAGATTCAATGCTGGCTTAAATAACCTATTTGAGGTAAAATACCTATCCTATTTCTCATTTTTAACAAACAAGAAAGCAAAAATTGACTGTTTTAGAATTCTTTTTGCTTTACACTCAAATTGAGCAGTGTGGTAGGCTTATTTCAGTGTTGTTGATCCATTTTCTAAAAGTCTAATTTTTATAGGATTATAGACAAAGTTTAGTGCTGCTCTACTGGAATTCTTAACTCTGAAGAAAATGTCTCTTAAAATTATGGGTCCTTTTAAGCTTAGACCAGCATCCTTTCGAAAGTTTGGGCCACAGATATTTGCATTAAAGGGATTTACCGCCTGTAGTTTCAGTAACGCTGACTTTATGGGTAAGCTGTCCGTTGATCCATTGTCCTGTTGTGCAATCAGAACAAACCAAACCTATTTCCAGGCTGTAGATGAATTCACTGTTGGCATTGCTGGGAGGAGATTGGGAGTTAACTACTAAGCTATTGATTTTTTTTTTTTTTTCCACTGTGGTTCAAATCCAGTCTTTAGTAATGTGCACAATTCCCGCTGTTAAATTCAAGGTGAAAAAAGGAAAGTTTGGGATTGATGTCTGAAGTTAGAAAACAGTCTGTTTCACAATATTTTACCAGAGGTTTATTTTTATATTTCATTGTATAAATATAAGATGTCTGGGTGTGGAATACTCAAGCTAGAAATTGAAATCCTGACATATTTCCGAGTTAACTATTAGTGTACCTATTGAGTTAGATAGAGAATTTTAAATTTCAGAATTTTAAATTTTAAATTTTCAGGATTTTCTTTAATTCAGAGAGGTTTGTGGATGGGAGATGATAGCATTAATGGTAAGTGAAAAAGAATACAACTTTTTTGTTTTTGGAATTTCTACTAAACATGTACTTTTTCACAAAAGTTAAAACTAATTCAATTTTTAAAATACTTTTTTTCATTCATTTATTTATTTGTTCATTTAACAATTTCTTATTAAATACTCTTTTTATTTGAGATACTTTTCCAGGTATTAGTTATACAGTAGAGAGTAAGAGAGTGCCTACTCATGAGAAATTTACCACCGATGCAAGGGACAGGCATTAAGTAATTGCTTTTGGAATGGAGTTTTTAATGGCATTGAAATATATTTGCATTTTAATTGCCATAGCACTATAAAGATGTCTAAGTACCACATTGGCTATATTTTTATATTCTGCTTTTTTTTTCATTATTCTGATAAATTTTACATGTTAAATATAGCAATTATTCACTTATCTACAATCTGTAGGAAATGAGGGGTTCCGCCACAGTTTTTTTTTTCCCCAGAATAACTGGAAAATGATAGTTTTCAAAAGTTTAAAAATTTTAGCTATTTTGAAAGAAAGCTGCAATAGACTGAATGTTCTCCCCAAATTCATATGTTGAAATCCTAACCACTAGTGTGATGGTATTTGGAGGTGAGGCCTTTGGGAGGTGATTTGGTCATGAGGGTGGAACACTCATGAATAGGTTAGTGCCCTTCTAAAAGAGACCTTAGAGGGCTCCCTTTCGCTTCTGCCACATGAGGACTCAGTGAAAAGGTGGTTGTTTATGAACCAGGAAGTAGGATCTCACCAGACACTGAATCTGCCAGCACCTGAATTTTGGAGTTCCAGCCTCCAGAACTGTGAGAAATAAATTTGTGTTGTTTATAAGCCACCTAGTCTATGGTGTTCTATGGTATGGGTAATAGCAACCCAAACTAAGACAAAAGTTTTCCAAACTGTATCAACATTATGTTCTTTTTTGCCATCTTAAACTATATAGAAGATGATTTCTACATTAGCTGGGGAGTTAAATTTCTGTGTTAGAGTAGACTAAGTTGTAGTAAAAATAGACTTAGAAAATCAGTGACTTAATGAACAAGAAGGTTATTTCTCCCTCATGGAATAATCGAGGGTGCTCCAGGTTGGTAGCAACTCTCTTCCACATGGTGATTCAGGGACTCAGATTCTCCCATCTTGTCATCTTGTGACTCTTTTATCCTCTGGCACCTTGTCATCATGTCAAGGCTTGTTCACCACCTCAGGTTCAGCCAGTAGAGAGGGGAACAGTGTGGACGAGGCACAGCTCTCTTAAAGGCTGGAATCCTGAAGAGACAGGTGCGTATCACAGCTACTCACATATCATAGCTGAGATTTTAGTCACATGGTTACATCAGTCTGCAAGGGAGCCTGGGAAATGTAACCTAATTATGTGCCAGGAATAAGGAGTGGATGAATATTGGTGGGCAGCTAGCTGTCTCTCACATAACCTGCAATTCTGGCTGCCAAGTGTTTGTGTATGTCCTTCTCACATTCATCCTTTCTCCATGCAAGACACATAGAGCATACTCACCCCTTTCCCAAGGGAGACAGCTCAAAGTTCCATCTACTTACTGTATCCACCTCAAATCCAAGGATTTCTGAGTGATGTTTAGTCTTTTCACTCAGGTCCAGATGTAACTCAGGTAGATCAGGGTGGCCCAAAAAATTAAAACCCCTATTCAGGTAAGAAAACAATGAGAGACACAGCAGTCATTGGTCCATAGCACTGATGGAGACCAGCTGGGCAGGGGTCTCAAAGACCTCTGCTCTGAGGACTTCCCTGGTGGTGCAGTGGTTGAGAGTCTGCCTGCTGATACAGGGGACGCCGGTTCGTTCCCCGGTCCGGGAAGATCCCACATGCCACGGAGCGGCTAGGCCCGTGAACCATGGCTGCTGAGCCTGCGTGTCTGGAGCCTGTGCTCCGCAACGGGAGAGGCCACAGCAGTGAGAGGCCCGGGTACCACAAAAAAAAAAAAAAAAGACCTCTGCTCTGGCAGTGGCGGAGGTTCCTTGATTGCATCCTGTTTTTACTCTCTGGGAGGGAATTCTTATCCACTGCTCTCTGTGGTCCCTTGCGCTACCTTCTGGAAGAACCTTCCTCATCTATTATTCTTCTTGGCCACATCTGAAATGGGTTGTGGGAATATGTTCCCCTTAGGGACTATGTGTATTTTGCAGCTTTTTGTAAGCCTATAGGTTGTTTTAAGGCTCAGAGTCAGATGGATCTTTGGTTCTCAGGCTTATAGGTTCTTTACCAACACAATTTCCTCAATCTTAGTAAGCTCATAGTTTATTTGCTTCCAATGTGTCTGTAAGCACAACCAAAATTTTTTCTGGATATATTCTATACAGTACTTCGGTTTTTGCTTTCTTCTTCTTCCTCTGACATGTTCTTTTATTTTAGTCGCAGTTATCTTGAGGCCATCTGAAAAATTAGGGTGGACTGGGAAGGTAACAGTCTGACCTTTTGCTGTTTAATCATTATCACTCCCTTAGGAGGCCTTCTCTGATCACCCTACTTAAAGCTTCCACCCAGTCCCATCTTACTCCAATCTTTAAAAAAAATCATTACTTTCATGTATATATGAAATATGTAATGTATATATGAGATACATTTATCTTATTTATCATACTTATTGTTTATTGTCTGTCTTCTTCGTCTAGCATGTAAATTCCATGAGGTTTGGAAGTTATATTTTCTTCTCTCATATATCTCAGGGACAGAGAATAGTGCCTGCCAAATATTTGTTGAATGAATAAATGAATGAATGAATGATTTGAGAGTGTGCTGACTTTTCAGGATCTGCTATGTACTATTTTGTTAATGAGCTATGCAAATACTGCTGGTTATAGCCATTTCCTCCTCTTCCATGTAAACAGAATCCTAATTTTGTTCGTTGGTAGAATAGGGCAGGGAGGATCCGTCTTTGTTCTCTGTTCTCTAGCCATAGAGAACTCTTCTATGCCAGTTATGGAAATTACATTCTTCTTCATCTAGTCTAACAATGGACAAGTTTCAGTCTTGGCAAGTGAGAGGTAAGCAAAAATGTGGTAGAATGGAAAAACCTCTGGAAATAAAAAAAAAATTCTGCTCACCCCCTTCTTTTTGCTTTGGCAATTCTTTACTCTTGTGTTAATGTGATGTTGAAGCTTTACCTGCCATCTTGTGACCATGAAGGCAGACATTGCTAACATACTGAGGTTAGAAGAGTGGAAAGATAGAAAGGACCTGGACCCATGTGACATAATTGAATCACTGCAGCAACCTTGGATTCACCTTTTTAAAAATAAGATAATAATGTCTACTTCATTTAATCCATTTTTGGTCTGCTCTTCTGTTACTTGTTGATTGTAGCTGAAAACATCCTAATTGATAGAGTATCAGTATCTTCAGTAGCTGCTGAGACTAAATGACCACTATTCTGTTCATGCATATCCTTGAGGAATTGACAATAAGGGTACAAATGAATAATCACAGAGTCATCTATCTAGCACACTGTTGTCACAGAGCAATTGCTTATTAGCATTCAAATTCAGTATAACTAGTGGAACTGGTTAGTCTTTTAGGCACTCCTAGTTGGTACCTCCTAGAGGTCGTCTATCCTGTCATCTCTGCAATGGGCCCACATGGATTCTACTATAAGGCACCATTTGAGAGAGGCTCTTTTCTATTGCCATAGAAGGAGTGACACCAGTGTAGACAATTTTGGCCATATTGTTTATTTCTTATCCACTCAGACATAAACTCATTGGTGGAGAAGATTATAGGTCAGGGAGTTGGGTGGGTTAGTTTTCCTCTTTCTCCTCCATCTCTACCCCTAGGTACTTCTTAAACACCCAGGAGAATGGAACTGACTCCGGCTAGGATGTGTTGATCAATTTGTGGCAGCTTAAGTATTTTGCTACAGGCTATTGGCAAAATTTGCATGTATGCCTAGAAAATAAATTAGAATTGCAGATTGTTAAATATTTCAGTTTAATCATCTGGAAAACTGTAGTGGTTTTTTGTCCTCAAAAATAAAACAAAACAAAAAAAGCCCTGCAGCTTTATCCGCCCAAAGTAGCTATCGAGTCATTGATACATTGAACCTTTTTTTTTTGCAAAGTCATTCCTTATGTGCAAGTGGTAATGTTAGCTGACAAATGAGGATGTGGGCTCTCTATCTGGAACTCAGTAAGAGAAGATGACTATATCCAGCTCTTTTTCATAATTAAAGTTCAAATGACAAATTCATGGATTCTCAGGATGAGTCTCAGTCTCTCTGCAGTGCATCATAATATTAGGTTCATTGGCTTACTTTTTATCTTGGGCTCATTAAAAGTTTCTGTAGGAAAAAAGTTTATATAGCAAAACTCAAAAAAAGGTAGTGACTTAGAGTATTATACTGATTTCTGATAGACTTAACAGATAGATTAATTTATATGCTCATGGGAGACTGTTCAGGAGCTACTCTTAGTTTATTTAGTTAAAGTTTGCCAAGTACCTTTAAGTCTAAATATCCTTAATTTTTTTTTCTCTCTGCTTTAGAATGGTTTGGGGATTTCCATTCTTTGTTTCTGTCTACTCTCTGGTCACTAACTTCTCTAACGGTATTTGACTCTTCCCTTTGTTTGCTTCTGGTTTGTGATATTTAATGGCTAGGTTCCGTTAACCAGATGTAGGGGAGAGATTATAATTTTCATCTTCAATACGCATAAACTTAGTATTTTAAAAAGAGGAACTGCTTATGTATATATCTGAGAGGAAAACAAAAAATAGAATATCGTCAAAAATGTCCGGGGACATAAGGCTAGCAGCTGTGCCTGTACCAAAACATGTTTTGATTTTCTTCTGAGGAGGTCAAAGTATTTCATATATTATTTTATGTTCATGACATTCCTACTGTTGTACAGGAGCAGATGCTATCTCCACTTTATGTTGGGGCATTGAAGAGTGACTTATCCGTGGGTCAGAGATGACAATGAGTCTAACAGCATTGAATTTCCCAGTCATAAATTCTAGAGTCCCTGCAAGGGGCCTGCCTCATTATTAGAGTCATCACATGCAGGGAGCCCCAAACTGTGGTTTCCCACCAGGTTTTTATACTTCATTTATAGATTCTCTCCTGCCAGATGCAATTTATAATTTTTTTATCATAAGAAATATTGCCTAGTAGCACCACTTCCATTCTACCTTTTTCAGGTTTCCAGGGAAACAGTGCTGTAAAGTTAACCAGGGTCAAGTCTGTTCATAAAGGACAAGAGGTTTTGTTAATGCTTTACCTGCAGTTATGCAGTCTCTTTTGTACTATTAAGACTGAGTTGGAGTCTTAGCAGATCTTGGTCACTGATCAAGTGTACACTCACCCTGGTTCTTGAAAAGCTGGAGTGGGTTACATGTAATTTTTTTTTAAATTTATTTATTTTTGCTGTGTTGGGTCTTCGTTTCTGTGTGAGGGCTTTCTCTAGTTGTGGCAAGTGGGGGCCACTCTTCACCGCGGTGCGCGGGCCTCTCACTTTCGTGGCCTCTCTTGTTGCGGAGCACAGGCTCCAGACACGCAGGCTCAGTAGTTGTGGCTCATGGGCCCAGTCGCTCCGCGGCATATGGGATCCTCCCAGACCAGGGCTCGAACCTGCGTCCTCTGCATTAGTAGGCAGACTCTCAACCACTGCGCCACCCGGGAAGCCCGGTTACATGTAATTTTATAGCTAACAAAAATATTTTCCAACCTTGTTATTTTATAAATAAAACCCTGTTATTCCATGTTTTGTATTTACAACTTTTGGTAGAGATTGAATTAACTCTTGGCACTTGCCCAGTAGTACAGATCAAACGTAGTGGAGAACACAGCCCCCTGTTGGGAATTCCCACTGAGTTAAAATGTTGTAATCCAGAGTGAAGCAACCTTCAGCACATAATCTGACTCTCTACTTAGTACATCTAAAAGGGCATAGACAAAGACAGATCTTCCCAGGCATGTAGGAAATACAGGCATACCCCAACAGGATTTCTCCTAGTTTAACATTTTTCCAGTAGAATGCCTGTGACTTTTACTATGTCATAAAGTGTACATATCTCAGCTGTAGGAAAAATTTATACTTGTGCTTCTAAAATACAATATGCTCTATATTTTTTATGTGTAATTTACATGTGGTGAAATGCACAAATTTCAAGTATACAAGTCAATAATAAATCAATACACCCAGGCAATCCACACCATTGTCAAAATATAAAACATTTTCACCACCTTAGAAAGTTCCCTTGTATCCCTTCCTGTTCAATCCCCTATCTTTCCCTCTACCCCAAGGCAATCACTATTCTAATTTCTATCAATATCAATTAGTTTTACCTGTTTTGAAATTCATATAAGTGGAACCATAAAGTATGAACTCTTTTGTGTCTGGCTTCTTTTGCTCATCATATTTTTGAGATTCATCTATATTATTGTTTGTAGCAGTAGTTCGTTTATCATTATATGAATATACAGTACTGCAGTATGTTTTTCTGCTACCTCTTGTTGGACAATTGTGTGGCTTCCAGTTCTAAGCTGTTATGAATATGGTCGCTGTAAGTATTTTTGTATAAACTTTTGATGGACTTGTTTTCACTTCTCTTGAATAAATACCTAGAAATGCGGGGTCATAGAGTAGGTATACGTTTAACAGTTTCACAGCTTAAGAACCTGCCAAGCAATTTTCCAAAGTACTTGTTCCATTTTGCATTCTCAGCAGCAATTTATAAAAGATCTGGTTGCTCCACATCCTTGCCTATATTAGGTGCTGTCAACCTTTATTTTCAGCCATTCTAGTATGTATAAAGCTTCTGGAAGAAAGAAACATGAGAATATCTTTGTGACCTAGAGGTAGGTAAAAATTTCTTATAGAAACCACTAACCATAAAAGTAAAAATTAAATAATTGAATTCATTAAAATTAAAAGCTTCTGCTCTTTGAAAGATACTTAAAAAGTGAAAAGCCAACTATAAACTGGGGAAAAATATTCACAGTAATATATTTGACAAAGGACTTGAATATATAAGCAGCTCTTATATCTCAATAGTAAAAATACATACAATTAAATAAAAGAAATAGCTAAAATACTTGAACAGAATTTAACAAAGGAAGATATACAAATACCCTGTAAGCACATGAAAAAGTACATAGCGCTGTTAATTGTCAGTGAAATGAAAAATCAACAAAATATTTCCAATGAAACAATGTGTAGGAGTGTTTTTGAGTTATTTCAGCCGCAACATCAGACCCACATGTTGATATTTGAAAAGCTCTTGAGTCTTCAGAGAGGAGATGTTCAGTATATTGCTAAATTATTAGCTATATTGATTTATTGGTTATTGGGAACTAATGTTTAAACATTTTATGTTCTAACATGATAGTTCGTTATTTAGGGGTGTTTTACTGCGTTTTAGGAAATTGGCTGTGGGTTTGTGATTGACATATACATTATAATTTTTCCCATTAAAATCATGATAATTAGGTTCACAGTAAGTATTTTTTACTGAACTATTCAAGAACAGATTGCTGAAATTAAGAGGGAGGCGATGTATTTATTTATTGATTAATTGAATTCTACAATCAAAGGAGGAAAGGAAAGTATTTAAAGACTATTTTTATTTAGAATTTAAAATATTTCTTAAAACAATCTAATGACCATTTTAAAATTTGAAGTTTATATTTTTCAAAGCTAATATTACTAAATGACCTAGTTATTCATTCCCCAGTATAATAGAAATGATAATATTGAGCTTCTTTCTCTTACAGGCTTCTTCCTTTCCCTCTTTTCTGTCCTTCCCCTGATAACTATATTTAAGTGCCCAGAATATAGAATTCAAAATAGACAGATGAGTAGATTGTTATCTGTGTCTTTCTTGCTCTAAACTATGACTAGAACTAAGTTCACCTGAATTTTATCATTATCATCATCAAGAGCCCTTTAAAAGAAAAGGTATTTTTTGTAAAAATTCTAGAAGTTCTGTCTAAGCTCTTCCCAGAACAAAAGATCTGGTGAACAAATTTTTTATATTAACAATTCAAAGTGATAGGTCAACTTTATGAAGCTGCCAGGATCCTCAGCGTGGTTAGGCTTCTCACTCACCTCTAGAACAGGTCTCTCAACCTTGACATTATTGACATTTTGACTATTGATTGTTGTGGGGACTGTCTATGCATTGTAGGATGTTTAGCCGCATCTCTGGCCTCTGCCTACTAGATGCTTGTGGCACCACCCTAAGTTATGACAACCAAAACTATCTCTAGACATTGCCAACTGTCCCATGGGGTGCCACCTCCTTCCTCCTTCCCCCCTCCCCTGCCAACTACCTGCTGCCTCTCCCCCATCTTCTCCGTTAAGAACCACTTCTCTAGAGTTCATCTTAACTATCAGGTTACCTTCAATACCTAATGCATTTTTTGTTTTGGAGTCCTTTAGACTTTGACCCAAGAATGGCCTGAAAATCTTTGGAATACCCTGTACTGAAGAATACTGGTTAGTGACCCTTATCACCTTAGTTATTCAAACTCAGCACTAAATTAGAATCAGACCATGCCTCAGAGGGAAGGCCAGGCATGAGGAAAATAGCAGTTCACTTTGTTAATTTCAATTTAGTGTCAAAGCATTTCAGTCAATGATTTATTATGTTATTTTTTTTATAAACTATGTTATAGTTCCCCAAAGAGAGTTCTTAATCCTTTTAAGAATGCAGTAAATTCCTTTATACCTGCTGTAAGTATAATTTTCGTGGGCCCTGAAATCATATATGCAAAACAGGTAACATTTTATTTTCCCATTTTTACATTTAATTTCTATTATATGCCTGATCTCTCCTGATGCTATAAAACTGTATCTAGTCATTTCCAGGTGAGCTCAGTCTTTGTCATACTTTTTCAGTCAAGCTTAAAATTGTGTCAGTTCTGGATTTTACCTTCCTCTCCTCCTCTTTAGGGTGGCACTCCTGTTCCAAGGCATATTTATAATGACAGGATTGAAGTTGAGGTGGGAAGTCAGGGAGAGAGAGTATCTGCTCTTTGGTGGTCATAGTATTTGTCA
This sequence comes from Mesoplodon mirus, assembly GCF_964341445.2. NCBI lineage: Eukaryota > Metazoa > Chordata > Mammalia > Artiodactyla > Ziphiidae > Mesoplodon > Mesoplodon mirus. The sequence goes on from NC_138982.1 coordinate 121,500,306, forward strand.
CTCTTCCTAAGGTCACCTTCTGAAATCTCTGTGCTTGTAAAAACCTCAGTTCCATGATTCACACTGGCATTTGGGTTACAAATTTAAGCCCCTTTGGCCCTCAGCTGTCTCCTTCAACAAACATCTGAGCCCTTCTTGGGGAAGTGGAGAAAGTTTATTTGTCCACTTCTCGGTGGTGAGTTTAAGGTAGAATCAGAGCTTCATTGTTCACTTATGTCATACCCAGCCGTGTGTAATTGTTGGCTCGATGTATTATGGTGTAGAGAGACCCACACCATCATTTCTGTCCTGAGGTACCAAATTGAAGTGGTAGATCTAGAACACCACACTTTTCTCCAACCTTCTGTCTCCCTAAGCTACACACTTGGGAAAGAAGATCCTGTTCCAATCATCCTCATGTGTGCGTTTAACCCCTTTGCTTCTCCTTCATGACTTCTTTTCATCCTAATCAGAAGGCTCTTATCTAAGGGGCATGGAAGCTTCAGTGGAGAGGAATGATGTAGTCTCTTTCTGCAAGTACTTTTGCAATGTCTTTGTTGTCCTGGAACACTGCTTTTGAAGCTAAAAGTAAAGAATCTAACATCCTTTTCTGCTGTTCTGCAGTAATTTTTCTTTTCCTGAGTTAGAAAATGCCTTAGAATGAATAGAGTGAGGGAAAGTTCTTGGGGCAACTTTTGTTTTTACAATAATAATTATAGAGCATGGATTTTTAATGGATTTCATACTGCAAGGAAGACATGAGAACGTTCCTTTCTCTCTTCTTTTTCCACCAAGAACCAATCAGGTTCTAGCATTTTAATTTTATCTTATGATCTGATTCTCTTCCATTGCCATGGCTACTCCCTTCTAATGACCTCCCAGCATTTTGCAATAGCCTTCCAGCTAGGCTTTAGTCTCACTCTGACTTTTGCATCCTACATACTGATTCCACATGAATCTTTCTAATAAATAGTACCAAAACCTTTAAGGATGTTATATTGCCTCTGAAATAAATTGCATTGACATCCTGTATAGTCCAACACAACCTATTTTATAAAATTCACCTCCTATTTCTTCTTGTAATGAAATCTCTAATTCATTTGTGCAGAAGAAAACACTGAATACTTATTATGTTCCGTTCACTAGGAAATGGGTGAAAGATTTCACTCAGACTGAAAGATTCTTAATGATGAGAACTGTGACCAACAAGAAACTAAGGAAACAGTGGGAGTGCTTATTACTTTGATAGGTTTCATGCCTCTATGCATTTTTCTAATTCAGCCAGGCTGAATTACTAATGTAATTAAAAAATTTTAGTAATGTGGCTACATTATAAAAAGTAAAAACAAACGTGAAATTAATGTTAATAATACATTTTATTTAACTCAGTGTGTGTAAAATACTATGATTTCAACTAATCAACATACAATTATTAATAAGATAGTTTACATTCTTTTTTTATTCTAAGTTTTCAAAATCTGTTGTATAGCTTACACTGTCAGCACCTCTTAATTTGGACTACCCACGTTTTAAGTCCTCAATAGCCATGTGTCACTAGTGGTTACCATATTGGATAGTTGTATCTAGAGCATTATTTTGCCAAGAGTAAGTCCTTGATAAGGACTGGAAAACTGACTCATCAGTAGAGTGAATGGCGTTTAAGAAGAGATGCAGGGAAGGGAACCATCATGTACCAACCACATATTATGTACTTGCACTGTTAAAAGCCCTTTAGTTTTTTTTTTTTTTCCTCAAAGTGGAGTCTGAGATAAGCATTTGGGAGAAGGTAATCTATTAGAGAGATGACTCCAGGAAGCTAATTAAGGGTACATTATTGAGCCAGTTTTGCTATGGGCAACTGGTGCTCAATTCCACTGCGGACCCTCCTGGAATGTTCTCAGAAGGATGAAAAATTTTACATCTTCAGAACAAGTCCTGAGGCAGAAAAGTTGAGAAATAAGACAGACACTTGGGGTAGAGTTTTGCCATGAGCATGGGAATTATCTACCACCAGTTGGAATCAGTGATGGACCAGGCACATGGCAAAGCCTCTGCTATGCATACATTATATAATACTTGTGAAATAGACATTATTATTTCCAGTTTAAAAATGGGGAAACAGAGAATCAGACAAATTCTCATTCCTGTTCAAGATGACATAGCTTTTAAGTGATAAAGTGTGTTTCTATACACATATGACTCATGACAAGGTCCACAAAGGACATATTTTGGGAGATTTTTCTTTTTTTAGGGAAAAAATCCAGAGATTTTTTTCTTTTATTACATCTAATTTATTATTCCAGAAATTTAGACAAATCTACAAAGTAGGTGTTGATTGAAGTCTCTTTAACCAGTTTTTTTTTAAAATTAATTTATTTATCTTGGCTGCACCAGGTCTTATTTGCGGTATGTCGGATCTTTGTTGCAGCGTGTGGGATCTTTAGTTGCAGCATGCGGGATCTAGTTCCCTGACCAGGGATCGGATCTGGGCCCCCTGCATTGGGAGCCCAGGTCCCACTGGACCACCAGGGAAGTCCCTAACCAGTTTTTTTGAAAGGGAAGTACAATAAGCTTTATAGCAGAGTCTCATAAGAATATGATATACTATTTAAAATGCACATTTGCTGTTGTGCTTGATATGTTCTCTTGACCTTCAGAAAGAAATTTCCAATAAATTTTGTAAGCTCACTTATTTCTATTATTCACTGCTGCATTTCTAGTGCAGAGCTCATTTCCAAGTCGATTATTAGTACAACAGATCCTCCCTAAATGGAAGAGACTGAACACATCACACACTAGACAGCTCCCATTATCTGAAATAGCCATAAGCTGCTGTAATGTTAGAGATTTGGTTTAAAGGATTGTCCACTTGGAAGACTGTCTGTGGTTATTTGTGAGGCAGAACAAATTATAAAACTATTATGGCTTCAGAGATGTATGTTTCTAATGACTGCTCTTCACCAGTCCATAAAATGTCTGCTTTTAAAAAAACGGGTGAAATATTAGAGCCTTAAAAGATTAGACCATTGGGATATTATTAAAAATGTCTTTATAGAACCTAGATGCAAGGCCACTGGGGTATATAACTTACCAGGAATACTGACAGGAAGTCATCTGCATAAAGAAAGAAAGGCAAGTTTAAAAATGAAAAAGAAAAGGCTTAATAACAAAATAGTAATAAAACTAACTTAGAAAAACAGTTGAAAGAATACTGTTACCTGTGTTTTCCTCTGCAAAGGGCTATGGAATTGGGGTTACTCAGGGCTGAGAGAGGGAAGACAAAGAAGCCTTTTCTTTGTCTCTATATGCTTCTGTATTTACTTGAATTTTATATACACAAACATGTATCGTGTATAATTTGTGCAACTAAAAATAACTAAATATACATAAAAATATCTAAAAATAACCTTAGACTAGAATGCCACAAATAGACTTACATTTCAGTTTTATTCTGCTATTTTCGCCTCCAATATAACATTCAAATCTAATAACTGCAGGAAAATAATGATGAAGGGAGGGAATCTTCAGAATATTTGATGTTATCAACAGTTCCATTTTGTAGTTAGGGATGCATTCCAGGTTCTCAATGTTTTCTTCAAAAATTAAATTTTACTGTTAAATATGATTTTATGCCTGTCAGACTCATTCTATGCAGTGGAGGACATGGTGCCTTGTGCTAATAAGCACTCAGTAGAAGCTTTTTGGACGTTACAATGATGAAAAACCTACCTGAAACAGAGAAGGAATACTTGACAAAAAAAGGGGAAACTAAGTGTTTAATACTTAATATCTCCTTTTGATCTCTTCTTTAGAAGTATTTATTTTAAAGTATTTGTTCTTCTTATTAAAGTCATACGTGCTTTCTTAGAGATATATTTGGGGTCCTGCTTGGCCTGTTTCATTGGAGTTACCTCTGTTCCTGACATTTGGAAGAAAGGGGTTGGGTGCCCATCATATTTTGAACAGCTGACTTCCCATTCCTGGTCCCAGCTGATTGAACCAAACACGGAGCCCTAATTCAAGCTGAGCCAATCAGCTTGCCTATTGTGTATCTGAGGAAGACAAACACTCAGTCAGGTGATGGTGGTCTCTGGAACTACGGGCTGAGACGAAAGCAGCCACATTGGGATCCTGTGCATTGATCCACAAGCAGAGGAAATCAAAGGAATGATTCAGATTCCCAGAAGGAAGCATAAGAGAGTAAGAGGTGATGTGCTCAGTGAAAGCAGGGACAAAAAGAATTGTTGTCTTGTTTTATTACTTTCAGATTTACATTTCTTGTGAGACCTGGCCCTGCTTTCTGTCTGGTTATATGGGATGGTCCCGAATACTAGCCTGTTTAAGATAGATTGAGTGAGCTTTGATTTTTGCAAAAAAAATTAGAGAATATGTAAGAAATTCAAATTGCCTGTAAAATCATACCCAATGTAAACATTTCCTTTCAGTCTGTTTTGTTCCTATAGAAGTGCTATAATTATACTCTCTATAAAATCTCCTGTTTTTCTTTTTTACAAAGTTATGAGCATTTTCCTATTTTGTTAATCCCAATGCTGGTTGAAGCCAACTCTCATTTATTAGGACCTACCATCATATGACTGAACAGGTCTGGAGAAAAACATCACCTTGCTGACTGGTCTCACTCTTAACTCATTAGTATTAACCACAAATGGTCACTTAATAACTGTCTGGCAACAATACTGCATTTCTCTAGTTCTCCACTTGCCATTGCCCAAAGACCATTTCCTTCTTTCTTCTCTCCTCAGTGTTTCCTTCTCCATCCTCACTCTTTGCTGAGATCTTGTTTCCTATTTTACTGGGATGATAAAAGCCACCAGAACAGTTATAGTATGCCCCTACCACCATGTCCACCCACCCGAATGCTCTGTGACCATATATTCTGTCTTTCATTACTACAGGTGCACTTGCCACACTCTTGGCTAAGGTCAGTCCCTTCCACTGGCTCACCAAGTTCCATCCCCTGTCACATGTTTAAAGACCGCACATCAGCAGTTGGCTTTTCTGTTCTGTAAAATCATGTTTTCTCTGCTGCCTGCTTATTTTCACGAGCTTATAAAATGCTACTATTTCTCCTCTCTTAGGGAGAAAAAAAATTTCTAGACTCTATTCCACTTTATTTACTGGGTCATTTTTCTGCTTCTGTGAAAAGCAAATCTTCTCAATGGTTGTATCTACTTGTTATCTGTGGTTTGCTCATCTCCTATTTTCTAATCAGGCATTCATTCTCATGACTCCTACAAAACAGCTCTTATAAAATGGCCATTGACTTTCGCATAGTTAAAACCAGTGCTTGCTCTTAGTTTTCATCTTACTTGAGCTGTTGTCAGGATTTGACAGATGATCACTCTTCCCTTACATATTTTCTTCACTTGACTTTTAGGATACTGTACTCTTGGTTCTGTTCTTACTTTACTGGCTCCTCCTTTTCAGGATCATTTGCTCCATGCCCTGTGCTCTGGTCTCTCTGTATATTCCCAATCTCTAACATTGGTGTGCCCCAGACTCAGCCTCAGATCTCTACATTTTCTACCCTCACTGTCTAGGTGATCTCACTTAATACAAAGGTTTTAAATACTACCTATATACTAAGGGCTTTCAGATTTACTTTTCAAGCCCAGACCTTTCTCCTCATCTCCAAATTCACATAACCCAACTGCCTATCAAAACTTCCTCTTGGATGTCTAATAAGCATCATAAATTCCCAAATGTCTGATGGCCTCAGGACTCCAACCTTGGAACTCTTCTTTATTTTTTTCTTTCCTTTCCTTCTTTATTTTTTTTTCAGATAGTATTATTGAGATATAATTCATATAGCATACAGTTCAACCATTTGAAGTGTACAGTTCAATGGTTTTTAGTATATTTAGAGTTGTGCAATGTTTACCATAATCAATTTTAGAACATTGTCATCACTGTCAAAAGAAACCCCCTGCCCCTTAGTTTTTACCCCCTACTTAGCTTTCCTTCCTACCATTCCCAGCCCTAGGCAACCACTGCCTCTATAGATTTGCTTATTCTGGACATTTCATATAAATGGAATCATACAATATGTGGTCCTTTGTGACTGGCTTCTTTCTCTTAGCATAATGTTTTCAAGGTTCATACACGTTGTACTATGTATTTCATTCCTTTTGATTTCCAAATTATATTCCATTGTATGAGTATACCACACTTTAACCATTCATCAGTTGATAGTTGGGTTGTGTCCACTTTTTGACTATTATGAATACTCTTGCTGTGATCATTGATACACAGCTGAGCTTTGAACAACACAGGTTTGAACTGCACATGTTCACTTATATGTGGATTTTTTTCAATAAATGGGTACTACGGTAATACATAATCCATATTTGGTTGAATCTGAGGATGTAGAGCCATGGATATGGAGGACTGATTACAAAGTTATACTCTAATTGTCAACTGCAGAAGGGTCGGTGACTTTAGGCCTCACGTTGTTCAATATTTTGTATGGACATGTTTTCATTTCTCTTGGGTATATACCTAACAGTGGATTTGCTAGATTATAGGATAATTTTAGGTTTAACCTTTGAGGAATTGCCAGACTGCTTTCCAAAGCAGCTTGGAAGTCTTCTCTATTGGTGATCATTCCATTGATCTCACCCAGTCCGTGATTTTAAATATCATCTGTATACTGAAAACTTGGAGATTTACAGCTGCAGTGTAGAGCTTGCCCCTGAATGCCAGATTCATATGACCCATTCATTGTCCATTAATACATCCATCACTGAACTCCTGATTTTCCCCTTCGCCTCATGCTGCTAACCTCAAGCTTGCATTTCCTCTTGTCTTTTCCTCAGTTAGTGATGATTCCATTCTTCCAATTGCTCAGGACAAAAACTCAAGAGTCACTCTTGTCTCCTCTCTCTCCCAACCCACATCTGATCGGTCAGCAAATCTTGTTGGCTCCACTTTCAAAATACTCTCCCCACTTCTTCTGTATAGTAGCGCCTCTGCTACAGTCCCAGTTCAAATCACTGTCACTTCTGCACTTCATTATTGTAATGTTGCAGGAAGGGGGACCCCTTCCAGGGCCCGAGAGTGGGCTCTTGTCTAACACTCAGAAATGAATTGTCCGAGGAGTCACACGTGCTGACAAAGCAAGAGACTTTATTGGGAAGGGGCGCCCGGGTGGAGAGCAGCAGGGTAAGGGAAACCAGGAGAACTGCTCTGCCATGTGGCTTGCAGTCTCGGGTTTTACAGTAATTGGGTTAGTTTCCAGGTTGTGTCTGGCCATTCACTCTGACTCAAGGTCCTTCCTGGTGGCGTGAGCATCACTCAGCCAAGATGGATTCCAGTGAGAACGATTCTGGGAAGTTGGTAGGACATCTGGACTGGAGTCTCCTCTCTCCTTTTGACCTTCCCCAAATTCTTCCAGTTGGTGGTAGCTTGTTCCCCATTCCTTACCAGAACCTCCTGTTTAAGATAACGCATACAAAAAAAAAAAAAAAAAAAAAAGATAACGCATACAAATGGTTACTATGGTGCCTGGCCAGGACAGCGGTTCCCCTAACAGTAATAGCTTCCTAACTGATCTCCCTGCTCCAGCTTTGGTTCCCCTTCAGTCTATTCTCAACAGAGCATCATGGATGAACTTTTCAAAACACTCAAATGGCTTTCCATCTCATTCAGAGCAAAATTCTAAGTCTTTAAAATGGCTTGCGAGGCTCCCAGCGAAGCAGCCCTCCTTTCTTCTCAGATGATACACTTTCCTCTTTGCTTAAAGACCCTTAACAAATACTTTAATAGGCCCATCTAAGGGATTTACCTGGCTGAGGGAAGCCAGTTCTTCCTCTGTCCCACCCTTACGCCTTTCTTTATTCCAAAGCTTTAACTGTTGTGAGATCCCAGCGTACTCTGGGAACCAATTTAAAAGCAAAACTCTGAGATGAAAGAATTCCCACAAAAAAATTGCAAAACTTTGTTAATTTATATCAGAATTTTATATGAACTGATGATTTTAGATCATGCTGATTTTAGCATGATGGGGACATTCATTGAGATTCTGGATTCAATGTGCCTCTTCAAGCTGGGAGTAATTCTACTTGTTTGCTTGCTCGGTTGACTTGTAAGAAACAAAGCCTCACACTGTGTTTGAATCAGAAACAACCGGTGGCATTATTATTCTACAAACTAGCGGCTGTTGGGAAAGAAGAACAAACTGAACTGATTTCTTCTCACTCAAAATTTTTATAATATATGTAGATTGGAAGACTGTAGGGGGAAAAAGGGAGGGGGGCGAGTTTCTTACATATAAATAAATACAAGTGAATAAGACCAGACATGTTCATTTAACAATACTGTTTGTTTTTGATCCATTTGAAAACCCTCAAACAAAATTTTAAATTTGTTAGGACTTTGAGGGATAAGATTCATTCACTTGTTCATTCACTAAGATATTTATTGAATACCCAGTATGTTCACAGTTTTCTCGGCACTGGAGACACAACAATAAACTAGGCAGATGAAAATTCCCTCATGTAATTGGTAGTCTAGTAGAAGAAAACAGAGGATAAACAACTAAATTGAAAAATATAGTATGTTAGAAGGTGATCTGTGTAAGGAGAAAAATAAATCAGGATAAATTAAGATTACCAGGGTGGGGAAGGGTTTAACTTTGAAAAAGTGTTGCAGGGTATGTGTCACTGAGAATGTATTGTTTGAGCCATGGCCTGAAGGAGGTGTTGAAGTAGCTTGTGCATTTCCAGGGCAAGAATATTCTAGGCAGAAAGAACAAGAAGGGCACAGGTCATGAACAGGACTGGCTTGATGGAGGAAGAGAGTAACTGGAGTGGAGTGAGCCAAGGTAATAGTAGGAGAGCAGAAGCATAAAGTTGAGCCAGTTTGGATTATTTCTTTACCAATAAGATGAAGAACAGAAGATTATACAGTAAGTAGCGAAGGATAAGAAACAAACATTGATGTTAAACATGGCCTGAGGGCTTCCCTGGTGGTGCAGTGGTTGAGAGTCCGCCTGCCGAGGCGGGGGACACGGGTTCATGTCCCGGTCCGGGAAGATCCCACATGCCGTGGAGCGGCTGGGCCTGTGAGCCATGGCCGCTGAGCCTGCACATCCGGAGCCTGTGCTCCACAACGGGAGAGGCCACAACAGTGAGAGGCCCGTGTACCACAAAAAAAAAAAAAAAAAAAAAAAAAAAAGGCCTGAAGTCCTCCATCAGCAAGTGGAAATGATATATCCAGGACTGGGTCCAATCCAGGTGTAAAGGAAGAAGTAAGTTGCATGAGTAGTTTCATTAACTCTCACCTTGCCCCTTCCTGCTCTATTGCACTCCACTCTCATGGGAGAATTACTTCAGATCATTGACTAAAGAGGAAAGCATTTGAGTTTGATTAAAAATGGGTCTCTATACATTTGTACCAACAAGGAGTAGATTGCTGCAACTTCATTCCCTCCCTTAGAAATGGCCCTGCAGGACAATGGGCATAGAAAATTCTCCCAGTGGACATACATTCAAACAATTTATCTTTTTGTTCATTTTGTTAGTAGAAAGCCTGAGGTAAGTATCTATACTGATTCATGAGCAGTGGCTAATGATATAATCAGATTGTCAGGGACCTAAAAGAAACAGAATTGTAAGACTGACCATAAAGAGTTTGTGAGGAGACATATATGACTGAACCTCTTTCAGTGAGGTTCCAAAGTGTGACTAAATGTATCCTATGTGAATGACCACCAAAAGGATAGGCTTTTAATGATCATGTGGCCAAGATGACTCACTCCATTTATGCTGCCCTGCCTCTTTCTCAAGCCTCCTTAGTATTGGTAAAAGTGGATATGGTGACAGGTATTAAAACATGGACTCCTCAAAAATCTGACTTGGCTGTACTTTCCAGCAACAGCTATCAACCTTGAGTTTGCAGTGTAGTACCATACCCTGGGGAGGGCAGCTAGATGCCTGCCATCATGGAGGGGCGTGTGACACTTTAAATTTTAATTTGCCTTTCCTCCCAGTATTTTTTTTTCTCTTCATATCACTATTCATGGATTGTTTAATGAACTATTATGGCATTCTAGCCAACTGCCCTCTGACCAAGGAAGTTTATTTTACAGTGAAAGAAGTGGGGCAAATGGTAGTTAAGTGGTCTAAGGTACATCAGGGCCCAGAAACATCTGTGGTCTAACTGGAGTCTTGAATACAGTATAGCTGAGATACAACACCTTGTGAATAGTGGACCCTCTTGTAATATCTTTTTTAGCCAATGATTAATATACAGTATTATTTCTCCCATAGATTGAATATGTGGTTTTGGAGACAATAGAATGGAAGTGAGAGTGGAACTTCTCCTAATTGTACTTAATAATCTACTTGAAAATGTTTTACCTCCCATCCCCATTCTTCTGGATTTAGTTTGAGTATTTTAGTATTTAAGAGTGGGCTGTTTCCACTTGGGATATAGCAATCATTCCATTAAACCTGAAGCTTAGACTGCCTCTTGGCCATTTAAGTTTACTCATGGAAGTAATTGATTAATCCTATCAAAAGTTTCACTACACAGTGTGTCCAGAGAGCAGCATAGATAGAATGAATGTAATCTTCACGGATAGAATGAAAGTAGAATTTCCTTCTAGTACTGCCGTGTCCACTAGTACAGTTTAATAAAAGACTGAATGAAGCAAATGCTTTATAAGCAGAAGTATCAATGGCTCAGATACATCAGGACTGAAATTTCAAGCCATCCACTAGGTGAAGAGCCATGAGTGTCTGGAGTACTGGTTGAAGGTGCTCCATGAATGAGTCATGGAGAAGGGAGTCCATGAGTGCTGTCCTTTCTTAAAGGAAAGCCATGGAGTTTGTCAAGGCCTCCCTTTCTTTGTGGGCCCTAAACTTCGACTTTTGTTTCCCAGCCCCACAAGACTATAGGAAGCTCTGCTCATCTTCTGATTCTCCACTGAGAATGAGCAAATGCCGTAAGAGGAAAAGTCACTCTTACTGTCAGGTTCACCTCCCTGCACTTCCCTCCTCTCTTGGATTTGAGCCCCATGAGTCCTCATATCCTTAGTAGCTTTATGACATATTCACACGGATTTTTTAAAATTCCATTTTCCAGCTTACTTGCTAGGGTGCTAATCTGTGATTAGCAGACTCATAGAACCATATTCCTTTCCTTTTAGCACTAATCTCAGTTTTCAACTGTAAACTCATTTCTGTGATAATTTGCATAATACCTGTATTCCCCACAACATGGAATTAGATACCATACCTGTTTTTGCTCAGTGTGGCATGTGTGACCTAGCACAGTGCTAAGCACATAGCAGACACTTAATACTAGTAAGTCAATGAATGAACCTTGGACAACCTGCTTGTTATAAAAGCATGTACCTATTAAGTGTAAAACATCAGAGTCAAGATATGCCATTTACAGTCTGAAAATATCTGATCTCAAATCCTATCATTTATACTTAAAACAAAACAAGGCTGGATCAAGGCTTTGTCTTACATGGACTTTAAATGACTCAGAAGGGAATGAGTATGTGCAGAAATCATTGCACACAGTGAATGACTGTCCCCTGGGAGGGAGGAGCTCTAAAGAGTGACATAGAAACAGCTGGTGGTACAGACTCTAAGCAGTTCAGAGCCACTCAGAAAGTGGGCACTGATGATTGTTGAAAAGTTAGCCTTAAATGCCTGGAGGAGAGGCCACAAGCTGCCAGTGTCTAGGTAGCAACTGAATAGAGTTTACACTGAGTCAATATGGTGTGAAAATGTCCTGTGGTTGCCCTGGGTGGGAACAAGATCAACAGATGAAGTCATTAGAAACACAGGGTATGATACCTGTTAAGTTGGAGACCCAGAATCCAATGTATGTTTGAAACCTGTGTGTGTATTTATGTATGTTATTTTCACTGTTTTATTTTATACTTGATAAATGGAGCAACTAAGTGAAAGAATAATAATTTATATTTGCTATCTGCATAAATATTTATATCTGTGCATACACATAGATACATGTAAATACATAATGGTTTATTAACGCTTTCTTGGTTATAAATTCTTGAAAGAACTGTAACTACTCTGTCCTTATATCTTAATTAGGCAATATGAAGCCCTCATAATAGTTACTAGCTGTGAATAAGAGTACTATAAAAGTTACTCATGTAATTACCTCAGAAACTCCAACTTTACTGAAGTGACAAGTCACAGAGTTAAATAACAGTTGGGAAAACAAAGTAGCTCGCTATCTATAAAAAGTCACCCAGCCTACCAGTTTCTGGATGAAGTTGAATAGGGTAGTACATTTAGAAATAGAAGTGTGTTCATCCTAGATAATCCCAATTAAGCATTTTTTATGATCAATTTTAATTTTCAATTTCATCATTTAAGAAGAAACTTTATTCAGAACTATTGCATTCAGCTTCTGGTAACAAAGACACAGATAGGCTAAACAAAGTATGGGTCATAGTCTCTTATGTAGCAGAAGTCTAAAAGAATGCTGTCCTAGGCTTGTGTCAAAGCTCCATGGTCGTTAGGGTACCAGAGTCCCATCTTTACAGCATGGATTTGTGTCTTCAAGGTCACATGATGTCTCCTGGAACTCTAGACATTGTGAATATGTTTCAGGCAAAAGGAGGGGAGGAATAAATGACAAAAGCATCTTTTTCCCAATTGAGTCAGCGTCTTTTAAAGCAGTTTCCAGAAAGCCAGCAATGAGTTCTTACACTGTATTGGTCTTCTGTCATGGCAAGGGAGGTTGGGGAATTTCAGCATTGAGCTGGGCACATTGTCACCAGGAATAAAATTGGAATTCAACAGAATACAAGAAAGAAAGGATAAAATAGATAAAAGGTTCTGTTGCAGAGATTCAAAGTCATCATAAAAATTCCAGTGCTATAGCTATTTTTAGATACCTAACATGTGCTGGGCTGTCCACTACATCCTGGGGCACAAAAACAAATATTATATTGGGCCAGTTCTCAAGGATTTGATTGTTTAGTGGAGGAGACAGACTATAAATAGCTACTCTCAAGTTATGTGGTAATAATGAGAGGTTTGCTGCAGGTATGTGGGAGAGCAGAGTGAACTCAGTCCAAGCCAGAGGTTTGGGCTTCCTGGAAGAGATGTTCCCAGAATCTAATCTTGAAGGATAAGTAAGAGCTGAGTGACATTTCAGGCTTGGGTAAAGATGAAGGCAACATCATTGTTTAATAGGAATTGAAAGCAGTTGGTGATTATTCGAAGGTAAAATGGAAGGTAGATGTGAAAAAGTAAAGAGTCAAGTTACAAAGGGCCTAGTCTGTTAACTGAATAACAAGGCTATGGAAAGCCTTGAAAGGGGTTTAAGCATGGAAACTTCGCAGTCAAATTGAATTTTAGGTACATTATTCTGGCTGCTATGTGGGGAAGGCGTCAAAGGTGGGCAAAATTGAGATAAAAAGAGTTATTAGGAGGCTATTTCAGTAGTCAAGGAAAGAAAGAATGGAAACCTGATTAGGCAGTAGTAGTAGGGATGGGAAGAAGGATTATAGAATCATGTGGGAAGAATAATTAGTGAATGAAAAGATGTAGGTAGACAGAAAGGAGTTTAGAATGACTACGAGATTTATGCTTTAGGAAACTTGGTAGTTGATGGCACCATTAATTGAAATTGTAAATGTAAGAGAAGGAGGAACAGGTTGGGGTGGGAGTGAGGGAGTGGGAAAAAAGATGAGCTCTGTTGGAACATGTTGAGTTTGAAGTGTCTGTAACATCTAGTTGGAAATACTTAGGCGATTAGATATAAAAATATGAAGCATGTGATCAGCGTGGAAGAAATATATATTTAATTAAATTAATTAATCAATTAATTAAATTTATTTTTGGCTACGTTGAGTCTTCGTTGCTGTGCACAGGCTTTCTCTAGTTGTGGCGAGTGGAGGCTACTCTTTGTTGCAGTGCGCAGGCTTCTCATTGTGGTGGCTTCTCTTGCTGTGGAGCATGAGGTCTAGGCACGCAGGCTTCAGTAGTTGTGGCATGCGGGCTCAGTAGTTGTGGCTTGCGGGCTCTAGAGCGCAGGCTCAGTAGTTGTGTGTGGTGCACGGGCTTAGTTGCTCCGTGGCACGTGGGATCTTCCTGGACCAGGGCTCGAACCCGTGTCCCCTGCATTGGCAGGCAGATTCTTTTTTTTTTTTTTTTTGCGGTATGCAGGCCTCTCACTGTTGTGGCCTCTCCCGTTGCGGAACACAGGCTCCGGATGCGCAGGCTCAGCGGCCATGGCTCACGGGGCAGGCAGATTCTTAACCACTGCGCCACCAGGGAAGTCCAGAAATATATATTTTAAGTCATAGCATATAGGTAGTTAAATCCATGTGACTAGATGGGTTTGCCTTTGGATAGAGGGTAGGCAGAGAGAAACACCAAGTTAAGGTAGAGACTCTGCTGACACGAACATTTGAGGGAGAAACACCTGCTAAAGGCAAGGAAGAAATGTTAGACTGAGTGGTTATTGAGCCAAACAAAATAAAACAGGATTACTAAGGGCTTCGCATGGACCAGGTACTGTACTGTGGCTAATAATTCTGCCATGAACATGACAGACATAGTCTCTTTCTTCATAGAGCTTAGAGTGTAGGGGGTTTGTATGTTAAATAGAATTGACATTATTGTTATGAATGATATATCAATAAATGAAAAGAACATATCCTTGGAGTTCGAAAGATAGTGACTACAGCTAGTTTGGAAAAGGCTTCCCTGAAGAAGTCATATTGTAGCTAAGACCTAAGGAAGAGATAACTAAGTGAGGGGAGGTGGTTAGAAATTGAGACAAAAGTACGACAGAGGGTACAGCAGTCCAGCAAGAGCAAAGGCCCCGGATCTGGGGAGAACTTGATGAATTTGAGTTGAGATGTCAACATCTAGAACACAAGAGGGGAGAGAAGTACGTGACACACATGGCAAAGTAGGGAGGAGCTAGGTCATGCAGGACTAAATAGTTCATATTTATGCCATATTCCAAGAGAAATGGGGATCATATGCAATGACCAATTTAAAATTCTTTTGTCTGCCTAGCTTCCTTTTTTCCTCTTTTTTTAACTTCCCCTTTTCTACTCTATGAGATTTTACTAGAATTTTCAGTTACCTGGGTGGACAAAACAAATGGAAAGCAGTCACATGAAAAGTTGCCTAAGTCCTCATGGAGATGCAAATTTTAACACAATAAGATACCACCATACACTCATGATAATAGCTATAATTAAAAAGACCACTAATTCTAAGTGTAGGTGATGTGGAGCAGTTGGAATTCTCAGATGTTACTAATGAGAATTAAATTTGTACTATTGCAAAAAATGGGCAATATCAATTATATAGCTAAACACATAAGCCTATGAATTAGTTATACTGTTGCTAGGTGTATAGCAACAGAAATGCATACATTATGTGCACCAAAAGGCATGTATATGAATGTTCTTAGCAGCTTCTTCACAATAACCTTATAAATTGGGCACAACCAAAACGTTCATCAACAGTAGAGTGGACAAATAAATTGTGATGTAGTCATGCAATGGAAACCTACAAGGAAATGACAATGAATAAGCTACTGCCATGTGCAACACTGTAAAATGAATCTCATGTACATAATTTTGAGGGAAGGAAGCCAAACACAAATGCAGTGTGTGATTCCATGATTATAAAGTTCAAAAACTGGAAAAGTTAATGGATAGTGGTGGAAGTCAAGGTGGTAGTTCCTTTTGAGGGTATAGGTGGGATACTGGTTGTGTTCTACTTCCTCATCAGTGGCTGTCTCAAGCGTATATGTTTTCTTGGTGAAAATTCATCAAGCTGTACGTTCATGATTTGTCTGCTCTTCTGTATGTAAGTTATACAATAATTAAAAGTTTCCTTAAAAAACGGAACTTGTAAAAACAGAGTAGAATGGTGGTTACAAGGGGTTGGGACCTGGGGGAATTGGGGAGATGTTGTCTAAGGGCACAAACTTGGAACTAGTAGATAAATAAGTCCTGGAGCTCTAATGCACAGCACAGTGATTATAGTCAATACTGTATTATAAACTTACAAAATTGCTAAGAGACTAGATCTTAAATACTCTCACCACAAAATGAAATAATTATGTGATGTGTCGGAGGTGTTAGCTAATGCTACGATGGTAATCATAATGCAATATATAAAGGTATCAAATCAACACATGGTACATCTTAAACTTACACAATGTTGTATGTCAATTATCTCTCAATTGAAAAAAGAGAAACAGAATCTCAAGAGGGCATGTGTGTATTGGGATAGATGCTTAATCAATCATATTTGCATTTATCTCAGGATAAAATTAGGAGGTTTTTTAAAACTGAGGGTTTTTTTCCTTTCTCACATTTTTTTTTCTCAGTGTTCTGCAGTCTTTATCATTTCTGGCAGTGACATCCATTAGCTGAGAGGAAGAACAGATTCAGCCTAGAAAAAGAAGTCCATTGATTATTTGAAACCCATACCAGTGATAAGAATCTTGAAAGCCTAAGTTTTCTTTTTTCAGCTTCACTGAGGTATAGTTGAAAGTCTAAGTTTTCAATGAAAAGCCTAATTCTTGAGCCAGAAAAGTTTTTATGAATCTCCCCAAGGTGGGATTTTTATCATTGATGGTCAGAGCCTGAAGAAAGAGTATATAGAATTTATTCATAAATAAGAGAGAAGATTCAAAGCCAGGTTCCAGATTCCTCTGACATACAGAGAAGCGTTTTTTGTTTTGTTTTGTTTTGTTTTGCTTTTTTACACTTTTGGCAGGTGAGTGGAGCTTCAGAATTGAGATTAAGGAGCAAGGGAGTTAACAGCTGGTGTGGATATCTAAGAAAGTTGAGGCACCCTTCTCTCTTTCAAGTTTTAGATCTTGAAGGGGTTGGCGTTGGGGGAATTATAGGAATGTCCAACCTATTCTGTGAATCTGAGAGCAGAGGGAGCCCTATCTTGCTTTCCTGGGAGCACCGTGGGGAGACTACAACGGCCAGAGAGAAGCCTCATCCCACATGGCACTGGAGTGACAGAAGAGCAGTGGCTCAGCGAGATGCTGGATTGAACAGGTTTAAGGGCACACTGAGAGAGTCCAGCAAGCACATGCAGTGCAATGTGGAAAACAACAAAGGCCCTCAGTCTCCTGAGGGGAAGAAGGGGGCACGAAGTGCTAAGGGAGGACACACAGACCCAAAGGGTTATGGATTAAATGATTTGATACATGTAGAGGACTTAGAATAAAAGCCAGTTGTTGTTATTATCAGTAGGTTGGCTGTCAGAAGCTGTGGAAGAACAGGGGACATCACTGGTGGGGGTTAGTCAAGATGAGGTCAATCTCAACAGAGGTCACTAAGGATAAAGGATAATTATGGGCTTGGAGAATCCTGAGGAGAATCTTTTTTTTTTTTTTTTTTACAACTTTATTGGAGTATAATTGCTTCACAATGGTGTATTAGTTTCTGCTTTATAACAAAGTGAATCAGTTATACATATACATCTGTTCCCATATCCCTTCCCTATTGCGTCTCCCTCCCTCCCACCCTCCCTATCCCACCCCTCCAGGCGGTCACAAAGCACCGAGCTGATCTCCCTGTGCTATGTGGCTGCTTCTGAGGAGAATCTTGAAGTGGTTGATTGGTTGAATTGGAGTATTTAACCCAATGACGTAGTTAATCTTGCTTTTTCAAGATTCAGTTTTCTACTTCTACGTGCATATGGGGTTTTAGAACTAAGCTGGTTTTCAGAGACCTAAAGGATGTTACATCTCTGCACAGTTGAAGTCTCTGACTGTAGGAACTCATGCTTGTTACACACTTACAAAACGTACTCTGGCTGTCATGTGGAGAATGGACTGGTGGAACACGGGAAGTGATTCAGGAAGATCATTTAGAAGACGTCATCCTAGTCCAGGTGAGGGTTCATTTGGAGACTCAGCCTTTGGTGGTGGCTTTTGGGTGAAGAGAAGTGGATGTGGTTCAAGATGTATTTAGAAGGCAGACTTGGCAGCCTTTAGCTGGTGATTGGATATGAGAAGCAGTGGAGACAAAGGTATCAAAGAAAGCTACTAGGTTTCTGTCTATGAGATAGCACACTGCAGGAACAGCAGGCCTCAAGTTCAGTTTTGAATATATTAAGTAATGAGGTACCTGTAAAATATACAGACGGAGATGTTGCATAGGCTATAGGCATGTGGACCTGTATTAAAAAGGAAGTTCTCGGGCTTCCCTGGTGGCGCAGTGGTTGAGAGTCCGCCTGCCGATGCAGGGGACGTAGGTTCGTGCCCCGGTCCGCCGCGGCTGGGCCCGTGAGCCATGGCCGCTGAGCCTGCGCGTCTGGAGCCTGTGCTCCGCAACGGGAGAGGCCACAACAGTGAGAGGCCCACGTACCACAAAAAAATAAATAAATAAAATAAAATAAAATAATGTGAATTACAATAAATAGATGCTGTTAAGGTGATCAAATAAAGGTTTAAAAAAAAAAAAGGAAGTTCTCAGCTGGAAATACAAAGTTGGAGTTATTGGCAAAGAGGTACTAACTGAAGCTATGAGGGTGGGTGAAATCATCCTGATGTAAATCAATGCAGGATTCATATCTCTAGTGGGTACCATTCCCATTCAACTCCTGACCCTGTGGGAGAATGGAGAGTGAGGTTACAAGAGTATCTGGAATACTTTCCTGAGGAAATCCCATGTATAATTTTCAGGTAAAGATAGGAAGTTCCATGAGAAGAGAATGAGAAGAAGTGGCTAGAGAAGAGAAAAACACACACACACACACACACAAACCCAGGGGAGCCAAGTCTAACAGAGGTCAAGGAACAGGAGGGTTTTCAGAGGAGAACATGGTCTAATGTGTTGAATGTTATTGAGAGCTCAAGTAACAGGACTGGAAATTGACCTTCAGATTTTTTGACATGGAGGCGCTCTGGATGTTGGTGAAGTGTGGTTTTGTGGAGTGATGAGGTCAGTGAGCAGAGGACTGGATGGGAGATAAAGAAGCAAAGAGGATGACGATAGAACAACCTTGATGGAATTTGGTTCTAAATGGGAGGAGAGAAATAGGGATGACATTAGAGGGAAATGAGAGGTTAGGAGACATAATGCCCTAGAGAACCAGAAGTTCCTTTGAAAAACCCCTGTTCAGAAAGGCAAGCATTCTCCTTTCTGCTCGTACCTCCAGTCTCTGATTAATTCCAAATAGCACAGAATTATCGGCAGTGGTATACAACTTGTATATCAAGAGGGCATGATGTGCTGCCAGGGCTTTTCAGTTCAGGTTTCAGAGCAAACTCGAGAAAAATAAAGAGCCCAAAGCAAGTGCACTCACTAGGAGCATAACAGTCCTTTCAGCTGCATACATCGGCTTCTCCCTGCCTCAAAAGGGCAAGGGTTTTGAAAGAGACTAAAGGTCAACTTATAAGAAAAAAGTCAACGTTGGGACCCTTAACTAACCCCTTTAGGGCAGGGTCCATGTTTTTATTTGACTTTTTATACCCCCAGTTGCAGTGGCAGGATGTGGAAATCTCTCTGTTTTTGTTGTAATGAATACATCAGTGTAGTTTCCCCTGGGAAAATTATACAAGCAGTAGTGCTACTCCCTCCAATAATTTCCTCAGAATGGTTCCCCTGCACGGTACCACAGATAGGCAGCCCTTCAGACCAGGCCATAATTGTGCCTTTGGAAAACCATAATCAGAATCAATGCTCCTGTCACAGCTTCCCCAACTCTACAGATTCTGGTATTCTTACTCTTTGTCCACTAGTCTCTCAGGAGTGAGAAAGGGGGCTTTTAAACCCCAAGTTTTAACGTTAAAGTACCATTGGTTCAGCTTATTATTGGATAATAAAGTTGGCACTGTTATTCAGGAGCCATATCCAAATGTGGTTTCTATGATGTGACTGATCAACTATACATTGACTTGTTTTTGAGCCCTTTGGAACACAAATGCTTGTCCTACAATTTCTCCTTATTACAAAATACATTCTGAATAGACAATATGGGGTTTCTCCTCTAAATTCATGCCCCCTCACCCAAACACAGTACGTGTTTGTGTGTGCGCACGTGTGTGTATGTATGTGTCGACTACTCTGTAAGTCATGCCTTATCCTAACTTTCTCTTATTGGCAGATCAACCTGTTTTCAGCAGAAGAGATGAACTGACTCTAAGCCCTCTGCAGATCCATAGGGGAGTCTCCCTTGGATGTTACTTGCCAGGTTCTCTGGCTTATTCTTGGTGTGTCCTCACTGCCACTCCAGGGTTAGTTCTTAGCCCATCCCCAAGCACTGGTGGGAGCTGGCAGCCTAACCCATGCTCAGTATCATTGACATATCTTTCAGTAAGAAACATATCTTCCTGAATATCTTGATGGGGCAAATATTATCTGACAATGCCTTTTCACTTAAAATATTAAAAAGTATAATATTAGGCATTAACAGTATTCCAGGCTCCATGTAAGTTACTGGTGTTGTGTTCTATATAGATCTTGCAGGAGCTGGTCATTTCTGCTTGTCTGTTTTTATTTATCTTTCCATCTTCTCACCTGTCCTCTCTCATATTCCCAAATGGGCTTGTGGTGGTTTATAACAAGCACAGACAATAAACTAATGGGGAATGAGAAATAGAGAGTCACAACTAGAGGAGGCATCAATAAGAACAGGAAGAAACCTCAACTACTGAGCTTGCACTCTCTGCAGCCCGCATGCCACAACTAGAGAGAAGTCCCCATGCCACAACTAAGGCCAAACAAACACAGCCAAAAATACATAAATAAATAAATAAATAAATATTAAAAAAAAAAATGGGTCAATGAAGAAATCAAAGAGGAAATCAGAAAATACCTTGAGACAAAAGAAAATAAAAACACAACTTTCCAAAATTTATGGAACACAGCAAAAGCAGTTGTGAGAGGGAAGTTTATAACAAAACAGGCCTACCTCAGGAAACAAGAAAAAAAATCTCAGATAAGCAAACTAACCTACCAAGTAAAGAAATTAGAAAAAGAAGAACAAACAAAAACCAAAGTCAGCAGAAAGAAGGAAGTAATAAAGATTAGGGAGGAAATAAATAAAATAGAGACCAAAACAAAAAACAAAAAACAGAAAAGGGCTTCCCTGGTGGTGCAGTGGTTGAGAGTCCGCCTGCTGATGCAGGGGACGCAGGTTCGTGCCCCGGTCCGGGAAGATCCCACATGCTGCAGAGCGGATAGGCACATGAACCATGGCCGCTGAGCCTGTGCATCCAGAGCCTGTGCTCTACAACGGGAGAGGCCACAACAGTGAGAGGCCCGCGTACCACAAAAAAACAAAACAAAACAAAAAACAGAAAAGATTAATGAAATCAAAAGCTGGGGTTTGTTTTAAGTAAACAAAATTGGTAAACCTTTAGCTAAGTCTCATCAAGGAAAAGAGAGAAAGGACTCAAATAAATAAAATAAGAAATGAAAGGGAGAAATAATAACCAAAATCATAGAGATACAAGAAACAGAAGAGAATACTACAAACAGTTATACGCCAACAAATTGGACAACCTAGAAGATGGATAAATTCCTAGAAACATAAACCTTCCAAGCCTTAATCAGGAAGAAATAGACAAGATAAACAGACCAATCACTAGTAGTGAAATTGAATTTGTAAAAAAAAAAAAAAAAAAAGCTCCCAGCAAATGAAAGTCCAGGACTGGAGTGCTTCACAGGGGAATTCTACCAAATATATAAAGAGAAAAGGTAATACCTATCCTTCTCAAACTATTCCAAAAAATTGAAGAGAAGGGAACACTCTCAAATTCATTCTATGAGGCCACCATTACTCTGATACCAAAATCAGACAAAGACATCACATAAAAGGAAAATTACAGGCCAGTGTCTCTGATGAATATAGATGCAAAAATCCTCAACAAAGTATTAGCAAATTGAATTCAACATTATACAAAAAGGGTCATACACCGTGCTCAAGTGAGACTCATTCTAGGGATTCAAGGATGGTTCAATATCTGCAAATCAATTAATGTGATACACCATATTGACAAAAAGAAGGATAAAAATCACATGATCATCTCAATAGATGGAGAAAAAGCATTTGGCAAAATTAAATAAGCTATAAATATATTATTGTGCAGCCCAGGGGATATAGCAAATATTTTACTATAAGTTTAAATGGAGTATAATATATATTGTAAAAATATTGAATCACTATGTTGTACACCTGAAACAAATATAATATTGTAAATCAACTATACTTCAACAAGAAAAATCATTAAAATCAAATAGGGAATATTTATGTCCACACAGAAGCCTGTACACAAATGTTTATGGCAGCTTTATTCATAATGGCTAAAACTTTGAAGCAATCAAGATGTCCTCTTTAGGTGAAAGGATAAACTGTGAAATATTATTCAGGGATAAAAAGAAATGAGCTATTAAGCCATCAAAAGACATAGCGGAATCTTAAATACATATTGCTAAATAAAAGAAACCAATCTGAAAAGGCTGCATACTGTATGATTCCAACAATATGACATTCTGGAAAAGGTGAAAACATGGAGACAGTAGAAAGATCAGTAGTTGCCAGGAGTTAAGGGGGAAGGAGGGATGAATACAACACAGGGATTTTTAATTCAGTGAAACTACTCTGTATGATACTATAATGGTGGATGCATGTCATTATACATTTGTCCAAACCCATAGAATGTACACAGCAAGAGTGAATCCTAATGTAAACTATGGATTTTGGGTGATAATGGTATGTCAGTGTAGGTTCATTGATTATAATAAATGTACCACCACTCTGAAGGGGATGCTGATAGTGGGAGAGGCTGTGCCTGTGTGGAAGCAAGGGGAATATGGAAAACTCTGCGCTCTCTGCTCAGTTTTGCCCTGCACTGAAAATGTCTCTAAAAAATAGTCTATTAAAAAAAGGATTTTGAAAAAAATTCTGTTGAGATCATTTGAAACATAACTTGTTTGTAAACCACCACTTAAAGAAATTGTGCATAATAATCTTTGAGCAAGAATTATGAAGAGTATGTAAGATGATGGCTCTAAAATACCCATTATTGTCAATATGACACAAAATTATTGTGATAAAATATTTTAATAGTCGTTAAGAAGACTTCTCAAAACACAACAGTTAATTAGTGACATCTAGCACCTCCTGTATGGAGATTTATAGTTTTCAAAGCTGGAAATTACTAAAGATCTTGAGACTGGATAGAATGAAAACAGATCTCATTTTTTACATCTTAGAAATAAATATTTGTAACCGTCTGGAGTCTGTTTTCTGGATTGAGGACAAGAACAGTAACCTCGCAAATTTATCTTTGAAATGTCACTTCTCATTTTTGGTGGCTGAACCATCCTACAGATTTTTTTTTCTCCATTACACTGAATACACTATTAAATATTTTCTCTTTAAAAATAGAGTTTTAACATCTTGAAACAAACGTAGTTTCTATTTTGTAGGCTGTAACATTAGTAACCAGAGAATGGAATTTTGTCTGAAGATGACTTTTCTCTGTTATGCTCCATTTAAGACTATAAGCTGGGACAAAGTGAGAGAGTGGCATGGACATATATACACTACCAAACGTAAAATAGATAGCTAGTGGGAAGCAGCCGCATGGCACAGGGAGATCAGCTCGGTGCTTTGTGACCACCTAGAGGGGTGGGATAGGGAGGGTGGGAGGGAGGGAGACACAAGAGGGAAGAGATATGGGGACATATGTATATGTATAACTGATTCACTTTGTTATAAAGCAGAAACTAACACACCATTGTAAAGCAATTAAACTCCAATAAAGATGTTAAAAAAAAAAGACTAAACTGAGCACTATTAACTCTTCCACTCTTCTGTGTCTTTGACTTATTGTTCTGTTTACCTGCAGGGGACTCTCCCCAATGCATGATGAACTCATATTCATCCTCTAAAACCCAACATAGTTTTCTTTTCTAAGAAGCCTTTTCTTATCCTCCTCCTAGCTTCCATATGTATTCCATATGTATCTCTCCTTTGTGCCAATTTTGTGCTTATACTTATCTCCGTTTTTCCACTTATCACACCATGTTCTTATGGAATTTTTCCCCATAGAGAGTGTGAGTTCAAAGAAGATGTGAACTACATCTTATTCATTTCTGCATTTTGGGGTTAAAGTTTACGCTGCAATACAAGTCTGCATAAAATATGCTGCTTTTTAAAATTTTGCTATAATTGATCTTATCTAGCTCTGGATATCCCAGTTCTGCTACTAGTGGGAGGATGAGTGTGGTAGAAAACACTTGTCTTGCCTGTTAGAGGTAACTTAGCCTCTTCTGGTTTAACAAAGGTTTCTTTGTACTATAATTGATTTAGTCTTTGTGATTAGTCTTTAAGGCAGATGGTAGAATAAAATATTCCATCAGTTCAAAGTTCAAACTCCAGGATTCTTTCTCCCCACCTCTCATAAGGTCTTCTCTTTCCCTCCTTTTCCCCAAGGTGGCATGTTTGTTCTGAGAGAAGATTGAATTGTTTATTGCAGTGTGGAGATAGCCTTCTGGTGTTGGGCTACCTTCTCTGTTCTTGCTGGTCTCTGTTGAGGAGTGATTAGCCTATTCAGTGCCTGGATTTATTTGGATGGTGTCCACTAAAGTATAGGTAATCCTACTTAGTCTACTCGGGTTTCTTGCTGGGACCTCCTCTTAAAGTCTGTAGTCCCTTCCATTTGCGTGGTGTTCCAGCGTTCTGTGTTCTGTGGGCTCATTCTCCCAGTATCAGATCCTTCAAATCTCTCAACACCAAGGCTCCCCAGCTCTTCATCTTGGGCCATTGGAACTCCAGGATCGCCATATAACAAGTGTTGGTCATGGGGGAGACACGTCTCCTCGTGTCTCATCTTCCACAGTTGAGAAAAGGCTGTTCTAGAATGATAGGAACATTTCAAGAGACATAGCTGCTTCAGTCTGTCAGATCCCAGAAGAGAGAGTGACCATTTAGAAAATTATTGTCATAATATAGCAGGGAGAATCAAGAAAAATGGAGTAGATTTTGCCATTCTTATTGGTGGAAAGGGGACCTTCATTCAGTCAGCTATTGAGCTTTACTAGAAAACTGGTTATGTCAGATTGGAGAGTTGATCTAGAATTACTGAAGCTTAAGTTGAAGAAAGGTAATAGGTTTTCAGCTATAGACACTTCAGTGACTCTGCTGCTGTTTGGGATTGATATCTTTATGAAATATTAGAGCCATATCGTTAATTTTTGCATAATAATTTATATTATTAGTTTTCAGTAAAAACTGCTCTCAAGGTTGGTGAACAGAATTGCTTACATGTCATTGCTTAAGCCTTGGAGAAATAACTGGATGTGACATAATTCCTTGTCTCTCTTACATTAAAATACTACCTATGAAAGAACAGAATCTGGTGGATAGTGGGTAGCAAACCAAGGCAGTGAGTAATATGTTACTTTTAGCTTGGCTCACTTGCTTTCCCCCTTCTGCTGCAAACCTCTAAAAATTTTTGAGAAGCCATGAATATAAAAATTGTAACCTAAGAATTCTCAGCAGGTTGAATTATTTGCTGAAACCTCAAGACCAGCAGGTGTTTTGGGAAAATGTGGCATCAAAAGCCATTTTCTCTCAGCTAAAGCAATCTTTCACGTATAGGTATAAAATGGAATCAAGATTTATACAGGAAAAATGCTGAAGCAGTCTGTTATTTTTCTCCCTCAAGTCTGTGCTTGAGGGTTTTTTTTCCCCTCATTTTTAAGTCATTTTAGACATTTATTTTTTGAATAATCAACCCTTGTTTACCCTTTAATTCTTTGGACTTAATCACCTGTAAACAAATGAAAATGTATTTGTTCTATAATTAGTTAATCAGGAATTACTTTGTTTCTAAAGTTCCATAGGAACTTCAAATTAGAAATTGTATATCATTTTGTCATTGTTTACCACTATTAATTGTGTTTGCCTTATTTCTTTCCGAAGTTATAAACTTTTTGTGTATGCGAGTGTGATGGTTAATTCTGTGTGTTAACTTGACTGGGCCACTGGGGTGCCCATACATTTGGCCAAACATTACTCTGGGTTGTCTGTGAGGGTGTTTCTGAATGAGATTAGCATTTGAATCAGTGGACCCGCCTTGGGCCTCCAAATAACCTAAATAGAACAAAAAGGTTGAGAAAGAGGGAACTTCTCCTGCCTGACTGCTTTGAGCTGGGACATTGGCCTTTTCTTGCCTTCATACACAAATTGAAATATTGACTTTTCCTGGTTCCAGACGCTGCCTAGTTTCAGACAGGAACTTATGTCATTGGCTTTCCTGGGTCTTGCTGAATGCAGATCTTGGGAGTTCTGGCCTCCATAGTCATGCGAGCCAGTTCCTTAGAAACTTCTCTCTTTATCTCTCTCCTCCGCCTGCCCTCCCACCGTATATATGTATATACAAGGTTGGCCAAAAAGGGCCTTCTGTTTTTAAGTAAAAATAAAAGACAGATTTTTCATTTTCACCAAGAACTTTATTGAACAATGCATTCACCCTTTTGTTCCACTACCTTCTGCCTTTTTTCAGGCAAATTCATAATTCCATCTTCCCAAAATTTTTCATCTTTTTGAGCAAAGAACTGTTCCAGGTGCTATTTACAGTCTTCCAGGGAATTGAATTTTTTTCCATTAAGAGAATTTTCTAAAGACAGAAATAAATGGAAATCCGAAGGTGCAGTGTCTGGTGAATACGGCAGATGAATCAGAACTTCCCAGCCAAGCTGTAAAAGTTTTTGCCTGGTCATCAAAGAAACATGCAGTCTTGCGTTATCCTGATGGAAGATTATGCATTTTCTGTTGATTAATTCTGGACGCTTTTCGTCGAGTGCTGCTTTCAGTTGGTCTAATTGGGAGCAGTACTTGTTGGAATTAATCGTTTGGTTTTCTGGAAGGAACTCATAATAGAGGACTACCTTCTATTCCCACCATATACACAACATCACCTTCTTTGCATGAAGACTGGCCTTTAGTGTATTTGGTGGTAGTTCATTTCTCTTGTCCCACAATCTCTTCCATTCCACATTATTGTACTGTATTCATTTTTCATCACCCATCACAATTTGTTTTAAAAATGGAACGTTTTTGTTAAGTTTCAGTGGAGAATCGCGTGATGAAATACAGTCAAGAAGGTTTGTTTTTGCTTAACTTATGGGGAACCCAAACATCAAAGCGATGAACATAACCAAGCTGGTGCAAATGATTTTCAGTGCTTGATTGGGCTATTTTGAGTATGTCGGCTATCTCCCACGTGGTATAACGTTGATTGTTCTCAATTAATGTCCCGATTTGATCACTATCAACTTTAACTGTTCTACCCGACTGTGGAGCATTGTCCAGCGAGAAATCTCCAGCACGAAACTTGGCAAACCACTTTTGACACGTTCAGTCAGTCACAGCACCTTCTCCATACGCTGCACAAATCTTTTTTTGTGTGTTTCAGTTACGTTTTTACCTTTCTTGAAATAATAAACCATAATATGCCGAAAATGTTGCTTTTTTCTTCCATCTTCAATATTAAAATGGCTAGAGTCTGTCATACAGAGTGAAGTAAGCCAGAAAGAGAAAAACAAATATCGTGTATTAACGCATATATGTGGAATCTAGAAAAATGGTACAGATGAACCTATTTGCAGGGCAAGAATAGAGACGTAGATGTAGAGAACGGACATGTGGACACAGGGTGGGGGAAGGGGAGGGTGGGATGAACTGGGAGATTAGGACTGACATATATACACTACCATGCATAAAACAGATAGCTAGCGGGAACATGCTATAAAGCACAGGAAGCTCAGCTCAGTGCTCTGTGACGGCCTAGATGGGTAGGATGGGGGGAGGTGGGAGAGAGGTCCAAGAGGGAGGGGATATAGGTATACATATTGCTGATTCACTTCATTGTACAGCAGAAACTAACACAACATTGTAAAGCAATTATACATATTCCAATAAAAAATGGCTGCACAAAAATTCACGAATTTTGATGTCTTTTTTTAAATGCACGCTGATATGACAGCTGTCACATACAATCTAACAAAATTGTTTCGAATGAAGTTAAAGACAACTAAGTGCTACTAGAGCCATACAGAAAAAAACGAACAAACCTTTTGGCCAATGCAATATATATATATATATATATACACATATACACACACATATATATATATATATATATGTATATATATATATGTATGTATCCTATTGATTCTGTTTCTTTGGAGAACTCTGACCAACACAGTAGATCATGTCTGATACTTATTTCATATTATACATAGGTGTAGCACACCATGGTTATGTTAGAAACTTAAAAGAGACTTTAAAAACAGAGGGATCCTTGATCAAAATGACTCATGAAACTTAATGTCAGTTACTCTGAGACAAAATCCTCACTGCACATTTGCTGAATTCTTGAATGCATGTACTACTGCACTTGTAAGTTTTAACAAGGGTGAAAATAAAGCCAGTGAGAATGCAGTACTGATCTTGATTATGTGGTGTCAAATGAGCTGAATTTCTATATTTGAATGATGAATTGTAATTATAGCTCATTATACAACATGATTTTCATCATGAAATATATTGTTTAAAGGATAATTTCAACTCATTTACCATAGACAAAAACCTGTGTATATCTTTTGAAAATTCATGATATTGTAAGTGTGAAAAATTAATAAATAGAAACCTCAATTAAATAGTTTTGGGAGACTGGAAGGGGTGGCTCTCATGCTCTGTGATGATAGCAGAGCCCAACAGGAGGAAGAAAGACTCCCCTTCTTTCCTGGCAAGGACTCAGCCAATGAAAAGCTATGGATTGTTTACTATAGCCCTCCCTCCCAACTTCCTTTTCTCCTCTATAAAAGCATTCTTCCTCACTTGCTGTGTGGGGAGTTGCATGTGCCTCACCATGGTTTCAGGCCCTGAACTGCAATTCTCGCTAATCCAAATAAACCCATCTTTGCTGGAGAAACATCTGACAGTCTGTTTTAGGTCAACGTAAGTGACATGAAAAAGGCGCTTCTTATCATTGCTCCCTATAAGATTTGTAAGCCAGTTAAGGCATATCATCCTTCCAGTGGCAGCTGGTGTTTTTGATCCTTGTCAGCGCATGCATTTGAAGTTGTTTTTCAAATGGTTGTGATGAACATCTTCTCTGATTTCACCTATGACTCTTGACATGGATTTGTAGGAGGACTGATCAAGATGAAAGTTTTAGTGTGTTTGTCACCAAACATAGTGAGACTACAACTGATCCATGTTAAATTGAACTCCATGGCCTTGATTTCAGTGGGGTTGTGTAGTAACTGACTGAATTAATGGATTAAAGTTAGAAAATGTGCCAAACCATAAACTAGAGATAAGTGAGCAGAGAAGTACATTTTTCCTGCATGTACCATGATTCTGTTTACTTCAGAGCATGATGGCATGAGTGTTCTCACATGAAAGAGTACTGTGATCTCTTATAGTTGAGACCAAGCACTTATAATATTTATTATGTGAATATTATAAACACAATTTATGAAAATATGAAATGTTTCTTTCATTCAAGGAAGAAAGCTAAGATATTTCAGCTGAGAAATCTGAGAAAGCAGACACATCAAACTGACAAGTGTGGAACAATATTCTCCTCTGAAATATCTGGTATTCTGCATTTGCCACTGATCTGGTTTTTATATGCATTTCAGAAAGCAATTTTTTCTCTGATACTTTGCTAGATTGCCCATAGAAATATTGAGAAATATAACACATACTAATGTGGCCAACCTGATATTGCATGATAGAGTTAAAATACTCCTGAGCTGAAACTTCTGGGTTGAAAGTTGATGCTATTTCAGGGGCAAGTAAGCATGGCATCCCTGTTACTTCCCAGGAGGTGATGTCTTTTTCAACTCTGCTCTCATTAAGTAGCTTTTCTTCCTCTTCAAATGTGAGGAAATTAGAGCCCTCTCCATCACCCGAACATAGAGTATACCCTAAGTGAGTGCTCCCCATGGGACACAGACGGCTCAAAACAGAGGCAAATGTTAGAAGGCATTGTGTAGGCATAGTGGAGAGCAATGAAAACACCTGTGTTAACAGCGTAACTATTAAGAGCAGATATTAAATGGAACATTGAGCAAGCCCACGAGCAGATAGTAAGAATAACGATTCTGGGGGCTTCCCTGGTGGCACAGTGGTTGAGAGTCCGCCTGGCGACGCAGGGGACACGGGTTCGTGCCCTGGTCCGGGAAGATCCCACATGCTGCCGAGCGGCTGGGCCCGTGAGCCATGGCCGCTGAGCCTGCGCGTCCGGAGCCTGTGCTCCGCGACGGGAGAGGCCACAACAGTGAGGGACCCGCGTACCGCAAAAAAAAAAAAAAAAAAAAAAGAATAACGATTCTGCTAGAAGGAAGTGACTGTGGTGCACGCCTGTAAAACCACAAACAGTGTGGCTTTCAGGAGAAGGGATGAAAAAATTGGATAAGCAGGAGACAGGAGAAATCGGACCTGAATTGAACCTGGTGATGATTCTATTAATCATCCTTGACTAAGGATTTTCACCCAAGACATACTGAGGAAAATATTGGAAATTAATACTAGAATTCTCTGTATGCCATTTGTTATTTGTATTCAGTATATAATTATTATGATATTTATATGATTATTAGTTAACTGTATAGTAAAATATTGTCACTTTAAAATTTTATAATACAGATCCTTTTCACTTAAATTAACCCTTTTATTGTCACGAAGTCCTTCAGTTAAAGCTTGCTTCACATGTTGTTGTAAATAACTGGATTGGGAAGACACTACCTGAAAACAGCTGTCTGCACTGGGGGCCCAGAGGAGCAAAACATAGAAATCAGCCCTTTGTCCAGAACGCTGGCCTTGCCATGCTCATTTCAGTCTGGGGAACCTAGACCATATCCATCTTTTTTTTTTTTAGAGATCACCAAAGTCTTCATGAGGAGTTTAAGGGGAAAAAGGTGAATGTGATTAAAAAGAATGTCTGGGGACTTCCCTGGAGGTCCAGTGGTTAAGACTTCGCCTTCCAATGCAAGGGGTGCAGGTTCGATCCCTGGTCGGGGAGCTAAGATTCCACATGCCTTGAGGCCAAAAAACCAAATCATAAAACAGAAGCAATATAGTAACAAATTCAATAAAGACTTTAAAACAATAGAAAGAATGGTCTTTTACACTTTATTCAAAGTGGCTATGCTCAGTCACTTATTAAGTGTGACTGGTCCTTGTCTGAGAGTATGCTGGAGGAGAACTCATAAGTTTCCTCTTAGCAACTAAGATCTGTGTGTTCTAAGGAGACACCCCTCTCACCCAACTCCAGAAATGGAAGCAAATCAAGTGACAAATATCTATTCACCCCTTTTTATGGGCCCAACACTGGGCTAAGTGTAAGGTATACAAAATAGAGACCAGATATATTCTGGAAACTTGAATAATTATTCTAAACACAGAAGCAAGAATTGTCACAGTCTAAAATATTTCATGTTAGCTAGAGAGGCAATAAGAGACAAATTGAAAGAAATGAATGTTATCTGGAGCAAAGAGATTTCATGAAAGAGACATAATTGGAAATGTTCCTGGAAGGAGAATAATGGGGAGAGGGGGATGGATAGGCAGATGGGAGGAGTAAGTCCTCCACACTGAGAAACCCATCCCAGGTTTGTGCATCATCCCTGAGCATCCACCTAGTTTTGCAGGCATCATGGCCCTGTATTTCTATTGTTAATGCCATGGTGCACACATATAAAATAACTTCTTTGACTATTTTTTAAAAACTCAGTTTCTGATATTAAGTTGCCTCCAATTTCAACTCTACTCCACCGTCTTGACTGTTTATCCTCCATGAGGAGAAAGAGTTTGAGAGATAGACATAGTTTTGATCTCAAGATTATTTTGATCTCAAGGCAATTTTCTGTGCTCACTTTTCTCAGAAGGGGTTATTTCTTCTCTCTGTTTTTTTCCACTAAGTGTCCCCAAATCTCTGTAAAATAAGATACTAATTTTGGCAGATGTTAGTGCTCCCCAACACCTGTATTATCGTCCTCCTGAGCCCCCAGATAGACCACATTTTCTAGGCTTCCTTGCAGGTAGGTGTCACCATGTGAGTGTTCTAGGCCATGGCAAGTGAACAAGAAGGATGGGACCATTTCCAGATTGTCACATAGAGAACAATCCATGTGCAATTCTCTTTTATTCCCTGGCTGATTGGAGAGGACTCTAGGGAACCAAAGGAGGGTGGGGCCTCTGATGGGAAGGATCCTGGTTCCTGAATTGCGGGCATAGGAGGGAGCCTCCCCCTCCCCCATCACCACTCATACTGGACTGTGATATGATGTGAGTTAGAAAGAATCCTGATGGGTTGATTTCTTGAAGCAATATCACTATCAATTTAAAGCATATGAATGAATTTCTTACAAAGGAGCATAGCTAATTCTGATAAACTTTTTAAAAAAGTTTTTATTTGGAAAGAATTTCAAGTCAGTAAAAGTTGTAAGAACAGCACAAAGAATACCTGTATGCCCCTTACCCTGATTTGCCTACATTTTGTTCCATTTCGTTTATCACTTGCTCTTTCTTCACATATATATGTATTATTCATTTTTTTCTGAACCCAATCTCCTCTTAAGAAGGACACTCCCCCACATAATCATAGCACAGTTATCAAACTAAAAACAAAAGCAAAACAACCCTGACCTCTATTCAATTCACTGTCTGTGTTCCAGTCTGTCCTTCGTAGCAGTTTTTTTTCTCTCTAGTACAGCATCCAGTTTAGGGTGATGTGATGTACTGATTTTACTTGTCATATATCTTTAGTGTCTTTTAATCTTTGTCTTTGCCTTTAATTTTTGTCTTTTATGACACTGACAGTTTTAAAAAACACATTCTTCCCTTTTTACTAGAATATTTCTCATTTTGGGTTTGTCTTGGAGTCCAATGACTCATCATTGGAGTCAGGTTATCCATTCTTTTCGTGAATCTTTTTTTCTTTCTTTTCCCCCCCAGCCATGCTGCACGGCATGCAAGATCTTAGTTCTCCAACCAGGGATCGAACCCACGCCCCCTGCAGCAAAAGCCCAGAGTCTTAACCACAGGACCACCAGGGAAATCCTGTGAATCTTTTAACTGAAGTACAATAAGCAAAGCACTCTTTTTTTTAAACATCTTTATTGGAGTACAATTGCTTTACGATGGTGTGTTAGTTTCTGCTGTATAACAAAGCAAATCAGCTATATGTATACATATATCCCCATATCTCCTCCCTCTTGCGTCTCCCTCCCACCCTTCCTATCCCACACCCCAGGTGGACACAGAGCACTGAGCTGATCTCCCTGTGCTATGCGGCTGCTTCCCGCTAGCTATCTATTTTACATTTGGTAGTGTATATATGTCCATGCCACTCTCTCACTTCATCCCAGCTTACCCTTCCCCCTCCGTGTCCTCAAGTCCATTCTCTACGTCTGTGTCTTTATTCCTGTCCTTCCCCTAGGTTCTTCAGAACCCTTCTTTTTTTTTTTTTAGATTCCATATATATGTGTTAGCATACGGTATTTTTTTTCCCTTTCTGACTTAGTTCACTCTGTATGACAGTCTTTAGGTCCATCTACCTCACTACAAATAACTCAATTTCGCTTCTTTTTATGGCTGAGTAATATTCCATTGTATATATATGCCATTTTTAAAAAAAAAATTTTTTTAAATTTTAAATTTTTTAAATTTTGGCTGCGTTGGGTCTTCGTTGCTATGTGCGGGCTTTCGCTGGTTGCGGCAAGCGGGGGCTACTCTTTGTTGCAGTGCGCAGGCTTCTCATTGCAGTGGCTTCTCTTGTTGTGGAGCACAGGCTCTAGGCATGCGGGCTTCAGTAGTTGTGGCACGTGGGCTCAGTAGTTGTGGCACATGAGCTCTAGAGCGCAGGCTCAGTAGTTGTGGCGCGTGGGCTTAGTTGCTCCGTGGCATGTGGTACCTTCCCAGGCCAGGGCTCGAACCCGTGTTCCCTGCATTGACAAGTGGATTCTTAACCACTGCACCACCAGGGAAGCCACAGTGCCACATTTTCTTTATCCGTTCATCTGTTGATGGACACATAGTTTGTTTCCATGTCCTGGCTATTGTAAATAGAACATTGTGGTACATGACTCTTTTTTTTTTTTTTTTTTTTTTTTTTTTTTGTGGTACGTGGGCCTCTCACCGTTGTGGCCTCTCCCGTTGCGGAGCACAGGCTCTGGATGTGCAGGCTCAGCAGCCATGGCTCACAGGCCCAGCTGCTCCGTGGCATGTGGGATCTTCCTGGACTGGGGCATGAACCCGTGTCCCCTGCATTGGCAGGCGGACTCTCAACCACTGCGCCACCAGGGAAGCTCACATGACTCTTTTTGAATCATGGTTTTCTCAGGATGTATGCCCAGTAGTGGGAGTGCTGGGTCATATGGTAGCTCTATTTTTAGTTTTTTAAGGAACCTTCATACTGTTCTCCATAGTGGCTGTATCAATTTACATTCCCACCAACAGTGCAAGAGGGTTCCCTTTTCTCCACACCCTCTCCAGCATTTATTGTCTAGATATTTTTTGATGATGGCAGTTCTGACCGGTGTTAGGTGATACCTCATTGTAGTTTTGGTTTGCATTTCTCTAATGATTAATGATGTTGAGCATCCTTTCATGTGTTTATTGGCAATCTGTATGTCTTCTCTGGAGAAATGTCTATTTAGGTCTTTGGATTGGGTTGTTTGTTGTTTTGATATTGAGCTTCATGAGCTGCTTGTAAATTTTGGAGGTTAATCCTTTGTCTGTTGCTTTGTTTGCAAATATTTTCTCCCATTCTGAGGGTTGTCTTTTTGTCTTGTTTATGGTTTCCTTTGCTGTGCAAAAGCTTTTAAGCTTCATTAGGTCCCATTTGTTTATTTTTGTTTTTATTTCCATTTTTCTAGGAGGTGGGTCCAAAAGGATCCTTTTGTGATTTATGTCATAGAGTGTTCTGCTTATGTTTTCCTCTAAGACTTTTATAGTGTCCTGCCTTACATTTAGGTCTTAATCCATGTTGAGTTTCTTTTTGTGTACGGTGTTAGGGAGTGTTCTAATTTCATTCTTTTACATGTAGCTGTCCAGTTTTCCCTGCACCACTTATTGAAAAGGTTGTCTTTTCTCCATTATATATTCTTTCCTCCTTTATCAAAGATAAGGTGACCATATGTGTGTGGGTTTATCTCTGGGCTTTTTATCTTGTTCCATTGATCTATGCTTCTGTTTTTGTGCCAGTACCATATTGTCTTGATTACTGTAGCTTTGTAGTATAGTCTGAAGTCAGGGAACCTGATTCCTCCAGCTACATTTTTCTTTCTCAAGATTGCTGTGGCTATTTGGGGTCTTCTGTGTTTCCATACAAATTGTGAAATTTTTTGTTCTAGTTCTGTGAAAAATGCCATTGGTAGTTTGATAGGTATTGCATTGAATCTGTAGATTGCTTTGGGGAGTATAGTCATTTTCCAAGAACATGGTATATCTCTCCATCTCTTTGT
The DNA here is from genome assembly GCF_964341445.2 of Mesoplodon mirus. Lineage (NCBI taxonomy): Eukaryota > Metazoa > Chordata > Mammalia > Artiodactyla > Ziphiidae > Mesoplodon > Mesoplodon mirus. The sequence continues at coordinate 121,535,788 of NC_138982.1, forward strand.
ATCATCTTTAATTTCTTTCGTCATAGTTTTCTGCATACAGGTCTTTTGTCTCCTTAGGTAGGTTTATTCCTAGGTATTTTAGTCTTTTTGTTGCAATGGTAAATGAGAGTGTTTCCTTAATTTCTCTTTCAGATTTTTCATCGTTAATGTATAGGAATGCAAGAGATTTCTGTGCATTAATTTTGTTTCCTGCTACTTTACCAAATTCATTGATTAGCTCTAGTAGTTTTCTGGTAGCATCTTTAGGATTCTCTATGTATAGTATCATGTCATCTGCAAACAGTGACAGTTTTACTTCTTCTTTTCTAATTTGGATTCCTGTTTTTTCTTTTTCTTCTCTGACTGCTGTGGCTAAAACTTCCAAAACTATGTTGAATAATAGTCATGAGAGTTGGCAACCGTGTCTTGTTCCTGATCTTAGTGGAAATGGTTTCAGTTTTTTGCCATTGAGAATGATGTTGGCTGTGGGTTTGTCATATATGGCCTTTATTATGTTGAGGTAAGCTCCCTGTATGCCTACTTTCTGTAGGGTTTTTATCATAAATGGGTGTTGAAGTTTGTTGAAAGCTTTTCCTGCATCTATTGAGATGATCATATGGTTTTTCTCCTTCAATTTTTTAATATGGTTTATCACATTGGTTGATTTGCATGTATTGAAGAATCCTCTCAGCCATAAAAAGAAACGAAACTGAGCTATTTGTAATGAGGTGGATGGACCTAGAGTCTGTCGTACAGAGTGAAGTAAGTCAGAAAGAGTAAGACAAATACTGTATGCTAACACATATATATGGAATTTAAGAAAAAAAAATGTCATGAAGAACATAGGGGTAAGACAGGAATAAAGACACAGACCTACTAGAGAATGGACTTGAGGATATGGGGAGGGGGAAGGGTAAGCTGTGACAAAGCTAAAGAGAGGCATGGACATATATACACTACCAAACGTAAGGTAGATAGCTAGTGGGAAGCAGCTGCATAGCACAGGGAGATCAGCTCGGTGCTTTGTGACCGCCTGGAGGGGTGGGATAGGGAGGGTGGGAGGGAGACGCAAGAGGGAGGGGATATGGAAACATATGTATATGTATAACTGATTCATAAAAAAAAAAAAGAATCCTTGCATCCCTTGGAAAAACTCCACTTGAACATGGTGTATGTTCCTTTTAATGTGCTGTTGGATTCTGTTAAGCAAAGCATTTTGAACTGAAACTTTGCATGTCACATTGAACAATGGTTAGGGAGTGAAGCATCATGCTATAGTTGTTTAGTTGCTGGGTTACAAGGTGGATGCAGTTTCTGAAAACAACAAATATGTAGTTTCTTACACCATACCAAAAACACCAGCTCTTTTGAGGAGGGGAAGTTGTATGTAAAATTAGGATATTGGTGGTTGTTGATGATAAATCACAGCTTTCTTTTTAGCATATCAGAACCTCCTGCTACTCTGTGCTTACAGAATGCCATAGACTTTCTTTTGTCTGGAGAAACATATGTGATAACCTGGCAGACACACATTAGTGTCTAAATAGGTGTATTTACCCAGCAAGGATATATGAATTTTAGAAGGTATCTGGGAAGAGCAATTCATGACTCAAAGCACAGTTTTCCAAGGATGGCATTTCTGAGACATGGCACTTGGACAGGGAAATGTTTTGGAGCAGTGTGATGGTTAGTTTTATAGGTCCACTTGGCTAGGCTATTGTAACCAGTTATTAAAGTCTAAACTTGGTGTTTTTGTGAAGGCATGTTTTAGATGTTGTTAATATCTACATTCAGCTTATTTTATGTAAAGGACATTAAGTTTTATAATGTGGATGGGCCTCACCCAGTAAGCTGAAGGGCTTAAGAGCAAAGGCTGAGGTTTCCTAGACTGCACCATCAACTCCTGCCTGAATGTCCAGCCTGCCAGCCTGCCCTACAGGTTTCAGACTTCCAGCCTCCATAATTGCATGAGCAAATTCATAAAAAAAACCCTCTTTATACACATATGTATCTCCTGTTGGTTCTGTTTCTCTGGAGAACTCTGACTAATACAGACAGGCAATCATTTTTGCATTCCTCAAGTTATGCCTCAGAAGTGGTGATTCCTAGCACAATGTTTTGAACATGAGAAGTGTGCAAATAATATATGTTAAATGGATCCGTGAGTAACCACCTGGAGATTCAACTACTAAGCAAGTTAATGCTGTAGTCCCTCCTTATCAATGGGATATCCAAGACCTCCAGTGGATGCCTGAAACCGTGGATAGTAACAAATCATATATATATACTATGTTTTTTCCTCTAGTAATGGGTGGGTAGTGTATACTGTGTGGATACCCTGGACAAAAGGATGTTTCACTTCCTGGGCGGGATGGTGAGAGATTTCATCATGCTACTCAGAATGGCTGTAATTTAAAACTTACGAATTGTTTTTTTCTAGAATTTTCCATTTAATATTTTCAGACCACAGTTGACTAAAGGTAACTGAAATCATGGGAAGCAAAAATGTGGATAAAGGGGACTACTGCATTGAGGTTTTGAGGTAAAAAATGAAATCTGAGCTTTATCATGATATTTCTTCATAATATTGAAATTCTCAAAAAATAAATCGGAATATTCATGCATTCATGATTTTTTTTAGTCTTAAGAAATAAGGTCTCCTATTTATTTATTTATTTATTGCCACATAAACTTGAAGTAATGTTGCTGTCTAGGACTCTATTGGTTTTCTATTTAGCAAGTAATAATACACATTTGTTCTCAATTTCTGCATTGAGTGAATGTTATTCACATATAAAATTTTTTGCTGCCCTCTTGTGGACATAGTTCTATAAATCAAAAGTATATAAATATACGTCAAGTAGTCTTCTATTTGAATATGTTTTCCAAGTTCCTTTCTAACTTAGGAAGTCCAAATGCATCTTTCATATAAGAAGAGATATCAGCATCTCTGATTTGTTTGTAAATCCCAATTAGAATACATGAGGTACTTAAAATATGACACCAAAAGAGCCTAATAAAAAGTTGTGACAATGATTCCATGAGAAAATGCCTTGAAAGGTATCAGTTGGGAATCCAGTGGTGGTCTCCCCTGCTATGGCTATGATTACTGATGAAGGCTATGTGGAATCCCTGGACCCCTCCCTGGGGGCGGCGGAGTTCGGGGGAGCTTCCATGGGCTGGTATGATGTATGTGTTAGTGTTAGCGGGAGAGGGGCTGGCAGTTGTGAAGTACAGACCTGAAGGTTTTGGGGAACAGGGTCAGGCGAGGGTAGTAAAGGAAGTGAGGCAGAGCTCAGCCTTGAGGAACAGGATGAGAAGCCCAGTTTAAGAGAAACAGAAGATCTGGAAATAAGGTACATAAAGGGGCTGGAGGAACCAGAGTGACACCAAAGACAGGGAGGGATAGGAAATAACAACAGTACGGGCTGTGGTGTATTGGAGCTTGATCGTACCCACTCACAAGATCCCAGTGTTACATTTTCAAGAATTTTGTGAGCCAGTTGTTAAAGATGTTATTAAAAATTAAACCATATAAACTTACAATTAAATTGTTTTTAAAACTAAGATAATACATGCTCAAAACTCATCACTCCTTAATTATTTTACTATAATTTTACTATGTTACTGATAGTAAAATCACTTGTTGAGGTGATTTGCATGTTTATTATTTGATGGTGAAAATACTAGCTAACAGTGTGCTGCTGTGTGTCTCTCACAACTCTGCAATCAGTGACATCAGTAGCCTGTAGCTGGTCTTGTTGGGAATGTTCTTACCAAGAAAACTGAGAAATGCTATAAAACACAGAGTTGGTTGCTAAATTTTTGCCAGCATACCAATGGGTAAGGAGGGGTCTTTGGAAATGAAAAAAAGGAGACTTCCTATTTTATTTTATTATTTTATTTAAAAAATTATCTTATTTTATTTATTTTTTATTTTATATTTTTAATTCCACCATGTATGCTGGATTGGTGCTCCAGTTCATTTATTCATTCAATCAGCAAATATTTTCTGATCCTCTACTTGTTGGCAGACAATTTTTCATGGGTCTCTTGTCTTCCTACACATCTTACAAGAGAGGCACTGACTGCCCTTTTCCCAGAATATCCTTCATGGATGTTCATATAGTGAATGGCTTTGGAAGATAGAGATCATGTCCCCCTCTAGAATGAAGGACAAGCATGTTTACTGCCCATTATAAGACTTTTGGGATCTCTACACTCAGGGTTCATGTCTTATACCACAACCCAACTGTGTGTGCAGGTATCATCTGGCCCTTTTGGTGTCACCCTATAGGACTTGGGCTCAGGGAACTGGGCAAAATTGCCAATAATCTGCCTACTGCTATTGATGTGATTCATTTTTGATCCAGAGTCTTGTGTCTTCTATCAGCATCAGTGAAATTGTGCAGGCTAACTTATTGGCTTGCAAGTAGGATAAAAAGTTAGACCCTTTCCTATTTTTGACAGACTATGTGTCAGGCATTGGTCCAGGTGCTGGGGCAAAGAGGTGGACTAGGCAGACAAGATCCTGCCCCTGTGGGACTCAAAATATCTTATGGGATTATAAACCAAAAAAAGTATTAACACTAAGCAAGAAACATTAAACAATTATATTGGGATAAGGATTAAGAAACAATTGAATGGTGGCATGATGGAGTACTGAGATAGTCTAGAGAGAAATCTACTCCATACAGGTTGTCAGGGAGGTTCCTTCTGGTGGATGGTTGAGTGAGGAGAAACGAGTTAGGACTGAGGGGTGAAGGGAGGATTAAGTAAAATAGTAAGAACTGTAGTGATGTAATGAAGCAGCAGTTGTTGAGCGGTCAATGATTGGTTGATTGACTGGGGTAATGAAGTAGCATTTTTTAATTCAACAAATATTTATTATATATTAATTATATATCAAGTACTCTGCCAGACAATAGAGCTACAATACAAAAGTGAACAAAACAGACCTGAACATAACTACAGTGATGGAATTTTCTTCTTTGGGGGTTTTCAACTGCTTTGCTTATAAAGTTCTTATAAGGAACTTTATCAATTTAACTTTGGTTTCCTTGCAATGCCAAATATAACATCATAAACCTTTAATCAATCCTCAGTGAGGCCTGTGGTGGACCTCTCTCTTGCAGCCTAAAAGCTTGAAAGTATCATGCATGTTCTACTCTGTCAGGCAGAAAGTACATAGGGCTTTAGAAAAGAACAGATGTGACAGTTTTATTTTCCCCCAAGTCTATTCCAATAAGACCGACAATATCCCATTCATTGATGCCGACCTTGATCTTCATAGAATGGAGAATCCATTCTAAGCCAAGATGAAATCTCGGTATAAAGACTTGGCAGGAATCTGTAATTCCAAAATATGTTCAGTAGTTCTTGGCTGATTCATGCTTTTTTTAAGTCCTAAAATTTCTTTTAAGAGATCTCTCTATTGAAGTAGCATTTGATGATTGATTGATGAAGGGGATTGTTTTTTTTAATTGGGGGGGTTATTTGGTTTACTACTAAGGTAAAAACTGGGGAGGGGGTCATCAGACTGTGGTAGTAATGGGAGGGGATTCCTACCATTTTCTTGCATTGGAATCATGTGCAATTCCAAATATTGTGTAAAGAGTTGGGATTTGAGGGAATCCCTGGAACTAATGTCTGGGGGCTGGATGGGAGAAGTGTCAGTGTGATGGTGGAACGGAGCAAGGAGGTAATTAGTAAGTAGCTGTAGTGAAGGAAATCGAATTTCCCATTTATATGGGAATAGTGAGGAATGGAACCTGCCCCGGGCAGTTTCCTAGGTGAGAGTATATGAGTCAGGGACAAATAGTCAGGAGTTTTAAAATTTCCCTCAACCATTATTTTGAAAAATTAGGTAGCAAAATCCATGTAGTCTGGATACACTAATTGTTGAGAGTTAGCATGAAGTTAGTCTAGCTCAAGGACTGAGAGAAGGGTTTCTGAGATCCAGTTCCTGTCACTTAATTAATGGCTCTGTGACCTCTCTACTGTCCTTATAAGATGTGGAGCTTTTTCTTAGAGGTTATGAAGGCCTGAGACCTGGAAGTACAGGCAAAAGAATAGAAGATAAAAGTTCCCTTATGTCTTCTGCACATGTGGTTTGAGTACCTTTGTGTATTTTTAGAAATATATGTTACCATGTGCACTCAGAGCAACTTAAAAATAATATTTTTATGCTCAATTATATTTATTGACATAAATATTTCAAATTGTATGTTCTAGATGGAATCTGTCAGTTGGTTATAACTGCTTGTTTCTTTTTTTTTTTTTTTTGCGGTACGCGGGCCTCTCACTGTTGTGGCCTCTCCCACTGTGGAGCACAGGCTCCGGACGCGTAGGCTCAGCGGCCGTGGCTCATGGGCCCAGCCGCTCCACGGCATGTGGGATCCTCCCAGACCGGGACACGAACCCGTGTCCCCTGCATCGGCAGGCGGACCCTCAACCACTGCGCCACCAGGGAAGCCCTATAACTGCTTGTTTCTTTTAGCACTAGCCATTAGACAATCTTAGGTTATAAACAAAATGTCTGTCCCTGGATAATAAATACATTACTGGCTTAGGGAGTTTCCACAATAAAATGCTAACAAAATAAATCTAGGTAACATCCAAATTATTTTACTGTATACTTTTGTTAAAATGAATATATTTCTGTAATCATGTACCCTTACATGTACAGAGCATTCAACATACATCATCATAGGCCTATAAAAATCCCCCAAAGTAGTTACTGTTATTATTCCCTTTTTTACATGTGAGGAAGCAAGCTCAGAGGTAGAGTGAATTGCTTCAGGTCCCATAATTAGTAAGGAGCTGAGTATGAGCTACTTACTGATACTAATCTGCTATGAGCCTTTTGAACATGTAGGCAGTACTCTCTGGTCTGAGACCTTAAGAAATTTTTGCGGATTTTCCTTTTGTTGCTCCCTTTTAGTTTATGGAATATCCTTGCCCCAAACCCTGATTCCTGGAGTCTTGCTGGTTCAAGCTTCCTCTGTTCACAGGTCTGAATTGAGATCCCAGCCCCAGTCCTCGTCCTATGAAAAAGCAGGATCATTGTCTATCTTCAGTTGCTGGTGGTTTCACATACCCTAGAGTTATTTAAAATTCATCTACAAGAAAGTATCTCTTTGTTCAGTATTGGGCCATCATGAAAACTGATCCCAGCACAATTTAATTTAACGTCCTGTTGGTGAGAAGGATAAAACATATCCATTTCTGTTTAGAAAAGAAAATGAGGGCTAAATGTATAAAGCTGTTAGGAAAAAACCACAAAGATACTGTCTCCAAAACAGCCACCCTCAGGAATATTAGAAACTCAGCTTGCTGGGAAACCTAGAAGTGATTGTGCTTAGGACTAAAAATATGGGGCATGAAAAGAAAAATTCTTGACATAGTCAACTAGCAAAACCACTAGCAGGGCATTTAAAATAAGAAAATAACATAATAAAAATAACATGAAGCTATAGATGTATAGTACCAATCAAGGAACCTCAATGTAAGTACCACTTAGATCAAGAAATAGAATATTGCCAACATCTAGAAGCCTCTTTTTGAGCACAAAGCTCTTCCCTACCCCTCTGTAAAGGTGGATTTACAATAAATCATTTTCTTGGTTTTTTTTTTGTTATCATTTGTTCGCTTTTGTTTTAACACCTAAGTTTATGTGTATATATAGTATATATATGTATTCATTATGTGGTATGCATATAGTTTATATAATTTATATGCATATATGGTTTGTAATCAAATATATATGGATATATATATATATATATATATATATATATATATAAAGTTTAATTTTAACCAATACTCTAGAGAATGTCTGTGAGGTTTGGGAACTCCTAAAGATTAGCCAGACTTACTCATCTTTATATATTTAGTACCTAGCGTAGACCCTGACACTTAATGAACTTGTAATAGCATGCAATAAATCTGTGTTGCATGCAAAAAAATTATTAAGCAGAAACCTCAATTAAATAGAGTTGAGAGACCAGAAGAAGGAGTTCTCACGCCCTGTGATGATAGCAGAGCCCAGAAGGAAGAAGAAAGACTTCTTTCCTGACAAGGACTCAGCCAATGAAAAGCCATGGATTATTTGTATCCTAATGAAACAGGAGGGAAGGGGGCAGGGCACAACCTTTAAAAGAATGACATAGGCATGGGACATGACAAAAACTGGTTAGGATTAACTAGATCCAAGATGGTGGAAGATTTGACTACCAGTAGACCTTGAGCCCCATTATATGCTCATTGTAATACATTAGCATGCTAAATGACCCACCCACTAGCACCATGACAGTTCTAAGGCTAACCATAAAAGGCCAAAAAGTGAGCAGTGGCCCAATTCCTGGAAATTTCCACCCCTTACCTGAAATAATCAGAAGAATCCTCCCACTCATTAGCCTTTGAAATTATCCAGCCCAGAAAAACTAACCACGCCATATTTCGAGGCTCTCTTGCTTTCTCAGATGGCCCACACTCTGCCTGTGGAGTGTGTTTCTTTCTAAATATTCTCTCAATAAATCCACTTCTTACCTATCACTTTGTCTCTCACTGAATTTTTTCTGCGGCAAGACATCAAGAACCTCAAATTCACCGGGAGCACTATAGCTTTTCCAACTTCCTTTTCCCCTCCTTAAAATTTCCCTTGCCATGTGGGCACTTGCATGTGGCTCACTATGGTTGCAGACCCCAAACTGCAATTCTCCGCTGATCCTGAATGAACCCGTCTTTGCTGGAGAAACATCTGACAGTCTGTTTGTTTCAGGTCAACATGAACAAGTAAATTGTAAGTTGTTAAATAAGAGATTATTATTTCACTTATCTTTGGAGATTATTTTGACTATGTGGTGGAATAATATGTGTTGAGATGTAAACTGATACATTTTCCTTTAACATTTCCTAAATCCAGTTTTCTCCATTTCAACAGTTAGGTATTCTGCCTACATTGCCGTAGGGAAGGGACAACACAGATAAATCAGATTACAAAAGAGGTAAATTCTTGACTAATCTATTTCTGTTTCCAGTAGTCAATGGATTTGGAAGATTAGATAAAGTGTTGTTTTTTCTGCTCCATATTTTTCTTGGCCAGAGAAGAAAGAAAGTGAGAAGGCAAACAAGAGATTAGATATGAGATTGTCACTGAAAACTGGAGGCTAACACTTGCTTTTTTGCCTTCTTTGCCCTTAACCCTAGAATGACAGAGATCTTGGATAGGCTTTGGGGGCTCTGAAATTGAGGAGACCTGTGCTGTAGTGTGCAGGGTCTGCTTTTTCCCTGCTTCTGAGAGCCAGTTGTCACATTTTTAGGAGTGGAGTGAGCTTGTTGGTATTACACGGGTGACTTGAAATCAGCCCTGGTGAGAGTGTTCCTTTCTGAAAATTGGCAAATGCTCTTCCATCCCACCTTGGAGAACTTGTTGTTAAACATTTATCAGCACCCTCTGGACATGTGCCTCCATTCCCAGGTGGAGCCTGGGAAAGTAGATGGACTGCCAAGGACCGGACATATTCTGAAATTACACATCAAGTGTAAAATTTGTGGTGTGATGGGTCCAGGAAGATGGGCTTCAATCAACCACCCAGGGCTCCTGCCTATCTTTTTGTGCCATGCAGAGGAGTAGAACAATTTCTTTGTATGCAAGAGTAGGACAGAGGTGGTAAAGTATCTCAGACAACCCTAATAATTGATCTGAAGCCCCAGAGTGATATGGAATTGCAGATGAATGGTTTCTGAGCAACTTGGAATGGGCATGGAAGTGATTTAATAAGGGCCAGTTTTGAAGGGTCTTGAAGTTGAGGCCAAATGACCTGCCAGAAACCTGAGTGGATCAATGACCTTAAACCAGATAAACAACATGCATCTCAAAGAATGCTGGTTTCGATAGACGACAGCCCTACATCTCCAGCCTACTCTCTTCACCCTTCATGACTATATAAGCTCCTGGAACTTAAACTTGATCTCAGGGTGAAAGAAGAAAGTTTGAGACTAGTGTGGAACATGTGAGTCACCCACGTTGGGTGCAAAATTTAATGGGGTACCAAAGAACTCACTAATCAAGATAAATAATATTTTAATGCAATATATGAAAACTCAAAATTAACATAAAAGTGCATGGTGAAAAAAATGTCAAAATTTTAAGTGAACACAAGGTCAGTATTACCTAGTTTTCCTTTCATTTCAAGCTCTGCTATGACTACTAGGGGAACTGTTACTTATGCTGCTTTAGTCTCCTCACTCCAGTGGACGGGAGGTAGTTGTGGGGTGGCTGGAGGGCTTTGTATTGCATGAAATTTAGTTTCTGAATGAGAGTTTGAAATAGATAATGAACTGAATTCCAGAAAAATAAAATTCTATCTCTTGCACCTGTGACTTGTGGTCTCAGACTTGCATTTCATGCACATACATTCTGCTGTAAATTATCCTTGCATCTATAATTAAGTACTTTACAAATGTCTTAATATATTTTCATGTGGGATTAAATATATGGTTACTTGTTAGTAACAGTTGAGGTCAGGGAGGATTTATGTTATTTTTTTTTAGGTGGTTTCAAATCTGTAGGTATACAGGTATACCTTGTTTCATTGTGCTTTGCTTTATTATGCTTCACAGATGTTGCATATTTCACAAAATGAAGTTTTGTGGCAACCCTGCATTGAGCAAGTCTGTTGGTGCCATTTTTCCAACAGCATTCGCTCACTTCATGTCTCTGTGTCACATTTTGGTAATTCTCACAATATTTCAAACTTTTTTTATTATTATTACATTTGCTATCAGTGATCTTTGATGTTACCATTGTAATTGTTTGGGGTCACTACGAACCGTGCCCATATACGACGGTGAATTTTTTATTTTTTTAAAGATTTTTTTTGATGTGGACCATTTTTAAAGTCTTTATTGAATTGGTTACAATATTGCTTCTGTTTTATGTTTTGGTTTTTGGCCGTGAGGCATGTGGGATCTTAGCTCCCGGACCAGGGATCGAACCTGCACCCTCTGCATTGGAAGGTGAAGTCTTACCACTGGACCACCAGGAAAGTCCCTAAGACAGTGAACTTAATCGATAAATGTTGTGTGTGTTCTGACCGCTCCTCCAACTGCCGTTCCCCATCTCTCTCCCTCTCCTTAGGCCTCCCTATTCCCTGAGACACAACAAAATTGAAATTAGTCCAGTTAATAACCTTACAATGGCCTCTAAATGTTCAAGTGAAAGAAGGCATGTTGAAAGCTGAGATAGGCCAAAAGCTAGGCCTCTTGCACCAAACAGTTAGCCAAGTTCTGAATGCAAAGGAAAAGTTCTTGAAGGAAATTAAAAGTGCTGCTCCGCTGAAGACATGAATGATAAGAAAGTGAAACAGCCTTATTGCTGATGTGGAGAAAGTCTTAGTGGTCTAGATAGAAGACCCAAACTAGCCACAACATTCCCTTCAGCCAAAACCTAATCCAGAGCAAGGCCCTAACTCTCTTTAATTCTGTGAGTGCTGAGAGAGGAGAGGAAGCTGCAGAAGAAAAATTTGAAGCTAGCAGAGGTTGATTCATGAAGTTTAAGGAAAGAAGCTGTCTTCATAACATCAAAGTGCAAGATGAAGCCTCAAGTTCTGATGTAGAAGCTGCAGCAAGTTACCCAGAAGATCTAGCTCAGGTAATTAATGAAGGTGGCTACACTTAACAACACATTTTCATTGTAGACAAAACAACCTTCTATTGGAAGAAGATGCCATCTAGGACTTTCATAGCTAGAGAGGAGTAGTCAATGCCTGGCTTCAAAGCATCAAAGGACAGGCTGACTCTCTTGTTAGGGAATAATGCAGCTGGTGACTTTAAGTTGAAGTCAATGCTCATTTGTCATTCTGAAATTCTAGGGCCCTTCAGAATTGTGCTAAATATACTCTGCCTTTGCTCTATAAATGGAACAACAAAGCCTGGATGACAGCATATCTGTTTACAGCATGGTTTACTGAATATTTCAAGCCCACTGTTGAGAGCTATTGCTCAGAAAAAAAGATTTCTTTCAAAATATTACTGCTCATTTACAATGCACCTGGTTACCCAAGAGCTCTGATGGAGATGTATAATGAGATTAATGTTGTTTTCATGCCTGCTAACACAACATCCGTTCTGCAGCCCATGGACCAAGTATTAATTTTAACTTTCAAGTCTTATTTTTCAGGAAATACATTTTGTAATTCTATAGCTGCCATGGATAGCGATTCCTCTGATGGATCTGGGCAAAGTAAATTGAAAACCTTCTGGAAAGTATTCATTATTCTAGATATCATTAAGAAAACTCATGATTCAGGGGAAGAGATCAAAATATCAACATTAACAGGAGTTAAGAAGAAGTTGATTCCAACCCCCCTGGGTGACTTTGAGGGGTTCAAGATTTCATTGGAGGAAGTAACTGCAGATGTGGTGGAACTAGTGAGAGAACTGGAATTAGAAGTAGCGCCTGAAGATGTGACTGAATTGCTGCAATCTTATGCTAATACTTGAATGGATGAGGAGTTGCTTCTTATGGATGAGTAAAGAGAGTAGTTTTTTAAGATGGAATCTAGTCCTGGCAAAGATGCTGTGAAGATTGCTGAAATGACAACAAAGGATTTAGAATATTATGTGAACTTAGTTGATAAAGAAGCAGCAAGGTTTGAGAGGATTGACTGTAATTTTGAAAGAAATTCTACTGTGGATAAAATGCTATCAAACAGCATTGCATGCCTACAGAGAATTCATTTGTGAAAGGAAGAGTCAATCAATGTGGCAAACTTCATTGTTGTCTTATTTTAAGAGATTACCACAGTCATCGTAACCTTGAGCAACCACCACCCTGATCAGTCATCAGCCCTCAACATGGAGGCAACACTCTCCTCCAGCAAAAAGATTACAACTTGTTGAAGGCTCAGATGGTCAGAATGTTTTTGGAAGTAAAGCATTTAAAAAAATTATTTATTTGTTATTTATTTGGTTGCGTCAGGTCTTAGTTGCAGCAGTCAGGTTCCTTAGTTGTGGCTCACCGGCTCCTTAGTTGTGGCATGCAAACTCTTAGTTGCGGCATACCTGTGGGATCTAGTTCCTGGACCGGGGATCAAACTTGGGCCCCCTGCATTGGGAGTGTGGAGTCTCAACCACTGCGCCACCAGGGAAGTCCCAGTGGTAAAGCATTTTTTAATTAAAGTATGTACATTGTATTTTTAGACATAATGCTATTGCACACTTAATAGATTATAGTATAGTGTAAACATAACTTTTCTATATGCTTGGAAGCCAAAAAACTTTCATGACTCCCTTTATTGGGATACTCTCTTTATGGTGGTGGTCCAGAACCAAACCTGCAATTATCTCCAAGGTATGTCTGTACCTGTGTGTATGCATACACATCTCTGTTTGTATATTTAGTAGTTTATTAGCCTGCCAGATTTTCTGTTACTAAAGTTAGAGTCACTGGTCTATAGTACTTATGATTCCCTTCAGCAATTTGTCAAAAATGACAGACATGTATTTTGACCAACAATTCCATAAATTCATGCTTCACTTATTTTCTGTGTCGGGTAATGTCAACTTCCATCTATTATCAGCCTCTGCCAATTCTAGTAGGAATAAAAAAAAAAGCTGACATTTTATTGGTCTAAGTATGTGCAAGGAACGTTGAACATTCTGTTACATGCATTATCTCATTTAATATGGCAGCTCCTTAAGAGATGGACTATTAAAATGTCCATATACAGATGAGGAAACTGAGGCTTAAGATGGTCACATGTTTGCCTGGCTCAAAGCCCGTATGTATACTCACTGTGCCAAACTGCCAAATCTAGTGTCCTGGTGCCTCACGATGGGGTCCACTGATGTCCCCTTCCCTCAGCTTGTGAATTTGTTTTCCTTTTGTTTTAGACCTAGAAGACTGTGCAGCATTTCTAGTTCACAGGAGTTATATTATTTCTGTTTGTTCTTATGAACATAATGTCTGATGAAATATTAAAACTATGTTTCTCTATGAACAGTAACTCCAAAAAGAATGTCAACTGATAGTGCTGGTGATGAAAATGAATAGAAAATGAGAAAGTAAAAGAAAAGACATCATTATTCTTAGGCACAAAATGTAAGATTTATGGAACAGATGACAGACCACATTGATGTTTGTGAATTGGATCAGGACCCTCTCATTTGCAAGTATCAGAAAACCCACTCAGGCAAGGTCTTGAGAGCTGAACTGCTGGTGCTGTGAGGGTGGGCCAGGATCTGGAGTGGCAGGAAGCGCTGGAGATGCAGGGATGTGAGGGCCACATGAGCCAAGTCCAGAATAGGGGAGCAGTCTAAAGGTCAGGGCTGCAGGGCAAGAGTAAGGTCACAGAAAGAAGGCAAGATAGATGACTAGGGTATGAGGGGATGGAAATACACTGGGAAATGGGGCATTTTCCCTCTATCTCTTTGCCCCAGGTGGGATTTCTGGCAGTGCCTGCATCTCCTCTGTGGCTCCTGCTGTCTATGATGATGCTTGCCATGGTTCCAGGTTCTCCTGGGCGACCCAGCCCTGGAGCTCCTGTAACACCACCTCCTCCTTTGGTTCCTCAAGCCTACTGGTATCAACCAGAAGCTTTATTTGGCTTCTCAGCTTTTGCCTCACTTGTGTTATCAATTTCCTACACACAATTCCCTCTGATTTAAATATTCAGAGTGGTTTCTGATTCCTGGTTGAATCTTGACTTACACACTGTGCTGCTGGTCTTTGACTTTTATAAACCTAGAACCCAATAATACTTTAATCATTAGTGACATACACATATAGGACCATTAAGAACACATAGCATGACTTTTTCTTAAAGTGCCATATTTTGAAGCACTTGAATCTTAACGTAAGAGGTACCTGCTGTATTTCATAGTCAAAAAAGAACAATGAGGTTTTGGTAAAGATGAATCTAGAATACACATATGGGATGGGCTGAAGAGCAGAGATCTGAGCATGTTGGCATAAGAAGAGAAAGGAACCATTAGAAATGCTGGGAGGGTCTTTGAATCAAGATCCTAGTGGTGGCATTTTGGCGTAAAAACATAGATGGGGAGGAGAATTTCTTCCTGAGGGACAAATAAAGGGAAGGGGAATAAAAGGGAGGGTGTTAGTTGAGAGTGGTTTTTGCAGTAGATTCAATGAAGTACTTCAGTATGTCTAAATGGAAACATTAGTTTGTAGTGGAAGTCACCCAAATGAATTCCCCAGCAAAGCCCAAAGTAAGCAAAAAATTTAAACTTTCTGTTTTCTCTCTTTCATTCTTAAATGTGCTTATGTATTATCATTATCAAGTGAACCAGTTGATTCTTTAGTTGGTTTTCTTGTGACATTCAGTGTCCTTTTAAAGGATCTTTTTATATTATAAATATGGCATTTTGTAATTTTTGAAATCCCAGCTCTCCCTCCACCACCCTCATATTTGCCTTCACTCTTTTGCCCTTTCCTTTATTTAAGTGTATATGCTATTCTGTGCTCATTGCTTGGATAGGAATGTGGAAGGTGAAGGTTTGGTGAAATCAAATTGGTTTTCATTCTCTCCCTGGCATTTATTTTCCAAAATGCTAAGGCCCCAAGAAAATAAAAAGGCAGAGCTGGGGATAAGAGCAGGGTAGATCTTCTCCAGCAGATAGAAACATTTCAAATGAATCTGTAGTATCTGTGATTAAAGGTATCTCTGCCTTGTTCCTTAGGAAGAGCACTGGAGAGATGGTAAGATCCCATCTGTTTCTGTTTCCTGATTGGATTCTACTTACACACTCATGCTGCCCAGTTTTGATCTTTATAAACTTAGACCCTAATAATACTCTAATCATTAAAGGTATACATATATAGGACCGCTAAGAACACTTAGCACAGCCATTCTTTGAAGGTGCCATATTTTAGAGGAAATGTGGCACCTTAGACAATCACACAGATGTCCTGTACCCCAATATGGTATTGATGTAGAAGAAATCTTAACCCTTAGAAGTCTCCCAGTAGTAGCAGAGATTGTGTTGGACGTGAAGGAGCCATGCAGACAGGGATGAGGCACGTCTCGATATTCCCTGCCTGTACTAAGGACCAGAAGGAGGCAATGGACACGTCAATAAATGCCACTAGGCTCAGATGACACAGAGGATCAGATGATCTTCTTTTGATGCTTAGGTGCCACAGAATTTAAATACACCTCAGGAAAAAGGGATAGGAAGCCCAAATTAACTGAGATTAAGAAAAGGAAAATAGTATGGATGTTCCTAAAAAATTAAAAATAGAACTACTGTATGATTCAGCAATCCCACTTCTGGGTATGTATTTGGATACCCAGAATTGAAATCAGAATCTCAAAGAGATATTAGTACTCCCATGTTCACTGTAGCTATTCACAATAGCCGAGATATGGAAACAACCCAAATTTCCATCAACAGATAATAAGTAAAGAAAATGTGGTATACACATACAATGGAATATCATTCAGTCTTAAAAAAAGAAGGAAATCTTACCATTTACAACAACATGGATGGACCTGAAAGTCATTACGCTAAGTGAAATAAATCAGTCACAGAAGGACAAATACTCCACAATTCCACTTCCATGAGCTATCTAAAATAGATTTATAGAAGCAAAAAATATTAATGGAATTGTGGTTGCCAGGGGATGAGAGAAGAGAAGAGGGGCAGTTGTTCACTAGGTATAAAGTTACAGATATATGAGCTGAGTAAGTTCTATCAATCTGCTGTACAACGTAGTGCCTGTAGTTAACAAAATAGTATTGTGCACTTAAAAATTTGAGAGGATGGATTTCATACTGTGTTCTACTCCAAACAAAAACAAAAAAACCAAAAAAATAGAAAAAAAAAACTAGACACAAGGAAACTTTTGGAGGTGATGGATATATTTATTACCTTGATTGTAGTGATGATATCATAGTTGTACACATGTATTCAAACTCATCAAATTGTATACATTAAATGTGTGCAGTTTTTTTGTCTATAAATTATGCCTCAATAAATCTGTAAAAAGAAAAGGAAAATAAAAAAAGAGAAGGAAGACTACTTTTTTCAGTTAATGTTTGGATTGTCCCCAAATCATTTATTGAACGATTTATCTTTTTCAATGCTTGAAACATTCTTATGACATACTAAAGTATTTCATATACTTAGGTCTATGTTTGAACTTTCTTTTTTATTTTAATGAATTTTTTAATCAGTTCTTGAGCAGGAACTGTGTTATTCTTGATATTTTAGCTTTATAACTTATAACCAGTAGGGCTTGTTCTTCCATGTTAGTCTCTTTTTTTCAGAATTTTCCTGTTTATTTTTGCTTGTTATATTTTAATATAAACTTTAAGATTGGCTTCTTTAGTTATAAGTATCGCTAGTATTTTTACTAGAATCAATTTAAAATTATGGATTAATTAATGGAGATTTGTGCCTTTATTAGGTTGATTTTTCCTATTCAAGAATATGGTATGTTTTGACATTTTTTTTCATGCTTATTTTTGTGTCCATTACTAGTGTTTTAAAGCTTCTTAATATAAATTTTGCACATTTTTATTAAGTTTTCTGCTATGTGTATTAATTGGGGTCCTGGCAAGAATGAGATAGCAAATACTCAAATGAAGTAATGGAGGAGAGTTTAGTGAATGGGCTCTTTTCAAAGGTGTGGGAAAGGGTTAAGAAAACTCAACAAGGGACAGTGAAATATCCAAAGATTAGTGACAGTGGAGAGTAGTAAGAGGGGGAAGTAATGGTTACCAGATATTGGAGGGAGAACTTATAGGAGAGGACTGCCTTACAAGAGCTGTGGGCATCTGCAGAAGGACAAGGAAAAATCAAGGAGGAGATACCTTGACCTTGCTCTTCACTTACCATCTGGTTACCTTCCATGCCCTCCCATTGGACAAACCCAACAGAAACCAGAGAGCAAGGGAGACCATTGACATGGCCCACAAATGTCAGCCTCTTTGGACACAAAGTAGAGTAGAGAAGGGTGCAATGGACTGAATGTTTGTTCTCCCCCATTCATATGTTGAAATCCTAACCCCAAATGTGATGGTATTAGGAGGTGGGTACTTTTGGAGATGATTAGTTCATGAGGATGAAGCCCTCAAAAATGGGATTAGTGCCTTTATAAAAGGGACCCTGAGGGCTTTTTCACCCTCTTTCTACCAGTTGATGATTCAAGGAAAAGTTGGCAGTCTGTAACCTAGGAAAGGGTCCTTACCAGAACCCAGGTAGGCTGACACCCTGATCTCAGACTTCCAGCCTCTAGAACTGTGAGAAATAAATTTAGGCTGTTTATAAACCACCCAGTCTATGGTACTTTGCTATAGAAGCCTGGACTAAGACAGAAAATGGTACCAGTAAGTGGGAATGCTGCTCTAACAAATACCTAAAAATGTGATTGAAACTGGGTAATGGGTAGAGGCTGGAAGAGTTTTGAGGTTGATGCTAGAAGAAAAGGAGATTGTTGTGAATAGATTTTTAAAGGTGATTCTGATGAGATCTCAGAAAGAAGAGAGCTGTAGAGAAAGCTTCCTTCTTCTTAGAGAATACCTAATAACTCATGAACAGAATGTTGATATAAATATGGACAGTAAAGGCTATTTTGATCGAGTATCAGATGGAAATAAGGAATAAGTTATTAGAAACTGGAGGAAAGGTGATCCTTGTTATCAGGTGGCAAAAAATTTGCCTAAATTGTGTTGGTGTTCTAGTCTTTTGTGGAAGGTAGAACTTGCTAGTGATGAAATTGGATATTTAGCTGAAGCGATTCCTAAGAATGTTGAAGGAGAAGGCTGATTCCTCCTGACTGCTTATAGTAGAATGTGAGGAGATAGAAATGCTTTGAAGATAGAACCATTAAGCAAAAATGAACCAGAGCTTGCAGATTTGGAAAACTCTTAGCCTGTTCATATTGCAAAAGATAAGAAAGTGTGTTTGGAAGAGAACACTAAGGGATGTGAACCATGGAATTAATCAACCGTCTCAACAAAACCAAGAATAGAGATGGGATTATACCAACAGAAAAACTGCCAGCTGGGACTGGCAGAGGAAATGGGACAAAATGAAGGAAGTCTGTCAAACTTCTTAGATCCTACAGGACTGGACCATAGAACTATTTGACTACAAACATGCTATTCTTCAAGACAAGGGAAGAAGACCCTGAAGGCGATTCAGAAGATCATCATAGTCACTCCTAACACAGGCCCAGAGTGCTTGGGTCCAGGGGACAGGACTATATCCACCTTGATTTCAAAGGGTGGGACCAAAGCTCAGTGGAGTCCTGGAGGTGTGACTCCCATCCTGACAGAAATCCATGGCATAGGTGGAGCCACTGCAGAGAGAAACAGCACAGGCAGTTCCTTGCCAAGCTTCAGGGTGATAGTGACACCCCAGTGGGTCTAGAAGGTGGGACCACCCTAGTGGGACTGAAAGGTAGAGTATGGAACCAAAGAGGATTATTCTAGAGTCTTAAGATCTCATGAAGTTTGCCTTGCTAGGTTTTGGGCTTGCTAAGGACCCATTCCTCCTTCCTTCTTTCCTTTTTCTCCCATTTGAAATGGGAATGTCTGTCCTATGCCTGTCCTACCATTGCATTTTAGAAGCACATGACTTGATTTCATTGGTTCACAGCTGGAGAGGAATTTTGCTTCAGTATGAGTCTCATTCATATCTGATTTAGATGATTTTTATGAGACTTTGGACTTTAGAGTTGATGCTGGAATGAGTTAAGACTTTCGGTTACTGGAATGGAATGAATATATTTTGCATGTGAGAAGGACATGAATTTTTGGAGTCAGGGCTGGAATGCAATTATCTGAATATTTGTGTCTTCCCAAAATTCATATGTTGACATCCTAACTGAGAGTTTGATGGTATTAGGATGTGGGGCCTTTGAGGGGTAATAAGGTCATGAGGGTGGATTTTATAAGGGATTAGGGTCTTCTGAAAGGGACCCCAGAAAACCCTCTGGCCCTGCTTCTGCAGGGCTAGATAAAAAGAGATCGTCAGTCTGCAGCCCAGGAAAGGGCTGTCACTAGAACCTGACCATGCTGCCACCATCATCTCCACCTTCCAGCTCCAGAACTGTCGAGAAATAGATTTCTGTTGTTGATAAGCTACCCAGTTTATGGTACTTTGTATAACAGTTTGAACTGACTAAGACAAAGGGTAAAGAGTGGATCTGAAGGGGCAAATGACAGGTATTTAGTACACTACATATTTTATCTTTTCGCTAATACTGTACATGAAATATTTTGTCATCTCTCTCTGGTGTGTGTGTATATGTATGTACTTTTGCCATCCTGAACTTAAACACTAAGGGAGATAGGTGATGTTCAATTATATAAGTAGTCACAATAAATGTGCTATCATAGGGGAGATAAAGGGTTCCTTGAAAGCTTTAGTAGGTAGACCTGATGAAGTCTATGGAGTCATAAATATGTCCTGAAAGAGAGAGGTTTTGATTGATATCCTAAGGATGATAAGGTATCAGACAGGTGAAGGGGCGATAGTGGTAGAGTTTGGTAAAGAGAAACTGGAGGTGAAGGAGGTTTTCAAGTTAGATGAGGAATTTGAATCCTTCTTCATTATTTACTTGCTGTTGGACCTTGGGTGAATTACCTAAGTTCTCTGTGTCACAATTTTTCCATCTGTAAAGTATTTGTAATAATACTCACTTCACAGGGTTGTTGTAAGAATTAAATGAGAAATGCATTTAATTTGGGGGGGGACAGTGCTTGGCAGATGATAAGTGCTCTGTAAGTGTTAGCTATTGTCTTTAATAATGTATAAGGAAGACCTGCAGTCAATAGAGGGTGAGACCCATCAGATGAAATCCATCAGAGTGTGTAGTGGGAGAGCATTAGAGGTTCAAATGGAGATGTAGAAAAAGATAAGAATTTGGAGAACTCGTGACTTGATAATAAGTTTGGACATTGTTCTGAGAGCAATAGGAAGTCTCCCTTAACACAGGGAAGTTACATGATCATATGTCTATTTTAGAAAGTGCTGATGCTCACTACGCATGTCTCTCTTCTTCTTCCTGGGCATACTACCAAGCTACATTTCCAAGCTTCCTTGAAGTTAGGGGCCTGCCTTGTGGCCAAGGGGGTGTATTAGTCAGGGTTCTCTAGAGAAACAGAATCAATACCAGGATGTGTGTGAGTGCGTGTGTGTGTGTGTGTGTGTGTATACAGAGATTTATTATGAGGAATTGGCTCACATGATTATGGAGGCTGGTGGGTCCAAAATCTGCAGTGCGGGCTGGCAGGCTCGAGACATAGGGGAGCTGATGATACAGATGAAGTCTGAAGGCAGTCAGTTGGAGAATTCCCTCTTGCTTAGAGAGGCTGCTATTTTTTTTCTATTCATGCCTTCAACTGATTGGATTGGGCCCACCCACATTATGGAAGGCCAACTGCTTTTCTCAAAGTTCACTGATTTTAATGTCAATATCATCCAAAAGCACCCTGAAGGTTGACATGTAAAATTAAACATTACAGGGGGTGTTAAGCAGAAGAGATGTGTACCCCTTACAGGCTGGGCCTTAAACCCCAGTCCTCCATGCTTGCTTTCTTTGCTTCTTGGCAGATGGGGGGCAGAGGATCTGGAATAGGATTGTAAATCCTGGGGGATGAAGGAGCTACTAGATGGAAGGAAGCTGGGTCCCTGAAAGACTAGATGGAACAGAGCCTTTATTCCACCTCCATCTCTCATTGAACTGTGACATGTGTGAAAGAGAAGCATATGTTGTGTTAAGCTTTGGGATTTGGGGGCTTATTTATTAAGCTGAGAGTCAGGAGTTCTTTGGAGAGTGCTGTTGGTGTGCTGTTCCTCCTCCCCCTTTCTTTGGAAGAGGGACGAGTGTCAAGGAATGCTTGCATCTTGTAGAGTTTGAGAGAGGAAGTCATGTTTTGATTCATGCCTGAGGAGTCTAAAGGTAAGAGATGCCTCTTTAACAGAGGTCCCAAAGGCAGTTAGTGTATCCTGAGGCAGTCATTCTGGCAGCAGTAGGGAGAATGTGTTGAAGAAGGTAAATGCTAGAGTCAGGGAGACCAGTTAGGAATTTGTGGTTCAAGTCTAGACAAGAGATTATGTTGATCTGGACTAGGTTGGTGCAGTGGGTGTGCAGAAGATGCCTAAATTAATCATGCTGTGATTAGTAATAAATGTTCAGTGCCCTACCAAATTATCTCAATGCAAAGTCCAAATTTCTCTTTTTTCCAGATGAAATCGAAATTGATTGATTGTTTGGATTTATTCCACAGTAAAGGAAAACTTATGAAATATGATGGTCTTTCTGGTCTCCTATTTCAGGTCCAATTAAAAAAGAAGGAGTCAGGCAAAGTTGAGGTGATAATGCTTAATTAGGAGGCACATCACAGCGCAGGAAGAGAGAAGGAAAGAAATGAGGCAGAGAAAGATAAGCAAATTTGAGGTGATATGCCAAGTTAGCCACTGCTCCGTGGCTCTAAAGAAAAAGTGTGCCTCAGAATAATTCATCCATCAGAAGTAGGATTAGGAAGGAAATTTAGGCCAGCTCAATGATGCCAACTGTCTCTCTGGGTTAAAGGTTAACACACAGGAAATTTACTACATCATCCTGAATCCTCCCTAGGGTATTGCTGTGAGTGATGAAGGAAAGCATGAGGAGAGGAATGGACAGTCAGAAGCCAGGGGTGGAGGAAGGGAGAATAGTCAGCAGTCTGCTGGAGGAGAGGCAGTTAACGTGCCTTCATGAGAGGGTTTCTGAGGGCCTGCCCCAAAAACCCTTTAGAGAATAATCAGCCTTGGATACCAGAGGGCAGTGATACAAGATCACAACTGTACTCTGGGCCTGACCTAGCAGGAGAGGGGGTGAGCAAGGAAGAGAAAGGAAGCCAGCTTCATCCTACTTACCTACTGCAGACATCCAAGCCCAAAGCATGTTGGAGCTGGGAGAGGGGAGAAGTTATAACTTGAAATGAAGGTTTCAGTTATGTGATTAGACTGGACTGGACTGGACTGGACTTTTTACTCTCTGAATGAGGGCAGAGGATTTTTTAGTTGAGCAGGACCATAAACAAACAAACAAAAACAAATAAATAAAAATTTGAAAAAATAAAAAAGGAAAAGCAAAGCAAAGCAATATTTTCTTGGTATTTTGTCCAGGGTGGACATTAATGAGTCTAGAGAGCAAGTTAAAAATCTGTTTTTTAAAAAAAAATTTTCTACACCATCATATCCATCTTGTAAAATCAACTAGGTGTACTCTTAAACATTCTGCTATATTGCTATGAAGATCTTCCTTATTTGGCTCTGTTAAAATGCTGCATAAGCAGACAAAGACGGGCTTCCCTGGTGGCGCAGTGGTTGAGAGTCCACCTGCCGATGCAGGGGACACGGGTTCGTGCCCTGGTCTGGGAAGATCCCACATGCCGCGGAGCGGCTGGGCCCGTGAGCAATGGCCACTGAGCCTGCACGTCCGGAGCCTGTGCTCCGCAACGGGAGAGGCCACAACAGTAAGAGGCCCGCGTACCACAAAAAAAAAAAAAAAAAAAAAGAAGACAAAGACATCCATCAATTATCACTCATGATGCCCACGGTCTGAATCAGTTAATACAATTTGATACCACTTTATCAAGCAGGTTCCAGCTATAATAGGCACTCAGGGTTAATAAGATATTCTAGGGGTAGGAATTATAAAAAGAATAGTACGGACCCTAAAACACTGGGTTGTCTGGAGTAAAGTGTGTACTGGTGGAATATTTGGGCAACCAAAGTGAAGGGGGGTGATGATGCTGAATCTGGCCTCTGCACCCAACATCAAATTAAATCTTGGAGACAGAATTTTGGGTGAAGTAGAAAAGAATAGCTTTATTGCTTGGCCAGGCAAAGGGGGCCACAGTGGGCTAATGCCTTCAAAACTGTGTGTCCTGAACTGGAGCACGTAGGAGGAGTTTTATAGTAATGATTCAAAGAGGGCGTGATCAGCTCATGGACATTCTTCTGATTGGTTGGTGGTGAGGTAAGTGGGAGTCAGCATCGTCAACCTTCTGGTTCCAACTGGGTCTGGGGTCTGTGTGCTTTTGGGCAGCATACAGTTAACTTCTCCCACTAGGTGGGGCTTTCAGTATCTGAGAAACATCTCAAAGATATTGTTATATATATCCTTTGAGGGGGAACCAGGACCCTGCCACAAGGCTGCACTATTGTTTCTTGACTGTTACTCCCTTGTCTCTGCATCCCCTCCCTTCCCTAATTAACAACTGCTTGAACCTGCCTGTTGGAGCTCAGGGAAGGTCAGGAGGCTGAATGAGGCCTATTTCCTGTAATTAAGAAATGGGGGGGGCTTCCCTGGTAGTGCAGTGGTCGAGTCTGCCTGCCGATGGGGGGGACACGGGTTCGTGCCCCGGTCTGGGAAGATCCCACATGCCGTGGAGCGGCTGGGCCCGTGAGCCATGGCCACTGAGCCTGAGCGTCCGGAGCCTGTGCTCCGCAACGGGAGAGGCCATAACAGTGAGAGGCCCACGTACCGCCAAAAAAAAAAAAAAAAAAAAAAAGAAATGGGGGACACAGAAAGGCTTTTGTGCCCAGGAGTCCCAAAGGATCCTACTCAGTTTCAGTGGCACTAGGCACCTGGTTAGGGTGAAAGTAAGAGGAAAAGAAAACACTGAGGACAGTCCAGGTGCTCTGTTTCATCCATTCTGCAGAGCAGTGGCCTCAGTGAAGCCCACCTCATTCAACCATTGTGGTTACTTGTCATAGTTCAGCACGTGTCCAGAGGAGTGACTGTGGCAGAAAATCTGGAAGTTGACTCCCAGTTCTTCAGTTTAAAACTTTAGAACTTGCAAACTGTGCAGGAAGAGAGTTCTTAATACATATTAATGGTTTGATTATTCAGGTGGAGAAAGAGTGAGGATGAATGCATTGAGGCCAGTATTCTGATATCTGACTTTTGTGCTGTGTGTAAATTTGGTCCCACACTTGAAGCATCAGATGGAGAATCATAGGACAGCAGAAGAGAATTAAATAATTCATCAGTTTCTCAACCGACCTTTGGCATAATTCAGAAGGAGCTCATAGAAGGCTCTGAATAAATCCTGTTGAATAAATAAACTGGGAACTACTGATTATGTGAATTGGGAGAAAGATTTAAATTGTAGAAATAGCAATCTTTCCAGCAAAATATCCACAAATTTCAAATTCACCTGCAAATAAAGGAATAAATTTATCTATAATGAATTTGAGTGATTTCACGCTTGGGGTTATTTTATTTGGTGTATTTTATACAGGGGATTCAGGACTATAGATGGGTAACACCTTTCTGAATGCCTCTGAGTAAGTGATTATTCCATGTTAATTGTCCATAAGGGGCAAATAGTAGACCCAATAACTTGTATTGGTTAACTGGAAGTTTAATATTATTGTGATTATTTAGTTCTTTGAGATGTTTAGGAGACATTTTGTGTTGCAATAATTATTATTTTAATTTGTAACTTGATTAATATAGTCAGTTAGTTCATCAGTTTCAATAAACATAATGTAACGAGAATACCAGTGTCCAATTAGTAGATGTAATGATTCTTGAGTCTCCTCCAGAGGGCAGCAAAACCGCATAGCTCAGTTCTCAAAGATCAGGATAAAAATCTTAAAAAGCAGGTTCACAGACATTCCCTGACCTGATCATTCATATTAGTCCAACTAATAAAACATAACATGTGTTGATATTTGTATTGGCATTTTATGGAAGTTTAGCGTTTCCTTTGTGAAATGAAAAAAAATCTTCTTTTTCATTTTAGGTTATACAAAGGAACTATACTTGCTTGGGGGTCTCAAAATGCATTGTTTAAAAAGGCCAAATATTTAAGTAAGTTACTGTGAGTAACCAAGAAGTAAGAGCTCTCCCTGCCCCGCCCCTGAATAGAATGACTTGATTTGTGAGCAGATAATGGTTGTGCTTGCTTTATTGGGGCTATTTTGGAAATTCCCTTTCTTTCTACGATCTATCCTAGGTAGAAAACCTTCAAAAAATATGTCCCAGAGTGAAGAAAATTTGAAGATTGGGCACAGGAAAATAGGGAAATGGGAGAGAGTTGAATGCATCCCTGCCCGGCTCTATCCAAGGGGTTTTGGTCATTTTCTAGATCTGATTTTAGGTAAGGCTTGACATTACCACTTACCACATCTTTTAGTACTTTCTCTGTTTCTCCAGGCACCATTCTTGCACTTAGAAGTTAGTCAGTGATTCTGGTAAAGGCGTTACCTAACAGTGGTTCAAAATATTTCTTCCCTCTGATGTATTTTCATTTAATAAAGGATTTGTGAAGATTAGAAGCTTTTCAAGGCATAAAGGAATGGATTATAGAATGGTAGCATTCTTGTTCTTAGCAGGTTTATCCTTTGTGTATAGTAGGCTTTTACTAAATAGTTATTAAATGAATGAATAAAGACCTAAAAGGATAAATGAAAGATGTAGCTGCTCTTCCATCTGTCCAAAGTACAGAATAGAAATTCTCTTCCTTTTTTTGTGAGGCTAACTTTAATGGGGTAAAATTTGGCTTATTATTAACAGAAATAGTGTAGGTAGATGATTTAGGCAAAAATATTTGATGATTCTTCATTACATTATATTGAATACATTGAATAGGGGTCAAAAACAGTTTAATAGCATGGTAGCCACCATGAATGAGCTTAAAATTTGAATTTTAGGGTTCTCATCTTTCAACTCTTTAAAGGTTTTGTAAGAATTAGTGTTCATATTTATCAAACATGTATTCTTTGCAAATCCCTGTGCTAGTCCAGAATTGAAATTTACTACACAGTGTAAAAAGAAGAATAAATCGTAACCCTGTCTTCAATGAATTTATAAATCTCCCTGGAGTCTCAAGACTAGCACACATGAAAACATCGGTAACCACAAAAGGTATAGATTACTAATGCAGTCAAGTGTGTGGCATGCTCTAGGATTAAAAGGTTTCTGATGAAGGGAGGTCAACACAAGTTCAAGACTGTGGGGAGGGCTACACACAGAAAGGGGCCTTGAGCAGACTCCTAGAGTGCAGGTAGGGTTCAGATACAGAGAGAAAGGGAGGGTGTGCTGGGGAGAACAGCTTGTACAGAGATGGTGAAGTGATGAGCACTGTGCGTTCAGAAAACAGACTAGAGAAGAATTGCAAATTGGGTAATAGGGCGAAAGTTGGAGAAGTGATTTTGGGCCCGCAGTATTGCTACTGAAATCTCAGTCTCTGTACACCAGCACCAAATCAAAATCATGGAGACAGAGTTTTAGTTGAAGAAGAAAAGAGTAGCTTTATTTCTTTGCCAAAGGAGGCCACAGCAGGCTAGTGCCCTTAAGACTGTGTCCTCCTTGAAAGGGTTCAGTGAGTAAAACTTAATAGTGTTAGCTCAAAATAGTTTTGTTTTGTTTTGTTTTTTCATTTTTGGCCACGCTGGGCGGCATGTGGGATCTTAGTTCTCTGATCAGGAATCGAAACTGTGACCCCTGCAGTGGGAGTGCAGAGTCTTAAACACTGGGCAGCCAGGTAAGTCCCTAAAATAGGGTTCTTGATAAGGATCAGGGCAGGTGCGGGGTCTGTATTCTTCTCTTCTCATGGAACATTTCAAAGCCATCAAGGCTGGGTGTCAGGAGGTCCAGAGATGGGCTCTGGTGGTCTCTGGGGTCATTGTACCGTGACCTTCTCCTCTGGAAGGAAGAATGCTTTCAAAGAAGAGGAGTGTTAGGGAGTGTTTCACAGAGCAAAAGCGCCAGGTGCCTGATATAGCTTTAACTAATAAGTAAGCTACTTTAAGCAATTAGGTGTAAAGGAATCATTAACAAAAGGAAGAACGAAAAAAAAAAAAACATATGGAAAGAGGACGTGAAAGTGAAGCATAAGGTGATGGAGACCTAGCTAGTCTAGTCAGTTTTAGCTATAACAAAATAAAGGTTTTTGCAACGGAAGTTATAGAAAAAGATGAACTATATAACATTGTTGAGTAAGAGGAGAAAGAAAGGATAGTCATGTTTCCAGAAATGTGCCTCTCTTGGAAACCACCAAGAGCCTGTGGAAAAACAGTGAGAGGAGGAATGTTTGAGGGGTGGATAAAGGACAGTGGGACCTGTTTACTTCTGAACTGTGAATATCACAGTTACTGTGCTGAGTTATATTTTCAAAGCTATATTATGATGTATTTTAAGAAAGGAGGCTTAGAAATAATAAATCTATGTCTCAATTTCTATACTGAGAGAGTATTAGTGATAGATTCCAACCTGAATCCCATGTATGTATTATAGGCACTAGAAATCCACTTAAAGTAAAAGATGAGAGCCAATGACGGTACAGTTGTATTTTTCACTAAGGAAATATTTCTAACATCAAACACTGGTGAACTAAGGGTTTGCTGGAAGAAAACATACCCCTTAATAGAAAGCCACCACATTTAGTCAGGAACATTTTATTTCTTCCAAATGGAAACCCACTACAGAAGCAACATTGCTGGTTTTTTTTTTTTTTTTTTTTTGAAATAAACGTATTTTGCAGAAACAGGCACAGGATATTTTTATACATCAAACTAATGTCTTTGCCAGGTTGCAGTTGTGTACTTTCATGATATGAATAACATCACTAACAGTTCATTTCTAAACTAGATTTCAGTTGAAGTTGCCAATTTACCATTTTAATGACATATTTGAAAAGTTATTCTCTTGTAGAAAATACAAGTACGTAAAATAAAATAGAATACATGGATGGAAGTATACCACAAAATTCTGAGAATAGGAAAAGTAATTTCTTAAAGTTCTGGAGTTAGAGATACTTAAGCACCTAACAGAATTTGGTAAATGTCAGTGGGGAGCTATCTTGTTAACACCCAGTTCATTCATTTCCCTTTCTCTCTCTCTCTCTCTCTCTCTCTCCCCCTTGCCTCCATCTCCAGGCCTTGTTCTCTAATGCTTCCAGATATTCAGTAGAGAAAATCATACATGTTTTAAATTTGTGTTTTATTCTCAACCATGATTCTTTTTTCCTTTCTCACTTTATATTGAAGCCATTGCAAGAATTTGATTTTTTTCTTAGATTGTCTCAGAGTGTGTCACTTTTTGCTTTTCTTTTTTTTTTTTTACTATTTTTTTTTTTGCTTTATAACAAATTTAATCAGTTATACATATACATATGTTCCCATATCCCCTCCCTTTTGCGTCTCCCTCACACCCTTCCAGGCGGTCACAAAGCACCGAGCTGATCTCCCTGTGCTATGCGGCTGCTTCCAACTAGCTATCTACCTTATGTTTCGTAGTGTATATATGTCCATGCTGCTCTTTCACTTTGTCACAGCTTCCCCTTCCCCCTCCCCATATCCTCAAGTCCATTCTCTAGTAGGTCTGTGTCTTTATTCCTATCTTACCCCTATGTTCTTCATGACATTTTTTTTCTTAAATTCCATATATATGTGTCAACATACAGTATTTGTCTTTCTCTTTCTGACTTACTTCACTCTGTATGACAGACTCTAGGTCCATCCACCTCATTACAAATAGCTCAATTTCATTTCTTTTTATGGCTGAGTAATATTCCATTGTATATATGTGCCACATCTTCTTTATCCATTCATCTGATGATGGACACTTAGGTTGTTTCCATCTCCGGGCTATTGTAAATAGGGCTGCTATGAACATTTTGGTACATGTCTCTTTTTGAATTATGGTTTTCTCAGGGTATATGCCCAGTAGTGGGATTGCTGGGTCATATGGTAGCTCTATTTGTAGTTTTTTAAGGAACCTCCATACCGTTCTCCATAGTGGCTGTACCAATTCACATTCCCACCAGCAGTGCAAGAGTGTTCCTTTTTTTCCACACCCTCTCCAGCATTTATTGTTTCTAGCTTTTTTGATGATGGCCATTCTGACTACTGTGAGATGATATCTCATTGTAGTTTTGATTTGCATTTCTCTAATGAGCAAAGATGTTGAGCATCCTTTCATGTGTTTGTTGGCAGTCTGTATATCTTCTGTGGAGAAATGTCTATTTAGGTCTTCTGCCCATTTTTGGATTGGGTTGTTTGTTTTTTTGTTATTGAGCTGCATGAGCTGCTTATAAATTTTGGAGATTAATCCTTTGTCAGTTGCTTCATTTACAAATATTTTCTCCCATTCTGAGGGTTGTCTTTTGGTCTTATGGTTTCCTTTGCTGTGCAAAAGCTTTGAAGTTTCATTAGGTCCCATGTGTTTATTTTTGTCTTTATTTCCATTTCTCTAGGAGGTGGGTCAAAAAGGATCTTGCTGTGATTTATGTCATAGAGTGTTCTGCCTATGTGTTCCTCTAAGAGTTTGATAGTGTCTGGCCTTACATTTAGGTCTTTAATCCATTTTGAGCTTATTTTTGTGTATGGTGTTAGGGAGTGATCTAATCTCATACTTTTACATGTCCCTATCCAGTTTTCCCAGCACCACTTATTGAAGAGACTGTCCTTTCTCCACTGTACATTCCTGCCTCCTTTATCAAAGATAAGGTGACCATATGTCCGTGGGTTTAACTCTGGGCTTTCTATCCTGTTCCATTGATCTATCTTTCTGTTTTTGTGCCAGTACCATACTGTCTTGATTACTGTAGCTTTGTAGTATAGTCTGAAGTCAGGGAGCCTGATTCCTCCAGCTCCATTTTTCGTTCTCAAGATTGCTTTGGCTATTCGGGGTCTTTTGTGTTTCCATACAAATTGTGAAATTTTTTGCTCTAGTTCTGTGAAAAATGCCAGTGGTAGTTTGATAGGGATTGCATTGAATCTGTAGATTGCTTTGGGTAGTAGAGTCATTTTCACAATGTTGATTCTTCCAATCCAAGAACATGGTACATCTCTCCATCTATTTGTATCATCTTTAATTTCTTTCCTCAGTGTCTTATAATTTTCTGCATACAGGTCTTTTGTCTCCTTAGGTAGGTTTATTCCTAGATATTTTATTCTTTTTGTTGCAATGGTAAATGGGAGTGTTTTCTTGATTTCCCTTTCAGATTTTTCATCATTAGTATATAGGAATGCCAGAGATTTCTGTGCATTAATTTTGTATCCTGCAACTTTACCAAATTCATTGATTAGCTCTAGTAGTTTTCTGGTAGCATCTTTAGGATTCTCTATGTATAGTATCATGTCATCTGCAAACAGTGACAGCTTTACTTCTTTTCCAATTTGGATTCCTTTTATTTCCTTTTCTTCTCTGATTGCTGTGGCTAAAACTTCCAAAACTAGGTTGAATAAGAGTGGTGAGAGTGGGCAACCTTGTCTTGTTCCTGATCTTAGTGGAAATGGTTTCAGTTTTTCACCATTGAGGACGATGCTGGCTGTGGGTTTGTCATATATGGCCTTTATTATGTTGAGGAAAGTTCCCTCTGTGCCTACTTTCTGCAGGGTTTTTATCATAAATCGCTGTTGAATTTTGTCGAAAGCTTTATCTGCATCTATTGAGATGATCATATGGTTTTTCTCCTTCAATTTGTTAATATGGTGTATCATGTTGATTGATTTGCATATATTGAAGAATCCTTGCATTCCTGGAATAAACCCCACTTGATCATGGTGTATGATCCTTTTAATGTGCTGTTGGATTCTGTTTGCTAGTATTTTGTTGAGGATTTTTGCATCTGTGTTCATCAGTGATATTGGCCTGTAGTTTTCTTTCTTTGTGACATCCTTGTCTGGTTTTGGTATCAAGGTGATGGTGGCCTCGTAGAATGAGTTTGGGAGTGTTCCTCCCTCTGCTATATTTTGGAAGAGTTTGAGAAGGATAGGTGTTAGCTCTTCTCTAAATGCTTGATAGAATTCGCCTGTGAAGCCATCTGGTCCTGGGCTTTTGTTTGTTGGAAGATTTTTTTATCACAGTTTTAATTTCAGTGCTTGTGATTGGTCTGTTCATATTTTCTATTTCTTCCTGATTCAGTCTTGGCAGGTTGTGCATTTCTAAGAATTTGTCCATTTCTTCCAGGTTGTCCATTTTATTGGCATAGAGTTGCTTGTAGTAATCTCTCATGATCTTTTGTATTTCTGCAGTGTCAGTTGTTACTTCTCCTTTTTCATTTTTAGTTCTATTGATTTCAGTCTTCTCCCTTTTTTTCTTGATGAGTCTGGCTAATGGTTTATCAATTTTGTTTATCTTCTCAAAGAACCAGCTTTTAGTTTTATTGATCTTTGCTATCGTTTCCTTCATTTCTTTTTCATTTATTTCTGATCTGATTTTTATGATTTCTTTCCTTCTGCTAACTTTGGGATGTTTTTGTTCTTCTTTCTCTAATTGCTTTAGGTGCAAGGTTAGGTTGTTTATTCGAGATGTTTCCTGTTTCTTAAGGTGGGATTGTATTGCTATAGACTTCCCTCTTAGAACTGCTTTTGCTGCATCCCATAGGTTTTGGGTCGTCGTGTCTCCATTGTCATTTGTTTCTGGGTATTTTTTTAATTTCCCCTTTGATTTCTTCAGTGATCACTTTGTTATTAAGTAGTGTATTGTTTAGCCTCCATGTGTTTGCACTTTTTACAGATCTTTTCCTGTAATTGATATCTAGTCTCATAGCATTGTGGTCAGAAAAGATACTTGATACAATTTCAATTTTCTTAAATTTACCAAGGCTTGATTTGTGACCCAAGATATGATCTATCCTGGAGAATGTTCCATGAGCACTTGAGAAAAATGTGTATTCTGTTGTTTTTGGATGGAATGTCCTATAAATATCAATTAAGTCCATCTTGTTTAATGTATCATTTAAAGCTTGTGTTTCCTTATTTATTTTCATTTTGAATGATCTGTCCATTGGTGAAAGTGGGGTGTTAAAGTCCCCTACTACGATTGTGTTACTGTCGATTTCTCCTTTTATGGCTGTTAGTATTTGCCTTATGTTTTGAGGTGCTCTTATGTTTGGTGCATAAATATTTACAACTGTTATATCTTCTTCTTGGATCGATCCCTTGATCATTATGTAGTGTCCTTCTTTGTCTCTTCTAGTAGTCTTTATTTTAAAGTCTATTTTGTCTGATATGAGAATTGCTACTCCAGCTTTCTTTTGGTTTCCATTTGCATGGAATATCTTTTTCCATCCCCTTACTTTCAGTCTGTATGTGTCTCTAGGTCTGAAGTGGGTCTCTTGTAGACAGCATATATATGGGTCTTGTTTTTGTATCCATTCAGCCAATCTGTGTCTTTTGGTGGGAGCATTTAGTCCATTTACATTTAAGGTAATTATCGATATGTATGTTCCTATTCCCATTTTCTTAATTGTTTTGGGTTCGTTATTGTAGGTCTTTTCCTTCTGTTGTGTTTCTTGCCTAGAGAAGTTCCTTTAGCATTTGTTGTAAAGCTGGTTTGGTGGTGCTGAACTCTCTCAGCTTTTGCTTGTCTGTAAACGTTTTAATTTCTCCATCAAATCTGAATGAGATCCTTGCTGGGTAGAGTAATCTTGGTTGCAGGTTTTTCTCCTTCATCACTTTAATTATGTCCTGCCACTCCCTTCTGGCTTGTAGAGTTTCTGCTGAGAGATCAGCTGTTATCCTGATGGGGATTCCCTTGTGTGTTATTTGTTGTTTTTGCCTTGCTGCTTTTAATATGATTTCTTTGTGTTTAATTTTTGACAGTTTGATTAATATGTGTCTTGGTGTATTTCTCCTTGGATTTATTCTGTATGGGACTCTCTGTGCCTCCTGGACTTGATTAACTATTTCCTTTCCCATATTAGGGAAGTTTTCAACTATAATCTCTTCAAATATTTTCTCAGTCCCTTTCTTTTTCTCTTCTTCTTCTGGTACCCCTATAATTCGAATGTTGGTGCATTTAATGTTGTCCCAGAGGTCTCTGAGACTCCTCTGTTCTTTTCATTCTTTTTTCTTTATTTTGCTCTGCATCAGTTATTTCCACTATTTTATCTTCCACCTCACTTATCCGTTCTTCTGCCTCAGTTATTCTGCTATTGATCCCATCTAGAGTATTTTTTATTTCATTTATTGTGTTTTTAATCGATGCTTGATTCATCTTTAGTTCTTCTAGGTCCTTGTTAACTGTTTCTTGCATTTTGTCTATTCTATTTCCAAGATTTTGGATCTGGGAAATAGAATCTTGGATCATCTTTACCATCATTATTCTGAATTCTTTTTCAGGTAGACTGCCTATTACCTCTTCATTTGTTAGGTCTGGTGGGTTTTTATCTTGCTCCTTCTCCTGCTGTGTGTTTTTCTGTCTTCTCATTTTGCTTATGTTACTGTGATTGGGGTCTCCTTTTTGCAGGCTTCAGGTTCGTAATTCCCGTTGTTTTTGGTGTCTGTCCCCAGTGGCTAAGGTTGGTTTAGTGGGTTGTGTAGGCTTCCTGGTGGAGGGGACTAGTGCCTGTGTTCTGGTGGATGAGGCTGGATCTTGTCTTTCTGGTGGGCAGGTCCACGTCTGGTGGTGTGTTTTGGGGTGTCTGCGTACTTTTTATGATTTTAGGCCACCTCTCTGCTAATGGGTGGCGTTGTGTTCCTGTCTTGCTAGTTGTTTGGCATAGGGTGTCCAGCACTGTAGCTTGCTGGTCGTTGAGTGAAGCTGGGTGCTGGTGTTGAGATGGAGATCTCTGGAAGATTTTCGCCGTTTGATATTATGTGGAGCTGGGAGGTCTCTTGTGGACCAGTGTCCTGAAGTTGGCTCTCCCACCTCAGAGGCACAGCACTGACTCCTGGCTCCTCAATTTGGGATGATTTGTTGTCTATTCATGTATTCCACAGATGCAGGGTACATCAAGTTGATTGTGGAGCTTTAATCCGCTGCTTCTGAGGCTGCTGGGAGAGGTTTCCCTTTCTCTTCTTTGTTCTCACAGCTCCTGGGTCTCAGCTTTGGATTTGGCCCCGCCTCTGCGTGTAGGTCGCCGGAGGGCGTCTGTTCTTCGCTCAGATAGGACAGGGTTAAAGGAGCAGCCTCTTCGTGGACTCTGGCTCACTCAGGCCGGGCGGGAGGGAGGGGCACGGAGTGCGGGGCGAGCCTGCAGCGGCAGAGGTCGGCGTGACGTTGCACCAGCCCGAGGCGCGCCGTGCGTTCTCCCAGGGAAGCCGCCCCTGGATCCCGGGACCCCGGCAGTGGCGGGCTGCACAGGCTCCCGGAAGGGCGGTGTGGACAGTGACCTGCGCTCGCACACAGGCTTCTTGGCGGCGGCAGCAGCAGCCCCAGCGTCCCACGCCCGTCACTGGGCTCCGCGCTTTCAGTCGCGACTCGCGCCCGTCTGTGGAGCCCCTTTAAGCAGCGCTCTTAATCCCCTCTCCTCGCGCACCAGGAAATCAAGAGGGAAGAAAAAGTCTCTTGCCTCTTTGGCAGCTCCAGAGTTTTCCCGGACTCCCTGCCGGCTAGCTGTGGCTCATTAGCCCCCTTCTGGCTGAGTTCTCGCCGCCAGCCCCAGTCCTCTCCCTGCGCTCTGACCGAAGCCCGAGCCTCAGCTTCCAGCGCCGCCGGGGCGAGCAGACAAGCCTCTCGGGCTGGTGAGTGCCGCTCGGCACCGATCCTCTGTGCAGGAATCTCTCCGCTTTGCCCTACCCAGGTATGTGGGGAGTTTCTTGCCTTTTGGGAGGTCTGGGGTCTTCTGCCAGCGTTCAGTAGGTGTTCTGTAGGAGTTGTTCCACGTGTAGCTGTATTTCTGGTGTATCCGTGGGGAGGACGGTGATCTCCGCGTCTTACTCTTCCGCCATCTTACCCGGAAGTCTCTTTTTTTTTTTTATGTTATCTTTTTTTTTTTAAACAGATACATATATCCACTCTTTTTAGATTCTTTTCCCATATAGGTCATTACAGAGTACTGAGTAGAGTTCCTTGTGCTATACAGTAGGTCCTTTTTAGTTATCTGTTTTATGTAGAGTACTGTGTATATGTCAATCCCAATTTCCCAATTTATCCCTCTCCCGCTTCCCCCCCTGGTAACCATAAGATTGTTTTCTACATCTGTGACTCTATTTCTGTTTTGTAAATAAGTTCACTTACATCATTTTTTAGATTCCACATATAGGTGATACTCTATGATATTTGTCCTCCTCTGAGTTATTTCACTTAGTATGATAATCTCTAGTTGTATCCATGTTGCTGAAAATGTCATTATCGCATTCTTTTATGTGGCTGAGTAATATTCCACTGTATATAAGTATCACCTCTTCTTTATCCATTCATCTGTCAATGGACATTTAGGTTGCTTCTGTGTCTTGGCTATTATAAGTAGTGCTGCTGTTAACATAGGGGTGCATGTATCTTTTTGAGTTAGAGTTTTCTCTGGATATATGACCAGGAGTGGGATTGCTGGATCATATGTTGGTTCTATTTTTAGTTTTTTTAAGGAACCTCCATACTGTTCTCCATAATGGTTGTACCAATTTACATTCCCACCAACAGTATAGAAGCGTTCCCTTTTCTCCACACCCTCTCCAGCATTTATTGTTTGTAGACTTTCTGGTGATGGCCATTCTGACTGGTGTGAGGTGATACCTCAATGTTGTTTTGATTTGCATTTCTCTGATAATTAGTGATGCTGAGCATCTTTTCATGTGCTTTTTGGCCATCTGTGTGTATTCATGGGAGAAATGTCTATTTAGATCTTCTGCCCATTTTTTGATTGGGTTTTTTGTTTTTTTGACATAGAGCTGCATGAGCTCTTTATGTATTTTGGAGATTAATCCCTTGTCAGTCGCTTTTTTTGCAAATATTTTCTCCAGTTCTGTGGGTTGTCTTTTTGTTTTGTTTATGGTTTCCTTTGTTGTGAAGATGCTTTTAAGTTTAATTAGGTCCCATTTGTTTATTTTTATTTTCATTACTCTAGGAGGTGGATCAAAAAATATATTGCTGTGATTTATGTCAAAGAGTGTTCTGCCTGTGTTTTCTTCTAAGATTTTTATAGTGTTCGGCCTTACATTTAGGTCTTTGATCCATTTCGGGTCTATTTTTGTGTATGGTGTTAGAGAATGTTCTAATTTCATTTTTTTTTTTTTACGTGTAGCTGTTCAGTTTTTCCCAGCACCATTTATTGAAGAATTTGATGTTTTTTCTTAGAGTGTCTCAAAGTATGTCACTTTTTGCTTTTCTAACTTCAAACAATAATATATTATTTGACCACTTTTAATTTTTATTGTTATAACATTTTCTTCATAAATAGCCTTATGTTACCTCTACCTTTTATAATATTGAACAGCAAAATTTATATAATCTTTTCTTTTTGTTTTCTCCTGTCACCCCAAATAGCCCATCTCCCACTTTCATTATCATCAAAAGAAATTTATATGCCTATATTGTTTCATTTTGTTTTCTAAAACAAATAAATTGTATATTTAAAATAACTTTGTAATTTAAGTACTGTAGGTATTATCCCTATTTTTAAGATTTGGAAGCTGAGAGATGAGAGGTTATGCCAACTAACAAATATTTACTGAACATCTCGAATGGATCTTGGGCAGCCCTCAGTGCTATGGGGAACAAAAGAAATATCATAAGTATTTGGAATATTTTAGTAATATTTCCTGACGCCAGATTCGCCAGTAGCACTAGAGAATATGAGTTTTCTCATACACTTTATTCTTAATGGTCATGAGAGTAGAAAATAACAAAGTTCTTTTGAGACTGTAGACTGCCCACTAATGGTAGCAGCAACAGCACCTAATTTTTTTTTTTTTTTTTGCGGTATGCGGGCCTCTCACTGTTGTGGCCTCTCCCGTTACGGAGCACAGGCTCCGGACGCGCAGGCTCAGCGGCCATGGCTCACGGGCCTAGCCATTCTGTGGCATGTGGGATCTTCCCGGACCGGGGCACGAACCCGTGTCCCCTGCATTGGCAGGTGGACTCTCAACCACTGCGCCACCAGGGAAGCCCTCACCTAATTTTTTTTTAAAGATTTTTTTGATGTGAACCATTTTTAAAAGTCTTTATTGAATTTGTTACAATATTGCTTCTGTTTTATGTTTTAGTATTTTGGCCCTGAGGTATGTGGGATCTTAGCTCCCCAGCCAGGGATCGAACCCGCACCCCCTGCATTGGAAGGTGAGGTCTTAACCACTGGACCACCAGGGAAATCCCCAACAACACCTAATCTTTATTGAGGGCTTAATATGTACCAGTCAATTTTATAATAACTTTTTATGTATTTACTTAGTTTTTCATTCAAACAATCATATGATATAATCATATTAATATACTTATCCATAAGAGATAATGTAGCAAAAAAAAAATTTTAAGTGACTTGCTAATGGTCACCCAGTTTGTAAGTGATGGAGCCATAGATTTGCAGCAGGGCAGTCTATCTCTAGAACCAACACTCATAACCACATTTACCTTTCATTGCTCTGTGTTTCCTCTATACTCCCCACCAAGCTCACTCTAGTTAGGGGCATAACTATCTCATGGCATGCCTTAGAGGCATTACAAATTGTTTTGTATCAGAGACTTTCCTAATTGTTTGGAAATGGGCAAAAATCAAGAATTTAAATGGCAGTTATTAAGAATTATTGTTGATCACAAAATATATACAATATAGTTGGAGAAATTAGATATATAGATGCAATTAATGTGCAAACTAGCAACCTATACTAGCATTGTATACTGATATATTAAATCTCTAAGGAGTGTAGCACCGACAAGAATTAGGGAAGGAATTATTGGAGAGGGATCTGGAGTGTCTTGATGTACACAAGGAATATCTTCTGAGAATGCTGAAGAGGATGTAGTTTTTTCAGTGACACTGCTGGTTGGGTGAGGTGGGAGATGGTGAGCAGAGCATGAAGACACAGGGAATGTGCTATTTGGAAGCAATAAAAAGTGATGAGTGCCACTTCCAAGGAGAGGCTTCAAGAGCTGAATTATGGTTTGCCATGTTCTCTTTTCTTTTTACTGTGAGATTGGCAATTTTTTAGACAAGGGTGGCTTCATCACCTTGAATCTCAGGGTGAAGAATCATGAAGCAGAGTCCCCCATCAACCCATATCTTAAACTTGAAATAAACTCTCTTACTATCAGTCATTGAGATTTTGGGATCATTTATTGACACAGCATTTCCTAACTTATATAACTAGCTAGTAGGCAATTTCAGTATCCCAAGCATAAATAGTTAGGGATTTAGGCAATGAAGAACAAGGGACACATCTAAAAGTCCATGTCAGAGAAGAATTGATAGGACTTGGTGACTGATGGGTTGTGAGATGCAAAGAGTTAGAAGAAACTAGCAAGATGACCTTAATGGTTTTGGTTTGACAGAATAAATCTTTTATCAAAAATGATGATGTATGGAAGGTGGGTTTGAAAGATAGACAGGAGAGAAACCCTTAAATCCTTTTCAAGGAGTTAAAGCTATTATAAGGTGGGGTAAAGAAAAAAGGCTATTGGGCAAAGATCACTGAAAAATTTGGTAGTTCAGAGAAATTTCATAGTACTGAGAAGGCGAACTTCTTCAATAGAAGTCAATAGAAGGTTTTTGTTTTATTACATTTTGTTTTAAAGTTAGGCTATATATTTGCATATTTGGATTCATACAAAACATAGGAATCCAGCAGTGTGAAAAGATGCTGGGGAGATGGTTGATAAGTCTAGGATTCAAGGTCCACAGAAATTAGGAAGGGCTGTGACTGAGAACATTCATGGAGGAGTAATCTTTGGAGAGGGGAAGGGAAACACCTTCCATTATAATTTTGGAAAGGAAGGGTAGGTATGGAGATAGATAGGCATGAAGATGAGGACAGGGGTTAATATAAGACAAGAACTTGATGGCGCCAGTGCCTTAATTTTCTGTAAAGTCGGAGAAGTCATCTGCTAAGGAAGAAGGAGGGAGAGTGCAGAGAAAAGAGGTCTTGAACTAGTCTCTGGGGGGAGCAGAGCTGGTCATGGTTACGGGATTGGTGAATACAGAGGGCTTGTTCGAAGTTAGATTGCAAGAATTCATAACGTGCCAAGTCTGAATAGCTCTCTGTCTTGTCTCGGGAGTGTTTAGTGTCCTGGGTACAGGCAGCAAAAGCCCACAGAAAGGGTGATCCAGGTTTGTAATTTTTATGGATAAAATTATTTGCCCAAAGTCATACTTGGAGTTTTGTCTAATCCCTTCTCATTGTGTTTTCAGAAAAATGCCTTGTCTCCTAATGGAGACATTCTATATTCCTGTGGTTCTGACAATCTTCACATTGTCTAGAAATTCATCTCTTTAACCAGTGGAACTTAGATTTCTTTTTTTACTCTTGGTTTTATATTAACTATGATTTTGGTGTTTGGATAACTTTTCTCACCTTTTCATTTTGGGAAGCTCTTCAGATAACTTTCATTGGTGGAAAAATTTTCTGTGTTATTTAAATGAAAGTTTTTCACCTCATTTAATTCATATGTCACATAATTAACAAGCATTATTAAGCGCCTAATATATGCCAGATGCTGTGCTAAAGCCCAAGGATACCAAGATAAATGAAATAAGGCACATGTCCTTGATGTGCTTGTAGAGGTCAAAACTCTGGCTGGGAAGTATAAACAGAAATAACCTACAACACCAGAAAAAGTGTAACTTGAAGCTTCTTAAGCTTCTAGAAATTGTATAACTTTTGTTCTAGTGGATTTTGCTCTAACTTGCTATTGAGGATCCTACCTCTCTGGAAAAATCCCTTCTCTCTCCCTGGTTTCCTCCATCCACAACCCCAATCCACACACACCTATTACCAGATTGCTTTTCATGAAATATGGTTAATCACTACATGGAATGAACTCCCCCCCATCCTGCTTCAGTCCCCACTGACGAAAATGATACATAATGTTGACACCATCTCATTGCACTAGTCACCATATTCTCTCCACTCGGTTTTGCCATTTTTGTGCAGAAATGCTGTCACTTCTACAGGCTTTCCAGTGTCTAATGGTATACTGGAACCCTTGAGTATTAAAGATGATCGCTCTTCTATTTTGACAAGAAAGCAAAGTTCTGTATTCCTATCAGATTACATTTATTTAGAGATGAAGTAGTGCAGTGTTCATGATAGCTGTCAACTGATATGGAAATAAGTACTTATATATAGTGCTTGTGGGCCCTGCTTTTAAATAAAATCAGCTGAAACCTACATTTTATGCTTTGTGAAGGTCTAAGCGGTT
This sequence comes from Mesoplodon mirus, assembly GCF_964341445.2. NCBI lineage: Eukaryota > Metazoa > Chordata > Mammalia > Artiodactyla > Ziphiidae > Mesoplodon > Mesoplodon mirus. The sequence continues at coordinate 121,576,826 of NC_138982.1, forward strand.
TCAAAAATTCCCAAGTGCCTATGGACATGTGGGCATCTCTGATTCCAGTTTACTGCTTCTGCTGGATTTTTGTTACTATGCTGTCTAATTTTGTTTCCACAGAGGCCTTGTTTAAACATGGCACATTGCTCCTTATCAATGTGTATAAAGAAACTATCCTCACACAATTAGGAAAGTTTATTGGTGGGAAATAGGGAGAAATGCTTACAATTTAGAAATGCAAACAAATGAAAATTGAACATTGCAAACTCTTATTAATAAAATTCTGACAATGGGCATTTTTCACCACCCAAACTCATACCTTTCTCTTTCTTCTTTCCTTTCTCTGCCTTTTACCTCTTGCCTCTCCTACTCAGTTCAGAGGGAAATACATTCCTCATTTTGTCCCATGAATAAAATCCAGTATTCATTTTGGTTGCCTTGGTTTTTCCTTCAGAATGTCTCCCTTTTCCCTGTGAGCTTTATTAAACAAGTTGTTTTCCCTAAATTTTTCCTGAGATAGAATTCTGGAGCTACTCTTACAATCATAAAATGTTCAGCCCCATTACAAGGATCACAATTCCATGAATCCAAATGATATGAAAAACTTTGGAGTGTAAAAATTGGTACAACTGGGCTTCCCTGGTGGCGCAGTGGTTGACAGTCCACCTGCCGATGCAGGGGACACGGGTTCGTGCCCTGGTCTGGGAAGATCCCACATGCCACGGAGTGGCTGGGCCCGTGAGCCGTGGCTGCTGAGCCTGTGCGTCCGGAGCCTGTGCTCTGCAACAGGAGAGGCCACAACAGTGACTCCGCGTACCGCAAAAAAAAAAAAAAAAAAAAAAAAAATTTGGTACAACCACTTTGGGAAAAAGTCTGGCAAGATCAGCTTCATGGGTGAGTGACCTGTGTGGTCACAGAGGGTTTAGAAGGGCCCTGCACTTGTTTTAGTGTTCTGTTGTTTCTGTCTTGAAATTCTTAATAATTTTTGAACAAGGGGCTCTGAATTTTCACATATCACTGGGCCCAGAAACTTATGTAGGTAGTCCTGCAGCTTGGCATTATCTACCAAAACTGAGCAAACCCAATGAATGACCCAGGGATTTCACTCCTGGGTAAAAATCCAACTGCAACTCAAATATATCTTCATTGAAAGATGTTACAGAAATATATATCTCAGTATTATTCATAATAGCCAAAAACCTAGAAACAGCCTCATTACCATGAGGCAATGAATGGGTATGTAAATTCAGTTATATTCGTGCAAACAAATATGATACAGCAGAGAAAATTAATGACCTACTATGACAAATTACAGTGGATTAATCTTGCAAACATAGTATTAGGGAAAGTAAATAAGACAAAATAATAGTTTAAGATTCCATTTACATAAAGTTTGTCAACAGGCACACTTACAATGCTAGAAGAGAGTATAGTGGTTGATTTTGAGGAGCAGAGGGTTATAATAATTGGGAGGAAACATTATGGAGGCTTCTGGGGTTTTGCTAATGTTTCATTTTCTGACCTGGGTGGAGGTTACAAGTGTAGCCTCTCTTTGTAAAGCTGTTACATTTATGTTTTATACACTTTTCTGAATGTGTCTTATATACACAAAAAATTAAAAAATAATACACAGAATGTTGTTGTTACCAAGGGAAATTGGATTATCTGTTGTGAGCAGAATAAAAGCACTCTTAAATTATCTCTGATTAAGTAACTCATTGTATTAATAGATACTCTTCATTCCTGCCATAAAGCATACTGTCAGATTACAAGACTCACTGTATTGTATCTAGTAAGTTTCTCATTTGTGTGCCTTTTTAATAAACCAACAAACTTCCATTTGGATAAGATAAGGGCATCTATGCCACTTACACAAAAAGAAACTATCAATAAGGACTTAAGAGATTTTTCATGGGATTCCAGGCCCAGAACAAAGATAGGTCTTGGTAGGGTCTAGAATAAGGAAATAGAGAACCAACATGTATTGCTTGCCATCTCTTATCTCTGAATCTTTGTGTACCCTGCTTTATTCTTCTCAGTGTTTAGTTTTATTTTTCTTATACTCAGTCAACTTGGTAAAATATAGCCATGACATAACTTTCATGACTTCATTTCCTTTTAGCTCTAAAGACAAGGCAGACTCTGATGTATTCTCAGACCTAATTGCAGATTTTATAAAGAGCAACTGGTGGTTTAACTTGCCTCAGGTTTCCTTCTCAGGGCCTATTTTAATGCCTGGAATAGTGTAACATAGCAGTAACAGTAGTCCAACCTATAGAATCCAAAAAGCTCATTTCTAATGTTTAACACACATGCATACACAAATTAAGGAGCAGGGCATCAACTCCTCTAAATACTCAGGATGGTACAACTATCCTGTCATTCTAATCAATGAATTGGCTTTGGTTTACAATGTGAAGGAAATATTGGCCAAGTATCTTACTAAAAGGTAAAAAGCAGAAAGATAATGTTCCTGTGAAACCTTTACTTAAAAGCAACATGGCATTTCAAATGAATGGATCAAAAGTTAACTTTTCAAAAAATTGTGTAAGGACGTTTGACTATCCATTTTAGGGGAAAGGTTTGTTTTCCTACTATACGTGGTCATTAAAAAATTCAGGTAGTGTATCTAATAGTAATTCTAAGAGCAAAAACAAGCACACAAACTCACAAAGACCATAAAATATAATAGAATTTGTTTAGAAACATGGGCGAAAGAAATGGTTTTTAACTTTTTTATTATTTTTTTTATTGACGTATAATTGGCATACAATATTGGTTTCAGGGGTACAACATAGTGGTTCAACATTTATATACATTATGAAATGATCTTCATGATAAGTCTAGAAACCATCTGTCACCATACAAAGTTATTACAATATTGTTGGCTATATTCCTTATGCTTTATATTGCATCCCCATGCATTTATTATATGACTGGAAGTTTGTAAGTCTTAATCCTCTTTACTTATTTCGTCCATTCCCCCACCCCCTCCACTCTGCCAATCGACAGTTTGTTCTCTGTGCATCTATGAGTCAATTTCTGTTTTATTTTTTTTGTTCATTTGTTTTGTTTTATAGATTCCACATATAAAAGGAATCATATAGTATTTGCCTTTCTCTGTCTGAATTATTTCACTAAACACAGTACCCTCCAACTATATCCATGTTGTTGCAAATGGAAAGATTCCATTCTTTTTTATGGCTGAGTAGTATTGCATTGTGTGTGTGTATGTGTGCATCACATCTTCTTTATCCATTTGAATGTTTTTTAATTGAAATATAGTTGATGTACAATATTATATAAAAGGTGTACAATGTAGTGATTCACAATTTTTAAAGGTTATACTCCACTTAGATTAATTATAAAATATTAGCTACAGTCCCTGTCCTATACAGTGTATACTTGTAGCATGTATATTTTTAAGTAGTGTTTTCATTTTCTTTAGATATATATGCAGTAGTAGAATAGCTAGATTGTGTGATAGTTGTATTTTTAGTTTTTTGAGAAACGTCCGTATTGTTTTCTACAGTGGGTGCATCAATTTACAGTCCGTTTCCTCTACATCCTTGCTAACATTTGTTATTTGTGGTCTTGATGATAGTCATTGTGACAGGTATGAGGTGATATCTCATGCTGGTTTTGGTATGAATTTCTCTGATTGTTAGAGATGTTGAGCATGTTTTCATGTTGGCCGTCTGTATACTTTCTTTGGAAAAATGTCTATTCAGATCTACTGCCCATTAAAAAAAAATTATTTATTTACTTTATTTTTGGCTGCATCAGGTCTTAGGTGTGGCACCTGGGATCTTTGTTGAGGCACGTGGGGTCTTCCATTGAGGCATGCGGGCCCTTCATTGTGGTGTGCGGGCTTCTCTCTAGCTGTGGCATGCGAGTTTTCTCTTCTCTATTTGTGGCACACAGGCTTCAGGGTGTGTGGGCTCTGTAGTGTGTGACACACAGGTTCTAGTTGAGGCACGCAAGCTCAGTAGTTGTGACACGCGGGCTTAGTTGCCCCACAGCATGTGGGATCTTAGTTCCCTGACCAGGGATCGAACCCACATCCCCTGCATTGTAAGGCAGATTCTTTATCACTGGACCACCAGGGAAGTCCCTGCCCATTATTTTATTGGATCATTCATTCTTTTTGATATTGAGTTTTATGTGCTGTTTATATATTTTGGATATTAACTTCTTGTGGGTAGCTTTGTAGTATAGTCTGAAGTCAAAGAGTGTGATGCCTCCAGCTTTGTTCTTTTTCTCAAGATTGCTTTGGCAGTTTGGGGTCTTTTGTGGTTCCATATGAATATAAGGATTATTTGTTCTAATTCTGAGAAAAATGTCATGGGTATTTTAATAGGGATTGCATTAAATCTGTAGATTGCTTTGGGTAGTATGGCCATTTTAACAATATTAATTCTTCCAATTCAAGAGCACAGGCTATCTTTCCATTTCTTTATATCATCTCCAGTTTTCTTCATCAGTGTTTTGTAGTTTTCAGAGTATATGTCTTTCACCTCCTTGCTTAAGTTTATTCCTAGGTATTTTATTCTTTTTAATGCAATTTTAAACAGTATTGTTTTTGCTTTCTCTTTCTGATAGTTCATTATTAGTGTATAGAAATGCGACAGATTTCTCTGTATAAATCTTGTATCCAGGAACTTTGCTGAATTCATTTATTAGTTTAAATTTTTTTGGTGCAGAATTTAGTGTTTTCTATTTAAAGTATCTTGTCATCAGCAAATAGTTATAGTTTTACATCTTCCCTTCTAATTTAGATACCTTTTATTTCTTTTTCTTGTCTGATTGCTGTAGCTAGAACTTCCAGTACTGATTTAAATAGAAATGGCAAGAGTGGGTATCCTTGTCTTTTTCCTGATTTTAGAGGAAAAGCTTTCAACTTTTCACCTTTGAGTATGGTGTTAGCTGTGGGTTTTTCATAAATGGCCTTTATTATGTTGAGATACGTTCTCTCTACACCAACTTTGATGAGCATTTTTATCATGTTGAATTTTTTTGTTTGTTTGTTTGTTTTTTTGGTGGTACGTGGGCCTCTCATTGTTGTGGCCTCTCCTGTTGCGGAGCACAGGCTCTGGACATGCAGGCTCAGTGGCCATGGCTCACGGGCCCAGCTGCTCCGCGGCATGTGGGATCTTCCCGGACCGGGGCACGAACCCATGTCCCCTGCATCGGCAGGCGGACTCTCAACCACTGTGACACCAGAGAAGCCCTCATTCTTTTTTCTTTATTCTGTTCCGCAGCAGTGAATTCCACCATTCTGTCTTCCAGGTCACTTATCTGTTCTTCTGCCTCAGTTATTCTGCTATTGATTCCTTCTAGTGTAGTTTTCATTTTAGTTATTTTAGTCATTTTAGTTATTTAGTTCATCTCTGTTTGTTTTTTCTTTAATTCTTCTAGGTCTTTGTTAAACATTTCTTGCATCTTCTCGATCTTTGCCTCCATTCTTTTTCGAGGTCCTGGATCATCTTCACTATCATTATTCTGAGTTCTTTTTCTGGAAGGTTTCCTATCTCTACTTCATTTAGTTTTTCTTCTGGGGTTTTATCTTGTTCCTTCATCTGATACATAGCCCTCTGCCTTTTTATCTTGTCTATATTTCTGTGAATGTGGTTTTTGTTCCACAGGCTGCAGGATTGTAGTTTTCTTGCTTCTGCTGTCTGTTTCTCAATGATCTAGATGCCGGAGGCCCACGGTTCAGGAGTCATCTCAGGAGTCTCGCACATGGCACATATCAAGCGAACCTCAGTCCTCTTGGATGCCTGACCCCCACAAGACTCCGTGTCACAGTGAGGTGGGGGCCTCTCCCAGGAGCACAGTCAGATGGCGGGAAACTGGATCCGGCACAGAAGTCGTGCTGAAGCAGAAGTGCTATAGCTGGAAATTTATTTTTATTTTTGTCATTTTAATTATAGTATGTCTTGGTGTGGACATTTTTGGGTTCACCTTGTTTGGCACTCTCTATGCTTCCTGGACCTGCATGTCTTTTTCCTTCCTCAAGTTAGGGAATTTTTCGTATTATTTCTTCATATATGTTCTCTGCCCCTTTCTCTCTCTCTTCTCTTTCTTGGATTCATATAATGTGAATATGATTATGCTTGATGTTTTCTAAGAGGTCCTTTTATCCTCAGTTTTCTCAATTCTTTTTCTTTTTCTGCTTCTTGGGTGATTTCCACTACTCTGTCTTCCAGATGGGTGATCCATTTTTCTTTATCTTCTAATCTCTGTTGATTCCCTCTAGTGTATATTTTTATTTCAATTATTGTATTCCTTAGCTCTGTTAGGTTCTTTTTAAATATTTTATAATCTTTTGTTGAAGTTCTCACTGTGTTCAGCTATTCTTCTCCTGAGCTCTGTGAGCATCTTTATGATCGATCATTACTTTGAACTCTTTATCAGGTAGGTTGCTCATATCTGTTTCATTTGGTTACTTTTCTGAGGTTTTTGTGTGGTTCTTTCATTTGGAACAAATTCCTCTATCTCCTCATTTTACCTAATTTTCTGTGTTTATATATATATATATATATATATATATATATATATATATATATATATATTTTTTTTTTTTTTTTTTTTTTTTTTTTTTTTTTTTTTGCGGTATGCAGGCCCCTCACCGCTGCAGCCCCTCCTGTTGCAGAGCACAGGCTCCGGACGTGCAGGCTCAGCAGCCATGGCTTACGAGCCCAGCCACTCCACGGCATGTGGGATCCTCCTGGACTGGGGCATGAACCCACATCCCCTGCATCGGCAGGCGGACTCTCAACCACTGCGCCACCAGGGAAGCCCCCTGTGTTTATATTTTTGTATTAGGTAGGTCTGTTACGTTTCCTGATCTTGGAGAAGTGGCCTAATGTAGATGTCCTGTGGGGCCCAGCAGCATGCTCCCTTTAGGTCACAAGAGCCAGTGTGTTCCCTATGTGTGCTTGCATGCAGCTTTCTATTGTGGGGAGGCCAACTGCTGCAGGTGCACTGGTATGTGGGGCTGGCTTCCTGCCTGGCTGGCTGTGTGACCCAGGGCATGCAATGTTGTGGGCATGCTGGTGGGCAGGATAGACCTCCTTTGTGTCTGTCTGGCTTTGAGGCCTGGAGCCACACAATTGCTGTGGGCACCCTGGTGTTCAAGGCAAGACCCTGGTATGGCTGACTGTGTGGATCAGTGGTCTGCAACCCCTGTGGGCACAGTGGTGGGCAAGACGGGCCCCCAGCATGACTGGCTATGAGTTCCAGTGGTGTTCACTGTGGCTGTGTCGTTGGGTGAAGCACGCCCTCAGTGTGGCTGGCTGTGAAGCCTGGTGGAGCATGATCTCTATGGGTGTGCTGCTGGGAGGAATAGGTGTCTGGCTCACCTGGCTGTGATACTTGGTGACACTTGACCACTGTGAGCACAGTTATTTGCCAGGCAAGCCCCTGGTATGGCTGGCTGTGAGGTCTGGCAGTATGTAATTTCTACAGGTGTGCACACCTCTGGCACTAATAGGCTAGATGGAGGATTCCAAAATGGTACCTGCCAGTGCTGATGTCAGCATGGTAGGATGGTGTCACAAATATGGCTGCCACAAACACCTTAGTCCCTGGAGAAAGTTTCAGCTGCCTCCTGCCTCTCTGGTAGGCTCTGCAAGATCAGGAATTGGGCCTGGCCCTGGCAACTTTCAAACTGCTGCCTCTGTGCTGGGGCTCAGAGCAAGTGAATTTTTGCATGCACCCTTTAAGAGCAGAGCCCAGGTTTCCTACAGTTTTTTGGTTCTCCTAAATGCAAACCCTGCTGGTTTTCAAAGCCAGACATTTTGAGGGCTTGTCTTCCTAGTGCAGAACTTGTGGGCTGGGGAGCCTGATGTGAGGATTGTATTCCCTGCTCCTGGAGGAGGAGCTCTGTGGTTGTGATTTTCCTCCCACTTGTGGGTCACTGCACTGGGGTTGTGGGTCCTGACTAGACTGCATCTCTATCCCTCCCACCCATTTTGTTGTGGCTCCTTCTTTATATCTTTAGTTGTGGAAAATCTTTTCTGCTAGCCTTTGGATCACTCCCAGAGATAGTTGCTCTTTAAGTAGTTGTAATGTTGCTGTGCACCCATGGGAGGAGGTGAGCTCAGGGTCTTCCTACTCCACTATCTTGATCCAGACCCAAGCAGTTGTTTTTAAACATGGTACCAAAAACATAAAGGAGAAGATTGATACATTTGATTACATCAAAAAAAAACCCTTAATTTTGATTAAAGGCACCATGTAAATTTAAAGACAAGTGTGATGGTCAATTTTATATGTCTGCTTCGGTAAGCTACAATCTCCATTATTTATTCAAACACTAACCTAGGTGTTGCTGTGAAGGTATTTTGAAGATGCTGTTAAAGTCCATAATTAGTTGACTTTAAGTAAAGGAGATTATTTTAGATTATGTGGGTGGACTTGGTTTAATCTTTTGGAAGCCCTTAAGAGCAGAATTGAGGTTTCCTTGAAGGAGAAGAAATTCTGCCCCATGGACTGCAGCTTCAGTTCATTTGAGGAGGCCTGCCCTATGGATTTTGAACTTATTTACCTAGGCAACCTCTACAATTGCATAAGCCAATTCCCTGCAATAACTCTGTTAACAGATATTTCCTACTGGTTCTGTTTTTCTTGATGAACACTGATTAATACAACTGATAGACTAGAAGAAAATATTTGTGAAATCTAAAAAGGAGTATATTTTAGAATAAAAACATAAAACAGCATTCTAATAATGAGAAAGAACTAGCCTAATAGAAAAATGGGCAAAGGTTACTTTTCAGTTATCTGTTGCTGTGTAAAAAACCAGGCTTAAAGCAATAGTTTATTATTTCTCATTATCTGTAGGTTGGAAATCTGGGAGGTCCTTATGCTGGGATCATTTAATCTGCAGTTATCTTGAAGGCTTCACTGTGGCTGGAGGGTCCAGGTTGTCTTCACTCAGATGTGTGGCAGTGGGTGCTGGATATTGCCTGAGACTCCTCAGTTCTCCTCCACATGATCTCTCATCTTCTGGTAAGTTGGTCTGGGCTTCTTCATAACACTGAGGTGGCAGGGTTAGAAGAAGGTGAGTGTGGGAGCTACAAGAATAGGGGTTATCCCTGGGGAATGAATGGAGAACGTTCCTGGAAAGGGAGTTTTGATTTTATCTGAAGTATTTAAATGTTTTAATATACAGTTGTGATTTACCTGTGTAATTAAAAAAATATATAAATATTGTTATAGCCTGAATGTTTGTTAACTCCCCTTTCCCACCAAAAATTTTGTAGGTTGAAACCTAATCCCCACTGGTATTTTGGAGGTGGGGCCTTTGGGATCTGATTAGGTCATGAGGGGGGAGCCCTCATGAATGGGATTAGTGTCCTTCTAAAAGAGACCTCAGAGAGCTCCCTCACCTCATCACCCATGTGAGGATAAAGCAAGAAGACAGCTGTTTATGCACCACGAAGGGGGATCTCACAAGACACTGAATCTGTTGGCACCTTGATCCTGGACTTGCCAGTTTCCAGAACAGTGAGAAATAAATTTCTGTTGTGTATAAGCCACCCAGTCTGTTTTATCGTTTATAGCACCTAGACTGACTCTTTGTCATCTCAACTAAAGTTGCAAAAGTGTTACAGCTGACCTGTATGTTTTGTTACCTAGCATTAAGCCAGTAATAGACATCTCATTTCTCTGCCCAAGTTTCCAACTGGAAGAATAATTGCATGAGATGCTTAGTATGATAAATGAGCAAGTATTCAAGGGTGGTTTGGTGTTAGGATCCCAGTTCTGCTGAAACTATACATTAGGCTTAAACAAAGACATTGTTTTGGTTTTTGGGGATCACTGACAATAGAAGTCTATGTTAACATAACCTCACCACTGGAGCCTTATCTTCTGATCTTCATTTCCTTGGTTGCATTATGAAATCTGGATGTCAGACTTATTGATGACTATGCCATAACTTGTAAGAAATGGTAGGCTGTCTGAGGCCACCATAAATTGGGACCCATTTCTGTTGCTATGTGTTATGTTTCTAATACAGGAAGTGTTCTGAGACTCTTTTATTTCAACTAAAAAGGGGCAGTGCTTTTCTTTGCATTTGGCAAATATTAAAAAAAGGGAAATACTTCTAGTTTGAAGAAGAATTGATCTAATATTATGATGTGTATCCAGTTCCTTCATATCCAGGCTAGAAATGGACACGAGTTTTATCAGGATAGGCTTTGCTGAAAGCAAAACCAGGAACAGAAATGCTGATGGGAAGTGTACCATGATAGATTTGATGGGCAATAAAAAAGAAGAACTTTTCCTTCCTCTGCTAAGAGCAACCTTTTGATGAAGTTCTTTCACTGTGAACCTGACTTGGTCTACCATATGATTCTCTGCAGTGTGTTGTTCCTAGAAAGATGGAGAGTGAAGGACAGATGATTCAAATGGCACAGAAGAAAGGGAACAACTGCAACTTGGGTTGCCCACTGCTTAGTGCTCTCAGCAGAAATCAGATTGAGTAAAACAAAGACCCCTACTAGTAAGGAAGAATTGGAAAGGAACAATTGACTTTCTAGGTATCTTTAAAAGTCGTTGGTCTTGAAGATTGTGCTGTGAAATGTCTTCAGCTTGACCTGAGCACATATACAGCAATGATAATGAACTCTAACAGCAGCCAGAGCATCATACTTCTCTACTGCAGATGCTGCTTATGAATATCTGGGAAATTGGGCAGTGACCAGATAAGTACAGGTGTACCTTGGAGATATTATGGGTTCGGTTCCAGACTACCCCAGTAAAGCGAATATTGTGATAAAGCAAGTCACACAATTTTTTTGGTTTATCAGTGTATATAAAAGTTATGTTTACAATATACGGTAGTCTAATAAGTGTGCAATAGCATTATGTCTAAAAAGCACACGTCTTAATTTAAAAATACTTTATTGCTAAAAAATGCTAACCATCGTCTGAGTCTTCAGTGAGTCTTAATATTTTGCTGGTGGAGGGTTTGAAATATTGCAAGAATTACCAAAATGTGATTCAGAGACACAAAGTGGGCAAATAATGTTGGAAAAATGGCACCAATAGACTTGCTTGAAGTAGGGTTGCCACAAACCTTCAATTTGTGAAAAATGCAATATCTGCAAAGAGTAGTAAAGTGAAGTGTAAAGAAGGTATGTCTGTAGAGGACAAATTTTTATTTCTTCCTGTTTACTATGAGGAGGATGCAGAACAAAATGAAAAATGAGCTTATGAAAAATTACCTTTTTTGGGCTTCCCTGGTGGCGCAGTGGTTGAGAGTCCGCCTGCCGATGCAGGGGACACGGGTTCGTGCCCCTGTCTGGGAGGATCCCACATGCCGTGGAGCGGCTGGGCCCGTGAGCCATGGCCGCTGAGCCTGTGCATCTGCAGCCTGTGCTCCACAGCGGGAGAAGCCACAGCAGTGAGAGGCCCATGTACAGCAAAATAATAATAATAATAATAATAATAATAATAATAATAATAAATAAAATAAAAAATTTTTTAAAATTACCTTTTTTTCTTTTAAGCTGTAGCCATGTTTATGTGTAAGGACCTGACACTATTTGACATGAGGTAGAGAAATTGAGAAGCAGTTAGTTAAAATCAATTTTCACAGACTTTTCAAAGTGGCTCTTTTAAAAGGACCCTTCCTTAGGCCAATAATTGAATCGTCCAATTGGGACCATAAGTCCCTGATATGAGAACTGTGGAATTTTCTCTTTAATATGAATGTTTATTTGTCCTGGTGTGGAAATTAATCTTGAATGCATGTTAATGCAGAATAGCATGCTCTTAAGGGTCATGTTGTTCCTGTGGTTTCCTTTTGAGATATAGCGATGTTCCACCTTTCCAAGGTTAGAAGGAGCAGAAGTGTAGAGATAAGTGTTTATATAACCATTATGTAGACTTGTGGTAGTGCCCCTCCTTGCCCCCAGCTGCATTTTTGCTGAGAAATATGTTTCATTTTCTTTGCTGACATCCATCTGACAGTGACTAGTGGGGTGAAAGTGGTGGGCACATAGACAAACTTCTTAGAAATAGAGATTTAATGATTCCTTTATTATCAGCCTTATTCTGTATGAGGTGAACTAATTGAGAGTCAATTGATTGACTTCTACTGGCCAAAGCTGAATATGAAATGAGATTCTTAGACTGTTTTAGAAACTTCTATTTTTGTCCAGTAATAATCACCCTCTATACCTAAAAATATTGAGTTACAGTTGTTTCATTGCAGACTGGAAACTTTTAGAGTTCTCCTTTGTCTGCTAAATTAGGGGCATAACATAGGAATCTACCTAATGCTAAATTGGGAATATGGACTTAAACTCTCTATTGCTTTTACCCTGGGGTCCCTCGCCTCACATGGGAGGTGCTCAGTATGTGTTCAGTAAAGACTGTGGAAAGGATTTCTCAGATTGGGAATGTATTACTGGGTGTGAGTATGGAGAAATCATTCATAGATTGTTAGATTACTATTGTGTGATTTAAAAAAAATGCTTCATGGGGTACATATAACTCTATGGAATGCTAAATTTGGATATGGACTTAGAATGTCTCATTGTGTAACAATTTGATTACTTTCAGCTTTCTTCTTCTGACTGGGAACTGATTTCACCAGTTTTATAAACCCCAAGTACAGTGTTAATGGTGGTTGCAACAGTAACGTGCTGGAGACATGAAGCTACTTAAAACAATCTAGTCTTTGTTTCTTTTTGTGAATAATTTCTGGAAGGAAATGGATTCCCAGTTCTCAGATGTAATTTAGCTGTCTTTAGGATGCAATTTCTAGAAAGCTGCAGAGTCATGCTGGGTAATACATTTGGCTCAAGAAGTTTTCCAGATTAAATTGTCTGTGTGAGAAGTGTAAAAGCATATATATTCTGGAAGTGCAGCCTAATTGTGTCACATCCTTGGCTTTTCAGTTGCAAGTTAAATATTATATATGTGTTTGAAAAAAACCTTCTAGTTAAGAATTATGGATAAAAGGTGTTTTATCTCCATTTTATTCACTCAGAAATGGCCATAATAAACATGTCATTAAGATGTTTTCAACAAAAGAGCAATTCTCTTCTAAGAAATTTTCAGCCTACCACCTTGACCAAATGAATCAAAATGGCCAGCTTCAAAATAATTATGCTTTCTTTTCTTTCCCTTAAATAAAGTTACCTGCCTGAAGTCATGGGATTAATAATAATATTCCTAGATTCATTTCATGATTGCAGATGACATTCATTGAATGAATAAATGGCTACTCTTGACCTCCCATTGTCCATCTTTGCGACAGTTTCCCTGAGAACAAACCGTGAATTAAAGAAACACTAAAGTGTTTGTTTAGTAGAGTTTGTGCTATTATTGTCATAGACGTAAGTGCTATATTACAATTGTTCTATTCCTTTCTCTTGAAATCTTACAGCCTGACTTTAAGCTCTTCTGTTCTATTACTTTTCTTTCCTCTTGGAAGCACTTACCTTTAATCTCCAGGAGAGTGTTAGGCAGATTCAATTAAAACTGCATGACAACCCTTACACAGTCGCCAGGGGAGTGCTAATGCAGAAACCACCAAAGCAGCTTATCTTAGAGTTTCCAAATAAACCTGAAAATTATATAATGAGTGGATTTGCTACTGCACATAAGATTTAGAGTAGTTGAAGTTTTGAATTGCCCTCGGAAATGGGGAAAAAAATCACTTGATTTTGGGGAATAGAATTTTCACAAAAATCTGAAGTGCTATGAAGCAGTCAGGGCATTTGGATTCCAGACTTGCATGGTTTGGTGTTTCTAGTACTTCATTTATCAAATAATTTATGGGACATTTGTCAGGTATACATGTGTCAAGTAAGTTTTGAGGATTAAACAAGGATATCTCAGCAAAGCCTCAGAAATATGTTAAAGGCAATCCAACTATTTGTTCAACTGAATGCCAATGCCTTTGATCCAGGAAGAAAAAGATTTTGAGGAGTTCACATAACTGCCAGGGAATCTTCTTATATGTATCCTTGGAGCTTTCAGGCTTAGAGTGACTAAATTGGGAAAGAAGCACTTCTGTCTTCCCAATCTTTCTTTATATTAGATACCTGAGAATTGTCCTTGATTTTTCTCTCATTCACCAGCCCCGTATTTCATCTAATTAATCACTATGCCTCTTAAATATCTCTGGAACCACTTGACACGCTCCACCTTGATTGCCACTACCATGTTTAAGCCATCATCATATCTCACATCTGGTCTCACCTCATTCTATTCCATTCTCTACACTTTCAGCATGATTTCAATAAAATAAACATTGGATTAGATCTCTTTTCTACCTAAAATCTTTCAGTGTCCCCCCACCTCATCAAAATAAAGTTCAAACTTCTTACTCTTCTTATTTTATGCTCTTTGATCTTATTCATACTTCTTTCTTAACTTCCTCTCTCTCTTTTCTCCTCCACATTTTGTTCATTCAGGCCTTGGGAAACCACATGGGGTAGGCCGTTATTAATGTGGTGAAGGAAACTTCCCTGGTAAGGGACCATGAATTATAGAAATGGGAGATGGTTTTATTTTGTACCTTTTTTGTAGAAGGCTTGACCAGGAAGTCACCTTGGATGTCTCATGTGCTATAAACCAGAATGTCATTATCTTCTTTTCAATAATCTCAGGGCCCTAAATAATTACTAAAAAGAGACTCTGATGCAAGAAAAGAGACAAAGATACATTATAGAAATAATAAAAAAATCTTTGAGCACAAACTTCAGGCTTCTTAAATCTAATCAAATAAAACCTGGACGTGTCAGAGACCTAAATACTGTTTATGAAAAACATGTTTTGAGCTTGGGAATTTTGATATGACCTTGCTTTTTAGGTATCTAAATTCATATAAATATGCCCCAGGATCAGGACTTCAAGAAGTTATCTGATTTAAACCTTTTTCTTGTGACAGAAAAATGCCTCCATGAATTAGTACAGATTGTTATTGATGTTTCCAAGAAATTTCACAACTTTTTTGACAGTATACTCCAGAGTTCCAATGTCAAGACCAAGAATTTCTTTCTTATGCCTAATCAAGCTCTCTTGCCCTCACTCTAATTTTAGCACATTTCCTCTCATTATTTCCTTGATCAAGATGCAGAATAATTTGGTTGATTTTTTTACTTACTATGACACTTCCCATGAAATCTCCCCCAGACTTTTCTTTTCCAGTTTAAACAACCTTGGTATCTTTAATCTTTTTTTCCAAATAACTGCGTTTCATTTTTTTTTTCCTTTTTTACTATTTTACTTTTTTTGCTCTCCTTTAGCCCCTCTCAAATTTCTTCATATTCATTTTAAACTACAAACACTGGACACAGTATTCTATTAGGGTCAGGCCATTGCGAAGAAGTGGAAGGTTGCTTCCTGACTCCTGGCAAGTTGCACCCCTGTTAATACATCCCGGTATCCTACTACTTTTTTATTTTAGTCTTCCAATAACATTATCTTCAAAAGCACTTGTTCAGTGTCTATGTGCAGAGCCAGCTTGGAAAAGTATCGAAATTCAGATGTTCATCTGTTCCTGTCAGACTCTTGGTAGGAATAAACAAACACTCAGTGTTGAGAGCCAAAGGGATACAAATAAGAATGATTGTAGACTTCCGGGTAAGATGGCAGAAGAGTAAGACGCGGAGATCACCTTCCTCCCCACGGATACACCAGAAATACAGCTACACGTGGAACAACTCCTACAGAACACCTACTGAACGCTGGCAGAAGACCCCAGACATCCCAAAAGGCAAGAAACTCCCCACATACCTGGGTAGGGCAAAGCGGAGAGATCCGCACACAGAGGATCGGTGCCGAGCGGCACTCACCAGCCCGAGAGGCTTGTCTGCTCGCCCGCCGGGGCACGCAGCGCTGGAAGCTGAGGCTCGGGCTTCGGTCAGAGCGCAGGGAGAGCACTGGGGCTGGTGGCGAGAACTCAGCCTGAAGGGGGCTAATGTGCCACAGCTAGCCGGGAGGGAGTCCGGGAAAACTCTGGAGCTGCCGAAGAGGCAAGAGACTTTTTCTTCCCTCTTGGTTTCCTGGTGCGCGAGGAGAGGGGATTAACAGCGCTGCTTAAAGGGGCTCCACGGACGGGCGCGAGTCGTGACTGAAAGCGCGGAGCCCAGTGACAGGCGTGGGACGCTGGGGCTGCTGCTGCCGCCGCCAAGAAGCCTGTGTGCGAGCGCAGGTCACTGCCCACACCGCCCTTCCGGGAGCCTGTGCAGCCCGCCACTGCCGGAGTCCCGGGATCCAGGGGCGGCTTCCCTGGGAGAACGCACAGCGCGCCTCGGGCTGGTGCAACGTCACGCCGACCTCGGCCGCTGCAGGCTCGCCCCGCACTCCGTGCCCCTCCCTCCCTCCCGGCCTGAGTGAGCCAGAGTCCCCGAAGAGGCTGCTCCTTTAACCCTGTCCTATCTGAGCGAAGAACAGACGCCCTCCGGCGACCTACACGCAGAGGCGGGGCCAAATCCAAAGCTGAGACCTAGGAGCTGTGAGAACAAAGAAGAGAAAGGGAAACCTCTCCCAGCAGCCTCAGAAGCAGCGGATTAAAGCTCCACAATCAACTTGATGTACCCTGCATCTGTGGAATACATGAATAGACAACACATCATCCCAAATTGAGGAGCCCGGAGTCAGTGCTGTGCCTCTGAGGTGGGAGAGCCAACTTCAGGACACTGGTCCACAAGAGACCTCCCAGCTCCACATAATATCAAACGGCGAAAATCTTCCAGAGATCTCCATCTCAACACCAGCACCCAGCTTCACTCAACGACCAGCAGGCTACAGTGCTGGACACCCTAAGCCAAACAACTAGCAAGACAGGAACACAACGCCACCCATTAGCAGAGAGGTGGCCTAAAATCATAAAAAGTCCACAGACACCCCAAAACACACCACCAGACGTGGACCTGCCCACCAGAAAGACAAGATCCAGCCTCATCCACCAGAACACAGGCACTAGTCCCCTCCACCAGGAAGCCTACACAACCCACTAAACCAACCTTAGCCACTGGGGACAGACACCAAAAACAACAGGAACTACGAACCTGCAGCCTGCAAAAAGGAGACCCCAAACACAGTAACATAAGCAAAATGAGAAGACAGAAAAACACACAGCAGGAGAAGGAGCAAGATAAAAACCCACCAGACCTAACAAATGAAGAGGTAATAGGCAGTCTACCTGAAAAAGAATTCAGAATAATGATGGTAAAGATGATCCAAGATTCTATTTCCCAGATCCAAAATCTTGGAAATAGAATAGACAAAATGCAAGAAACAGTTAACAAGGACCTAGAAGAACTAAAGATGAATCAAGCATCGATTAAAAACACAATACATGAAATAAAAAATACTCTAGATGGGATCAATAGCAGAATAACTGAGGCAGAAGAACGGATAAGTGAGGTGGAAGATAAAATAGTGGAAATAACTGCTGCAGAGCAAAATAAAGAAAAAAGAATGAAAAGAACAGAGGACAGTCTCAGAGACCTCTGGGACAACATGAAACGCACCAACATTCGAATTATAGGGGTTCCAGAAGAAGAAGAGAAAAAGAAAGGGACTGAGAAAATATTTGAAGAGATTATAGTTGAAAACTTCCCTAATATGGGAAAGGAAATAGTTAATCAAGTCCAGGAGGCACAGAGAGTCCCATACAGAATAAATCCAAGGAGAAATACGCCAAGACACATATTAATCAAACTGTCAAAAATTAAACACAAAGAAATCATATTAAAAGCAGCAAGGCAAAAACAACAAATAACACACAAGGGAATCCCCATCAGGATAACAGCTGATCTCTCAGCAGAAACTCTACAAGCCAGAAGGGAGTGGCAGGACATACTTAAAGTGATGAAGGAGAAAAACCTGCAACCAAGATTACTCTACCCAGCAAGGATCTCATTCAGATTTGATGGAGAAATTAAAACGTTTACAGACAAGCAAAAGCTGAGAGAGTTCAGCACCACCAAACCAGCTTTACAACAAATGCTAAAGGAACTTCTCTAGGCAAGAAACACAACAGAAGTAAAAGACCTACAATAATGAACCCAAAACAATTAAGAAAATGGGAATAGGAACATACATATCGATAATTACCTTAAACGTAAATGGACTAAATGCTCCCACCAAAAGACACAGAGTGGCTGAATGGATACAAAAACAAGACCCATCTATATGCTGTCTACAAGAGACCCACTTCAGACCTAGAGACACATACAGACTGAAAGTAAGGGGATGGAAAAAGATATTCCATGCAAATGGAAACCAAAAGAAAGCTGGAGTAGCAATTCTCATATCAGACAAAATAGACTTTAAAATAAGGACTACTAGAAGAGACAAAGAAGGACACTACATAATGATCAAGGGATCGATCCAAGAAGAAGATATAACAATTGTAAATATTTATGCACCAAACATAGGAGCACCTCAATACATAAGGCAAATACTAACAGCCATAAAAGGAGAAATCGACAGTAACACACTCATAGTAGGGGACTTTAACACCCCACTTTCACCAATGGACAGATCATCCAAAATGAAAATAAATAAGGAAACACAAGCTTTAAATGATACATTAAACAATATGGACTTAATTGATATTTATAGGACATTCCATCCAAAAACAACAGAATACACATTTTTCTCAAGTGCTCATGGAACATTCTCCAGGATAGATCATATCTTGGGTCACAAATCAAGCCTTGGTAAATTTAAGAAAATTGAAATTGTATCAAGTATCTTTTCCGACCACAATGCTATGAGACTAGATATCAATTACAGGAAAAGAGCTGTAAAAAATACAAACACATGGAGGCTAAACAATACACTACTTAATAACGAAGTGATCACTGAAGAAATCAAAGAGGAAATTAAAAAATACCTAGAAACAAATGACAATGGAGACACGACGACCCAAAACCTATGGGATGCAGCAAAAGCAGTTCTAAGAGGGAAGTTTATAGCAATACAATCCCACCTTAAGAAACAGGAAACATCTCGAATAAACAACCTAACCTTGCACCTAAAGCAATTAGAGAAAGAAGAACAAAAACATCCCAAAGTTAGCAGAAGGAAAGAAATCATAAAAATCAGATCAGAAATAAATGAAAAAGAAATGAAGGAAACGATAGCAAAGATCAATAAAACTAAAAGCTGGTTCTTTGAGAAGATAAACAAAATTGATAAACCATTAGCCAGACTCATCAAGAAAAAAAGGGAGAAGACTCAAATCAATAGAATTAGAAATGAAAAAGGAGAAGTAACAACTGACACTACAGAAATACAAAAGATCATGAGAGATTACTATAAGCAACTCTATGCCAATAAAATGGACAACCTGGAAGAAATGGACAAATTCTTAGAAATGCACAACCTGCCAAGACTGAATCAGGAAGAAATAGAAAATATGAACAGACCAATCACAAGCACTGAAATTGAAACTGTGATAAAAAATCTTCCAACAAACAAAAGCCCAGGACCAGATGGCTTCACAGGCGAATTCTATCAAGCATTTAGAGAAGAGCTAACACCTATCCTTCTGAAACTCTTCCAAAATATAGCAGAGGGAGGAACACTCCCAAACTCATTCTACGAGGCCACCATCACCTTGATACCAAAACCAGGCAAGGATGTCACAAAGAAAGAAAACTACAGGCCAATATCACTGATGAACATAGATGCAAAAATCCTCAACAAAATACTAGCAAACAGAATCCAACAGCACATTAAAAGGATCATACACCATGATCAAGTGGGGTTTATTCCAGGAATGCAAGGATTCTTCAATATACGCAAATCAATCAACGTGATACACCATATTAACAAACTGAAGGAGAAAAACCATATGATCATCTCAATAGATGCAGAGAAAGCTTTCGACAAAATTCAACACCCATTTATGATAAAAACCCTGCAGAAAGTAGGCATAGAGGGAACTTTCCTCAACATAATAAAGGCCATATATGACAAACCCACAGCCAGCATCGTCCTCAATGGTGAAAAACTGAAACCATTTCCACTAAGATCAGGAACTAGACAAGGTTGCCCACTTTCACCACTCTTATTCAACCTAGTTTTGGAAGTTTTAGCCACAGCAATCAGAGAAGAAAAGGAAATAAAAGGAATCCAAATTGGAAAAGAAGAAGTAAAGCTGTCACTGTTTGCAGATGACATGATACTATACATAGAGAATCCTAAAGATGCTACCAGAAAACTACTAGAGTTAATCAATGACTTTGGTAAAGTTGCAGGATACAAAATTAATGCACAGAAATCTCTGGCATTCCTATATACTGATGATGAAAAATCTGAAAGTGAAATCAAGGAAACACTCCCATTTACCATTGCAACAAAAAGAATAAAATATCTTGGAATAAACCTACCTAAGGAGACAAAAGACCTGTATGCAGAAAATTATAAGACACTGATGAAAGAAATTAAAGATGATACAAATAGATGGAGAGATGTACCATGTTCTTGGATTGGAAGAATCAACATTGTGAAAATGACTCTACTACCCAAAGCAATCTACAGATTCAATGCAATCCCTATCAAACTACCACTGGCATTTTTCACAGAACTAGAACAAAAAATTTCACAATTTGTATGGAAACACAAAAGACCCCGAATAGCCAAAACAATCTTGAGAACGAAAAATGGAGCTGGAGGAATCAGGCTCCCTGACTTCAGACTATACTACAAAGCTACAGTAATCAAGACAGTATGGTACTGGCACAAAAACAGAAAGATAGATCAATGGAACAGGATAGAAAGCCCAGAGTTAAACCCACGGACATATGGTCACCTTATCTTTGATAAAGGAGGCAGGAATGTACAGTGGAGAAAGGACAGTCTCTTCAATAAGTGGTGCTGGGAAAACTGGATAGGGACATGTAAAAGTATGAGATTAGATCATTCCCTAACACCATACACAAAAATAAGCTCAAAATGGATTAAAGACCTAAATGTAAGGCCAGACACTATCAAACTCTTAGAGGAAAACATAGGCAGAACACTCTATGACATAAATCACAGCAAGATCCTTTTTGACCCACCTCCTAGAGAAATGGAAATAAAGACAAAAATAAACACATGGGACCTAATGAAACTTAAAAGCTTTTGCACAGCAAAGGAAACCATAAACAAGACCAAAAGACAACCCTCAGAATGGGAGAAAATATTTGCAAATGAAGCAACTGACAAAGGATTAATCTCCAAAATTTATAAGCAGCTCATGCAGCTCAATAACAAAAAAACAAACAACCCAATCCAAAAATGGGCAGAAGACCTAAATAGACATTTCTCCACAGAAGATATACAGACTGCCAACAAACACATGAAAGGATGCTCAACATCTTTACTCATTAGAGAAATGCAAATCAAAACTACAATGAGATATCATCTCACACCAGTCAGAATGGCCATCATCAAAAAATCTAGAAACAATAAATGCTGGAGAGGGTGTGGAAAAAAGGGAACACTCTTGCACTGCTGGTGGGAATGTGAATTGGTACAGCCGCTATGGAGAACGGTATGGAGGTTCCTTAAAAAACTACAAATAGAACTACCATATGACCCAGCAATCCCACTACTGGGCATATACCCTGAGAAAACCATAATTCAAAAAGAGACATGTACCAAATTGTTCATAGCAGCCCTATTTACAATAGCCCAGAGATGGAAACAACCTAAGTGTCCATCATCGGATGAATGGATAAAGAAGATGTGGCACATATATACAATGGAATATTACTCAGCCATAAAAAGAAATGAAATTGAGCTATTTGTAATGAGGTGGATAGACCTAGAGTCTGTCATACAGAGTGAAGTAAGTCAGAAAGAGAAAGACAAATACTGTATGCTAACACATATATATGGAATTTAAGAAAAAAAAATGTCATGAAGAACATAGGCGTAAGACAGGAATAAAGACACAGACCTACTAGAGAATGGACTTGAGGATATGGGGAGGGGGAAGGGTAAGCTGTGACAAAGTGAAAGAGCGGCATGGACATATATACACTACCAAACGTGAGGTAGATAGCTAGTGGGAAGCAGCCGTATAGCACAGGGAGATCAGCTCGGTACTTTGTGACCGCCTGGAGGGGTGGGATAGGGAGGGTGGGAGGGAGACGCAAAAGGGAGGGGATATGGAAACATATGTATATGTATAACTGATTAAATTTGTTATAAAGCAAAAAAATTAAATAAAATAAAATTTAGAAAAAAAAAAAAAAAAAAAAAGAATGATTGTAAAACCAAAATTAAGATTTTCTCAGTGGAAGTTAGTGAGAAAGTTAGAGTCTAGGGGATGCTATTTCTGTCTAAACTTGCTGGAAAAATAAGGAAAGAGCAGTACAACAAAGGCAGGTTTATTTAGCCCTGAGCCTTTGGTTATAAGCTGGAAAATTCAGTCCACTCTCTGAATGTAGGGGAACTACATATGGGTCTTTTTTATTTTAATAAATTTTTAAATTTTTAATTTATTTTTTACATTTTTTGGCCGTACGGCGAGGCGTGTGGGATTTTATTTCCCCAACCAGGGTTTGAACCCATGCCCCCTGCAGTGGAAGTGCAGAGTCTTAACCACTGGACCACCAGGGAAGTCCCATATGGGTCTTTCACTGCCAAGCCTGAAGGTCCTTCCTTGGCCCAGACTGGTTCAGTGTGTTCCTTCTGTTTTGGTGCAAGATTGGAGCATTTAACCTGAGTTCCTTGTCTTTTCTGGCTGACACTACTCTGTTCCATGAATGCTTTTTCTCTCCTTGAGTCTCTTAAACTTACTCTTTCTTTCTTGCCCGTGAAGACAAAAATGCTTGCTCCTTCTATGTCAAGGATGCAATCACCCTCACTAAAAGGAAATAAAGAATTAGGAAGATTTTTTTAAAAGCAGGGGGAAGGTACACAGTTTACAAAAATTGGCCTTTGAGATGAGAACTATTACTATAAAATATTTCTGCTATCAGCTTTTAGCCCTGGGTATAGGGTATCTCAAAACTACAGAATCTACTCTGATTTTACCCTCAGAAGTAATCAGGGCCAATTTATGAAAGAAAAATAGAGCAATGATGAATCCTTGGATCAAGTGGAAAATGCATGTATCTTTGAGGCTTCTCAGTCAACTTTACTTGGTTCACTAAGTTGGTCTTATTTCCTCAGCATTTCTCAATGTCTGCATAGATGTTTGATAATGTGAGGACATAGTTTAAGGAAATCCCTTTTTTTAAAACAGCGAGCCATTTGTAATTCAGAAAAGATCCTCAGGAGATTCTATACTCTTGACTTTTGATGAAAATCATGGATTTTGATCATGAGTATTAACTTGAGAAAATTCTCTTTTATCATATGAAGATGAGGTAAATAAAAAAATGTGCAAAGAGTCATAGACTACAGTATTTATTACAATTAATTAAAATCTGTTATTGTAAAGAATATAGGTTTAACTTACTCATAAGACATTACCTCATTTTCCTCTTTTACTTTCCAAAGGTTAGCAGTCCATGGTCTGAGTCAATTGGCATTTATAATTTAGAAAAAGTAAGTAGGTCTTATCAGGAAAGAGAAACAGAAAATTATTTTCCTACATTTCCAGATTTAGGACAGCTTGGATGTTATTTTATTTTATTTTTTTTTTTGCGGTACGCAGGCCTCTCACTGTTGTGGCCTCTCCTGTTGCGGAGCACAGGCTCTGGACGCGCAGACTCAGCGGCCATGGCTCACAGGCCTAGCCGCTCTGCGGCATGTGGGATCTTCCCGGACCGGGGCACGAA
This sequence comes from Mesoplodon mirus, assembly GCF_964341445.2. Lineage (NCBI taxonomy): Eukaryota > Metazoa > Chordata > Mammalia > Artiodactyla > Ziphiidae > Mesoplodon > Mesoplodon mirus. Next base: position 121,600,573 of record NC_138982.1, read on the forward strand.
CCCGGTTCCCCTGCATCAGCAGGCAGACTCTCAACCACTGCGCCACCAGGGAAGCCCCTTGGATGTTATTTTAACATGGTAATTTCAATTTTAAAAATGTGATTCAGTGTTATAACAAATACTCTCACTGTAGTCATAGTTAGAATTTTCAGGAAATTAAAATGGAATTACTACCCTTTAAAAGATAATAGTGGCTGTGCTCTAAAGTATTATCAAAAACTTCAGTGGTATCAGCACCGACGTCATGGTTGGTGAACAGTGAGGAGACGATAAGGGAATAGTTAACTCTGCGGTAAAGAGTTGGCAGAGAAGCCCATCCTGTGTTGGATGATGTAGCAGGGTTGAATGTGCATATCTGGATCTCTGCTCTTCAAGATGCTCTTGTCAGATCCCTGCAGGTAATTCTTCATTTTAATCTACTCTTTGGTGGTTCAAAAACACAAATTACTCTGCTAATGCTGGCCTCATTCTTCAACTAGAGAGGAGTTAGAATCTGAGAACTGATAGATCAGACTCCCTGGAAATGGAGGAGATATTAGAAAACAGGTAATCCGAAGAGTCCTTTTACATATAAGATCAGTTGAGATCAAAAAAGAAGAAAGGCAGATTCCTTCTCCAGGGTCTCACCATAAAGTATCACAAAGAAAGCCCTGGGATTCTGGTCTATTGAGTCAAGGGCTTGTTTGACTCTACCAACTGACTCTAAAATTTCACTCCTGTTTACTTTGTGATAAAAGGTGAACACAGAGGACTAATGAAGAGTTTCAATTGTATTTACAAGGAAAGTATTTCTATTAATACCCTGTTTTTCAGCACAAGTCTCACCTCTGAAAGCCTTCCTTAAATAACATTATGCCATCCTGATCACTCCCTTGAGCTTAGCCCCACCAGGATTTATATTAAATTAACTTTTTCTCATCACCACATTATTGCTTAGATGTTAGTAATTATTGCCAGTTGTTTTAGCTATGCACAATTTATTTCCCTGAATGGAATTTAGGGTCACAAGAGCTGACCTTCTACTTGTCTTAGATCTCCCATTGTCTAAACCATGTTGGGTTCTGAAACAATACAGAATATATTCAGTATATATAAATTGCATACAGGATACACAAGTAAATTGAAAAAATATGTTACCACTTGCCACTCTAAGATTGAAAAGCTAATAATTTCAAGTTGAAATTATCTATGTGATCAGTTTTGTTTATTGGTTATCTGAGGGTTGATTATCTATCTATATAGATATGGCCATATAGGTTGGTGAAATATTGATATATTTCTACACTGTTGGTAAAAAGCCACTACATCCTCTCCACGCCATCCTCTCCAACCCAGAGCCCCAGCCCTTCCCTGCAGGGATATCCTAGAGTTCTCTATGATACAGCAAACAAAGGGTTAATGCTGGCAACAGAGTCTTCCCAAGACCCTGCACAGCAGCACTGCTGGTATCTAAGCTATTGGATTTAGAATATCGTGAGCAAGTTGACAAAACACTGTCTCTTATAGCTGGCCTGAATTTTTCTGTGTAAAAGCTGAAACTAATCACTGAATAAATAAATATTCCAGTTTCTCAGCCAATGCGATCTGTTAAGATCTTCAGTTAAGTTTATGTTGGATGATAGAGTAAATGGCTTCTCAAACACCAATATGCCCACCATGTGATACTGCTTTCAAGGCTCTGTTGGCTGCTCTGGCCAAGTTCAGTAACATTTTCTTAATATTTAAATCCCAGAAATATTTTTCAGTCTCCATCTTAACTTTTCTGAGACATTTGATACAATTGACTGCTCCCTGTTTTGAAACTTTTTTTGGCATCTGCAAGGCCACTGTGTTTTGGTCTCCTTTCTCACCAACTGTTACTTTTCAGTCTACTTCACCAGATTCTCTTCTTCTGTTATCTCCTAAAACTTGGTGTGGTTCAGAATCTGTTCTTGGTCTTTTCCTTTTCTTAAAGGGTAATGCTCAATTATCTCTTTGCATGAGTTTAATCCATCTGGATGCACTGATGACTCCTCAGTCTGTATCTCTCCTTCAGCCTTCTCTTCTGTTTTATTCCTCCTGCTTTCCCCATTCACTTTCCCAAACCTGAATGCTTTTCTCTCCACACCTCCCACATCCAGTTAATCTTCAAGAAACAATATTTGTTTATATCTCTTATGTTTGTACTTTCTTTTTTGCTGGGATTATTTCTCACTAGGATTAGTTCAGATTTTCATCTTTCATGTTTTACTTATGTATTATTTCAATAACCTTCAAACTAAACTGCAAGTTATTTGCTTATATGGCTCTCTCCTTTACAAGATCATGAACTTCTGGGGTGCAAGGATTGCGCCTCTGTCATCCCTATCTTCCTGTACCTAATAATATCTGCTACATAGTAGGTGCTCCATAAATGCTTGTTGAGTGAACAGTATGCTGTATCTGAATGTTCACCTTTTGGGGAAGTTCTTTTGCCTCTTTCCCTTTGCATATGACTTCACTGTTAGTGTAGCCTGTATTTTTACCATTTCTTATGTCTGAGAATTGAGCTTATTATCTTTGAAATGCTGATTGACCGTATTGGTATCAGTTCAGCCAGAGCTACCTTAAAGCAAGTTTGGCCCGCAGTGTGCATCTTGTTGTAAATGACCAGCTTTGAAAGGTTCCTCTGTGAATCTAATCAATCTCTGTGAGTAGGGACATCTTGCACTGTTGCTTTCCAGGAAGCTGCCAGATGGCTCAAGGAAAAGCATCCTTATTTAAAATCCTTTCAGAGGTGTCTGGGGAAAATGTTGTGGGCAAGTATTCAAACAAGATCAGTAAATGAAGTCGTGACTAGGGAAAGAATATCATTTAACTTACCTATCCCCAGCTGGTCCTTATGCTTACTTCTGAGCAAAGAGAAGTCTGATTTACTGACTCATCACAGTCCTTAAACTGTGATTTTTAATTCCTAAGAGCCATCTCCAGTGAGCAGGCTACAAACACACCTCTTAACAAAGCCTTTAAAATATGACTTAGGGATGGGGTTATATTGCTACTATGGTTTTAGTTAAAGGAAGACAAATGGATGGTAACACATTGCTTCACAAATATAAACAAGCTTCGGGTGATAAATTCTCAATATATGAGAGCTCATAAAAAGAGTGGACAACAGTGAATAGACTTATTTGAAGAAAAAAGGGCTCAGTGTTTACTTCCCCTAAGGTTTTCATTGTTTTTTCTTCAATCTTTAATGTGACCACATCACAAGAGCTGAAGATGTTAAAAAGAGTTGGAAGTAAGACAAATTCAATTCCATGAGTAGAAGTTTCTAGGACATTTCCTGGTCCTGGATAGATCAAATCACACCAATAAATTCAGGGTCTTCCAAATGTGGAGCTGGATTACCCCAGAGATCAATGGTAAGTGTATAAGGACCTATTTTTAAGGGCGTGGAAAAGCAGAAATAACTTGCATTTTTCTCTATACTTTTCTCAAAAATGAGGAATGAAGAACATATCCTCTCTCAAAGGTGTAACCTAAACTTACCCTAAAAGCTTTATTTTTTTGTACTTTGAAGCACATAAGTAGCTAAAGCTTATTTTCTTCTTATAAATTGAACTTCTGTACTCCAGTGTGAAGAATTGAGAATATAATCAATTCTATTTTGTTGTGCTGGTTGAGCAGTCAGAGTTTTAATTTATTCCCATTTTTTATCTGAAAGCAGTTTTCTCATGAGCTGGTGGATTTGGGCAGTGATTCTGACACATGGATTCTCTTGAGTTCTCTTGTAGAGGTTTGTTGCAGATGGGCAAGCTGACCCTGAGGATTTGTCTGTTCTGTCTGGGCCAGGGTGGCTTACTGGCCATCTGTGAGTAATTATGCATAATATCGATACCTGGGCATGGGAGCTATTTTATTGCCAGCTGTGATCATTAAAAGGAAACTTTCAGAGAAACTGGAGAGAAGCCCAGCTTATAAATAGTATTTTTTCCTTGAAATTCAAAAGGCTTTGAGAAAATAAATTGCATTATCACAAGCATAGTGAGTAGCTAATAAATCTAGGGAGAATTTTTAAGAAGTAACACTTCCTTCATGGAAAGGTAGTTAACTAATCCTTCTCCTCAAAAGTGTTGACAAAAGGGTTTCCTTCATTTGTTCTTTTATTCACTTCGATATGCCAGGGATGCCATTTCAGGCATCCATTGGTATTTACTTCACAGAGTATATCCCAAAATTGAGTTAGATAAGAACCATTCTAATTTGCTAATCTATTTGTCAGAGTTTACTGGTATTTATGTAGAAAAGTGTCAGATTGGGAAAATTCCAGAAGATGGCACCATCACAATCATCATCTTTCTGACCAGAAAAAGACCTCTTTCTCTTCTTTCTGCTCTGCCTTTTGCTTCTGCATCTTTGTATAGCTTCTCTCTAATATACAGCCGAAAGTATGCCCCCATGCTGCTCTGCTGCTTTTATGTCCCTACTTTCATTTCACCCGTTCATGACCTTTTACATTAATGCTTAGAGAAAAGCACCAGAAAAATACAGAGCATTTGGCTAAAATGAAATCACTTTATATTTAATCTTTTAATAGCTTTTATTCTCCCATCAGTAGAAACAATTTGCCAAAAAATCACCAACATACACAGTTAAGGGAAAATGTATTCAGAGTGCATAATCACAACCTGTTATTCACCTTTGTGAAAGTATTTAATCGAGACATGTTAAATCAGAGATTATACAAATTAATATAACATTCATGTTTTGAAAGTTCTTCAAGAGAGAAAAGCTACCTTTGATGTTGGAATAAAATTAAAAAATTGTCTTTTATATATCAAATACATCTCATTTAGAGAATGATAGGTACATGTGTTTAGTATTTTACGTGTGAATGACCTGCAAAAAAGCCATGACATTTATCCAAGCAGACTAAAAGGAAATTAAAAGTGCAGAAAGAATATCTGTAGAATGAATACATACACAGACACAAACACACACACATGCATATTTAAAATGTATACATGAAAATGCCCAAAGCAAAGAGAATTAATTTATTTCAGTTAAAAAAATAAAAGCCAATAATTTGGCTTATTAGTGAGTTCAAGGGAAGTGACCTGGTAGCTATGCTACAGAGGGGAATATTTTTCTTTTTTCAGAGTAAGTGGGTACACATATTTGTGGATAGTGTTGTCTTTTATGTTAGAATTAGTTCTAGTCTGTTTCAGCGTTGGTTTTAAAAAGGTTTGTTTTGAATTCTTTGTTTCCAACAGGTTGAGGTTTATTTTTCAGACAAAGAACTTCTGGTTTAACTATTGGTGAATATATATAAACATTTCTGCTTCGTGCTGTCATCTGTTTAACATAATCAATGTCTGTTTGGATATCTTAGAGAACTTTTGGTTTGTGTGATCTATTTCTGCTTTGCTTGATCTACTTTGATCAAGTTAACCAGATAGCTGCCAACTGCCATTTTTAACAAGAAACATGGTGCCACAGGTGTGTTAGGTCCACAACTGTTGGTTTTCCCCTCGTCCTGTTTAGCACTTTCCTTTGTTACATGTAGGCAAATAAAATAAAAGCCAAGAACATCTGGAAACAATCAGCAAACAACAGTTTGAAAATTTCTGCTTCATTTAAACTCATACTTCAGAAAAGACTGTTCATAGAATAATTAAATTTACATTTTAAGTTCATCTGGAAAGTTTATCTACATGACGTCTCTAAGACTATAAATTCCCCACTTACATTGCCATTGTTGTACCTTAGCAATAACTTTACATAGATGCCCTTCCTCTTCAAAACATATACATCCAGTCTTCAGTCATACAAGTTTCTACCTAAAACGTAAAATGGGGAATCCTGTCATTCTCTACTTTACAAACCTCCAGAGTCTTCCAATGATGTGCTGGCAAAATTCAAGCTCACTAGTTTCAAATTCAACATTCACCATGTGCTGGGATCCATCTGGTCTCACCTCGATCTCATCTCTTCACAGATTATGTGGTGCAACCACATCTTTCTGTTTCACTATATGTGCTTTTTCTTTGCTTCCTTCCTTCTTCTTCCTCTTCTCCTTCTTCTTTTTCTTCTTCTCTTTCTCCCTTTCCCTCTAGCTCTTCCCCTCCCCTCCATACCCCCTCCTTCTTCTTCTATCATCATCATTCTTATTATTTTAATTTTTACTGGCAGTTTATTCCATCTTCAAATTCACCTCTATCACTCCCTCCTCCATTACAACAAATTGCTATTTCCTTTGGGCTTCTGTTGAACATTGCTCATACCCTTATGATGTAATTGTTTTAATTCTTAACTTACAGATGGTTGCACATCACTTTCTTCTGCTAGATTTTGAGTTTCTTGAGCACAGGGTCCGCATCTTATTCACTATTGTATCTCAATGCTTAGCGTCATGGTGTTGTGAAAGGAACACCACATTAAAAAGGAACAAAATAAAAATTAGTAAAGGGAAAAAAAGAATGAATGCATCAAAGACCCAGGGTCACCTTGTTACAAAAAGAAAAAAAATTTGAGTTACATGACCAAGACGTGTCAAATTTAAAATTACTTGATTATTCTTTTAAATGAGAGCTATCAATGGCTATCAAGGGAAACTCAGATTTAAAAAAAAAAAATCATTTAGGAGACTGGTTTTGGCAACATAAATCCATCCGGGCTGGATGGATTGTAGTTCTGAAGCAATATGAGAATTCCTAGTTCTTATATATGCCATTATTAAAATATGATTTCTTAAACATTTTAATATTATGTGTGTTTTATGGAATTCATATCTGCAAATCTGTAGTTATCAGGCTCCTATTTGATAAGAAATGATGGAGAGATGGCACTCATGGTCTCAGGCAATATACTTAGGACTTAGGCTCATGACTCTAGTCTGAATTTAAACTTTCTTCAGTGGCCCTGAAGAAAGTGTTGTTTCATCCTGGCAGTGATTGTAGAAATACAGTTGCAAATTAGGGCCGCAGTGGATATGGATATCACTAAGAAGAGGAGTTTGAAGGCGTACACAAGAGCTGGGTTATCAGGGGCAAGAAGAAAGAAAGATTATTTACCTCCCAATATTTCTTAGAGTTTAAAAAGGCTTTTTGATTGATCTATTCAGATGGAAGATGGCTGAGTCCTCTCTTGTCTAGCTCTTATTTCTCAGGTCACCTCAACTACAGGAAAAGTATTAAAGGCATGGATTATAATCCAGAAGTACAGGTCTGGATGTAAGCCTCTGAATTGGTTGCTTTGCTTGTTCATTGTTTTATCCACAACTCCAAAATTGTCTCACAGACTTTTCCCATCATCTCCTGTAGAGTCAGGGTAATTCACTTCATTGAGAGGAGAAAAAGGCCTCAAGTAGGGTGATTCCTTAGGTGGTCAACTCGTTTTTAGTAACTCCTTACAATGACTCCTGCCTGGGCCTCTCTTGCTATTGATTTCCATTTGCTCCAGTGTCTGATGATGCAAAAAGTCCCAAAGAAGCCCCTTTGCCCTCAGTAGTGAAAAGAAGCCTCTTCATGTGGCTGGCAAATAAGTGTAGCTTCTTTTGATCATGGAAGTTTTATTTCTCCAATTATTGAGGTTCTTATGCCAGAGAGTCGAACTAAGACACTTAGTCTGGTACACTTGTTAATGATATAAGTGAGTCTTCTTTCAGTGACTACAAACCTAAGGTCCAAAGGAGAATCATATCCTTTTACTCTTCCGTACTTAAAATTCTTTGTCTTCTTGGCTCACCCTATAATATCCTCTCTTTTGTGAAGTATCTTAATTCTAGCTTCAGGGTGTCTTAGCTTTTTTGCCCTAAATTTCTCATCACAGTTTCTCCCTAGGAGCCTGGGTTTTCTTTTGCAACTAGGGACTCTTAGATTAACCTCAAGCTCTAAGATTTGCTGAACTGAATGAGCCTAGTAGGTTCCACTGTGTTCTTCAAAATGCCTTCTACCCATTAACAATGTTATTGCTACTTGTGCATATACCTCTCCTTTCAACAGATGTGTGGCTGGGATTTGGAGAAGAGAGAAGGAAAAAGAAGCGCAAAGATAGTCTTCATTCTTCCCAAAACTGGAGTTATTCTGAAACATATTTCTAATAGTCCAGGGTCAATCAATTAATTAATCAATCAATCAGTATTCAAATATTCAAGGAATATTTGCTATGTACCTACTCTAGGCCCCAAATTGCCATTTCTTTGAAGGGCAGAATCACAGCAGGACCCACCCCTCAACATTGGACCTGGTTCCAGACCCTTTTAAAAGCCATCCTATTTTTTGCTCAGGTCTCTTGGGAATGTGTGTTTTCTCTTAAGCACTGACAATTGCTTGTGTTGGGTGAGGGAGTGATAGAGCTTCCTTCATACACCTGCAACTCTCAGGAACCTGTCCATACTTTTGTCCTGTCAGTCTCCTCTGCTACTTAAAGCCAGGGGTTTATCCATGTTTCTGGTCATTCATGCTTCTTTGGTGTTAATAGTATGTCTTTTTCCATGATCCACCATCTCCTCTCTGTACATAGAACAGCTTTGTATAAAACTCAAAGATATTACACTCAGTACTTTCTTGGTACATGGTTACTTCCTCCGTTGCATGAAAGGTGGCTGGAATTGATGCGCTTTTGTTTGCAGTTGGTCCTGGCTCCAAACTGTGAGAGGCAGACAATTATTTTACCTATAGGTTCCTTTTTTAAAATTTAGATTCCCCGAATTCTTTCTTCTTTTAGACTTAGAAACTCTACGTTCTAGAACCCCTCTGCTAGTAGGCCCAGTAAACTTCAGCCTGTTGAAAACTCACATTGATAGATCCAGTTCCAGCTTTAAGTGCCATCTCCAGAAATCTGCCTTCAGAGGCACAGACAGGGCAGGTGTTCAAGGTCTGGGACCTGTCTTCTGTTGCTTGTTCTGAAGGAAGATCAGGTGCTTCTGAACCCCACACATGGGTTGGGATCTTGGTAGCTGTGCATTGCCCAGTGTTCCACATTCTGCTTGCATATCTCCTTGCACTGTTTAGAGTCACCTCTCCTGAATTACTTGTTATTGTCTAGATTTCCCTATACATTTAACAGTATACTCTTCTTCTCCTTAGATCATTCGTGTTGGCTCTATGCCTCAACGATTATATATATATCTATGTATCTATATATCTATATAGATATATATATATATATAGATATATATATATAGATATATATATATTTTACTGAAGTACGGTTGATTTACAATGTTGTGTTAGTTTCTGGTGTATAGCAAAGTGATTCAGATATATATATATATATATATATATATATATATATATAATAGTTTGCATCTGCTAACCTCAGACTCCCAAATCATCCCTCCCCCACCTCCCTCTCCCTTGGCAACCACAAGTCTGTTCTCTGTGTCTGTGAGCCTGTTTCTCTTTTGTAGATAAGTTCTTTGTGTCCTATTTTAGATTCCACATATAAGTGATATCATATGGTATTTGTCTTTCTCTTTCTGCCTTACTTCACTAAGGATGATAATCTCTAGGTCCATCTATGTTGCTGCAAATGGCATTATTTCATTCTTTTTATGGCTGAGTAATATTCCATTGTATATATTTACTACATCTTTATCCACTCATATGTTGATGGACGTTGAAGTTGCTTTCTTGTCTCGGCTATTGTAAGTAGTGCTGCTGTGAACATAGGGGTGCATGTATCTTTTCGAATTAGAGTTTTGTCTGGGTGTATACTCAGGAGTGGGATTGTAGGATTATATGACAACTCTATTTTTAGTTTTTCGAGGGACCTCCATACTGTTCTCCATAGTGGCTGTACCAATTTACATTCCCACACACTCTCCAACATTTGTTGGGAGGGGTCCCTTTTCTCCACATCCTCTGTACCATTTGTTATTTGTAGACTTTTAAATGATGGCCATTCTGACTGGTGTGAGGTGATACCTCATTGTAGTTTTGATTTGCATTTCTCAAATAATTAGCGATGTTGAGCATCTTTTCATATGCATCTTGCCCATCTGTATGTCTTCTTTGGAGAAACGTCTATTTAGATCTTCTGCCCGTTTTTTGATTGGGTTGTTTGTTTTTTTGTTATTGAGTTGTATGAGCTATTTGTGTATTTTGGAAATTAAGCCCTTGTTGGTCTCATCATTTGCAAATATTTTATCCCAGTCCGTAGGTTGCCTTTTCATTTTGTTTATGGTTTCCTTTGCTGTGCAAAAGCTTTTAAGTTTGATAAGGTCCCATTTGTTTATTTTTGCTTTTATTTTATTTTTTAATTTTAATTTTTTGGCCACACCATGTGGCTTGTTGTATCCCAGTTCCCCAACCAGGGAGTGAATCCAGACCGTGGGAGTTAAAGCTCAGAATCGTAACCACTAGACCACGAGGGAACTCCCTATTTTTGCTTTTATTTCTCTTGCCATGGTAGACGGACCTAAGAAAACATTGGTGTGATTTATATCAGAGAATGTTTTGCCTATGTTCTCTTCTAGGAATTTTATGGTGTCATGTCTTCTCAATGATAATATTTGAATCATATGTCTTACCTGTTGAAATCTCTGTTGTCAGCCAGTTTGTACCTTACCCTAACTAACCCCCAATCCCCTGACCATCCTCTGATTCTAGAGGATGGCTCACATTTGGGAGCCAGTCCTTTCTCCTCATAACGTAGTCTTCTTATAAGTATCCTTCCAAGGCTTGTTTAAAAAAATCAAAGATACAACGCGGAACACATTATTGGTACCTGTGGTTGAGTACCATTTCCATGACATTGCTATTTATCATATTTACTTCCAACAAAATTGGGGTAAACTTAATGAAGGAAGACCCATGCTTTGTCAGCTTTGAATTCCCGTTCCCCCCAGTGACACCCAATAAACATTTACCAAATGGTAACCAGTGGGGTCAGAGCAGAGCTCATTTGGAATTTCTTACTACATAGGGCATTTGTCTTTGATGGAAGGAGAAATCTTTATCTTATTCTCACTGATGATTCCCATGCACCTGGTGCTTGTGTCATTTCAGAACTCAGTGATTGTTACTGAATGCCTTTCAACTTTAGAAATCAAAAGACCTTTAAGAATAAGGGTTCCTTATCCTCCAGAGTGCATAGCGTGCCAGGAGCCATCAGTGGTGTTCTTGTAACTGTCCAGAACATGATATAGTCCAGGAATGTGGACACCTAGGTTATCTGTTTAAGTTGCTTCTTTTAACAGTGTCAGTTGATTCTTTTGCTCAACATGATTAAATGAAACTGTTGCTCCTCAAAAATCTTCCAATTAAGAGGTTGAAAGGGTAAATAAGTTGGTTTAATTGTCAAGGTCTTGGATAATTTTCTTCTCATATTCATTTTATCTTTTTTTTTTTTTTTTTTTTTTTTTGCGGTACACGGGCTTCTCACTGTTCTGGCCTCTCCCGCTGCGGAGCACAGGCTCCGATGCACAGGCTCAGCGGCCATGGCTCATGGGCCCAGCCGCTCCGCAGCATGTGGGATCTTCCCGGACCGGGGCACGAACCCGTGTCCTCTGCATCAGCAGGCGAACTCTCAACCACTGCGCCACCAGGGAAGCCTTTCATTTTATCTTAAACATTCATTTGTGATTTCTTAAGTTATCAAAAGAAAAGAATAGGTCATTCCATTGCATAAATTATAATTGTAGAGAACTTTATGGTAATTTAGAAATTAAATAGTAAACATTTATTTGATATCTTAAATTTTATAAATTTATATTTTTCATATTCAAGGAGAGAATAGTGAATATATGGAAGGACAAAAATTAGCAGGAAAATGTGAAGTAAAGAGGAGAAGGAGAAGGGGTATGCTAAGATTACATTATGAATACCATTCAAAATATCAATACCAGCTATCTATATGAAAATGTTACATGAAATAAATCCACAAGCAGCTTAACAGAACCAGTGATTCTTCAGCTTAAATGCTGAGTTAAGTTTTTATTAGGAAATAAATATTGGCTTATGTTACATTTTACTTTTTGAGGAAATTCTAGCTTTTTTTTTTCTGTTAATGCATACAAATTTTATGAGAAGATTAAAGTTAACTATTTAAATACATCATTGTTTTGTGAGCAGATTAGAAAAAAATACAAAAGTGGCTTTTCCTTCCTCCTCCCTAAATCCTGGAGATATAGTATGTTGTTTTAAATAGTGGTATATAATACCTAGGAGAGTTCTTTGAGGAATTAATATGATATTAAATCTAGATTATGAATTTTGATGTCCTAAAGATGGATGCAACCTTACGGTTTCTTAATTTTTAATATCTGGAGAATTCTTGGGATCTACTCTTTGGACTTGGTATGAGTTTAACCTCCTTTCCATTTGCTGCATGTTTTTATGTGGACAGACTCCTGCTAGAGTAACATTCCTGGCCTCTTGCCCCACCCGCTATTCATTCCAATACATGAGACGAAGTGAGTTTCTTAATTGATAAGTGGCATTTGGGTTTGTTTTCTCTATTGGACCTGGGGATTAACTCTCTCTTCCTTCTCGTGTTGCCTTGGGCCGGTATGAGTGACCAGCTTTGGGTAAGTGCATCTGTTCTGCAGATTCAGAATTTTCTTTGGTGGACTTCCTCAAGTATAAAGTGCATATGTGTCCGTATAGGTGGTGATAGTGTGGGAGCAGGGATGATAGCCAGCCTTTTGACCACAGAACTAAATTCACATTTTCCAATCAGCTTAGAAAAATAAAGCCAACATTTTTATTTCCATCTCTCTCTCTCTCCTGTTTTATTTCCAAATTTGTTCCAAAATCAACATAAGGCAGGAATTCTGCCAAACCTCAACATTTACTAATAAAGTAGATGTGTGGGATGCTACCACCCATTTCATAAGTGATGCAGTGAATAATGCCTCACCTAAAGAGAATAAAGCTTTTTCTGGAATGTTAATTCATTCAGACCAAAACATGCCTACCCAATGGCATTATTGGTACATATCCAGAAGCTTAAGATCTCATTATTAGGCATCTTCTAAGGATTCTGTCCCAAGAAATAAACAAACTTCTAACTAAGTTACTAAAATAATCCTGGGCAAAGCAATAGTTAGGAATTAATGACACTCTTCTCTTCCCACCCTCTTCTGCTCCTTCTTCCTCTTTCCTTCTCATCAACATCTAGCCCTGGAGAGATCAAGTTAAGGGATGGATGGGGGAAATATATGTAGGATAGATTCACATAAATTCCATATTTAATAAATGTAATGAGAAATAACAATGACCTATCTGTTCCTCTGTCCTACAGTGAGATTCCTCCAGCAACGGACATGCCTTGTTCCCATTTTTATTTCTCATTATGGCTGCCTTATACTTTCCTACCGTCTCATATGATTTTGAATTTTATGAAAGTCTTTGAAAAAGAAATAATATTTTGTAAAACAACAACAATAACAACAAACAGATATGATGAACCAAAATAACATTTATAATAAATAACCTAATTAGTAGGGAGTCAAATGGGTTGAATTCCTCTCTGGTCTATAGAATTTTTACTATAAATACAATTTATTGAGATAATATCAATATCTTCTACTTGGACCATCCACTGGAGAAGGAAATACACTTTAAAAAGTACTTTTTGATAAAATTGTCTTAATGAAAATTGGCTTTAAAGTCTTGAACTTGGGGTTATCTTATATAGTGTGGTAGATGCTTGAAGACTATTTTGGTAAAAGATACATCAAAAGAGATAATTCCTTGCCAAACAAAACATCTTTAATCACTATTGAAAGCCTCATTAGTGAGTCACTAAATGTAGAAGAATAATTACATCAAGAGAATAGGGATTGCCAAATATCAAACGATTTTATAGAGAAGATACATTACTGCTGAGACAGGCAAAATATCCTTTTAATATAGAGAGAAGGTCTACTAATTGTTCAGGACAGCCACCTGAAGTTGCATTTAGAAAGACCAGTGAGGTTTTCTTCATATTACTTAATATGGAATATATGTTAATAGATGATAATTATATATTCTTAAAAATTTAAACCCACTCTTAAAAAATAAAGAAACAGTAAAGTCATTAAAATATAAATATAAACTAAAAGAAAAATTTAGAAGAAATATATATACCCACACCTCGGTTTTCCACTGTACTTAGGAAAAAAAAATCTAATTGCTTTAAAATGTCCAACAAAGTCTTGCAATGGCTGACTCCCTCCTAATTTCCTACATATTATCATTCCTACACTATAATTTATCTTTCCTTTGTACATCACATTCTTGGCACACTGGCCACTTTTCAGTTCCTCAAACTCACTCTAGTTTTCCTGAGCTCAAGGCCTTGAATCCAGTGTTCCTTATGAAATATTCTGCCAGGAGCGCTCCTCCTTCACTGTTTACTGGGAAATTCCCTATCCTTTGAGGGCTAGTGTCATCTTAAGTGTCATTTCCTCAATTAGGTTTTCTCTTCCCACACTCACATGACTCTGTTGCTCCAACATCTTATGTTGAATTGTGGCCAGTCATTACTAAATTCAAGGGACACAAAGTGTCCTCAATATTTACACTCCTTGTTAGAACCCTGAACAGTCAAGTCGACAAATATTTTGACTATTTATGAAAGTCTAGGACAGGTTTTCAAATAATTTTGAATCATGAATGATTCTCAAACTTAATGTAATGAGTTAAATTTTCACAGAGACCATGTTATATTTTATCATCTAAAGTTTCTGTAAGAGACACACTTTCGTTAACTTGACAAAACTGTAAAACTGATAGATTAAATGTAAAATTTTACTTATTGTTTTTTAAGTTTCTATACTTTTAGTTAGAAGTCTGGAAAAGGGGTGGGTACATAATTGGTTCTTTTTATTTTAATCATAACAATGTATTATTCCAGGAATTTCAAAGCTAAATTTAAGGCCAAACATGATACCAATACTCACCATTCATTCAACAGATATTTATTGAGCACCTTTCATGTGCCAATGAGAAGCTGGCCAGATCTATGAAAATCAATTCTCCCATTAATCAATTCATCTAATAATCAATTCACCAAGTTCGGCCAGTTCACCAACTTCAGAAGTTATTGGTAATTGTTTCCTACCCAGCTCTTTAGCTATGAGATTGTCAGTGTACACTCTACACTACAATTTTCTATATTGGAATTGTGCAGATTATCTACAGTTGTTCAGCTTTTACTACTCTTGTCCTTAATTACTCCTTTTGCTCTTTGTACTCTGTTTTTTTTTTTTTTTTTTTTTTTGGTAGGCAGGCCTCTCCCATTGCGGAGCACAGGCTCCTGACGCGTAGGCTCAGTGGCCACGGCTCACGGGCCTAGCTGCTCCGTGGCATGTGGGATCTTCCCGGACTGGGGCACGAACCCATGTCCCCTGCATCGGCAGGCGGACTCTCAACTACTATGCCACCAGGGAAGCCCATGTACTCTGTTTTTGATATATTATTTTTTACAATTTATTAAAATTATTTCAAAAATTATTTTTGTCATTCAGGCTGTAAGAAGGTCTCTATAAACTTGAAATTATAAGAACATCCTCTTCTTTTACCTGAGTTGTCGAGAAGCATTATTAGTGCTTGTGTGACATCAGACCTGACTTCTATGGGATAGTACTCGGAAATGCTTTCCAGAAAGATTTAAATCACTTTGATCAAGTTTGTCATATAAACTTTCATTGCTTTGTGCAGCCACTTATGTATGGAGTGGTTGAAATAGTGTTTCTTGAACTTGGGATTGCAACCTCCAGAAAGCTTTAACGGAGACTGTGGAAGAGGGAACTGAGAAGGATTAAACATTTTCTACGTGTTTGTACATTTATTAACCCTTTATTCATTCCTAAACCTGTCAGGGAGCTAGCATTCTCTCCAGTTTGTAGATGAGGAAACTAAAGTTTGAGGAGGTCAAAGAACTGGGCACACCTTTTTCTTCCCCTTAATTCTTTACACTCTGCCATTTGCGTCTGCCAGAAATAGCAAGAGATGCATCTTAGAACCACCAACAGTGTATTGAATCCTCATGGTTGGACTCTCCTTTGCCTTTCTCATCTTCTTCCAGCTGGAGAACGTCTCTGCTTTGTAGAGCTCATGAGACTAGATTGAGCCGGCCGAGATAATTCAGGGTAATTTTTAAAATTTAAAGCCTTAAATATATCTGCAAAGTCTCTTTTGCCATGTAACCTATAGGTTCCAAGGATTAGGTCATGGACATTTTTGGGGGGACTGTTGCCTACCATAGACAGGAGGAGTGGAAGAGGGAGAAACTTTTCTCAGTTTAGAAG
The DNA here is from genome assembly GCF_964341445.2 of Mesoplodon mirus. Lineage (NCBI taxonomy): Eukaryota > Metazoa > Chordata > Mammalia > Artiodactyla > Ziphiidae > Mesoplodon > Mesoplodon mirus. The sequence goes on from NC_138982.1 coordinate 121,616,777, forward strand.
TATATTTGAGGGAATTCTTGACATTTTTTAAGGTAACATTTACTGTAAGTACAGGATTCTCTGCTTAATGATTGTTTTCCTGCTTAGCTGGAATTTGTGGGTAAATAAATATACAGAACTATAGTTTAGGGTTTATTTATCTTCCATTTCTGGTATAGGCTGGTTTTGCTTTCTTAGTTCTAATTTATAACTTTTCAAGTATAATTAAGTATAAGTTTTGAATCTTTTATGCTTATCCACTTGGAATACATTTTCCTTGATTACTACAGATTTTTGGTTTATTGTAGTTTCATTTGGTTACTGTGGTGATTAACATTATGGCTGAGCACAGAGGTTTGGAAATTCTAAGTATCACTTCTAAAGATTTGAAAACTGATGGAGCAGACTGTTGGCAGCAATAAGTCACAAATGGCCACTTATTTTTTTTGGGGGGGGAAATCGCTTTTTTTTTTCTTGATGAACCAGGTTTTGTATTGTTTTTCAGAGTGTTTGGTCTTAGGAGAGGTGCTTGTGATTTTAGGAAACACTGTATTTGTATCTTCAAATGAAATGTCACTTAGGCCTTTGATGCCATGTTTTCGAAGCTCTTTAATTTAGAAATAACTTTACCCCTATTCCAAAGAATACAAATAGTTCAAGGATAAACAGTGTGTGATTGTGATGTCAGGGTTGCCTCAACTTTGCTCCTCCAAAAAACGTTCTATTCCATGCTTTCTTTTCCTACTTCAATAGAAAAATATTGACATAAATTAAAAGTGAGCACTGAGTTGCTGTTTTGGGAAACTGCCCTGTCCTTTTTTCCTTTACTGACATCAAAATCATCCATTTCATTTTGCCTGGAGACAAAATCTGTTACATCAGTTTTCCATCTACATTTTGCCTGAGAAAAGATGTGGAAGACAGCTGTTTTATGTTGAAATAGATCCAATTTCTAGTGAGTCTGTCCACAGAGCTTTTGGGGGTTTATTTTTTTAACTCTGACAGAATTAATTTAGAATAAGACATAAATGAACACTACTGTCCCTAGCTAATTTTCTGAAGAATGTGTGGTCACCTATGCCTTTGATTACATAGTAGAAATGTACACTCTCAAGCAAACCAGAAAAATATTATTGCAGGGTAAAATAATGTATCTGTTCAATTCCTGCTGCAGTCATTTGAATTGACTAATATTGTCATTATTTGATTAAGAATTTCAAAGAAGTTATTCATTCATTTAAGTCAGCAATACGTATGTTATGTATAAAGCCTATACTCTAGATATTGTTTAATTTATATGCTAGGTTGTGGTTGGTGGTGAGAAGGTGAGGTGTGAAGTGGGAAAGGATATTGCATTGAATTCTATCCAAAGATTGCAGGCTTGCGAGATTAGGTTCCATTTTTGGGCTTCAGGGGCACCTGGACATTCTTTTTATGACCTGGTTGGAGAAGGAGCTAACAGTGCTTAAACACATCTATGAAATCGGATTTCCTCTCACCTCATTCAGCGTATATGGATTGAATCACCCACATACATTGTGTGTATGTGACTCTGTGTGCACACACCTGTGTTGGCAGTGAGTGCAAGGATTAACTGTTCTGTCTCTGTTCCATTCTTCACTTTTAAAAGGATGAGAGAAGAGCTCTGGCCCCAAAGCAGGACAGATCTGAGTTTGAATCATGGCTCCCTCCCTTGTCAATACCTGTATAACCTTCCATGAAAAAAATGGAGACAATAATAGTGAGGACAGGAGGTCATTTAAATAAAGTACCCTGCACATTTTTGGTCCTATTGTAGACAGTTAGTAAAAAATAGTTATTATTATTGTCATTATTAAATAAATCCTTCTGTCACTGTTTAATGTATTCCATCTATGGGAAACATATACGTATAGAAACAAAGTAGTTCTTTATTATTGTTTAAGAAACCGTGTTTAGAGCCCCAGACTGCAGGTGGCTTCCTGAGCACAATAGGCTCTGAGGGTGTAGGTGCTGCCAGAAGGAACTTTCAGAGCTCAGCTGTATCTTTGTAGTTTATTAATCTGCTATCATGGAAACAGGTATTTAATCCTTATAAACAAGAAAATGGCTTTCAACAAAGCACTGTTTCAAATAATATGATGGTAGTGGGCAGTATTTTTTTCTATAAAAATGATTTGATTTTTAAGTGACTAACCTCATTTCTGGCAATCTGATTTGGGTTTCCACAGAAACAGAAGTGACAGCTGAGGTCTCCAAGCTCCTGTAACTTGTAGGGCTCAGGTTAAGTCTCGCAAATGTCAGTTGTCCCAAGGCACCTAGAGGAGCCAACAGAAATAACAGTCAACTGAGCTTCAGGGAAAAGGAAGGAAAACAATAAATCAAACATTTATAAATTATATCTACACAATGCTGTGAGTTTGAGGAAAGCATATGTGATGGGTAGGTAGAGAGAGACTCATGGATGTAATTCAGAGCTGGAGGTTTAGCATGTGGCTTTACCTCATACTAAACACCTTTCTATGAGTGGCTAAGCAACTTACCTATTTATAATTTTTTTTTTTTTACCCTGAGTCAAGGAATATTAGGGAAAGCTAAAAGAGTGGAGGATTAATAAAACATCACATAATGGTTCTATTATTTACTAGCATGAGAACTAACTTTGAAAAAGTAAATTAAATAAAAATGTATAAAAGCCAAATTATAAAAGCAGATGTGACATAGGCCCAAGTGTTTCTGTCGGGGCTTTCATTATTGGTCTTTGTAGAGATTTTCGTAATTCTGCATATTTGACAATGGCATACCTCCTAGGCTGGATGATATGAAGATACTTTTCACTGTCTTTAGAAAGATTTTTTGTAGTTCCACATCACATCAGAGAAAGAAACAAATGAGGAATTCACTTCTTGAGTTTCTAACATACTCTAAACAGACCACATTTTTTTTCAACTCAAATTTATTGAAAGTATGTGGGTGTTTACTGGCAACGTTTACTCCCTACACAAGAAGAGCTGTATCTCTGAATTGCTTTGTGAGTGGTGGGGAATCATATAGTCTAGGCTACTCAGATCCTTTACTAAAAATCTCATTTGAATTCTATAAGTATTTACAAAGTTTTCTTTATAAGTATCTAAAGGGGTTTCCATGAATGAAGATTTTATAAAGGAAGCAAAACATTTAGTTGAGAAGGACTGAGTTTGTTTCGGGGCGTGAACAATATAGTTTCTCAACTTTTAAGCCTAAATAGATATAGCAAGTGGAATGTAATATTTAGATTAAAGGTAACCTCATTTTTTGTCCCATTAAGGAATGATATTATTATAGGAGAATTTTATTAATTACTTTTCTGATTATAAAAATTCTGCATGTTTTAAAAAAATCTTTTAAAACAAAACTAAAGAATTAAAAAAGAAAATGAAAGCCAACCACAATCTAGCCACTTAGTGTTTACATGTAAAGCTTGCACATATAAATACCATCACGTATACTTTTATATAAATTTTGACTTAAACGTAATCAGTATCCTTTCACCTATATATCTCATGTATTTACTTGTATAAGTTTATAATATATATTTTTTCCAACCTACTTTATTTTTCAACAGGTATTTTCTTTTTACTTAAAAATTTTTAAATTTATTATTTTTAAAAATTGTGGTAAGAAGACTTAACATGAGATCTATTCTCTTAACAAATATTTAAGTGTACAATACAGTATTGTTAACTTTAAGCACAATGTTTACAGTAGATCTCTAGAGGTTTATGCCCATTGATTGGCACTTCCCATTTCCTCCTACCCTCAGCACCTGGAACCTACCATTCCACTCTCTAATTCTATAAGTCTGAATGCTTTAGATATGTCATTGGAGTGGAATCATGTGGTGTTTGTTCTTCTGTGTCTAGCTTATTTCCCTTAGCATTATGTCCAAAAGGTTCATCACTGTTGTTGAATATTGCAGGATTTCCTTCTTTTTTAAGGGTGAATAATCTTCCATTGTATGTATGTACCACATTTTCTTTATCTGTTCATCCATTGATAGACATTTAGGATGTTTCCAGATCTTGGCTGTTGTGAACAATGCTACAGTGAACATGGGAGTGCTAATATCTCTTTGAGGTCCTGATTTCAGGTCTTTTTGATAAATAATCAGAAGTGAGAATGCTGGATTATATGGTAGTCCCATTTTCAATTTTTTTAGAAACTTCCATTCCGTTTTCCATAGTGGCTGCACCATTTTGCATTCCCATTAACAGCACTTGAATTTGTACACATTCTCATTAACAATTGCTGCCTTTTGTTTTTTTTTATAATAACCATCCTAACAAGTGTAAGGTGATAGATATCTCATGGTGGTTTTGATTTGCATTTCACTGATGATTAGTGATGTTGAGCATCTTTTCAAATACTTGCCATATGTATGTCTTCTTTGGGGAAATGTCTATTCAATTCCTTTGCCCATTTTAAATTGGGTTATTTGTGTTTTTGCTATTGAGTTATAGGAGTTCATTATATATATTTTGATGTACCTCTTATCAGATACAGGGTTTGCAGGGTTTCCCATTCCATAGGTTGCCTTTCATTTTGTTGATTGTTTCCTTTGCTGAGCAGAAGATTTTTAGTTTGATGTAATCCCCATTTGTCTGTTTTTGCTTTTGTTGCCTGTGCTTTTTGATGTCACATACAAGAAGTCATTGCCAAGACCAACATCATGAAGCTTTTCCCCCATGTTTTATTCTAGGAATTTTACAGTTCTAGGTCTTATGTTTAAGTCTTTAATCTATTTTGAGCTGATTTTTGTGTGGTGTAAAAGAAGGGTCTAAATTCATTCTTTTATTTGTGGATATTCAGTTTTTCCAGCACTATTTGTTGAAGAGACTGTCCTTTCCTCATTGTGTATTTTTGGCATCTTTATTGAAGATCAATTGATCCTATATGTACAGGGTTATTTTGGGGCTCTGTATTCTGTTTCACTGACTATACGTCTGTATGCCAGACATACTGTTTTGACTACTGTAGCTTTGTAATATATTTTGAAATCAGGAATGTGATGCCTCCAGCTTTGTTCTTTATTCTCCAGATTGATTTGGCTATTTGGTGTCCTTTGTAGCTCCATATGAATTTTTGAATTGTTTTTTCTATGTCTGTAAAAAATGCCACTTAACCTGCTTTATTTTTTAACTTCAAATATGTTATAAATATCTTTCTATGGCTATAGCCATAAAACCAGTATTAACTTTTACAGTGGCTTTATAATATTACATAGTGTAGATGTATTATGTGTCATTTAACAAAGTCCCCATTTTTAGGCCATTTACATAATTTTTCTTTTACACTGTTTATGATTATTTTAAGAAATATGTTCATACATACATCTTATTAATTTGTATTTCCTTACTACTGATTGGCTTATTTCACATATTAAGTGACAATTTGTATTTCATATTTTATGAATTGTTGGCTTATTTTATTTGCCCACTTTTTAATTGAAAATTTATTTATTTATTTATTTATTTCTGGAACTAACACAACATTGTAAAGCAACTATACTCCAATAAAAATCAATAAAAGAAAATAGGATGTCATACTCCAAGCTGGTGCTGGTCTATCTTACAGCACCTAAGGCTCAGGCTGTCTTCAGTCATACACTGGAATTGAAAGCTGTTGCCCATGAGTGTAGAGAGGCTGATAAGATACTGTCATATCACACTTTATTTAATACTGTTTACATTTTCTTTTACAACCAAGGTGATAATGAAGAATGCTGGTTAGGGACTGTATTAGTTTCTAGCTGTAACAAAATACCACAAACTGTGTGGCTTAAAACAACAGACAATTTATTCTCTTACAGTCTGGAAGCTAGAAGACTGAAAACAAAGTGCCAGCAGGGCTATGCTCCCTCTGAGACTCTGGGTAGAATCCTTCTTTGCCTCTGCTTGGCTTCTGGTAGTGGCTACCGATCCTTGGATTCGTTGTCTTACAGCTACATCACTCCAATTTCTGCCTATTGCCACAAGGCAAGGCCCTCTGCATGGTTGTCTCTGTCTTCACGTGGTGTTTTCCTCTTCTTATAAGGACACCTGTTGTATTGTATTGTATTAGAACCTACCCTAATGACCACACTTTAAAGTCATTTAGGGTCATTTACAAAGACCCTGTTTCCAAATATGGTCCCATTCATAGGCATCTGGGGTTAGGACTTTTTAGAGGACACAATTCAACCTATAACAGGGATGTAGGTGATAAAGGGTTGAATCCTAAGAACTAAGTATGCAAATTTATAATTTTAAAAGTGTCTTTAAGTTAAAAAAATTTCTATTGCTCAGCAATCATACAGTTTTAGCCAGAAATACAATGGACTTTTCCACTTGTATTGCTGACACCAATGCAAACTTCCTATATTTTTAATCTTTTGTTTTTCATTTATTAGACTAATTCTTTGTTTTTTAAAATTTATTTTTATTTTTAAAAAATTGGAGTATAGTTGTTTTACAATGTTGTGTTAGTTTATACTGTACAGCAAAGTGAATCAGCTATACATATACATATATCCCCTCTTTTTTGGATTTTCTTCTCATTAAGGTCACCACAGAGCATTGAGTAGAGTCCCCAGTGCTATACAGTAGGTTCTCATTAGTTATCTTATTTTATACATAGTATCAGTAGTGTATATATGTCAATCCCAATCTCCCAATTCATCTCACCCTTTCCCCTTTCTCCTTTGGTATCCATATGTTTGTTCTCTATGTCTGTGTCTCTATTTCTGCTTTGTAAATAAGATCATCTATACCAATTTTTTCAGATTCCACATATATGCGTTCATATACAATATTCGTTTTTCTCGTTCTGACTTACTTCACTCTGTACAACAGTCTCTAGGTCCATTCATGTCTCTACAAATGACCCAATTTCGTTTCTTTTTAGGGCTGAGTAATATTCCATTGTATGTATATGCCACATCTTTATCCATTCGTCTGTTGATGGACATTTAATTTGCTTCCATGATCTGGCTGTTGTAAACAGTGCTGCAATGAACATTAGGGTGCATGTGTCTTTTTGAATTATGGTTTTCTTTGGGTGTATGCCCAATAGTGGGATTGCTGGGTCATATGGTAGTTCCATTTTTAGTTTTTTAAGGAACCTCCATACTTTTCTCTATAGTGGCTGTATCAATTCACTAAATGTTGATTTGATAATTTGAGTTCACCACCAACTAATGTTGCAAAACACTGATCCAGGACCTTATTTCCATTACAATCTTATCTTATACAATAGTCCTCCATGCTCTTCCTGTATCAGCAAAACTGTCCTTTTCTTTGTTTTATGAATAGTCCAAAGTACTTCCTTTATCAGGAACTTTATACATATTCTCTTTAATACCATCACCACTTATAAAGTATAAAAATATACTTTATAAGATCTCTATATAGGAATGGTATTAAACCTTTATCAAAAATATAATTAAAATATTTTCTAGTTTATTGTTTGCCTTTTCCATATAAATATGTTTTTTGCTTTGTTGTCTTGACTCATTTTTGTGTGTGTTTTATCTTTTTCTTTTCTAGCTTTATCAGTGTATAATTGATAAATAAAATTGTAATATGGTTAACATGTACAATATGATTTTATACATATGTATATACATTGTGAAGTGATTCCCACAATTAAATCAATTTAATTAAGACATCAACACATAATTACTTTTTTTTTTTTGGTCGGAATGCTTAAGATCTACTCTTTTAGCAAATTTCAAGTGTACAATACAGTACTATTAACTATAGTCACCATGCTGTAAATTAGAGTCTCAGAACTTATTCATCTTATAATTGAATGTTTGTACCCTTTATCCAACCTCTCCTTTTGTTTTGATTATAGACACCCTAACAAGTGTCGTGATAGTTTTGATTTGTATTTTCCTGATGATTAGTGATGTTGTCAGATACCTATTGGCCATTTGCATGTCTTCTTTAGAGAAATGACTATTGAGATCCTCAGCCCACTTTTTAATCAGGTTATTTATTTATTTTGTATTGAGTTGCCTGAGTTCCTTATATATTTTGGATAAGTGGTTATGTGGTTTGCAAATGTTTTCTCCCATTTCATAGGTTGCATTTTTATTTTGTTTCCTTTGCTGTGCAGAAACTTTTTAGTTTGATGTAGTCTCACTTTATTATTTTTGCTTTTGTCATGTGCAGTTGTTTTTAATTTTAAAAATTTAATTTTTATGTAGTTACACCATTCTTTTTCTTCATGGGTTTTTCCTTTTGTATCATTTTAAAAAAGGCTTCCCTCACCCTAAATTTATATCAGTAGACCCTTAGATTTTCTTCTTGTTCTTAGTTTTTTTCATTTATGTTTGATTTTTAATTTATTTTGGTATAATGGTAGAAGTGTGAATATGAATATTTCTGCTCAGAATATCTAATTTATTTACTTTCATATCAATTTTTCACTAATTTGAAATACTTCCACTACCAGTTACTAGATCCTTACATTCTTACGTATATTGAGTCTGTCCTTTCTATTACTAAGTTGTTGACTTTGGCAGCAATATTGCACTATTTATTATCACTTTATAATATATATTTGTATCTAATAGAGAAAGTTTCTTATTACTAAACTTTGTTTCACAAATTTGGAATGAAATTGAGTCCTATAATCTAGTTCCTAAGAAAAACTCTCATTCGGATTTTGATTGGGATTGCATTAAATTTATAGATTAACTTGGAGAAAACTGATATATTTACAATATAGACACTTCCTATCTGGAAACATGACTAGCACTACATTTTAACTCTTCTCTTATGTCCATCAGTAGTTTGTATTTATCTTCCCTTAAACCCAGCATATTTTATTGCCCTTTTAGTAATCTTTGTTCATTATACCAAGAGCATTACTTAATGGACAATTGCTATTTCCAGCATTAAGTCATCTGCTCCTCAACTCCACCACTCGTATCAATCTGGGATTTGCTGTTTACCTGTTCAGTTTCACCAATTAGTAGCAAAGCTGGCAATGTTTGTATTTACTGGAAGTTTTCATAGAATCACACGGTCATGGGAGAATGGCATTTCTACAGTGAGAGAGGGAAAATTCCAGTTGTTTTTCCTTCTTCTTTTTTTGGTCCAGTTTTCAATTAGTTCCTGAGATAAATTGTTCTGGCTCACATATTGCAATTTTATGGTGACTACAGGGTGTGAATTGAGGAGTAAAAAGGAATCTTCCTATGATCATTTGTCTCCCAGGAGAGGATACCTTCTACCGTGAGAGGCCCATTCTTTTGGTTTAGGCTCTGTCTCCAAAACAATGAAAATAAATCTTAGAGGAATAACTCCTTAGACTCTTATAACCTGGTAACATTTTAAGTTGCACGTTATTTCCATCTGGATTATTGTATAAGAGCAAGACTCTGACCAGTATTAGACACTGGACATAGCAGTTTTAATACTGGGATGGTTGGTAGAGGGCTGGGGGTAATAAGAGGACATCACGAAATGGCAAAGCTGGAGGAAGAGGTGTACTGTTTTAAAGAGGGAGAGAAGATCTTTATGAGAAGTTAGGAGAGTTCAGAAAATGAAACTTCTTCTTTTTTTTTTCTTTTTTCTTTTTTGTCTATGGCTTGTCCTGCCTAATTATATAGAAAAATTGCATGAAGAATAGAGGAATAGAGGGGGTGGAGGTTATAGCTGCTTTTACAGTAAGATCCATTAAGTTTCCTTCCCACTAGCCTAATCTCAGCCAACAGAAGGCAGGGTTATTATTATCGAAAAGGAAGCCAGCAGCAGGGCTCCTACCATGTATAGAATTCTACTGTCACCAATGCAGTCTTTTTTAGTGACACATTAAAACAAACATCCAGACCATAATTACTTAAAAAAATCTTTCCCAACTGTAATCATTAGGATAATCATTCAATACTGCATTTTCTAATAAAATATAGCCACTTTATTCTACCTAGTAATCTATGTGGCTTTATTACTGATGTGACAAATAAAAAAAAAATCACTTCCATGCAGTTACATTGCGTGTACAGCACACACAGCTGCCACTTGAAGCTCAGCTCACAATCAATTTGATAAGTCAATCAGTTTTCATTTTGTCTTCATCTCCTAGGTAACCAGAACATCCATCCAGACCCTTGCCAAGGGAGAACACTTAAAAAGTAATATGTATTCATAATCGGTTTTCTTCTAACACTGACTTAATAAAAAAGCAAAGAGCTACCCATGCAGTATTTTAAATCACAGTAACACAAATTTTCTTTGATTCTGGAGAGAGAGCTTGAGGGGAAACGTACTATAGAATACAACATCATTATAATTCAGTCTCTTATGATCTCTCAGGAACAAAAACTGCACCACCTGCTTTGTCTATTATGTGTTTAATGTGAATAACAAGCATCCCACTGCTGGTTATTAAAACAAATCATAAGCCATCTGACATTATACTTATGACTCGTCCCCTGCTTCTTGACTCTGAGAAAGACACAACTTGGCGGGGAGGAGTGTATTGGGGCAAACATTTTGATGTGAATACAAGGCATCTGGCCTCAAAGGAAGTCATTTATCTGCCTCCAAATCCCTAAAAAAAACCCATTATGTAAAATATAATTATAAAACAGTATTATTGGCACAATGTAGAGGATGAAAATTTCTAACAGTTGCAAAAAGTATTAAGTTTTGCCTTACCTGAATCATCTTGGTGTGTGAAGTCATGAGAAAAATGGAACATTTGGTGTTTTTAGGAATAACTCCCATGCAGGAAGTCATGGATCTTGCTAAGTTTGTTGATACAATATGACATTCAAATTCCACTGACTGTACAGGCTTCAAGTTCTGCTGGGCCTGCCCCATCTACCTGGACATAGCTAATTGGCTTGTTGGCTATTATTTCCTATGGGACGTTTTAACCCATGCCTTGTAAAGGTTCAACACCAAATATACATTGGAGAACTTACATATAAATATATATTGAAGAAGAGTAATATTTGCTGAATAACTACTGAAACTGAGAAAAGGAAGAATTTGAAAGCAAAATAGTATGGATGAGATTATCAGTCCTTGACTTTCTATGTTACAAATATTGTTTTTGCTTGAATATTTTAAAGGGCTTGAAAACTATTTAAGGTCTTGGTTTTATATCCAAGAGCAAAATGGAGTCAAAGATTAGACCTAGCATGCTCTTATAGGAAGACCACTAACCTGAAAATCTGTCCTGGCTCTCTTAGGGCCATTTGGTGGGGATTTGATGAAATCACTCATTTCTGTTTGGGCCTCATCTGTCAGATGAAGTGTTGATAAAGAGGACATTGAGTTTCTCCCAACTCTGAAATGCTGTGATTTTATCTAATAGACTAGGAACACTTAAGGAGTTCCTTCCTACCCCTGCATATGTACGTATAGACTATTTCAAATGCTCTAAAACTCTGAGGAACACATAACCAGAAATTTAATACTTAGCAAGATTTATATTAGAGTTTCAAAATAACATTTGGCTGGGTATTTATACAATCATTTTTTTTAAGTCAAAAGCTAAAATATAACAAAACAAAAGCAAGCAGTGCCATGTGTTTGGATTTTAATCTGCTTGAGTTCATTTTATTTTATATCATCCTGCAATGAAAGAGCCAAACTCTTTTCAGCTAACAGAAGAGCCCATGATGTGTCAATTAATTCAAGGCTTTTGAGGTTATTTACAACCCATAGTAAATACATTCCATTTTTCAAAAACAGATGCCATGGACTAAATAGTATTTTACTAACTCATTAATTAAGGTTCCATTCATGAAGAGTTAAAGAAGAACTTCGGGGTAAACATATAAACATTTCTGGAAACTTCTTGATTCTTCTTGGTAAACATAACAAGAGACAGAGTTTAGATTAAAACTTAATAAGACTTTTGTCTCCTACAGAGCTCTTTGAAGCTCCTCTGTGGTTCTTGCTGAGGAGAATAACAATCAGTGCATAGGACTTTGGGAAATTTCAGGCCTCCTAAAACTCTTCATGAAATGCCATTGTTACCTATAGTTGATTTTAATTTTAATGATATCCAAACCATTATATTATATATGTATATAATATATTTTAATAAACATATAAATATAATATACAAAATACTATATATTGACATTTATTTAATATAAAAATAAAATATATAAAATAAAAAATATATATTCCATTTCTTCCCTTTCCTCTCCTCTCAACCTCTCCTCTGTCTCTCTTTGTCTCTCTATCTTGTCTCTGTCTCTGTCTCTGTATGTCCACACTTAGCTTTAATGCTTGGGAAAAGGCATAATGAGAATCACTGTAAGTTGTGTGTCTTGAAAGCTGAAGATATTTTCCTACCAACTCTGCTCTATAGATCTCTTTTGTTTCCCTTCTTTCTTGCATAGAAATTGAGAAACTTGCCTTCAGCTAACATGCCAGTATGTAAGAATATTTAGTTATAACTTTATGTACTATATACTGGTATTTCCATTATAGTTTCAAACAGTTTAGGTAATTTTCAGTGCTGAATTTAAGCATGTTAGATTCTAGAAATATCAATTGAATACACAGTTGAGAATTAATCCTAAGAAGTTTTTAATTTGGTGTTCTAGAGGGAATCACACCCTTAAATAATACTAGATAACAATCCCAACTCTTGTGCAGCTGGGCTCTTGGCTCTGCTGTCACCACCATCTTAATTATTTCTAACTGTCTGTACCTCTTTGGGTCACTCCCTCAATAGTCAGGGTCTTTCTAGAGAACACCCGACCAGTCAAGACTGGGTTTCATGCCTTTGGCCTAATTGCTGAAGCATTGGGGGAAGGAATCAATTCCTTAAAGTTCTGAAGTGAGAAGTGAAGCCCTGAATCTCACTTACATTGCAGACCTCAAAATGAAGTAGAAGTGTCCAGGACGTTTTGTGTTCAAGACTTTTTGTATTCTGGCTGTGCCTACCTCTTCAACATGATTACCCAATGATCTCACCCTTGTATCCAGGGCTTCTCTTGAACTGAATGACTTGTTATTCTTTGTATATATTATGTGGCATCTGGTTTGGTTAGTTTTTTTTCAAGTCAGAAAAAAAATCCTTTTTGAGAAGATCAAATACCAGTTGTTGGTAAATTGAATTATAGAATGTAAAATATATTCTGAAGTCTAGGAAAAAATGAGGCTACAGGAAGGAAACTCTAGCAAGAGAGTTTCCTTCTGGATGAGACCTCTTAGGACCTGTAAACTCTGAATTTACATATTCCTACCATAACATCCTAGAGGAATTTAAAGATTAAAAATGATTTGAGTAGATAATTTTTATTAGCTAAATATATATTACTTAAAAAATCAACTTAAAAGAAGTGCATTTCCTTGACTTATAGGAAAACATACATTTTATTCTGAGAGAAGAACATGAAGAATTATCTTTATGTCCAGAGCATTGAACAGATGAGACTACAAACATCTATTGTAAAGCAACTTTAATTTTGTTTCCCTTTTCTTCAAATCCACCCTGTGGGACTAGTTATTCTGCTCCCCCTGCAGAAAATCTCAGGTCACTTCAGTCTTCCAGATAACCTCATTTCAATCATTGGTATGTCTAGATGTGTGTAATAATAAAATAATTTTGTTTTAAGTCAAAGCTTCTTCCCTTCCCCAGGGGAGGTCTGCTGTAGTCCGGACCCTGCATGAGGAGGTGGGACATGACCAGCTTCCTCTCCTTCTCCCACTGTAGTCTCTTTCTTTCCTTCCTTTTCTTGCTGTCTGTGTTTCTGGCTTCACCAGGATCATGCAGAAGAAGGGAGCAGGAAAGATTTTACTTATTTGTCTTGCCATCAGCATTCTTTGGGCTGGGCAGATGGAAAATGATGGGTTGTAGGATCTTTGTAGACCTTTCCTCAGTCAGGGATCTCTCCCCTGAAGTCTCTTGACATGAAGGGTTAATCTTTCAGCTGGTCATATCAGGGGACGTATATCAACCTCTCCAGATGGACCTTTGGAATTTTTTTCATCATGCTCAGGTGGAAGAGAGAAACACTCCCTCTTCTCCTTCATAGTAGGGGAGAGAGAAGCAGCCACAGTGCTCCGACAATTTTTTTCAAAATAAATTCTCTTTCAAATACCTAGTTTCAACCTCTTAAAACACAAAGTGGGTGCTAAAATAAAAGTTGCAAAATTGGGTTTTGACTATCTCCTTTTCAAATATTGTTATATTTTGGTGGTCTAACAACTCCATTTGGAACATGATAGTAATATATAATATATATATATATATATATATGTGTGTGTGTGTGTGTGTGTGTGTGTTTTATTAAACTGTAGTTGACTTACAATATTATATTAGATTAATTTATATTTTTGACTTCGGGCCTCAGTCATAACTGATATTGAGCCTATTTTAACATTCTTCTGTCTTAGGATCTTCCTAAACACACCAACAAGTTGAAACATACTAGATATTTGCTAAATGTATAGCAGAATCTCATAACCTTGACCCTTGGCCTGCAAGAAATATGTGACTCTAATAAAACTCTAATAGAGTTTTAGTCTTAAGGTATTTTGGGGTGGGGAGTGCTCTTCTTATCTTTTCTGGTCTCCTGAAGTCCTACATGAACTTTGGTAACTGCTACTTAACTGGGCCAGATGTCTAATTAGCTACCTATTGCTGCTCCCATTTGTGTCTCTTGTTCCAGGTATTCACTTCTTTTATCTGTATTTTTGCCATGGTATCATTCGAATAAGAAAAACACATTAGCTCTCTCTTGTGAATGTTAAAAGCTTCCTTGGGGAATAAGAAAAAGATTCACCTGATTTTCTGTACAGTATTTCTCCTCATTCTATGGAGAAAGGGCTTCCTTAGCTTCCCCACATCAATAATAAATTATTAAAGAGGTCTCATGGGCAAGAGAGGGAAACGTGGTTCTGCTGATAGCACTGTGACAAATACTCATATTAATTATAAAAAGTAACAAGGGTGAAAGTTCAAAATCCAAACCTTGCTCTCAGAAGAGCTTTTTTCTTTCTTTCTTTCTTTTTTTTTTTTTTCCTGAGATAGGTTTCAGCTTTCAAGATTGAGCTTCCTGAAAAATAGACTGCAACCTGATCCTAAAAATTAGTTTAGCATACTGTGTTTTTTTTTTTTTACTTTGGTTTTTAAAGGGGAAACACCCAAATGAGCTAAAAAATTAATAATCCAGTGTACGCCAGAGTCAGAGCCCAGGACCAGACCAGATAGTAAGCGAGAGGCTATTTGGAAGCCCTGGGCATGGGCCACCATCTAAAATGGAAGGTAAGTGTGGAAGTACAGGGCCTGTGACCGCAGACCACAGAACAAATGCAGGGTAAGGTAGGGCAGAGTAAAAATAAACAGCCAAACGACTTGACTGTAGCTGAGTTGAAAACCAGAGGACATTTTCGGTCAATGGAGGCAGAGTGTATGAGAACAAGGGCCACCCACTTCAGGGACTTTTGATAACAGTTTGATAACGTGCCAAGATTCAGTTTTATTGGCCTAGCTGCCTGCACGGAGAACTTTCCTGTGGGCGTATTTAAAGAGCCCATGAGGCTCTAGGCAAATGGTCCATAAGGATGTCTTTCTTTTGTTATAAATACAGGGTAATGACATGCCTCATTTACTGGTTAAAGCCGTAATGGCTTATTCAGATCCATCATGCTAAGGATTACCTGGGGACTGTTGAACAGCCACATGTTTCTGCTGCCAGCAAATACATTTAGTCTTCCTATTGCAGTGTATTACACTGTGATATGTTGGTTCTTCATGAGTAGTTAAAAAAGCCCAGGTAGGGAAGGGAAAAAATGTAAGCCATGAAATTGGCCTCATCTTCCCATTGATTATTTCCCACAATCCTATTATCTTTTCTTTAATTTTTAAATTTTTTATTGAAGTATAATTGATGTACAGTGTTTAGTTTCAAGTGTACAGCACAGTGATTCAATCTATTATCATTTATTTGCAAAAGAAAAGCAAATTTAATTATAAAATAGGTCACTTTTGTAGAAAATATCTGGATATAGTCTATTTTCCATGAGTATAATAACACATCAGTTTATGATTCTGCCCACTTGTTTTCTAGACTTGTCAAGTTATATGAATTAAATGATTAAAACTTAATACTGACCCTAGCTCTTTATTCTTCCTTAAAGATTATTTTTCTGTGCTACTACTAAAGCAAGTATAGAAATGACTCCTAACATATAAAATCCCAGTCAAAAAGATGTCAAGAACTTAGTTCTAATTTCCTTCAGTTTTCTCTTTAACTTTTTAATAATTTTTATATTTCATATTTACTTCTTTATTTTTTTTAACTTTTACTTTCAATTTTTAAGCCCTTTACTAACATGCTGGCTTTGAGTAATAAGATAGCTGCTCTGAGACATATGAAGTAAATGAAGTTCTGATCCTGAAGCAGAATATCTGCAAGTGGCTTCGAACTAGGTTCTCCATGAATTTATCATGGGTAATTTAGCCCCAAAGAAAAGGGAGCTCCTCCTTGGCCCTGGCTCCAACACTTGGACCCTAATGGACACTCTCGTGGGGTGGAAGACATACTATCTTCTACTCTAAGCAGTTTATAGGGACCACGGAAATGTATATTGATGAACAGAGAGGCCTTCTGAGGATCAAAGACTCCAATGTCTTTAGGATCAATACATTCTCTCTTAATTTGAGCTGCTATTAACAAAGAACCATAGACTTGTAGCTTATATAAAAAACAGAAATTTATTTCTCACAGTTCTGGAGGCTAGAAGTCCAAGGTCAGGGTACCAGCATGGTTAGGTTCTGGTAAGACCCTTTTCCAAGATACAGCCAACCATCTCCATATTGTATTCTCACATAGCAGAAAGAGGGCAAGAGAGAGAACTCTCTGGAGTCTCTTTTATAAGAGCACTAATCCCATTCATGAGGGCACCACACTCATGCCCTAATTACCTCCTTAATGCCATCACATTGGGGGTTAAGCTTTCAACTTGAATTTTGGGAGGACACATTCAGTATACTGCACACTCTTTGGTAGAGGACAGAGTGCTGTTAAAATCAAAAGCCCTTGGTGTTTACCTTCACCAGCTTTATCTAGCTTCTGATGCACTTCTCTTTTCTACCTCAATGTTGACAGATTGCTGTTCAGCGCATACCAAACTTTCCTCAAATGGTAGATAAAATGCATTGACAAACCTCTTAGTAAAGATCCTTTTCACCTAAATTAAAGACTTTTTATACTGTCTACACTGGCAGATCATAAAGACTTCAGAAAAATAATATATTAGCAATCCAAAGTTTAAAATTAAAAATTAAAGCCAATATTGTTTGATTTCTTTCTAAGCGATGAGCAGACTGTTAGGCATTTTACATGTGTTATTTCATTTAATAATACATGTTCATTTAATAATACATATTCATTCAATAGTACATTGAAGGGATGGATGGCAGTTATTCTATATATAACTCAAAATGCAGGGAAGAATTTCTTTAATTTTGCCTTACAGATGAGTACACAGTTTACTGGCTAAAAGAAACATTTCATTTGTTTGCCTATTTCTTAGAAATATAATTAATAAATAAAATTTTTGGTTGCTGAACATAAGCAAGCATTATTGTCCTGAGAAAAGACAAGTTAGTAAAATTTCTTCTATTTTCATATAGTTTTGCTAGCTTGAGGAGACAGTTGATCGTATGTTTTTAATCACTTATGGTGTGTAATGGATACTGGAACAGACAACATGCTCTTGCAATCAAGAATAATATGTAAATTGGCTTTTAAAAGGAAGAAGGTTTTAGATTCTACTGTATGAGTGGTGTCAGGGGTCTAAATCAATATGTATTAGCATACTCTACTTCTACTACATTAAATCTTCCTCAAGGATTTTGAAAACAAAACAAAACAAAAACTTCAGTTACAACAGAAATACTCCTGGGAAGATTAAATAGAATGGTGTTGATATTATGTTTGTTGATGTACCTGAAATATATATCCATGGCTTTTAGGAAATAAAACATATAATCATTTGAATTAAGTAGAAAAGAATCAGGTCAGATAAGGACAGTTAAATCTTTACAGCTTATAAATTCATTTGTTTGTTTATTTTAAAACCCATTACTCACACATATACAAGCAGTCACTTCACTGGCCTCCAATTCATTTTTTTCTCTTTTTCAAAAAATCACACAAAGTCCCCCACTATATAGATATGAGTTCTCAGGTTTATTGCTTAGTTTTGGTATCATATATTTTTTAATATGTGAAACAGGAATCATTTTTTCTTTGTAGCACTTTTGCAAAGATTAAATGAAATAATGAATTGTCAAAACTATATTAGACGTTCTAAACATAGTAGGTAATATCAATATTATTTTTATTTGTGTGACGATATCCTGCCATCACTGTTGGCAATGATGTGATTAAACTAGCAACAATCGGTTGTGGTTATGCCTACCAGGTGCCAGAAAACACTGGGCTGAATTTAGCTTTACTTCAGTCCATTTCATTTGAGTAGGCCATGTTATTCCCATTTTACAGATAGAGGAAGCAAATAATTTATCAAACAGTTGATCAATGGTAGAGTATGGATTCAAATGCAGGCGCCAGTGCCATTCATTAAAAAAGCAGTCAGCTAGGATAGTTGTGTAGCAAAGCATTTATGAGCCTGGACTCTGGGGCCAGATCAGCTGGATTTTACTTCTGCCATTTCCTTGCAGCATGACTTGGGCAAGTTGTACATTTACTCTCCTTACCTCAGTTTCTTTATTTGTAAAATAGGAATAGCAATAACATTACCTAACTCCTGGGGTCATTATGATTATTAAAAGGTCATTATGATTATTAAAAGAGGCAGTGTTTATGAGGCACGTTAGAACTGTGCCTAGCACGTAGTAAGTGCTATAAAAGATATAGAAAACAAACTTATGGTTACCAGCAGATAAAGGGGGGAGGGATAAATTGGGAGATTGGGATTGGCATATACACACTACTATATATAAACTAACTAATAAGAACCTACTGTACAGCACAGGGACCTCTACTCAGTACTCTGTAATGACTTATATGGGAAAAGAATCTAAAACAGAGTGGATATATGTATATGTATAACTGATTCACTTTGCTGTACACCTGAAACTAACACAACACTGTAAATTAACTATACTCCAATACAAATTTTGAAAAATAAAGAAATAAGAGAAATTCTCCTTTGGACATGGCCTAAAAAATAAAATAAAATAGATCAAATAAAATAAAGAGGCTCCAAATTTCACTCTGTATTGGTAAGGAATATTTAAAGGTCAATTTTAAATAACCTTGTTTAGGGATTTCTGTGAGTTGGTTACAACCCACGGATCTAAAAAGGTCTGTGTTAAAGTTATCTGGAGACAACATTAGATTCAGGAGAGAGCAAATGACCAGACATCCTCTAGATCATAAGCCTCTTTATGTACATTATATCTCATCTTTCTGAGGCACCTTGAATAGCTTGACTGGCCCCCATTTGAAGGGCTGGTCTCTTATGAGCCGACAGTACCCACATCCACTCTAGGAAACAGGGAGCTCCCCTCCAGCCATACCTCTGCCCCAGATAGGAACCACCATTGGTAAAAATACATATTTTCCATAACAGATGACATTTTGAATTATCAGCTCTTCGAAAAGTTATTCAAAAAGGCTACAAGGAGACCTCAGCTCAGAAAGGAGGAGATAGGCCTCCTCACATATGTTACTGCCACATCTATTGCTCGTCTTATACCTCTTCACCCACTCAGAAGCGCTGAGGGGTGAACAAATCAGAAGGAATTCGATTATAGCTATACTGATATTTAGATTCAGTACAGTCACTCAGTGTTAAAAATGGTAGCATTATTATTGTTGTTTAAAATATTCTTTCCATTCTGACCTTAGAATCAGAACTAGTGGTATATCAGGCTAAAATGATAAGATTACCACTAGACCATCTCGCCAAGAGTTATCTTTCTGTTAAGAAACATGTCCTAAAATGGTTTTATACACATCCGTGGTAACTCTTCACAGTATTTAAAACTTCACTACCAGGAAACTGGTGGCAGAGTTATAATGTTACCCCTGTCCACTCTGCCATCCTTTTTCAATTTGGCAGCCTTGTGAAGCACTTAAGCAGCTTAGTGCCTTCAGTCTGACACTTCAGAAGTGGCCATCAACTAACAATTCTTGGCTTAATGTTACAGGTGCAACTGTGAACCTATCAGTGTATGACAAAGAGCTTTTTTCTTTCTAATTTGGGGTTCAGTGGCATCATTAAACACAAATATTTTGTGTTGATGTATTGGGATTGAAAAATCAAAATATCCAAGAAATTTCTGTAACAAATGTTGTACACATAGTAGATTTTTAAAGGATATTTGTTGAGTTCATTTGGGAAAAAAACTAATTCAAGAAAAAAATGGAAATGTATGATGTAATTGTCTAAAAGGTAAGTTAAGCAATCACAGTCAGGCATCATAGAATCGAGAAGTGTGCTAATCTGGAGGTGGGCTGAGGCCTCCTTGTAGCCTTTTTGAATAACTTTTCGAAGAGCTGATAATTCAAAATGTCATCTGTTATGGAAAATATGTATATTTACCAATGAAATATTTTCTTCATTTATCCAATATGTATTTACTGTATACTTAATCATGAGCCAGACAGAGAATAATGTGCTTGGGATATAAGACCCTCACCAAGCTGGTAACCTGGTATTTGTTCTGATTTTCATAAACACTTTGTGTTCAAATCTGCAGGAATAACTTCAGATTTTGATTAGGTGCATGCATTGTAATTAATGTTTTAGAAATATTGATGTGCAAAAATATTGGCACTTGTTGATTGCCTACACTGTCTAAGGTACCGAAGGCATTCCGCAGTTCCTAAGAGAGCCCAGGAATCTCCTGAAACTGAACCTGCTATTTGTTCTCTTTTACTCATCACAGAATTCTGTGCAGTATGTCTGAAACCCAATATTGTCTTAAAGTGAATATGTCTGAAACCCAAGAGTATGTTTCTGGGACATTTCATAGCAAACAAGATACAGCAAATAAATGAATCACATAGTAGAGGTTATATTGGTGGACAAACTTCCTTGAAGGTTTTTCAATTTATACAAAAGATATGGTGGCATCAAATACAGAACTTAACTGGAGATTTTAGATATGCAGAGTTTCTATATTTTCCACATAGTAATTATGTCACTAAATATATTTTAGATCAATACTGGTTCAAACAAAATCCTAATATGGAGTTTGGAACAGTTGAAAACTGATCAGAGGATAGTGGGATAATTTCTTGAATTTTAAAGGTCAAAACCTTGTACAAATCTATTATTACACAGTGTAGTTTTAAGTAAGTGCGTTTGTTTTGAAGAAAATGAAGAAAAGAATCATAGGGGGTTATTGCTCCAGTGAAGGATGCTTTGCTAGAGGTATTATAACACATAAAGTTAGGAAACATTTATTGTTTAAGTCTTATAATTTCCCCTGTGTAAATTGTTCCAATTTTTATAATGATAGGGATGGCTAAATCATCTTTTGTTTTATGTTTCTCTGTTGGCATATTGGTTCCAGATAAATGACTCAAATTTAGCCTAGTCTGGTTACTCTTTGAAAAGGTTCATTAAAATAGATGAAATGTCCCAGAAATATACTACAATTACTGATGTTTTTTGAAACAAACAAACCCACTTTAAAACAATATTGGGTTTCAGACATATTCACTTTAAGACAATATTGGGTTTCAGGCATACTTCATAGAATTCTGTGATGAGTAAAAGAGAAAAAATATCAGGAAACTATTTGGTACATTGATTTTCTGATTTTTTTGCAATTCTGAAGCATTGCCTTCTCATATTTTTTCCATCATAGACAACTGAGTCCAAACTCTGTTCATGATTCTCTTCATGAATGCAATTCCATTCAGTTGAATAATTTAGGTCCAATGCTCTTTTATCTGTTCATGTGTTTTAAACTGTATAGCTAAAAATGTAGGAGTTGAACTATATGTATGATGATTTTTTCCTCTAGTCTCCTTCATTTTGAACTTGTGTTTAACAGGTATTTCATTTTAAAACAAACTAAAATTATAAAACAAAGAAATGAACTTTTTTCCCTGAAGGTATAAACCTAGGAGTTGAGGAATGATTACTGTATGCCCAGTGAGCACAATTAATTGAACTCTAAAACATAAATTCTACAAATCACATTTTATTTAGAAAGTGCTACATATAATTCAATTATGTAATAAAGCATAAAATGAGTAGAATGTGAAAAATAACCTATAACTTAAAGAGTCCAAATTTACATCTGTTTATAATCATCTGTGTTTGCAATTTGGATTTTTCTTGGTGACCAAAGAATTATTTAGGACTGTTTTGGGGTCTTCAAAAGGTTGGGTTTTCTTACTTAAATATTGAATACTTGTAAATTTATGGTTTATTGCTTTGTGGTGAGAGAAGGTGGCCAGTACAATTTCAGTTTTGGGGTATCTGGTATTCCCTTCAGAGACTCATATTTTATCAATATTTATAAATATTTCATTGGCATTGAAAAAGTGTGTTCTGCATTTGAGATAGAAAGTTCTATAAATATCATTTGAATGCAAAAACAAAAAAAGAGTCCAAATTTACTCTTAATGGCATACAGCCTAATTGAAACTCACAATACACTGGAATTGTTGGCTGGCTTACCTTTCAAAAGAACACCATATTGGAGTCACAGTCAGTTAGGCTGAAGGAATGAATGCACACGGGACAAATAAGTCTAGCCAGACACACAGACATGATCTACATTGTTTTGAAATCACTGCCATGTTCAAATTCTCATATGGACAACTTGGACTGTCCATAGTTAGAATGGTTAAAAAGACAAGTGGTTTAACTCAGGGAATTCACGTGGTGGGTCAAGTATTCCCACAAATAACTGTAGAAGTTTCATTTGGTGAAGACCTACAGCCAGAACTCTTGACAGATTATCACTGCAACTTATTTGCTTCTTCTTCTCTGTCCCATATTTAACCTCTTCATAATAGTCCCACTGCCTCCTTCTCAAAATCCCAGCATTCTACATCATCTTTTTAAAATCCATTTTTATCTATCAGGAGTCCACTTTTCCACAAATGTAACTTGTCTGTGTTGTCTCTTTCTTTCACAGGTAAGGTTTATTTTTAAATAATGTGAATCATTCGTGGATTATAACTGGAAAAAATAAAACATTCAAATACCAGCTATTGAGGGAGACAGAAACAACACTTAAAAACAAACTTGGTTTTAAAGGGATGCCTAAAATTTCTGAGATTTTCGAATGCTTCCACTTAAGTTTTTAGCACCATCATTATGAAAGATCCATCAGATTTTGACAGCTCTGTTTATTTAAGAAAGGTGAAATGAAAAACATAACAATTTAGTCTAGCTTTCAGGAAGCAAAATTCTTCTTTGACAGTGTAAGTATTAGTAAGGACCACTTTCTAATGTTCTTAGAAAACATAATGGCTTCTGAACATTTATTTGAACGTTTCAACCAAAGTGCTTTTGAAGTTAGTAGGATTTTTAGTATGGCAAAATATTTAAAGAGAATTTCCCAGATTTGTTATGTATGTTGTATGTAATGCTACCAGTTTCCATATTTACTCTGCACTGTGGCAAGTGTGTGATAGTAAGGATAAGTATATAGGGAGAAACATGATATTATATATTTTTGTCCAAATATTTAATGGTTGTGTTAAATATTAACTTGGAGGCAAATAGAATTTCTGGCAGATAACCTTGTTGAGAAAAAAAAATGTAAAATAACACCTCTGCTTTTCCCCATTGTTTCTTTTAGGAATAAATACAGTAAATAGGCTGGAATCACTACTACAGTCTGAGTAGACAGCAAGGCAAGAAAAGAAAGCATACATGTGTATTTTAAGACAAAATTGGGAGCTTGGGTTTTAGAGATTCAGGTGATGGAAAGGGATATTTTCTTCCACTGTTTTTTGGGGGGAAGAACATAAAAATATAACT
This sequence comes from Mesoplodon mirus, assembly GCF_964341445.2. Classification (NCBI taxonomy): domain Eukaryota; kingdom Metazoa; phylum Chordata; class Mammalia; order Artiodactyla; family Ziphiidae; genus Mesoplodon; species Mesoplodon mirus. The sequence goes on from NC_138982.1 coordinate 121,640,722, forward strand.
TAGTACAGCTATTATTTTCTTACTGAAAATTTCTCTCTCCCACTAATAAAGGAAGGAAAATTTGTCCCAAATAGTTCAAGTCTGCTACAGCTCTTTCTGAAAGGCAATATTTTTATTTTTAAAGGATCCTGCTGTTTTCATTCTCTCAAGCTGAAGTTTAGTCCTTAACTTTACAGTTTTGTTATGAATAAATCATCTACACTTTTAGTATGTGTCAGAAAGTTTTAAAGCTCAGGTAATAGGAAGATGTTATTTTCCTTCTTTCTCTTGAACTATTGATGGTAGTGAAAGACAATGACATTTCAGTGAAGCAGGTTTGCCAAGGGAGATTTTGCAGATTTCATAGACGTGGTGTACTGCAGGTTACTATTCTATTCTACATGTTCCACAGGGCTTCTCAGGCATTCCTGTTTCTTCTTCAGAGAAGACTGAAAATGGGCCCAGTTCACTCAACAAATACTGAGTGCCTACTATGAGATGGACATCATTCTAGGTGTATCTTTAATATTCTAATTAAGGTGAAGGAAAGTCATGTCTTTTAATGTGACAAGTACATTTAATTCTCTATTTGAAGTTTATCCGTGTTGCATCTCCTCTGTTTTGAGATGGTGAAAACTTACAGGATACTGACAGGAGCAAGAAGGATTGGTGGCTGGGCATTGGGATGCTGGTGCTGTGAGTGTCTGGGCATTCAGCTGTTGGTATCATCATCTCCCAGGCACCTAAACTAAATGACATCATGACTTCTGCCATTTTGCTCTCATTTGTCATCACAAACATTATTTTCCTTTAATAAATACATCATTCCCCTCTATCTTTTAATTTCTATTGACCATCTTTATGTCAGACCCCACTCTCACCCTTAGATTATTGCAATAGCCCCTGACTTTCTCTCTGTCCAAATGATAGTCTAGATTAATCTTTATAATGCTTTCCTATGAGTCTGTCCCTTGTCTGCTGAAAAATTTTAAAGAATATCTCTTCAAATAATCTTAAAGCACTCTGTATCACCTTTATTAATGCACATACGATTTTAGAATAACTTAACTATCATACTCTAATTGAGCAGGTAATTAATTGTACATTTGAAGAAATTGAAGCCTAAGAAGCTTAACTTACTGGTCCAAGTTTACTAGTTATTAGGAAGAAGTGTTGGAAATAAAACAGAGGTCTTTTAAATTTCAGGTCTGTGTACTCCCTCTTGTCACATGTCTTACATTAAATTTGTTTTTTTCTCCTCCTGTGAGAACTCCTAAAGGTTAGTCACTATGAAAAAATACCCGGAAGAGATAGAAAAGAATACTAGTGAATGGGGTCATGATGCTACAGGATTTACAAATAAAAATTGTCCACTTGAGTTACTGTGCTACCTTAATTATATCTACAAATGTGGCTGTGGTGGGATTGTGGTTGTTTAATAAATGGGTGAATGAATAAATAAATTAATGGATGAATGAATGAAAGACAGTATATTGAATATGGCATTCAGGATATAATTTCAGTGTAAAAGCTTGTTGGGAGTTCTAGTAACTGTCTCAGGGAATCAGGGACTATACATTAGGAACCACTGTGGGAATCTAATTAGTTTTGAAATTTCTTATGTTATTTGTTTGATTTTTCCAGTGACTTGACTGCAGAGATTACCTGATCAATAATGTACTGGCTTCCTTCCTTCCTCATCTCACATTCTCACTCCTGTTACATGTGTGTCTTGTGATCCCCTCTCAGATAAACTGCTTTCACTCAAATACTTGTTTCAGCATCTGCTCTTGGGGAACACAGACTAAAAATTATTTAGGGTAAAACTTAGCTCTAATTGTCTGTGCTGGTCATTCAAAAGCAGTTCTGGTGTGGTCATCCCTAAGAATTTTTCTACTTAAAATGCTGCCAGTGGTCAGCTATCCACTGTCATTTTTTCAACTGCTCTTCTTAGGTCCTTGCAAATATTAGGGATGATTTCAGCCTACTTTGATGGAATTTTTAAGACACTAAGTTATTGAGAGTGGTTGAAGGAGTATTCTTCTGTTTCCTCTATTCTTTACTACACAAACAATGCTAAGTGATACACAAGTATTATGAATACCGATCTTCTGCTTCTTAATAATAGGACTGGAAAGAAAACTTAGTAGAACTGAATCTCCATTTCATTGGCTTTTGGGGATGGAGACAAAGGAGTTTGCTCAAAACATATATCTAGGCTCTGTGGGTATAAGCTGGTTTGTTACTACCACAAAGAGGGGAGATACTCTTATCCCCTATATTATCTCTCCTGGGCAACAATGCTGGGCATCTGCCATGATAACTGGTAACATTCAGTCTAATGATATATTATTGAGAGCTGATTAAATGGGCTGTCTTGTTCTCTTTCCTGACAATGACAGTAAGCTAGTAAGGAGGTATAGTTTGTGAACTTTGAAAGCATTATGTGCAAGTAAGTTTTGTGCTTTGAAATGTGTGTAATTTCTGGGAAGCTTACTTAATGAAAACGAGTAATCTTTGCCAATCTTGTTTGTTCCCCAAGCTAGGAGAAAAGAAACAAAATGCAAGTGGTGGAATTTTAGTGCAAGTTAGGATGCGTTTTGTTTCACAGATGGGAATCTGACCAGCAACCTCCCCAGTCTTCCATCTCTCATGATATTTCTCTTCATCATTCTGCCTGGGTTTCCCCTTGACCATCTCACCTTCCAACTCTCCAGGAGAGAAGAGGTGGTGAGCTTAGTTAGTCAACAGCCAGCTCAGGTTAATCCTATTGAACAGACCTCTCAATTCAGGTCACCTCGTAGGCTGTTAGCCAATGTTGTCAAATGAGACACAGATCCTAGTTCAAAAAAGTGTGGTCAAGGTGGCTGTGTTGGGGTCAGGAGCTTGTGTTTTGTCCAGTTATCAACAGCCAGGGTGGCAGAGTCAGGGTGGAATAGAGCAAGGAGACCCATGTGTTGGAAATGCTCATAGTTGGTTCAAGAGGGGATTGTAGTTAGGGCAAATACTCTGAGATTTCTTGGAAGGGTCAGTGTATGGGTCAAATACCTTGCTTGGCCAGTCTATCCCACCCTTCCAATTCCCTTCACGATCTGATTATAACCTGCCTGTCTAGTCCTAATTCTACGACTTGTTAGTTGCATGACCTAAGAAAAGTTACTTAAACATTTTAAGTATCAGCTCCCTCATATGAACAATGTAGATTAAAATGTAGAGCTGTTGTAAGGAAGATATGATCTGTGCACAAGTTCTTAACACCATGTTTGTCACATAATAAACAGCCAAAAATGCTAGTTATTTTCATTATTATTGTAAGCTATGTGTTCCTAGCCTATGCTCAAAGCAAACAGAAATGTGGGTATTAGTGGAAGTTAGTTGAAAGTAGTATTGTATGTTATAGAAACAGATACGTAGGGAATGCAAAATTAGTATTACAAAAATAAAAAACCTGGCTTTTATTTTTATCCTTGTTTCTTGTAATTTCACGAATTAGCTTTGCTGTAATAACTAACATTGCCTCAATCTCATCGGCTTATAAATAAGAGTGTATTTCTTATGCGTGTTTCATATATGGGGCAGCTGTGGCTCTGCTCCATATGTCTTCTCATACAGGGCCATGGATTGAGGAAGCAGCTCCTGTGGGGGACTTGCCTATTTTTGAAGCAGAGGGAAAGAGCAATAGAGCTGGGGGAACTCATGATGCTCTAAACGCTTCTGCTTGGGCATGGCACATGTCTTATTTACCCACATTCCGTTGGCCAAAGCGTTATATGGCCAAGCCCAAAGTTAATGAGGCTGGGGACTCTTCTCTTCCCATAGAAAGCGCTGGCTAGTCATATGGAAATGGATGGGGGTGGATAATCTTCTTACTGGGAAGGGTGATAGTGAATAATTGCAAACAACTATACAACCTTCAGCAAATGGACTTCAAGGGTACTTTCTGTTTAAGCCCAACATTTCTTTTTTTTTTTTTTCCCTCTCAAGAAGCAAGAAGCAGTTTTGAAATTGTTTACATGGCTCAAACAATACTGACTTGAAGTTCTATGGAGACTTTAAGAAATAACTGTGGGTTGCTAGTCATCTAGAGTATGCTCCGCATCACTTTAATAACATCAATTTGAAAAATTGTAGTCTAGATGTTGAAGGAGGTCATCAAGAGAATGTGACCCAAGAGCTGGACCTGGGCAATTGGAGGCTTCTCAACCCCTTGCCTGTCCTTGGAATGTACATTCGGCCCATCATTCATTCCCTACTAGGAGCCACTTCAAGGACATAGCTTTGTGAGAGTAATGCATTGTTGAGGCCATCTGGACTGAATACATGGCTGAACCCAGTTAAGGCCTCTGTATAAGCTTTTTAGATTCTGGCAGGTAGAGGTAGAGATCTACTTGTCTTGCTGTTACCCGAGACAAGCAAGTTCCCTTGCTTATTAAAACTCCTAACATTCTGGAGTGATCTGCCTCTTTCTTCTGTCTTTCCTTGCCCTCTGGGAAGGGGCAGTTTCAGATTTCACCCAGGAAGCTCCCAAGTTTGCCATCCAAAACTAGGTCAAAGAACTGGTTAAAGGAATAAAGAGAAGATAAAAAGATACTGACAATATGACTGACAGCTACAAGCACTAGTCAAATTTTTTCATGTTTTTAAGTGCTTTCAAATTACAGTTGTATCCTAATACATATATCAAACATAGTCTACCTGAATGATTATCTTTAATCACCATCTATCATTTATATAAGTAATGTGTGATAAGGCATGAAGTCAAGCCCCCATCCTTTTATTTTTTACCTTTCTCATTTTGATAGATTTTTAAATTTTAAAATTTTATTCTTTAAACTCTTCAGTTCCTCTTAGCACAGAACATTGGTTTCTTCTTCAGTGTTAGTTGTTTGCTTTTACTTTATTTGTTATGGACCGAGTATTTGTGTCCTTCCAAAAGTCATTATGTTGAAGCCTTAACCTGCCATGTGGCTATTTTTGGGTATGGGACCTTTAAGGAAGTAAAGTTAAATGAGGTCATGAGGATGAGGCCCTGATCTGATAGGATTAGTATATTTATAAGAAGAGACACCAAAAATTCTCCCTCCTTCTCTCTCCCCCTGTGTACATTACCAAGGAAATGCCATGTGAGGACATAGCTAGAAGGCAGCTGTCTACAAGCCAGGAAGAGAGCTCTCACCAAAAACCAAATCAGCTGGAATCTTGATTTTGGACTTCCAGCCTCCAGAACTTTGAGAATATACATGTATATATATTTTTTATTTAAGCCACCCAGTCTATGTGTTTTGTCATGGCAACTGCAGTAGATATCATTCAATCAACAAATATTTGTTGAGTGCCTTACACTATTTTAAGTGTTGGAAATACAGCAGTGAATAAGATAGACAAAATTGTTGACTTCATGGAGTTTACATTCTAGTGGGGGAAACAGATCATAAATAACCAGTGAGTAAATATATAACATGACAACACAAAAAAACAATGAAGCAAGATAAAGAGTTAGTGAATGATGAAGGAAAGCTAGCTTAAGCAGTGATCCAAAAAAGCCTCTCTAATATGGTGAGATTTGGTCATAGACTTGAATGAAATAAGTAGTACAAATATCTGAGATAAGAGTGTTTTACGCAGAGGTTAGAGATGTGGTCAGAGGTACTGGAGCTTATATATGTGGCATTATAGGCTATTGTAAGGATGTTGAATTTTCTTATAAGTATAAAGGGAAAACATTATAGGATTTTGAGCATAAAATTGGCTTGATATTTGTTTTAAAATCTCATCCTACCTGCTGTATAAAAAATAGACTATAAGAGGCCAAGAGTAGAAAGAAGGAGCAGATGAGTTGGCATGTTATTGAAATAATCCAGGTAAGGAATGATGACAACATGGACTAGGTTGGCAGCACTGCAAGTAATGGGATGTGGTCAGATTTGGAAAATATTTTAAAGATAGAACTGATAAAATTACTGATGGATTGGCTGTGAGGCATGGAAAGGAAAGTGGACTCAGGGATGACGCCTAGATTTTTTGGCTAAGTATTTGGGTGAATGAAGGTGCATTTTAATGAAATGAGGAAGGCTGAAGAAGTGAGCTGGAGAGGGGTGCTGAGGAATTTGTGAGACTGTTTTGGATCTGTTATTTTTGAAATACAGATTTCTCCACCATAGACCTCTAGTGGAATGTCAAAAGGTGGGCTAGAGACATGTTTGGAGTTTGTCAGCATGTAGGAGGCATTTAATACCGTGGCCTTAGATGACATTGATTAGGTCTGAATGTAGCTAGAAGAGACAAGAGTATTGAACTCAGGGATACTCTGATATTTAGAGGACAACCAGAGGAGGAAGTTCAAGCAAATGAGACTGAGAAGCAGCAGCCAGAGAGGTAAGGGAAAAATCAGAACAGCGCGTTATCCTTGGAACTAAGTGACCGTCAAGAGATTCCTCATTTTGGTTCCAGTACCCTGGGTATGCATCACAAATTGAGCTTTGCTGCACTCACACTCCTGACTACCTGTTTTTTGATTCCAACTCTAGTTCACTCTGTCTAGTGTCCAGTTTCCTTTCAGATGAGAAATGTTAACTTTAAGTTTATTCTCCTTGCTCTGTTGGAGTAAAGTAAACCAGGTCATTCTAGATAGAAGGGCCCCAGATTCTAGATTGTATGTTAAATAAAACATTTATATATTCCTCCACCTTGATCCCCAGTGATATCAACTAAAAATTAATATATACCTTATATAGCTTAATTGAATGAGTGAATGGATTTCAGAGTGACGGAATTAATAACTAGAGTAATAGTTAAAACTGTTTAGAGGGTATATGCTAAGTCTCTATGCTTTCCCCATGACCTCATAGTAGAAAATACAAAGCCATCCTCTGTGAATGGTAAATCATGGGAGAATGTATGATATTGGAGGAAGCACAACTAGGTCATCCCCCTGTGAGGGATCTGTGTTCCTGAAACATCATTGGAAGAGTACTATGGACTGAATGTTTGTGTCCCCCACCCCTTCCCCATTCATACGTTGAAGCCCCAACTGCCAAATATAATAATATTTGGAGATAAGGCTTTTAGAATAATATTAAGTTTAGATGAACTCATGATGGTAGGGCCCTTATGTTGGGCTTAGTACCCTTATAAGAAGACACACCAGAAAGCTTGCTTCCAGTCTCTCTCTCTCTCTCTCTCTCTCTCTCTCTGTGTCATGTGAGAACACAGTAAGAAGGTAGCTGTCTGCAAACCAGGAGAGGGCCGTCACCAGGAACCAAATCTGCCAGTACCTTGATCTTGAACTTGCCATGTCTGTTGTTTTAGGCTCTCAGTCTATGGTGTTTTGTTATAGCATCCTGGACTGACTAATACAAGTAGGTTTCTGTCAAGGTTACTGTATTATTTTGCTGAAGCCGCTGCAACAAATTATCACAAACTTGGTGATGTAAAACAATAAAAGTTTATTCTCTCACTGTTCTGGAGGCTAGAAATCTGAAATCATGGTGTAGGCAGGACTGTACTTCCTTCAAAGGCTCTAGGGAAGATTTTATTCCTTGCCTCTTCCAGCTACTGGTGGCTCCAGGCCTTCCTTGGCTTGTAGCTGCATTACTCCAATCACTGCCTCTGTGGTCACATAGATGCCTCTCCTCTTTTTCAAATTTCCTCTGTGTTCCTCTTCTAAGAATACTTCTAAGGCACACCTAGATAATCCACGATGATTTCATCTCAAGATTCTTAATTTAATTACATCTGTGAATGAGACCTTTTTCCAAATAAGGTAACAGGCTCCAGGGATTGATGTGAATATCTTTTATGGGGGCATTTTTGACCTTCTACAGTCTCCCCCTTGAAGAATACTTCTTTATTTGGACACCTGGAGGTTAATCAAATGGAAGTTTTAAAGAGAAAAATGGGCACCGGGGAGTCTGATTTTTCCAGTCCCAAGCCACAAGTTTCCAGTTAATTTTGAATAGCCAGAGTAGTTGGCTCTTTCAAGACCCATGCTCCGCACACCCCACCCCCCAGTAATTTTATTTATTGCTTAATTATTTTTGCCTAGAAATGCTTTTCTAAATTCCATTCAAATTTTTGTTAACTTGTACTGAGAAGCTCTTAGGTGCTGTGTATTGTTCTAAGCTCTCTAATAAGCATGGATCTTTTTCAGTGTTCCCAACAAGAGAGGCTCTGAGAGGTTAATTGCTCATGTTCTCTTTGAATCTGATTTCTTTATTTCAAGCTCAATGCTTTCTCCACGTTTCCATAGAGATAAGCCTGGGAGGGCAGGACTGATGAAGGAGGAAGGAAGGAGCATATTAAGGTGTTAGCATCTATTGTCTACATGCCTAACTGAAGATTTAACAGGGATTATTTGACAGTTATAGAGCAAGAACGGGCTGTGGCTAGCTCTGGAGTGGCTAGCAACACTGAAAGAAGAGATAACCTAGCCACTTTAGTAGTATTTTTGGGTTTGGCCTATGCTAGGATATAGGTGGGTCTGATTGCTTAGCTGTACATGGTCCTTAGCTAACTGGGACCAGCTGATATTAAGAGGATGGGGGCTGGCTCACAACAAAGAGATTCCCCAGCTGGAGCTGCTCAGAAGGGGAGGTGGTGTGGAGGCTAAGTGGCTGTGAACAACTGGGTGGCCAGTTGGCTGCCTGTTCCAGCTGGTAATCTACAGGATGCAAGCCACCCGGCAGAGATAGTAGCAGGCAGGGGTGGGAAAAGCATGGGTCAGGACAGAATGGAGCTTGGGTAACAGAAAGGATGCCAGAGTGTGGAGCCATGAACCTAATCAGGAATGAAGAGCAACCAAGTGTCAAAATGTGCAGAGTTCTTGGCTGTGTATCTGGTTTAACTCTTATCTATAAAGACGCAGCTGCCTGGGGCAGGTATAGCATATGACACTCTTCTGAACTTGTGCCCTGGATCATTTTTGGCAGATATGCTCTAGCTTGTTGTCTCTCCTTGAATAATTACATTGGTAGAGGGGAGTTGGAGGATCTAGGGTTTAAAGCAGGAATTACCTTTACCCCTTATATGACCTTAGTATTCTTGATCTACAAATGTAAATATTTTTACATTCCATCGCTTTTTCTCATACAGAGGCTGTGAGGATCAAAAAAACAGTATACAAATGACTTTCCTGGAAATAATTTTTGTGTAATATAAACATGCCTTGGAAAGGAGTTGAAAAGGCACAAAATATCTGCTTTTCAAAGCATGAAAAACTAGTGATTAGCTATGGTAAAAGAGAAGGCAGGAGACAGTTTTTTCCCCCCATGAGAATAACTTTGGCTGCCCTACAATCTTCAATATGTATTTGTTCACCATGCTGAAATTGTTGGCCAGAGACTCTTATATGACTGTTTTTGCTGCATTTCTACCTAAAACTATCTCCTTACCTTATTTTTTCCCCAATTAACTTAGTTGCCAATGAAGAAATTAAAAATCTGAATGCTTTGAATGTATTTTGGAAATATTTCTCAGCATGATAATAAAGACATGGCTTCAACTGTTAGTCTAGGGACAACTGGCATCCTTTCCTTCATTTAATTCTGAATTTTATACTCTGGCAGATAGAACTGTGGGCATAATAATGATAGAGAAAAAGTTGGGTCAGGCGCAACTCGTGAGTCTTGACGAAATCTATGAGACTTAGAAGTTCAGATGAATTAAAGTTTCTAAACTGGTTTATTTAGGACTATACAAGTAAGACATAAAAATTGAGAAGAATGAAATTCTGCTTTATTTGTGCACAAATCTGAGGATGTCATCAAAAAGGACATTTTGCTCCTTTGCTTCCACGCCTAATTGAAAAGAGGCAATTCTGAAGATAGCAAGTCTATGGATAACTCTTTTCCGGAACTGGCAAGGTGCATCTCCACATGGTGGGGTAGGAGGGGAGTGAGTAATGGCCAAATCCACTGAGTCACTGCTTACCTCATTCTTTGACGATATCGTGAAGCATTTTGCCAATCTTTGGAAGCTCTATTTTATTGAAAGCCATGCTCCTGGAAACATCAACACAGAGCGGTAATGTCATGGGACTATTTTGGCTAACCCATAGAAGATGATGGAGACTTTCTTTGGAAACACGCCTTCTGCACTGCTCATCACTCACTGACCCGGAGAATTTTACATTATTAAATAGAATACTTCATAAGGCTGAACTGTATGCATTTGCATTACTTAACTAATGTCTGGTCTAACCTCAAGAACAGTGAATATATCTATTTTGTGGCTTACATTTGCTTGACCAGTTCTGCACAGCAGTGTCATTTCCCAGAGCCCAAAAGACTCTACCCACAAGAAAATTTCTGCTTTTACTTTTAGAATTAAAGGGAAAAACTTCTCACAGTTTTTAAAGTGTCTGTGTTGTCTGTAATTGCTGCTATATTAAGTTCAGAAACACTGAGTTTTGGACTCAAAGCACAATAAAAATGTAATATTTAAAAGTAGACATTTATGTGTTTTCTAAAAAAATTTTTATCGAATACCAAACAGTCTGATCCGACACTGGTTGCTTGGCTAGCTTAACCTTGATATATTAGAAAATTTTGATGCTGTAAAGCATACTTATAAGGATCAAAATTTTGCTATATGGCTATTAACAAGGGAAGAATGATAGAAGAAACATAATTGGTAGAGATTTATGAAAACATTTTTTTCCCCTCATCAAGAAGCCGTCTGGCTCTGGTCTTATTTTTATAGAACTGGTGAGTATGCACACTTTGTAGTGACTTTCTCAGAGATGGAAGTAAATGAAGGCTCCGCCTACTTCACAGTTCTCTTTTATTTCTATTTTTTTTAGCATGTATACCTTTCTAAATGATATAATTTACTTCTTTATGCTTTGCTTTGTTTATTGATGTATTAGTTTTCTAGGGCTGCCATAACAAAATACCACAGAATGGGTCGCTTAAATAACCAAAATTTATTTTCTCACAGTCTGGAGGCTAGAAGCCTGAGATCAAGTGGTTGACAGGGTTGATTTCATTTTGAGGCCTTTCTCCTTATTTGTAGATGGCTGTCTTCTCCCTTAGTCTTCACATAGTCTTTCCTCTGTATGCATGTCCATGTTCAAATTTCTTCTATTTATAAGGACACCAGTCATACTGAATTAGGGCCCACACTAAAAACCTCATTTTAATTTAATGACCTCTTTAAAGACCTTATCCCTTAATATGATTGCATTTTGAGGTACTGGAGATTAGAACTTCAACATATGAATTTTGGGGGGCACAATTCAGCCCATTTGTTATGGGTTTATTTCCAACCACTATAATATAGATTCTGTGAGGTCTGTGATTTTTGTTTCTTTTGTTTACTTATGTATCCTAATCACCTAGATCAGTGCCTGGGACATAATAGGCACTAAGTTAATATTTGCTGAATGAATAAATGAATGAATCAGTCATTGAATGAAACGAATAACTTGAGTGACAAATACGTAAACCTCAGAGTTCTCTGCATATAATAGACGCCACATTTGCTACTAAAGATTATTTGTACTTGAATTAGTAAGATTTGAATAGTCTTAGTTACGCTTATTCTGGCATATGAGCCTATCAGCAACATTTGTGGATAAAGTCTGTAGTTAGAAATAAGTACCAAATAAAATGCATTAGTAATTTCACAGTGAAATAATAAAATGCACATCAACTGTGGAGGAGAAACAAGGCAACAGTAGGGTTTCTTTCAAGCTAATAAAACTTTAAGGACAAAGATTTGTAATTAAAACTGAAGTAAATTTAACCTTTCCTGCTTATCACTACTGCACTGTTAGCCTGTTTTCATCAGACTAATTGATGGCAGATGGAACAGTTGCATGATTACAGCTCCACTTTATGGCAGGCTTATAACAAATGTGACTTTCCTCTATTGTATGCATTAACATTCTGAAAAAGCACTCCTTTGCTTTCTTCATACACCTAAGTTGTTCCTTCTTTTGTGTGACACTGATTGAAGGGAATCAAAGGATGTTTTATGTAAATGGAATCCATTTGATTCCTTTAAATCAGTCATAAGTAAGCATTTATTGAGTACCAACTATGTGCAAGATGTCATGGAAGACATGGTTTGCTAACTTCGAGAAGCCTGCAAGCTATCTTCAAAAGGTTAAACACAATCATTAATTTTTGGACAAATTTCAAAATTACAGTTCTTGAAGTGCATGAGGTTTAAAATCAAGTCTCACAAAATTTCTCTCTTTAATTCTGTTTCAACAAAGGAAACTCAAGTACAAAGAAAATAATACCTTTAAAAATTTCTTTGCAGAAATAACATAACTTTTCATTAGTTTTCTTATAGCAATAATTAAACTAAATTGGCACAAACCTAAATAGTTTGGGAATCATTGAAAGCAAACTACAAATTATTATTAATGATGATAATATTGCTCTATAGTTGTATAGAAGAATCACATGTGAATTACCTAAAGTTTGGTATGATTTGTTAGATGTAACTTAGGTAATAAGAATTTCATCTTGAAATGAGTGCTGGAGAGCAAACACCTAGGTAAGGTATGATGCCTTTTAATGTTAACCACTGCCTTATTCTTTCTTAGCTTGATCCTCAATTCTATATTTTTTGTGATCCCACGGTCATTTCAGCTCCTCTAATCCGTATCAATAAAAATACAAAAAAAGGAATAAATTTTATATTTCAGGTCTTATCTTAGATGTCATCTGTCTGTAGGAAAGTTTTTGTACACTTCAAGTGAATTAACTATCTCTCCTATCTGTTATTCTCCATCCCAGCATCTTATTTCCTTTTAAGACTTCTTTATCTCTCTCTCTCTCTCTCATCTATATAACTTGTTTATCATCTCTTTTTACATATAGGCTTCATAAGATCAAGAACTAGTTTTGTCTTCTTAACTGTTTTGTCCCCAGTGCCTGGACAATTACCATTATGTAATATATGCCCAATAAGTATTTGTTGAATATTGTTGAATAAATGATTTCAAAGCCACTTATTTAGCTCAACCCATTTTACAGACCGATATATACTTTATCATCTAAGGTAAATAGCTGACATATCTTTTTTTTGATGATAAAAATGAAAGGTGATTTTATAAATTTAGTCTCTTCTTATTTTTGGGTCTGGTCTGATTCAGAACCTGACACAAAAAATTATTAAGTGGGCTAAGCGCATAATGTCCTCCATTATGCCTTATTCCCTTTGTCACTTTCCTTAATTTTTTAAAACATTCTTATGGCCTCTTTAATTTCTTCCTCATCAAAAAAAATGAAGTGATATATCACTTTCAGCTGGGTATAAACAAATAACATCTCTCCTAAAGATACAGATGTATTTATAGGGATCTCAATTTTACATAAAATGAGTGGTAATAATTCATAAACTGGTCTGACTGTAGGCAAGTGTTCAACAGAGTTATTGGGCAGGGGGTTGTAGGAATTTCTACCTTAAATTATGGTCTTACAATCACAATATGTTATCACCAGATACTTTGTTTATCAACATGTCTGACCTTGTTTGAATCTGCTATGAAGGCAGATTAAGCCATTCTGTGTATATTTTAAACTTTTTAGAAACTGAAGAATGCACTGAGTTCCACTGAATGTAGAGAAATGTGGATTAATACACAAATATTTTGGAATTTTAATTACCATAATAATAACCATTGCTTGCTTTCATAAGCAAAAAAGGCAACAATTCAAGGAGACTTTATATGTATTAGATAAGTATGAGACAATTTATGTACCTGTAAATCTATCTAGGTCTTTATCTGTCTATTTATTTATGGTTATCTTGAATCTAAAACTCTTCCCATATAGTAAAGGGAATCTCAAATAGGTTCTACCTCTCATAATGGGACAAAGAGGGCATATATTCCTCTCTCAACTTTCTGTCTACTAAGGCTCGGGTAAGTGACTTAGTCTTAGGCAAATGGATGTTCAAGCTCAGGTCACTGAATCTTATAATTAGTTAAAAGATTTTTAAGTTAGTGGTAATAGTGGAGTTGTATTACTCAGTATTCTCCAGGGAAAGAGAACCAATAGGATAGATATAAATATGGATATAGATATATGAGAAGATTTATCATATAAATTGGCTCACATGATTATGGAGGCTGAGAAGTCCCAGTATCTGCCATCTGCAAGCTGGAGACTCAGGAAACAGTGGTATAATTCAGTCTGAGTTGAAGGCCTGAGAACCAGGAGCTCTGATATCTGAGGGCAGAAGAAGATGGATGTCCCACCTCAAACAGAGAGCAAATTTGCCCTCCCTCTACCTTTTTGTTCTATTCATGCCCTCAACAGATTGGATGATGCTTCCCTGCCCAACATTGGTGAGGACGATCTTCTTTACCCGGTCTACTGATTCAAATGTTAATCTCTTCTAGAAACACCCTTGGAGACATACCCCAAAATAGTGTTTTGCCAGCTATCTGGGTATCCTTTAGCCCAGTCAAACTGACATAGAGAATTAATCATCACAGGAGTCAAAGTCCAGGAGTGCAGCTGTACCAGTGATGACAGTACCAAGTATCCAGTGGTGGCATTACAGTCACACTGTTCCTTAGATGTGACCTAGCTGTGTTCTTGGCTGTTAGCCTCTCTTGGATCCTGGGGCTTTCTGAGCAGGTTCTCTAGCCTTCTTGTAAATTATGTAGGGCACTGGGATATCTGTGGTAGGCAGCCCTCTACGATGGCCCCAGTGATCTTTGACTCAATGATTCATGTCTCCTTGAGTGATCTCCCCTTGAGTATGGGTTGGACCTAATGACTCAATTCTAACAAATAGAATATGGCAAAAGTGATGGAATGTCACTTATAAGATCAGGTTACAAAGAGACTGTGGCTTTTGTGTCGTGTGTACTCTTTTTTGCTCTCTTGCCCTGTGGGGAGACCCACATGGCAAGGAATTAATGTCTCTAGCTGAGAACTAGCAAGAACATGAGGTTTGTCGATACTCGTGTGATTGCACTGGGAAGCAGGTCTTCCATTTGAGCTTTAAAATGACTGCAGCCCCAGTCTACACATAGATGATACCTTCTTGGAAGACCCTCAGCCAGTAGCACCAGCTAAACCATGCCCAGTGTCCTGACCTATATAAACTGTGATATAATGACTGCTTATTGCTTTCAATTGCTACATTCCAAATAATCTGTTATACAGCAATATATATTCCAGAAAATACCTTTTCTGCTCAAGTAATACTTTTCTTTTTTCCCTCAGATTTATTGAGATATAATTGACATGCAGCACTGTATAAATTTAAGGTGTATGGGATAATGATTTGACTTACAAACATCATGAAATAATTACCAAAATAAATTTAGTGAACATCCATCATCTCATACAGATGCAACATTAAAGAAATAGAAAAAAAATTTTCCTTGTGATGAGAACTCTTTCGATTTACCCTTTTAACAGCTCTAATATATAACATACAGTAGTGTTAATTATATTAATCATGTTGTACATCACATCCCTTGTACTTATTTATCTTATAACTGGAAGTTTGTTCCTTTTGACCACCTTCATCCCATTTCCCCTCCCTCTACCCCCTACCTCTTATAACCACAAATTTGATTTTTTTTCTATGAGTTTGTTTTTGAAGTACAATTGACCTACAACACTATGTTATTTATGGGTGCACAACATAGTGATTCAATATTTCTAGACATTTCAGAATGATCACCACAGTAAGTCTAGTTACTCTCTATCACCATACAAAAATAATAATTATTATTGACTATATTCCCTACACTGTACATTTCAAACTGTGACCCATTTATTTTGTACCTCTTAACCTCCCTCTCCTATTTCTCTCGTCTCTCCAACCCTCTTCCCTCTGGCAATCACCTGTTTGTTTTCTGTATCTGAGACTCTGTTTCTCTTTTACTATGTTTGTTCCTTTGTTTTGTTTTTAAAATTCCATATATAAGTGAAATCATACGGTATTTGTCTTTCTCTGTCTGGCTTATTTCAGTTAGCATAATGCCCTGTAGGTCCATCCATGTAGTCACGAATGGCAAGATTTCATTCTTTTTTTATGGCTGAGTAATATTCCATTGCATATATATACATGTCCTCTTTACCCATTAATCTATCAATAGGCACGTAGACTGCTTCTTTGTCTTGGCTATTGTGAATAGTGCTGCAATGAACATGGGGTGCATATGTCTTTTCAAATTAGTGTTATCATTTTCTTTTGAAAAATAACCAGAAGTGGAATTGCTGGATTGTATGGTAGTTCTATTTTTAATTTTCTTGAAGAACCTCCATACTGTTTTCCATAGTGACTGCACCAATTTACATTCCCACTAAAGTGCAAGAGGGTTCTTTTTTCTCCACATGCTTGCCGAAACTTGTTATTTGTTGTCTTTTTGATAATAGCCATTCTGACAGCATGAGATGGTATTCCATTGTGGCTTTGATTTGCATTTCTCTGATGATTAGTCATGCTGAGAATCTTTTTCTATGTCTTGGCCAGCTGTATGTCTTCTTTGGAAAAACGTCTATTGAGATCCTCTGCTTATTTTTAAATCAGGTTGTTTTTTTTTTGTTTTGTTTTGTTTTGTTTTTCATGTTGAGTTGTATGAGTCCTCTGTATATTTTGGATGTTAACCCCTTATCAGATATATTGTTTGAAAATATCTTCTCCCATCCAGTAGGCCACCTAATAATTTCACTAGCTGTGCAAAAGTTTTTAGTTTGCTGTAGTCCCACTTGTTTATTTTTGCTTTTGTTTCCTTTGCCTTTGGAGACAGATCCAGAAAGGTATTGCTAAGACTAATGTCAAAAAGTGTACTGCCTATGTTTCCTTCTAGGAGTTTTGTGGTTTCAGGTCTTACATTTAAGTCTTCAATCCATTTTGAGTCTATTTTTGTATATGGTGTGAGAAAGTAGTCAAGTTTGATTCTTATGACTGTAGCTGTCTAGATTTCCCAACACCATTTATTGAAGAAGCTGTCTTTTCCCCATTATATATTCTTGCCTCCAGTGTCATAGATTAATTGATCCTATAAACATAAGTTCATTTCTGGGCTCCCTTTTCTGTTCCATTGATCTATGTGTATGTTTTTATGCCAGTACCATACTGTCTTCATTACTATAGCTTTATAGTATAGTTTGAAATCAGGGAGTGTGATACTTCAAGCTTTGTTCTTCTTTCTCAAGATTATTTTGGCTATTCAGTGTCCTTTGTGAATTCATACAAATTTTAGAATTATACGTTCTAGTTCTGTGAAAAATGCCATTGGTATTTTGATAGGCAGTGCACTGAATCTGTAGATTACTTTGGGAAGTTTGGTAATTTTTTTTTTTTATACAGCAGGTCCTTATTTGTCATCAATTTTATACACATCAGTGTATACATGTCAATCCCAATCGCCCAATTCATCACACCACCACCTCCACCGCACCGCCACTTTCCCCCCTTGTTGTCCATACGTTTGTTCTCTACATCTGTGTCTCAATTTCTGCCCTGCAAACCAGTTCATCTGTACCATTTTTCTAGGTTCCACATATATGCATTAATGTACAATATTTGTTTTTCCCTTTCTGGCTTACTTCACTCTGTGTGACAGTCTCTAGATCCATCCATGTCTCTACAAATGACCCAATTTTGTTCCTTTTTATGGCTGAGTAATATTCCATTGTATATATGTACCACAACCTCTTTATCCATTCGTCTGTCGATGTGCATTTAGGTTGCTTCCATGACCTGGCTATTGTAAATAGTGCTGCAATGAACATTGGGGTGCAAGTGTCTTTTTGAATTATGGTTTCCTGCCCCTTACCCTGGGTTCTGATGTGTGTAATACTTTGTGTGTGCCCTCCAAGAGTGGAGTTTCTGTTTCCCCCAGTCCTGTCGAAGGTCTGCAATCAAATCCCACTAGCCTTCAAAGTCTGATTCTCTAGGAATTCCTCCTCCCATTGCTGGACCCCCAGGTTGGGAAGCCTGGTGTGGGGCTCAGAACCTTCAGTCCAGTGGGTGGACTTCTGTGGTATAAGTGTTCTCCAGTTTGTGAGTCAACCACCCTGCAGTTATGGGATTTGATTTTATTGTGATTGCACCCCTCGTACTGTCTCATTGCAGCTTCTCCTTTGTCTTTGGATGTGTGGTATCTTTTTTGGGGAGTTCCAGTGTCTTCCTGTCGATGATTGTTCAGCAGTTAGTTGCGTGTTTTCTGTATATCTTAACTACTTATTGTAAATATAGATGATTTTTACTACTTTTTTCTTCTAACCTTTGTACTAGGTTTATAAGTGGTTGATCTATTACCTTTACTGTATATTTGCTTTTACTAATGAGATTTTTCATTTTGTAATTTTCATATTTCTAGTTATAGCCTTTCCTTTTTACTTACAGAAGTCTGTTTAATATTTATTTTAAAGCTGGTTTAGTGGTGCTGAACTCTTTTAGCTTTTACTTGTCTGTACAAGTCTTTATCTCTCCTTCAATTCTGAATAATACCATTTTGGGGTAGAGTATTCTTATTTGTGGCTTTTTTTTCTTTTATTACTTTAATTATATTGTGCCACTCCCTTCTGGTCAGCAAAGTTTCTGCTGAAAAGTGATCTGACAGTCTTATGGGTGTTCTCTTGTGTGTAACTGGTTTCTCTTCCCTTGCTGCCTTTAATATTCTCTCTTTATCTTTAATTTTTTGCCATTTTAATTACAATGTGTCTTGATGTGGACCTATTTGGGTTGCTGTCTTCCTGGACCTGGATATCTAATTTCTTTTCCACTTTAGGAAAGTTTTCAGCTATTATATCTTCAAAAATATTCTCTGCCCCTTTCTCTCTCTCTTCTCTTACTGGTACCCTTATAATGTGAACTCTAGTATGCTTGACGTTGCTTCAGAGGTCTCTTAAACTGTCCTCATTTTTTTTTTTCTTTTTAGAAGATGTTGGGGGTAGGAGTTTATTAATTTATTTATTTTAATTTTTTGGTGTGTTGGGTCTTCATTGCTGTGCGAGGGCTTTCTCTAGCTTGTGGCAAGTGGGGGCCACTCTTCATCATGATGCGCGGGCTTCTCACTGTCGCAGCCTCTCTTGTTGTGGAGCACAGGCTCCAGATGCACAGGCTCAGTAGTTGTGGCTCACGGGCCCAATTGCTCCGTGGCATGTGGGATCTTCCCAGACCAGGGCTCGAACCCGTGTCCCCTGCATTAGCAGGCAGATTCTCAACCACTGTGCCACAAGGGAAGCCCCTGTCCTCATTTTTTAATCTTTTTTTTCTCTTCAGCTTGGTTGATTTCCACTACTCTGTCTTCCAGTTCACTTAACCATTCCTCTGTATCATCTAAACTACTGTTGAATTCTTCTAGTGTATTTTTTATTTAGTTATTGTGTTATTCAGCTCTGTTTGGTTCCTTCTTATATTTTCTAACTCTTTTTTTAAAAATTAATTAATTAATTAATTAATTAATTTTTGGCTGCGATTGATCATCATTGCTGCCTGCGGGCTTTCTCTAGTTGCGGCGAGTGGGAGCTACTCTTCCATTCAGTGCGCAGGCTTCTCATTGTGGTGACCTCTCTTGTTGTGGAGCACAGGCCCTAGGTAAGTGGGCTCAGTAGTTGTGGAGCACGGGCTTCGTTGCTTCGCGGCATGTGGGATCTTCCCAGACCAGGGCTCGGACCCGTGTTCCCTGCATTGGCAGGTGGATTCTTAACCACTGCACCACCAGGGAAGTCCTCTAACTCTTTATTAAGCTTCTCACTGTGTTCAACCCTTCTTCTCCTAAGTTCATTGAACATCTTTAAGATCATTACCTTGATTTCTGTATTGGGTAGGTAGCCTATTTCTAATTTGCTTAGTTATTCTGGGGTTTTTTCTTGTTCTTTTGTTTGATACATATTCCTTTGTCACCTCATTTTACCTAATTCTCTGTGTCTATTTGTATGTATTTGGTAGTTTGGTTACATTTCTCCATCTTGGAGAAGTGGCTTTATGTAGGAGTTGTCCTATAGGACCCAGCAGCACGCTCCCCTCTGGGCACACCTGGGGTCTTGGGAGTCCTGGTGCTGGTCTAGCCTGATGGTGGGTGTTGCTGCATCCCCACAGCACTGGCTGCTCTGCCTATGGTGTCTTAGACTGGTGCCAGACAGCTGGTGGGTAGGGCGGGGTCTCAGCACTAATAAACTAGAGAGATGATTCCAAAATGATGCTTGCCAGTACCAATGTCCTCATGACAGAACAACCTACCTGAAATGGCTGCTGCCAGCATCTATGTCTTCAGGGAGAGTCCCACTGGCTTCCTCCCTCTCTGAGAGGCTCTTCAAGATGAGCAAGTTGGTCTGACCCAGGCTCCTTTTAAATTATTACCTCTTAGAGTGTGTGAGATTTTGCATGTTCCCTTTGAGAGTGGAGTCTTTGTTTCCTATTGCTCTTTGACTCTCTCATACGCAAGCCCCATTGGCCCTGAGAGCCAGACATTCTAGAAACTTGTGTTCCTGGTGCAGGGCCCATGGACTGGGGAGCCTCATGTGGGGCTCAGACCCCTTGCTCCTTGGGGAGAACCTCTGCAATTATGACTGTCCTTCCATTTGTGGATCACCTACCCTGGAGTGTGGGTCTTGACTATACTGTGTCTCTGCCCCTCCTACCCATCTCATTGTGGTCCCTTCTTTATATCTTTAGTTGTGGAAATGTCTTTCTGCTAGTCTTCAGCTCTTTCTCATTGATTAGCTGCTCTGTAAATTGTAATTTTGGTGTGCCCGTGGGAGGAGGTGAACTTAGGGTCTTCCTACTCTGCCATCTTGCCCACTCCCCAGAATAGGATCCTGTTGTTGATAACTAAGAATACAGAAATTGTTCATAGGAGTGGAAATAGGTGGAATCTGATATAGTAGGGACTAAAGGCAGTGAAAATCTTCTTAAGATTCTAGAAGAATAATCTGGAAATTCATTGTATGTAGTAGTGATACAGTTATTTAAATTTTGACATGTGGTCGATTATATTAAAATATCTTTTGAAGGCAAATCTTTGGAAAATCCAATGTCTCTTGCCTTATAAAAATAGGAGAGGTATAAAGAAATCAAGGACTGTGAGGTGGGATGGCTTTTTCTAACAGTACTGGACAGATCAGAGAAGTAGAATGGCAAGTTTAAGTGCCTAGATTCTCAGCTCAAGGCATTGATGTTCTATGACTTTGCCAAAGATTCACTAACCTTTTGAAGCCATAGGGTTGAGTTAGGAGCCAAATGTATAATTTGATCCAAGTAGTTACTAAATTAGTATGTCAGTTGATTTTCTGGTCCATGATATCTCTTCTAGGAAAGTCTGGAAACTGCGAATTGGGACAACAGTATTTAAGATGATGTGAAGCACTTGGCAAAGCTTAAATTTTCAATTCTGCTGAATCATTCATGCCAACCAATGCAAGCCTTTCCTCCCTTTTCTGAAAAAGTTGTTCTCTTTTTGCCTAAAGATATGATAAGTTTTTGATCTGTGGGAGGTTCCTTACTAAGACAACTTTCCTCATTTCTACTCTGAGAATGATTTTAATTGTTTGCTTGGTCAGCTTTCAAATACAGATTGAAACCTGTACTTAATGATGGCCCAAATTTAATGAAAGAGAGATGCCAGAAATTTCTTGGTTATAATATAGAAGACGTTCAAAGACTTCAGAAGACTAAAGTAATGGGGTGAATTTATCTAATATGACCTAATGTCATAGTTTATTTACCAAGAATATACTTGGTAAATATACTTTGTTTACCAAGACTTTGAAAAATAAAGTTGTGAGAAAAATGCCGTTACTTTGGAAAGGGGCTTTAGAGGTTGTTCTCAGTAGATTGGGCACACAGTGAGATATTGGAGGTGAAACTGTTGCCTTGATTGCAGTAAGGATAGTTGGATTCTGGGGAAGCAGAGGCCAAGGAGCCTCTCTTTACTATCACTGACAATGTGGGCAACAAAGTTAGTGTAGTGTCAGAATGGCTTACCTGCATCCCATATTAGGTAGCAGGGAAGTCCACTAAGACCCTGCTTGATTTGAACTGAAGCCTGATGAATCACATTTTAGAGAATGTACACCCCTTTTCCTAATTGTCAGATGAATCAATCCAATGACCCAGTATCTATAAAGGAAGTTTAAAGCACTTTTCAGGAAAAACAAACACATAGTGTGAATCTTCATTCTAGGATTCTCTAAATCATCCGGTCTCCACTTGCTATCAAAACTGTGCCATATTTATCATTAATTGACAATGCCTGTGAGTGGGCACTAATTTCTAGGGATTCACAGTGCTACTGCAGACTGCCAGTCAGTATAGGCGCTTATGGTGAGTTAGCTGATAAACAATTTTGACCCAAGCAATAGTGCATCACTGAGGAAGAGCAGATGTTAGTGCCACAGTCAAATACTTAAAAGATGTGCACAGTTGATTTCTACCCCATCCTCATTTATCTTTACAATATGGCTAGTGCTGAAGATAGATGAGTTCTAGAAAATGACAGGTGGTTACTTCAATCACAGCTGCTGTTTCAAATGTGATCTCCTTACTGGAGCAAATCAGTGTACCCTGACACCTGATATGCAATTATTTATGTGAAAAATGATTTTTTTCTTATTCCTTTTATTCCATTGAGCAAAAGATAACAGGACTTCTAAAAGCTATCATTACATCTTCAAAATTTGACCAGGATTCAATCAGCACACAGTTTCACTATATTGATTACATTTTGCTGGGTGGACCTGGAAAGAAGTTATCTTAAATGTGGTGGTATAACATGTGGCTGTTATTCATTCATTCATTCAAAACTGGCTATTGAGTGCCTATTCTGTGTCAGTCATCTTTCTAAATGCTAAAAATGTAGCAGTGAAAGAAAGAACAAGTTCCTGTCCTCTTGAGATCATAGAGGGGAGAGACTGATATTAAACAAATTAGCATCTAAATACATCACACATCAAATTCTGATGAATGCTATACAGAAAAACAAAATAAAGTCAAGGAAAATAGAAGAGGTTAGAGGATAGGGCACTGTAACTTGATATTGGGCGTTAGGTTGTACTATACCAATAGAAGCCTGATGGAAGAGAGGAAGCACATCATGAAAATATCTGGGGAGAAAAGTTCCAAGTATAAGGAGGAGGAAATGCAAGGACTATAAAAGCAGTGGCCTGAATTTCAAGGTGATCAGAGTAGCTGATACATAGTGAATGAGGTGGGGCTAGGGATAGAGGCAGCAGATCATAATGGGCATTGCAGGCCATCTTTGAGTGATTTGGGAAACAGATAATTTTATGCAGAAGTGAGACATGATCCAAATTATATTTTAAAAGGACCATCATGGCTGATGTAAAATGAATACATCAGGTGGAAAAGAGGATGCAGTTAGGTGACTAAAATTGCAATGATTAAGATGAGAGGTGACTGTATCTTAGAGCAGGTTGGTAGTAGTGGGAGATAGTGAGAAGTAATCACACTCTGGATTCATTTTTAGAGTAAAGCCAGATAATTTTGTTGATGGCTTAAATCTGTGTTATAAAAGACAGAGAAGAATCAAGGTTTTTGATCTGAGATTAGCCACGGCAGGAAATGGCTACCACTCTTTGGGCTGGAGGAACCACTAAAGGAGGTGGAATTTCCAGAGTCAAAAAATATGAGATATAGGAAAGTTGCTAAGAGAGTAAATCCTATGAGTTCTTATGACAAGGTGATTTTTTTTCCTTTTTTTCTCTTTTTTCTGTTGTATCTGTATGAAAAGATGGATGTTAGCTGAATCTATTGTAGTAATCATTTTACATTATATATATATATATATATATATATATATATATATATCAAACCATCATGCTGTATACCTTAAACCTATACAGTGATGTATGTCAATTATTTCTCAGTAAAACTGGGAAAAAAATTGGAGCCATCATGGATATAGAACCAAGATGGGAGTTACCCAGTGGATTCAGGATCCAGCTGGAGCAGAGGCAATGGAAGAGTAACACTTGTTGCTTGAGATCCCACAGAAGACAGAGTGAGGGGATAGAAATAACCTGGCTTTTATTTTACTCTTGCCCTCTAGGCTTTTGTCAGTGCAATCCACTGGCTGAAATGGTCTGGAAGCCAGAATGGAAGAAAACAAGAGAAGGCAGGGAATGAATCTGAGAGCAAACAAGCAGGGGAACAAGATGGTGACCAAAAGGCAGTTGGATGTGCTAGTTTGTACTTCAGGGTGCTGTGGTCCTAATGCTTGTGTCCCCAATTCATATTTTAAAACCATAACCTCCAAAGTGATGGTGTTAGGAGGTAGGACCTCTGGGAGGTGCTTAGGTTATGAGGGTAGAGCCCTTGTTATTGGGATTAGCGCTCTTATAAAAGGGACACTAGAGGGCTTTCTAGCCCCTTCCACCCTGTGATGACACAGTGAGAAGTCAGCCATCTGCAACCTGATTGACGGCCTTCACCAGAACCCTGCCAAGCTGACATCCTTATCTAAGATTTCCCAGCCTCTGGAACTGAGAAATAAAATTATGTTGTTTATAAGCCACCCAATCTATGGAATTTTGTTACAGCAGCTGGAATGGACCAAGTGAATATATAAATTTGAATTTTTAAATTAAAAGCATTTTTTAAAGCTATGGAACTCAATTAGATACCCTAAGGAGTGCGTAGAAAAAAATGAAGAGAAAGGTCTGAGAACAGAAACCCGGGCCCTCCAGTGTTAAAAGAATGTGTAGGAATTAGCAAAGGACACAAAGAAGGCATGCCCAGTGAGCTAGGAGGAGATCTGAGAGAACCATGTCCTGAAAGCTACATGGAGGATTTATTTAAAGAAGATAGTGATTGGCCATGTGAAATGCTGCTCACAGGTCAAGTAAGAAGAGAGCTGAGAGTTGAGTCACTGGCTTCAGCAATATCGGTGTCACTGGTGATCTTAATTACAGGGCCAGAACTAGGGTAAGCCAAGTGAGGTACTTGCCTTGGGTGCCAAAAATCTCAGTATTTTAACATAATTAAATGATACCTTAATACGATATTTTTAAAAAATAAAAATTAATGCAAAATTCACAATGAATATAATATTCAAAGTTTAAATAATGACAGAATTGGTAACAGTACCATGCTGAGCCATACTGGAGACTGAGGCAAAAGGAAACATCAATAATATTGAGCTTGTCTTTATTTAAACATTCGATGAGTTCATTGTGACCTTTGGCATTAATTTTGACTTCTAAAATATTGCTTGAAAGTTATTCATCTTCGTAGATGATTTTTTATTGTCTCTTGAATTTTGTGCCCAACACAAGGTACAAAGTTTTATTGCCTCACTTATCTCACCCCAGCCCTGTCCCTGCTTAACAAGAGCTGTTTCATTTGAGAGATGAGGGTGAAAGCTTAGTTGGAGACTGGGGAGGGTAGTGTTGGTGGATTGAAGAGAGAGAAGAGTGAATGGATCAGGAAAGGGCCGGATGATTCCTCCTTCGGCCTAGGTCCATGAGTAAGAAGAGACATGGAGCAGATGTTCAACCTGGAACCAACCCACAGGTGACTGGCAACTTTCATGTAACTTGATGAGAAATACATGTTTGTTCTTACAAGGTTCTGAGATTGGGGAGTTATTATCACAGCGAAGATAATTGATAAAAGTTCTCTTCCCTTTGGAATAAAAATTTGCGATATCTCACTAAATAAAGAATCTTGATTAGCAGAGGCACTGTTTTAAGGCAGTGAGAATATAGAGTGCATAGTGGAGGAGGAGAATCATAAATACTGGTTACAGTCACACCGCCAATCACAGAATCGAAGATTGTAGCCTCTGCCTATATTTTCTTCTTCATTGTGTTCTGAATATTTTTAGTTAGTTGAACTAGTTGTCAATTTTTTAAAAAATAAAGTTATTTATTTTTGGCTGTGTTGGGTCTTAGTTGCTGCGCGTGGGCTTTCTCTAGTTGCGGCGAGTGGGGGCTGCTCTTCGTTGCGGTGCGCAGGCTTCTCACTGTGATGGCTTCTCTTTGTTGTGGAGCATGGGCTCTAGGCATGCGGGCTTCAGTAGTTGTGGCTCACGGGCTCTAGAGCGCAGGCTCGGTAGTTGTGGCGCACGGGCTTAGTTGCTGCGTGGCATGTGGGATCTTCCCGGACCAGAGCTCGAACCCGTGTTCCCTGCATTGGCAGGCGGATTCCTAACCACTGTACCACCAGGGAAGCCCCTCAATTTTTTTTTTTTTGGTCATTTTCTTTTCCTATTCCAATTTAAGGGACTTGGTTGTGGTAAAATTTACAATTTAGTTCACTGGTTGTGGAATGTCCAGATAAAACAGTGAAAAACTATAGGGAGGATAATAATAACCTAGATGAAGTAACTAATGAGGCTTTGGGAGGAGAGGAGCCCTCTTGTGACATACCAGGAAAAGTTGAACTGTGTCATTAAAATTTTTGTTTTGGAATGGGAAATATGTAAAGAAGTTTGTAAAAATGGATCTTGAGTAGTACAAGCTGTGAGCTCTAAAACATCTGAAAGGCATCAGAAAATGTGTAGGAGGCTCACTTTGCTTACTTTATGGAGAACTGAGTGGGACTGATCCCTAGAAGCTAGTGAGGTGGCCTGTGTCCTAGGCTCATGCAAGTTGCTTCTCTACTTTGGCTTTGAAGTCTTTATGGAGGGACATAGACTCATAGAGAGTTAAAGAGTTTTAAGCCTCAGTGTTGAATACTAACTCTGATGGATAGTGTAGTATCAGATGCCTTCTCACAAAACTGTACCATGGTGAGACTTGGATGCATTCTTCCCTTGTTCTGAGTCTCGTATTCCAGCTTCCTCTCAGTTGTGTTAGTGACAGATGTACTTTCCAACGGATCTTATTCATTTATTACCCAAGTTGATTCTTTTGTTTGTAACGAAGAACCCAGACTGGGACACCCAGATTCTAAAGAAAAGGTAATAAGTCATTTCAGCAAAGATTCATAAATATGAAGCCAGAAGTACAGCAAGTCTAAAACAAAATATACGGATGTTACAAAATGACTTCTGGTGTCAGTTTGTAAACCCTGTGAAGAACACTCCCACTTATGGGGATCTAGGCCAAATAAATAAAATCACAGTAGTTAAAGGCATGTTTAGGATGTTTTTAGCAGGATTGTTAACCACAAAACTGGAAAAAAGCAAACTACCCAAATAGGTGAACAATCCTACATCCATACTATGAAGTAATATGCAGCCATTCAAAATAGTAAATTAGGTTGTTATAAATCATCTTTTAGGAAATTCAGTAATTTTTTTTTTTTTTTTTTTTTTTTTTGCGGTACGTGGGCCTCTTACTGCTGTGGCCTCTCCCATTGTGGAGCACAGGCTCCGGACGTGCAGGCTCAGCAGCCATGGCTCACGGGCCCAGCCGCTCCGCGGCATGTGGGATCTTCCCGGACAGGGGCACGAACCCGTGTCCCCTGCATCGGCAGGTGGACTCTCAACCACTGCGCCACCAGGGAAGCCCCCCAAAAATATTTTTTTAGAGATTAGAGAAGTATTTGTAAAGTATTCGATTTTTGTAACCACATCAGGGTTCAAGGAAGAAGCAGAAAGAGAACCCAAACTGAAATCACATTTTAAGCAATTGGCTTTTGCCTATCACCCACCAACAGAAATAAGCATTAGATGGACCCAGTACACATAGCCCATGCAAGCACACACTCGTACTTACTGTTACTATGAGCAATGCAGTTTTATTTTTCTATTCTTCCTATTTGTACTATTTTATATTTAAAAATGATGATCATAACCAAATAACAGATTTCATGACCCACTGATTTGTTAATATTCACGATTCAAAAATCATTTTGTCACAGGTACACCTGTTACTTCTCTGCCATCGCTTTCTTGTTTTCTTCAGGTGATATTAAGAATTGATCCCTCCTATAGTATCCTGTGATCAAATAGTTTTGCAACTTTAATAATCAATGCATGGATTTATTTGTGGTAAGATGACACTAAGTAATAGTCCTATAATCTCAGAATACAGGGAACAAATCACTCTGACTTGGGGGATGATTAGAACATAGTTGTTTACTCACAGCAGGGGAAATATGGGAGTGATTATCTATTTGTATTTTACATTTATCAAAGTTCTTTCACATAAATCTCCACTTCTAATGAACTGGTGAGATAGAGCCAACAAGAATAGATTTACATGAAGGACCATGAGAACAACCTGGGAAAGAACTCAAGATAGAAGAAGAGAATCAAGACCCATACACACAAGGTTAGTTCAAAGATGTCTCATTTAAAATAATATACAGCTTGGGACTTCCCTGGTTGCGCAGTGGATAAGACTCCAAGCTCCCAATATAGGGAGCCCGGGTTTGATCCCTGATCGGGGAGCTAGATCCCACATGCATGCTGCAACTAGGAGTTCACATGCCACAACTAAGGAGCCCACATGCTGCAACCAAGGAGCCTGTGAACCTCAACTAAGGAGCCTGCCTGCTGTAACTAAGACCTGGTACAGCCGAATAAATAAATAAATAAATAGACAAAAAATAGGTACCACTGCTGCAGAAAACCATGCAATCTGTTTAAAAAAATAAATAAATAAAATAATATACAGCTTAAGGTCTATTGACATAGTCTCTCCTGTATGCTCAGAAAAATGTCTATAAAACACAGAAACAAAGAAGAAAACCCATGACAACTTAAAATAAGTTTGAATCAGCCTAACCCCAGAGTCTGAGAGAAATGTCCACCGATTGTTAGGGCTATGAAATTGAATTAAGCACCCCTGTTTTAGCTCATCCTAGCAGTGACTTGACAAGCCTGCCCCCTGTCTGCCTCCTGTCATTTGTAGCATGACTGTGCTTCCTTCTGGGAATGCACACATTTTAAAACTGTCACTAGGAAAGCACAGTACAGTTAGGCTGAGAATGTTCTATTCTTATGAAATGATTCCTATAATTTATAATAATGGTAATGTTAGGAAAGCATAAAATGTTTTTAGACTTCATTTCCTCCCTATGTTGTGAAAACTTTTGCCTGCTTGGCACTTTGAAAGATCTTTGTTAGAGAACATGGGAGGTTCTCCTTTTTGTGCACCAAGTCACCTAAGATGAGTGGTGATTGATATGATTACTGTAAATCATCTTCGGTAAAAAAGACATAATAATTTTGGTGCAGATTGAGTCCCATCACAGTTACCCCCATGTGTCATGTATCAGGGCTTGCTTGGGAAGACTTCCACCATGTCCTACAGGGTTAAGGTACAGGCTTGACTGGGAGAAGCCTACAAATCAAGGACGATAAGAAGGGAAGAGGCATGTGGTACCTGCATTCTCTTTATTCCATGGAGATAATACTGGAGCCTAGGCCATCTAGTAAAAACAGATTAGATTTGCATTAGCATGGAAGGTGTCCATTTTCCTGTCACTTTGCCTTCTTATAGGGCAACTGTGAGAGCAACCTTGTTAGTAGGTATACAAACAGACCACTCGGTCGCCAGGAAGTCTGGATTTGGAAGCCAGCCCTTTATATAAATTATCTGGGAAACCTTGCAACCCAATACGTAGGTGCTTTGGAGGGTTCATAGGAAGTTGAATTCCTCTCTCCAGGGAGGAGACATGGGCATATGGGAATCAGAGTTCAGGCATAGCCTGTTTGGCTAGAGAAGAGGAGGGATGGTATCAGCTGGCTCATTGTTCAAGCAACTGAGAAAGACCTGGTTGCTGTACTACAGTAGGTCACTTCAGATGAGAGAAACAGTCATCTCTAGATAAGCCTCTTTTTGCCCGTCCCCTATGTTAAGATGAAGTGGGGAAAACCTTAAGTTCTGCTTAGGTCTTTGTAATATTACAGGGAGAGAGATTTTACTAGCAGAAGGCTAAAAAACTCACTTTTGTATTATATTATCCTTATATTTGTTCACATGTTTATTATTTTCTGTTTTCTTCGTTGGCTTGTTTAGACCCATTTTTCTGTTTAGTATCATTTTCTTTCTTCTTGAAGGATTTTGTTTTGAAAGACATTTTTGCTTGCTATAGAATTCTAGTTTGGCGGTTTTCTTCTTTCCATATTTTAAAGATGTTCTACTTCCATTTTTTGGATGTGAAACCTACCATCATTCTTATTTTTGTTTTTCTGTATATAATGGGTCTATTTTTCTCTGGGTGCTTTCAAGATTTTGTATTAGGGTTCTCCAGAGGAACAGGAAAAATATATAAAATTTATATATGTTTTATATCTATGAGAGGAATAATGCATATGTATTTTGAGGAATTGTCTCATGTGATTATGGAGGCTGAGAAGTTCTATGATTTTCCATCTGCAAGCTGGAGACCCCGGAAGGCTGGTGATGTAATTCTAGTCTGAGTCTGAAGGCTGGAGAATCAGGGGAACTGCTGATGGTATAAGTCCCAGACCAAGGGCAGGAGAAAATCAATGTCTCTGCTCATGCAGGCAGGTGAGAAGGGAATCATCCTTCCCCTGCTTTTTGCTCTATTCAGGCCTTCAACAGAGACCCCCACCCCTGCCCTTTGGTGAGGGCAATCTCCTGAGTCCACTGATTCAAATGCTAATTTCATTTGGAAACATCCCCACAGACACATCCAGAAGTAATGTTTAATGTGGGTACCCTGTGGCCCAGTCAAGCTGACACCTAAAATTACCCATCATAGATTTCCTCTTTATAACTGGTTTTAAGCAATTTGGTTATGATTTGCTTTGGTGTAGTTTTCTTAATATTTCTTATTTAGGGCTTTTTGGATCAACATGTTTAAAGTTTTCATTAAATTTTTCAAAACTTTTGGGTAGGGTACTACTTCTGCAGAAGTGTTTCCCAGTTGTTTTCTCCCCTCTTAGGGGGAACAGGATGGCCAGAGTAAGCTGGAATTGGGTGTTTCCCTTCCTCCTGGTCAATTAGACTCTGGTAAAACCACAGCAGAGTAGGTTCTGGTTAACTAGTTTCCCCTAAGGGAAGAACTTGTTAATAAAAACAGAGTGCTTTGCTGTATTTCAAGATGGTTCTCTTCCTCCTTTCCCTGCTGGAAGCATGAGGGATCTCCCCCAATATTTACTGTGAGAAATAAACCTGGCTAAACTCCTGGAGATAAAACTCCCAGAAGTATTACTTCTGTATGACTGGAGCCTCCTGGAGTTTTTAACTCTCAGACTTGTCCACAATTTGTCAATTTCAGTTCAGGTTTTCCTACCCTGGCACTGATCCCCACAGAAGATTCTTCTAATGGTATATTGTGATTTTCTGTATCCACCTGTCTGTCTCTCCAATTTGGAGGCAGCAGTTTGCCCTGTGACTTCACTTCTTTTACAGATCTATGAAGAGTTATTGATTTTTTCAATTTTTTCAGCTTTTTATTTGTTAGTAGGATATAGTAGCAACTTCTAAGCTTCTTACATGTGTCACTGGAAACTAGAAGTTAGCCACTATTTCTTCAAATTGTTTTCCTGTTTCCCTCAACCCTCTTCTCTCTTTTGGAAACTGCAATTACATATATACTAGTCTGCCTGAAGTTGTGCCACAGTTTACTAATGCTGTGTTAATTCCTTTTTTCAGTCTTTTTTGTTTGTTTGTCTTGTGTTTCCCTTTGGACAATTTCTAGTATGTCTACAAGTTCACAAATCTTTTCTCCTTCAATATCTAATCTGCCGTTAATTTAATTCAATTTATTTTTTATCTCAGACATTGAATTTTTTACTTCAGAAATTCAGTTTGTCTGTGAAAATCTTTATTTACTTAAAATGCTCAATCTTACCTCTGTGTTCTTGCATATATGAATTATAGTTAAGTATATATTTTAATGTCTTTACTAATTTTATCACCTGACATTTCTGATCTGTTCTTATTGATTTATTTCTTTTTCCTCATTTTAGGTCATATTTTCCTCCTTTGCATGTCTGATAATTATTGAGTGCTTGCCAGATGTTATGTATTTTTTCTTGTTGGGTGCTGATTATTTTTTATTCCTGTAAGTATTCTTGAGGTTTTTTTCTAGGATGCAGTTAGGTTATGTGGAAATTGT
The DNA here is from genome assembly GCF_964341445.2 of Mesoplodon mirus. Classification (NCBI taxonomy): domain Eukaryota; kingdom Metazoa; phylum Chordata; class Mammalia; order Artiodactyla; family Ziphiidae; genus Mesoplodon; species Mesoplodon mirus. Next base: position 121,672,633 of record NC_138982.1, read on the forward strand.
TTGATCTTTTAACGGCTTGCTTTTAAGCTTTTTTTAAGTGGAATCAGAGCAGCCTGTAGTCCTAGATTAATTTTGCCCCATTACTGAGGTGATACCTTTCTGAGTACTCTGGGCCTGTGAAGTATGACAATTTTCCAGTCTGGGTAGTGAGAACACAAACTATTCCTGGCCCTGTATGAGCTGTGAAGAATATCACCACTAGTCCTTTTGGGTGTTTTTTTCCTGGCTTTGGGTAGTTTCCTCACTCATGTGCATCTGGAGACTTGAGAGGGATCCTCTGCATATTTCAGAAGCACTTTCTCTGTGAAGGACTCTACTCTCTGGCACTCTGCCCTATAAACTCTAGCCATCTTGGCCTCCTTGGACTCTTAACTCTGGTCCTCTCAGGGAGACCTCTGGGCTCTGCTTGGTCTCCTCCTCCCTGCATTGTGGTCTGGAATCTCTGTCCAGCCAAAAAGGTGTGGCAATTATAGGGCTTAGCTTGTTTGTTTCTCCTTTATCGGGAATCATAATCCTTCTTTCCATCTTGATTGGAAAGAGAAGTCCTGTTATGTGTTATGCTGAGTAAAAAGTTAAGGTAGTGTTGAAAAACTTTTCCAATTGATGTCTGTTACTTGAGATTATAAGTATTTCTCTCCTTTGTGAAAGTAACCTCTTATTTGATTTGGCAGGGAAAAAAGGTTAACTTCAACAAAATTCCTCTAAAATAATTAGAACTTTAATATTAGCCAGGATCCTGGGTAGGGTTCTTTCTATTGTAAATATTTTACTATTTGTGGCAACTTGAACAATATTATTTTACCATATCCAATAACTATCAATAATATTTTATCGATGCAAAGACCACAAATTTCCAAAAACGAAAGAACAAAAAATTTTGGAATGACTGATATTCTAGAAGGTTAGTGCTTTCAACAAAGGCATGAGAACCTGATAACAATGCCTTCTGAAGATTGTAGATTTTCTTTCCTTTTCTTTTTTTTTTTTTTTGTATTTTATATTGGAGTATAGCCGATTAACAATGTTGTGATAGTTTCAGGTGCACAACAAAGTGACTCAACTATACATATATATGTATCCATTCTGCTCCAGACTCCCCTCCCATCCAGGCTGCCACATAACATTGAGCAGAGTTCCCTGCACTATACAGTAGGTCCTTGTTAGTTATCCTTTTTAAGTATAGCAGTGTGTACATGTCAATCCCAAACTTCCTAACTATCCCTTCCCTCCACCCTTCCCCCCTCCCATGGTAACCATAAATTCATTCTCTAAGTCTGTGAGTCCGTTTCTGTTTTGTAAATATGTTCATTTGTATCATTTCTTTTTAGATTCCGCATGTAAGTGGTATCATACGATATTTCTCTGTCTGACTTACTTCACTCAGTATGACAAGGATATTGTAGATTTTCATATTTAACATCTGTTCAGAATATCACAGGGTGGGAATAATAAAGAACTCTATTTTTATCCCAATATACCTACATTGAATTAAAACCTGCCATATACTGATACTTAGGAATTGTATACATCAAGCTATCCTGTGTCTTGGAGGGAGATTTAACTGACACCCAAGCAAATAGAGAGTAGGGCCAAATAAAACCTATACACTCTGACTTTTAGACAATTTTAGTTATAAAAATTTTAAATTTTATTAGCAGGATTAGACACTACAAATGAGGGAACTCTCAAATGTACTTTAAAATGAAGACAGGAAGCATATCTTGAAATGTTAGAGGAAAAACATTCTTTTAAAATGATCCACAATGGGAGTCAAAAAAAGTTATTAGAAAACTGTCATCTTTCGAAGCGTGAAGATCTAGCCTCTATTAGACAGAAACAGAAAGTCATTTGGAGAATAGAGGTTGAGGTAGAAAACTAAAATGATGATGGAAGAGACAATGAAGATTTTAAGGGTGTAGTGAAGAGCACAATTGATACCATGGAAGAATTAAATCAGTGACAGAGTGCATCATTTTAGAAGCTCTTCAAGATTGGAGAGAATAAAGGTAGAGGTATAAAAAAGTATAAGTGAGTAAATAGATATATGGAAGAAAATAACATGTAGAATGCTTCATAATTATAGGATATCTGACATAAGCATCAGAACACTTAGCAGCAGTAACCAGAGTCTTAACTGAGGAAAATAAACTAAAATTGAAAAAAATTAGTACACATTAAAAATTTCCTTTTCATTTATGCAAAATCAATGACACAAGTCTACATCTAGATACAGCCTTACAAAATCTTTGAAAAAAAATCAGAAAAGCATCTGGCACCTCCTTCTTTGGGGAAAAGTTATTAGGTTGTTTCCAAAAGGACAAAAAAAAAAAGTCTACCCTCAGACTTCTCCTCAGTGCTAAATGCTACAGTAAAATGGAGTTAAAGTGATAGAATTTTGAGAGGGAAAACTTGAAGTGCTAAATTTTCATTTAGCCAAGTTATCTTCTATGTTTTTGAACACAGAAAGACATTTTCCAATATCCAAGGGTTCAGAAGATATATCTCACATCTAAATCAAACAAAAATAAACCTTAAATTAACTTCAGGCATTTTAATGATCAATAAAATTTACAAATTCAAGGACAATGGTAATCATGATAGAAATTCATTGTGAGTATTCCTTTAGTCAATTTTAGGAAGCCCGATGGATATTGCAGTTTTAGTTGAATTCTATATAATGGAGATTAAAATTGTTTCTGTGGTATTTCACTGAATTGTTGATTTGCTGGTTCTACTCTCTAGTGACAAGGATGAGTGTTTCTTATGCTACATTGCTCAAACCCAGTTTAATAGAATCTCTTTTTATGTTTGATGACTGCTTCAAATAAGTGGCAAAATACCTGCCAACAATTACTAAAATATTACACTGTTGGAACACTGCTTGGGAAATTACTGAACGCACTTGCTTCAGAGTAGAGTTGCAAAGAACAATTTAATGGCTACTGAGTATTTTCTGGCTAGTTTCTGTATCATTAAAATGAATGTTAAATGACTTAATGATGTAAGTTTTGGGCAATTTTAGATATTAGGGATGTCGAACAAATAATGTAGTGGCAAACATCAATCATAAATCCCTTCTTCATGTTATCTTACATGTAGAACTTCCGAATGTTCTGTTAGTGATGCTTAGAAGTCAGAATCTAAAATATTATCCTAGCTATGTGAGCAAAATATACTTGGATAAAGAGATCATAAGACTTGCCACTAGGTAAGTCTATGAGGAGCCCCAAATGACTTCCTTGTTATGAATTCATGGTACAAACTGAAATATTCAGTCATATTTTATCCCATTTTAGGATGACAGCTATTTGGTATAGTGATAATTCTGATTTGGAGCATTCATAATAGTTGGGATTTATGCTGCCCTAACGTCAAGGGTGTACTAAATAATTCCTTTGTGTAAACACATTGCAAGTGAACCTGAGAGATTTACAACTATTATTTATTAACTCTTAGAGTATATTTGTTTATTAAAATTTCTATCGTCCTAACGTCTTAAGAAGAAATATATTTTGCTTCTGTATGAGAATGGAATAGAAAGTGTAAATCTGTAGTGGTAATAGTTAGGGGTAAGGGTTAGGGGTAAAGAGTAAATGTCCCAAGGTCACAGAGTCCTATAGAAAATCATATAGGTTCCATGCAGGTCTCTGAATCTGAACACCATAAATTCTGCTCCCCTCCCATTCCTACCTCTTAGGAATCTTAGAATTTAATCTAAGATTTTAAGATTCAATCTTAATTTTATAATCACTTTTCATTAAAGCCAAAAATAGTAATTAAAATGGATTTTTGCCTGTTTTTATTGGCTCTTTGAATCTTGAACCTGGCTTCTTAATTGGGATCTCCTTTGTACCTTTTCCCATATGCTTGATCTAAATTCAGAAATATTGGCCAACTTTTCATTCCACGTCCATGGAACCCTAGAATTCTGAACTTGATTTTGCCCCTGTGGCTTCTGGTTCTAAGTTTTGGCTCCTCAGAGAACCTGACTAAAGATGACTAACTATATCTCATCACTTATTGGAAAAACCCAACCCCTCGTCCTCATCTGTCCCATCCTGATGCCCCTCAAAACTCAAGTCTGGCACCATATCAGTTTTTTTATATTAATTAAAAAGTTAAAAGAAAAATTAAAGCCTTTGGGGATTAACCTTTAAGAGATTTATGGTTTGTTATTTTTCTACTTAGCTCTAATGAAAGGGATTTGACGCTTATATAGGTATCATCTTCCATTTAACATATGTTGAGACTTAAATTATTCTTGATTGGTTCCCAGTGATCCTCCAAACATGGGCCAAGTTCATGGTTTTGTTTTTTTACAAATGGGTGACATCACACAAATAAGGATATGACTTTATTCAGAAAATTCTTTAAAAATCATTCAAACAACTTATAAGAATGAATTCTTATCACTTATATGTTAAGGAGCCTTATTTATTTTTGCTTATGAAATAACATATTTAAAAATAGTGCATAAAGGAGCATGGTCATGCTAGAATTAGCAAAAGCCCCAGAATTCTGTATGTTTCACTATTCCTCCTGCATGTGAAGTGCCCTTTTCTGCATCCTCATCTCTTATCCTTTCACACTTTATTATCTTTACAAAAAGGAAGGAGACAACATACAAAATTAATTTAAGTAAAGGTCTGCATTACAACTGAAAGCCATTAACTGGCAGCCGTTTACCAAAGCACAGGCAAAAATCAATTTTAATTAGTATTTTTGGCTTTAATGAAAAGTGATTACAAAATTGGCATTTTAGATAATACTGTTGAGATTTATGGTGAGGTGATACTAATTAATTTTCTGTTGAATTGCCATGGGCCTTGAATTTCTGCAATAAAATGATATATTTGCTGATACCAGGGTTGCATCAGCATTTCAGAGTTTCATAACAAAAGGCTTCTTAATGGTTTACAGATATATTTCACCCTACTCTTAAGCTACAGAGTATTATTATTATTTTCCATAAAAAGACTGTTATAGGCAATCAAATTTCATACGATTTTATTAATTGGGGACATTTTATTTTAATGTATCTTGAATGTTAGCCAAAGAACCCTTTATTTCAAATACAGCTTTCTCTTGTTGCTACAAGTGGTATAGAAAGGACATGACATACTTTATTTAGAGAACACTTAATGAATGATTTCTCTTTATTTGCTCACTTTTCCTCTCTTGATTATATTGGTAATAAATTGCCTAGTAAACTTAGTTATGTGTTTTAGATCCAGTTAAAAGCAGGAAATAAAAAAGAACCAAGCTTTACAATCCACTCTTGTCATATGATTTGTTTCAAATGCTCTTCAGCTTGCTTTAACTGTGATTATTTCCTCCTCCCCCCACTTCTATTTAAAGAAAAACTGCTGACTGCAGTCTTTAAAAATTATATAATTTTCCCTTACGGGCTGAAAATCTGTATACTTACATTAATTTTGTTTGACCTGAGGTTAGAAAGTCATTTTATTCATTTGTAGTTGTTGTTGTTGGCTGTCATAGACAGATACAGGAGCATAATCTAGACTCAATTACAAGGATGGCCTATGGAGACAGAGGGATGGTGTTGGAATCCTGACTCCACCAATGATTTGCTTTGGGGACTTGGGTAAATTACTTAACCTCTCTAAGCCTCACTTTTCTCACCTGTACAATGGAAATAAATAATATGTCCATGTCAAAACAGATATCAAGTATTTAAAATACATAAATACTTTAATGTAAAGCACTCAATAACCAAAATCAATTGTTATTTTGGAAATGAAATCCTATTTGTTAAAGCATTATTTTATTACTTACTGGAATATGTATAAACTTGGGTTATATTTTACTTAAGATTCAAGTACAAGTCATGCAAATGTATTTTTGTAATCAAAAATCTAAGTTTGGGCTTCCCTGGCGGTGCAGTGGTTGAGAGTCTGCCTGCTGATGCAGGGGACGTGGGTTCGTGCCACGGTCCGGGAAGATCCCACATGCTGCGGAGCGGCTGGGCCCGTAAGCCATGGCCACTGAGCTTGCGCGTCCGGAGCCTGTGCTCTGCAATGGGAGAGGCCACAACAGTGAGAGGTCCGTGTACCGCAAAAAAAAAAAAAAAAAAAAAAAATCTAAGTTTAAGAATAAATCATTAATCAAAAGTTCAAAATGATAGAAAATATAAACTAGAAACTATGGATTCCTAGACTTTTAGAATAGATTTAATAGAATAAACTCAATTTAATAGCTGAGTCATCTAGTCCAGTCTTTTTTCTTTTAAAAATGAGTGAGCTATGGCTCATGTAAGTTAAATGACTTGATATATGATTCACAACTGAGTATCAGAGGAAGGGCTCAGTTAAGTCTACTCTAGTGGCAAATTTTATGATTCTTACACATGTGTTTTTGTGTGTCAAAGGGAGACGATATAAAATCTATCCACTACAGATTAGCAATAACTATATAAGAGAAAGCTACCTGATGTGGTTCAGATTTGCATGATATAACATGGAAAGCTAAACATCAAAAAAAAAAAAAAAAACCCCAAAAAACGAAAACCACCAAACTCTTAAGCAGAATTTAGAGGAGTGGAAAAATGTTGCTTCTTTTTAATCTTGCCTGAAATGTTAGACAGACTATCACAGGAGCCAATAGACAATGTCCTGCAGGTTTTGGGGGCAAGTATACACTTAAAATCCCATCTAAAATTTTAAAAAAATCCACAAACATCCCTGCTGAGTAGCATCTGGGAATATTTTCTATTTTAAAGATTTTAGTTTTTATGTAGGATAATATATTTACTTTGTTTCCTAAAAAGAGTTTTTAGAGCATGGCACACATATAAATACACACTTATTAATCAGGTCTTGGATGAATGGCTCTATTCTATCCACCTTCCTCTGAAAATACTCTTCACCCCACTTAATTGATATGGCCTTATATTGGGGCCTCACAAGATCTGTAGGAGGAATCACATGCCTCAGAACTATGTGATAATAGTACATGCTTTTTGTGTGTTTTTTCGGTGTGTGTGTTTGGTGCTATAGAATTGTAGAATTCTAAATAAGAAAGGGATATGAGGGACTATTTGCTCTAAAATCCTCATCTCGCAGATGAGGAATTCGAAGAATTAGAGGAGTTACAAAACTTGCCCTTGTTACCCAGCTAGTATGAAGCAGGTCTGGGAGCTACAATTAAGGCCATCTAAATCATAGCAGGGTGACCTTTCCTTTATTCCATATATTCAATAGTCTACCAATAGGTTAAACACTTGGTTTAAAATGAGCTTCATATCACATTACTAATATCAGTTGATATTAGTAAGCTTCCATGTAAAATATTTTATGAGAAAAATTCTCTTGAGTACAAGGTGAAATAATGGAGATACGGCTCTAAGGTGATTACTTGGTCATGAATATGCATATGATCAGGTTCTGGCCATTTTCTTTGTTAACTAAATTCACAATAGTCTTATGCATACAGCAGAATGACAATATTAAACTACAGCTGGTAATTTAACTTACTCTTTGCTATGTGGAGAAAAGTCTATATGAGATGGCAAATTACAACTTTAAGATTGCATCATAGGTGTAGAGCAGGGGAAGTTGGTTGTATCCTCTTAATGATTCAGGTCACTGAGATGATTGCCAGATGAATCCATGTCCACTGTAGGAGTAGTTTGGCCTAGAATACCAGACTATTCATTGCAGGACTGACTTCAGGGTCACCTGATCTGTACAGTCAGTCACACAAGGCCCACACTTAAAAGAGACACACCTTTGGTTTAATGCTCTGTTACTGCAATCTTAAAATTCTTAGTAATGTTATCTTTGAACTTGTGTTTTGTAAGTGAAGTCTGATGGGACAGTAGAACACGACTGTGAACAGAGGAGATATGTGCAGTATGTGTGTCTGCTGTTTCCTGCCACTCTGTTCTCATATTGTGTTCAGGATGCTCCATGAGCACAGAATTCCAATGGACTTTTGTGTGTGGGAGTTCAAAGATACTCAAAGCTTGTTATTTGCACTGAGTAAGCAGGGTGCTGACAGACCAAGAGACCATGCTTTTCATTCTGGCCAGAACTTACTTAGAAAGCAGGAAGAAGGCAGTGGTGTTATGAGAGACACAAATGACCAAGGAACCCTATTATATTCTTTCTTACTCAAATGTTACTTCCCTGTATTAGCCAACCAGTTTTGATGAAAATGATGACATAGAAGGTAAAAAAAGAGCAACCTGTAATTTCTTTTCCCACTCATCAGTAGCCAGACATAGAAAGTGTTGGTAAAATGTTGCATGTATTAAGAAGTGAGATAAAAATGGTTGAGTCAGTTTTGTGCTGTTTCCACTTTTCTGGTAAGAATGAAATACACATGAGTATATGAGTCCCAAAATACAAATTATATAATTTTGATGATTTAACATACAAGTTAAATACTCTTATATTTTCATTTAAAACTAACATTGTACAATATCAAGATAAACAGTAAAATTCATGCTAGTAATTAAAAATATTAACTTTTCTTCATTTAGAAAGACATTAAATAATAAATAAAAATACCATGACAGTTGACAGAGAAACTGCACAAAAAAGGAAAAGCTTTATTTTTTTACACATCTCCTGCCCTTGTAACAAGTGGCCTTGCATTTTCTTTTTGCATTGGGCCCCATAAGTTATGTACCCAATCCTGACTCACTGTGATTCTTAGGAGAGCAATCTGTCTCATTCTGGAGACACACTATTATTTTCCTGTTTTAGGGCTTCTCTCTTTCTGGATTTCAAGTAGATTATCTCTTTTCTGTAGACAGAGGGGGAAACAGACTTTTTTTCTTTAGATAGATTATAAATAATTGATTAGATAACCATTTATTGTATCAATAATAATTCAGTCATGTTTGAGCTTGTGTCCTGGTTCTCTTAATTAGATTTTGATTTGATTTAGCCTATTCCCAAGTTTACACCTCAGATGGCTAATTTCATCCTACTTCACAGAGTTGTTGTAAAGACTGTATTTATGTATTTGATAAATATTTACTGAGCAGCTATTACATGTTGGGTACTGTGCTAGATGGGAGGGACTCAGCAGTGAGTAAAACAGACAGATTTTATGCCCTTATGGAGATTTTGTTTGATAGTGGGAGACAGCCAATAAGAAGTAAATAAAAAGGACAAACCCTCCAGATTTAGATGAATGGTGTGGTGAGAATAAACAGGGTAATGGGGAAAAAAAGCAATGAGGAGAAGTAGCTTGGGTAGGATGGATTACCCAAAAAAGTTTTGGGAAGGGTTGAGTAAGGACAGTGTATAATATTTGAGGTGAGACCTGGGTGATGAATCAAAATATTCAGAGGAGAATGCTCCAAGCAGAGGAAACAAAAATTACAGAGGACAAATGCCCATCAAGAGATGAATGGATAAAGAAGATGGGGTATATATATACAATGGAATATTACTCAGCCATAAAGAAGAATGAAATTCTGCCATTTGCAGCAGCATGGATGGACCTAGAGAATATTATTCTTAATGAAATAAGTCAGACAGAGAAAGACAAACACTTTATGATATCAGTTATATGTGGAATCTAACTGCTCAAGTAATTACTTACTTTATGCAAAACAGAAACAAACTCACAGATACAAAGAGCAAAGTAGTGGTTACCAAGGGGAGAGGAAAGGGGGGATGGGCAAAATAGGGGTATGGGACTAAGAGATACAAACTACTATGTATAAAAATAGATAAGCAGGGCTTCCCTGATGGCGCAGTGGCTGAGAGTCCGCCTGCTGATGCAGGGGACGCGGGTTCGTGCCCCGGTCCAGGAAGATCTCACGTGCCGCGGAGCGGCTGGGCCCATGAGCCATGGCCGCTGAGCCTGCGCGTCCAGAGCCTGTGCTCCGCAACGGGAGAGGCCACAACAGTGAGAGGCCCCCATACTGCAAAAAAAAAAAAAAAAAAAAAAAAAAAGATAAGCAATAGGATATATTGTGTAGCACAGAGAATTATAGCTATTATCTTGTGACAACTTTAAAAATTTTTTTTTCTCTAACAATTTAGTTCATATTTTTAGCTGCCAAGTATCTAATTAAATGTTTTGCTTAAAGGTAAATAATAAGATCCAATTATGCATTACTTTTGTCACTTATTTTTTTTAACTTTTTATTTTGTATTGGGGTATAGCCAGTTAACAATGTTGTGATAGTTTCAGGTGCACAGGAAAGTGACTCAGCCATACATATACATGTATCCATTCTCCCCCAAACTCCCCTCCCATCCAGGTTGCCACATAACATTGAGCAGAGTTCCTTGTGCTATATAGTAGGTCCTTGTTGGTTATCCTTTTTAAATATAGCAGTGTGTACATGTCAATCCCAAACTCCCTAACTATACTTTCCCTACCCCCCTGCACCCTGCCCTGGTAACCATAAGTTATTCTCTAAGTCTGTGAGTCTGTTTCTGTTTTTTGAGTATATTCATTTGTATCATTTCTTTTTAGATTCTGCATATAAGTGATATCATATGATATTTCTCTTTCTCTGTCTGACTTACTTCCCTCAGTATGACAGTCACTAGGTCCATCCATGTTGCTGCACAACTTTTAATGAGTATAATCTGTAAAATACTGAGTCACTATACTGTACTGCTGAACGTAATATAATATTGTAAATCAACTATACTTCAATTTTAAAAAAGACCTAAAATTGAAAAACCCTCGCTGTAGTGGGTTGAATGAGAGCCTCCAAAAAATATGCTCATGCCGCAGAACCTGTGAATATGACCTTATTTAGAAAAAGAGTCTTTGCAGATATAATTAAGTTAAGGATCTTGAGATGAGATCATCCTGGATTAACTGTGTGGGCCCTGAATCCAGTGTAAAGTGTACATACGACAGACAGAAGAGGAGAGCACAGAGACACAGAGGAGAAGGCCATATGAGGGCAGAGGCAGATATTAGAGTTAAACTACCAAAAGTCAAGGACTACTGTGAGTCACCAGAGCTAGAAAGAGGCAAGGAAAGATTCTCTCTTAGAGCCTTCAGAGGAAGCGTAGCAGTGCCAATAACTTGATTTGAGCTCTGGCCTACAAAACTGTGAGAGAATAAACTTCTGTTGTTTTAAGACACCCAAATTTATGGTAAATTGTTATGTCAGCCTCAGGAAACTAATACACTTGGCATTTTTTGAAGAACAGAAAGGAGGTCACAAAGCGAATAAGGTGGAGGAGGCTAAGAGGAGATGAGAGAAGTAGACAGAAGCCAGACTCGCCAGGATTGGATAAACCATAGGAAGAAGCTGGGGTGTTATTGTAGAGTCATAAGAAGCCATTGGTGGATTGGTATTAAACTAGAGTAGCTAGAGTGTCATTCAGTCTACATTTAAACTACAGTGCAAAAAATGGGCTATCAGACAGAGAGAGTAAAATGGGAAGACTACTGCAGTTGACCAACTGAGAGATGATGGTTGCCCAGACTAGTCTTGTTGTGCTAGAGATGGAGTGAGGGAACCAGATTCAGATGTATTTTGATATAGAAATAAGACTAATGGATTGGATGAGAGGAATCGATCAAAGATGACTTCTGAGATTTTATTGCAAATAAATGGGTACTGGTAAAGTTAAACAACAACTGAAATGGCAATCACTAGTAGAGGAAAATGTACCCACTGTTGAGGTGGAAATCAAGAGTTCCCTTGGGACATAATTAAGGCTTAAAAATCCAAATGTAAATATTATTTAGGTAGCATTTAGTTGAGACAGTGTATTCTAAAAGCCTGATTAATTGCACCTATATATTGCTCAAAAATGAATGTGTCCTATGTTAACGATGGCTGATTTTCTTAGTTTAGTTCCCACAAGATAACCATTTTATCTCAGGGGATATCACTCCACAATTGCTATCATTGCAGTAATTAGTTCTTGCCTTCATTTATTATTAGAGAAGACTAATGTTCTTTAAGGGCAAGGTTCCAAGAGCTGAGCTAATTTTCAGGTCTCCATATATGATATTTCTACACCAATCCACAGATCAGAGAGTGTAATTATAAGTTTAGGGTTAACTTGCACTTCAGCATACAGAGTGATTACCCTGCAAGTAAGCAATTCCCTGAACTTTGTGATTTGCTTGATTGCTCAATCCACCAGCTAGAGGAAATGCAAGAATCAACTTTTTGCCCAAACTCTACTTTAATCTTGGCTGAAGAAGCCTGAAAATCTGGGCTTAGAGATGCTCTTTCTAACCCTTCCCTATTTAATCAATAATGACTGTGGCAGAAAGAGAAAGTATATCTTTTTTCCCAAACAGAGGTAATTGAATATTGCCTAATTAGATTAATTGCACTACTTTGATGCCATAGTGATAGGTGATATATAGGAGGCCTGGCAGTGATAATTGTGAGAGAGATTATTTAATGTAAAATGAAGGATACAGGGTCTGTAGGCCTCAGCTTTGAATATGGTGTCCTCTTCCCCTCTCAAAGTTTGAGTATGTATTTTTATATTAAAAATGGATTACATTCAGTTATTAAAATATGTTCAAGTCCTTTCTATGGCTTCTAAGTTTATATACTAATACAATTACTTTAGATTGCTTGAGTTATTTTTGCCTGGGCAGGAGATAGCAATGATAGCAAGGAGGAATACACCACTGACCCTTCCCACATTCACATCTCAGTAAATATAAGACCAACGATAGTGGGAAAGGCCAGAGTACCACATACTGTGGTCCTTCTGGTCTCATTTTGACTGGAATCAGGCTCAGCTACTGTGTCCACTAAGAGTTTCTTTGCAGAGGAAACAGACATAGAGAGAAATTTGGAGAAATGCTACTAACTTAAGCTAGTGACTTAAAGCACTTTGGTGGAAGGTGAATGTGACAAAAATTTATGAGGCAACACAATTTCAGTAGTGAGGACAAGAGGCCATTTTTTAAAAAAGATGTGACATGGGTTCTATAACTCTAACCACCCATTTAGGAAAATGACCATCAACTCTTTCATTGTATTGGTTGTGCTGTATCTCTGTGGTCTGTAGGAAAACATTACACCTTTTCCTTTCACCGATTCAGGACTTTATGAATGCCAACTATGTTCCACGCTCGTGAGCAGCCTATGGGTTAGTTGTATTCAACTGTATGGAAGCTGTTTATGAAGGAAGGATTTCGCATTGGTAACTGTGCAATCAGGTGAAAGAGACCAAACTTAAAATCTCTGTCTTCCTGAGAAAAAAAGGAGTAATTGACTTACTTCTCTTAATAATAATGATGGAGTTTAAATTTTTTTTCCTGAAACTCCAAATAGGAGCAGTAGAAATTCTGGAAGAACTTGAAAATATTTCTTGGCATCTATTCAACTCTGAAATGTTTTGTGAAAATTATATGGGATTCTGTAAATGTAAAAATTTTTTTCCTTTGTAAAATGAGATAATTCCTGCTCAGGTAATTTGGGTAGAAGAAGGGGGTGGTGGGAGAGAGGGAGAGACAGAGAGAGAAAGACGGTTGGAGGAACTGGGTATGAAGATCAAGATCTATGACTTTTCATAGACATATCTTGTTTGGTATATTGTCTTCATATTCATGAATTTAGAAAGACCCTATACTTAAAAGTGGGAGATAATAGGAGCTGAAAACTCTAATGCCAAATGAAAACAAAAAGAGAAACAAAAATTCTGAAACCCATTAAACCCTACAGGCAAAAAAATGGCAAGATTTCTATATAGGGATATTAAATCTATAACAAATTCTGTTTATAATCTTTGAACTTCAAAATGGACGGCATGCCAAGTGACAGAATAATGATTTCAAATGAGTAGTAATTATAGGCATCAGAACTGCCCGAACCTGCTGATGATGTTGTAGACTGAAAATCTTTTTCTGGATTCATTTTGTATTTACAGTAGTTGCCATATGTACCACATCTGTTTGACATCCATTTTTAAAGTAGTGAGGTTGGGGGGCAGAAATGCAATCTACGTTTTAGATCTATACCTAGAGGCATACTGGCTATAGATTTGTTTTAATATTCAGGACTTCAAAAGTTTGAAAAAATTGGTTTATAATGATTTTCATATTAAGATTAAAGAACTGTTGATTATTTATTCATTTCAAATTTGAAAATTGAGATGAACACAGTTACAGAACTATATAAAATTACTACTTTCTGTTTGAGAAGACTTTTTATTGTTCATGCATAGTCTATGCAATGTCAACAGAGCATAAAGCTGTTAGCAGCTTTACCCTTGGTAATGGCTGATGGTGATACATTTGAATAATCTTATCAACAACTGAACAGTTGAGGCTGACCTGAATATGTTACAGAAGCATGATATTAGTCAAAGTTGTCATTTATGCAGATAAAAATAAGTAAGTTTGACGAATCATTTTGGAAAAGTTTAGAAGTTTGCCAAATCTAGGTGGAAAATTTTAGAATTTATCTGCCTGTGTTAACCAGATTGACTAGATAATGAACAGATCTGGAATTCACACTAAGACATGTTATAACTATGAGTTCAAGATCAACCATGACTCAAATACATAACAGTACTACTTAGGAGCATAATGTGATTTAATTTTCTATTTACATTTTAATTTCCAATTGTATTAGTTTGCTAGGGCTGCTATAACAAAATTTCACAGACTGGATGGCTTAAACGACAGAAATCAATTTTCTTACAATTCTGGGGCTAGAAGTCCAATATCAAGGTGTTAGAAGGTTTGATTTCTTCTAAGGCCTTTCTCTATAGCTTGCAGTTGGCCGCCTTCTTGCTGTGCCCTCATATGGGCCTTTCTCTGTGTGCACACATCTCTGGTGTCTGTTTTTTGTGTTCAAATTTCCTCTTCTTATAAGGACATCAGTCAGATTGGATTAATACCCACCCTAATGGCCTTATTTTGACTTGATCACCTCCTTAACCACCTTATCTCCTAACATGGTTACATTCTGAGGTACTAGGAGTTAGGACTTCAACATATGAATTTTGGGGAGACACAATTTAGCCCATAACACCAATGTAACACACACACCTTCCCATATTTGTTGAGTCCCTACTAGGAATCAGCACTGAGCAAGGCACAGGTGATACAATAGAGATGTGGTCTATACCCTCATGGAGCTAACAGTTTAATGGAGGGAAAGTCAATTAAGAGTGAAGCAAACAACCAGCTACATATTAATAGATGATGATAAATGCTATGAAGGTAACAAAAAGAGCATGTAACGAAGATCAACAGAGCGGGATGGGGGAGGAAGTGGTGGGAAACCTGCATAGATGTATCCTTAGGAAAAGCACCTATGGAGGGACATTTTCTTTGAGGTGTGAGAGGCTGTGTTTGAAAAACTGAAAGGGGGTCAAAGTGGTTGAAGCATAATGAATAAAGGGTTGTGAAAGGAAACTGGATAGAGGGTCATCAGGTGTTTGAATTTGTATGGCCTTGGAGACCTCAAGAAGGAGTCTGGGTTTTATTTGAATTGCGGTATGAAGCTCCTGAACGTGTTTCAGCAATTGCTGTTTAAAAACCTTACCCTGGCTGTTGTGGTGTGAAAGGGACAGAGTAGACACAGGGAACCCATTTAAAGGCAGTAAAGTTGTTAAGGGCAGTGGTGATGATGGATTGGATGAAGGTGGTAGCAGTGCAGATGAGTGAAGTAGGTAGATCCAAAATATATTTGAAGGGTAGAAATGACAAGCCTTGCAGATACGCTGGGTGTGCAGAGCAAGGAGAGAGTAGAATGAAGAAAGACTCCCAGGTTGAACAGCTGAGTAGATGTTAGTACCATTGGCTGTGAAAGAGTAGACTGGGGGGTGGGGGGAGATTTATATAGAGAGTGGGTTTGAGAAGGGGTGTTGAGATCTAAGAGCTTAGGTTTGCTCATTTTTTCCCATTTAATAAAATATTTTATTTTTGTAAAGAAGAATTTTAAACATATATATAAATTCTGAATTTCAGCCTTGAATTTTGAGTGCCTGTTTAACTAAACTAAGTGCAAACCATTGATGTTTTAGGCTGAAGACATCTGCCACAATTTGGTATGGTGACTGGAGCCAGTGCCTCAACTTTGGACCCCAAAGCACTTGGAATGGTTGAAGATCTAAAGGACATTTTGGGGACAGGGCAGAGAGGGTGAAGCAGGAAGGCAGAACTGCATCATAGGAAGAAGGAAAGGATCAGCAGTGGGTTCAGGAAGGCAGGAGAGTCAGGCAAGTGAACAGGAGGAGACAGGTCCAGCTTCTCCCCATTACCTCTTCCTGGAGACCTGGAGTCTCAATTGCTTATTAGCTTCTCCTAAGAGCGTCATAGAGGTGATCAAGTAGAAACATCTTATGAGAGCAGAAATAAAGTATTTGAAGTTGTAGTAAAAATATATCCATTTATTAGTGATCACTAGTGACTCAGAATTACAATATCTATGAGCTTAAATAACTTGCTTTCAACTTAAGGTTTGACCAAAGAGTTAGGTACAGCTTTGTCTTTTCTTCCTATGCAGTAGAATAGGTATTGGACATTTATACATGACGTAGATTCCAGACTCTGTCAGAGGGTTTCATCTTTGTGTTCCTATTTAATTTGATGGTGCTATTATTAAAGATGTCCTGGAGGGGCAAGGTCAAATTATTTGAAACCAAAGACTCTCATGCTAGATTTTAAAAGTGCAATAGCAGAGTATTTTAGAACTTAAATGAAAGTGCCAACCAAAATGCTTTTAGCATGACTTTGCAAATTGTAAGTCTGGCAGAGATTTTAAGAAATGTTTGGCTGCTCTGGCTTTAGTGATTTAGTGAGTTTAGTGATTTAGTAAACACTCCCTGTTAACAGTTTCTTAGATATTTAATGCTCTAGGCAGAAAGGTAGGATGATAAAAAGTTTGCTGTTGATGAAGAAAGTAAATCATTTGGCTTACCCTTAGCTATTGGGACCTAAAAGAATCTCCTGTTTCAATAAGAAAGGCCTTTTTGTTATTTTCAAATGTTTCATACTTTTGAAAATAGCTTATAATGAAAAACTGTGGTAAGAAAATACACTAGAATCTAATGCACATAAACTTTGTATTTGAGAGTCTAAGCATGTATTACAGAGCATCTGATATAGATATGATAAAGAATTGAATATGATTCTCAAGGTAGGGAAAAACACTTTAGCTATTCTGTCATTCTCAGCTTCTCTAGAAGTTTGTTTGGCAGTAAGGATTCTATTTTCACTGTTTAAATTGCTCTCAGGAATAAAGTGAGCTTTACCAGGAGAAGTTCATTGCTTAATAGATCAATAGATATCTTGGTATTTGTGGATACTAATGGCTAATCTTCATTTACCCACATAAGGATAGTGATAATCAGTAGGGCATGCATTTAAGTTGTTTTTCTAATACTAGTGATTAAGTTTATAGGGTGTTATAAAAAAATCCCTTAAGGAATTTTTTCCAGTTTCTTCATTTTATAGATAAGGAAACTAAGCTCCACATAAGTGAAATGTGCCCAGCCCACAGCTGGTTAGTGGAAGCACTAGGTCTAGAACCCAAGGATTCTGACTTTTAGGCTAGTGCCTTTTAATTCACTGTATTGCATTTTACAGGCTGGTCTCTTCCTTCAGTATATAAAATACTTGGACAGTCTCTTTGTTAAAACTAAGTTTGTATTTTGTTAGAAGTGCTAACTGGATCTGAAATCCCTCAGTTTTTGTTAGAGATCTTTACCATAGATAGAAAAAGACCTGCTGGGAAGGGGGATGGGTGGACCAGGTTTAAAACAGATTGTCTCCATGTGCTTCCCTGCAAACATACTGGCACCTTCTGACTAGCACTGATTCATCTCTCCCTTTGGCACAGGCCTAGTTATGCCTCATACCAGACATTTTGCCACCATTGTCTGGAATGAGGGAAACATTCTGGCCAATATTTTGAGAGATGCTCCTTGAAACATGTGAATTAAATTTGTCACTTTTGATTTTGTTAACATGATTTTCAACCTAATTGCTCTGGTAGACACATTTAAGCTAAGGGAATCAAAGTTTTAGACCTTCACAAAGAACATTTATTTTTCTTTAATCCACATCTAAGTAGATTTTCAAACATTGAGGAAACAGAAAAATATTGCAGAGTATATTAAATTTCTCATTAGGTACACTGCATGCAACTCAAGTTAAATATTCATTTTCATGGTTGACATAGCAGTTTCCAAGTACAAGCTCTTTATGGATTATATATGTGACATGGACATGACATAGTCTAGAGATGACGAATGCAAGAGGAGACCCACTCTGAAGGAGTTAAATGTACAAGCTGCATCGAACAATTCTGCCCAGTAAGTTTAGAAAAGGGGATGAAAGCTATTACAAACAGCTAAATATAGTGGAAGAGGAAAGATGTAATAATATGATACAAAATTTGGCGAATAAGAAAGGGGAAATATTTTTTCTCTTGCCAAAGAACCATAGGATCTTCACATCACTGATACTGGCATTGCTAACTTAAAGTACTATTTATTGAAATGCTGACGGTGCAATTCTGCACTGACCTCCGAAGACATTTTGTTGCCTATAAAATTGTCAATGCCAGAAGTAGCCAAAATAGTTTTGTTTGGTTTTCATTAAAATGCTGACCTGGTCTTATGCTGATTAATTTGTGATGGCTGGAAGGACCAAAATTTTACAGTGACTTCACTGCAAATGAGATTACTATTTCAGAGCTGAACTTCCATTTGGTCATTGACTATATGAGGACTCTCAAGCAGTCTTACAAAGGCGAGTCAACAGCAGCATGTTTTGGGAGAAAAATAGCAAATCTATTTGTCTATATCTGTGTATTTCTTAATATTTATTTTGGACAAATTTTCTTTGACTTCATTTTAAAGAAGTAGAGTGACACATACAAAGAGCAGGTAAGGAATTGTGCAGGCGGTAATAGATTGCTTTGCAGAGTAATTGTACTTCTGAGGACTGAAAAGCACAAAGAAGAAAGCAGCCCCATACCAGCCTGTATCAGGATAAATAACTGTGCTTAAAGCTGCACACTTTCATCACAGATGTACCTCTATCATTTCTATCTCTGTCTCTCTCATCTCTATCTCTCTCATCTCTATCTGTATCTTTCTATTGCTATATATCACACATCATATCAGACTTATACATACATGTGATGCAGTATCATATACATGATATATGTGACAAATATGTATAATTTATGATCATATATATTATGTTTCACATATCAAATTATACATATATATCCTATCATACATAAATGATATATATCATATGTGATTTATGTCTATCTGTGATGAAAATGTGTGTGTATATGTGTATATATATATATATAGAGAGAGGGACAGAGAGAGATTGAGAGGGAGAGAGTTTGAGAGAGAGAGAAATCAGAGAGGTGTTGTGACAGAGAAGTTCTAATAGAATATCAAAATCAATGCCAAAAAATCAAATTCTACAGAATTTTTTTTCATTTTATTTAATGGCTTGTGACTATGTCATTATTATTGATAATTTGGCCTCAAGACATTATCCATATTTAAAGCTGTGTGATATAAGAGGCTAGTTTAGGAAAACAGCCACTAATATTGAAACGCTACCTGCTATTCCCCCAAAGTCTCTAGTTGTTCCATGGTAGCAAAACATACTGGGTGAATAGGGATTTTACAGAACATGATCATGGCAATTCAAGTACAGAAAAGTTCTGTATTAGAATTACCTGATCATTCTGTCCTCAGGTTAAAACGAAAGTATGATGGTGACATAACAACAGCCTTCTTTCTATCTCTTGTATCATACTCTCCCAACTGGGATGGTTGCTATTTCTGCCAGATGTATAACTGACACCTTGGGAATCTTCCTTCCTGTTTTTTGAGGGAATTCCTTTTCCTTTTTTAAGCTTCTGTTTTCATAATTTTCTCTTTTATAGGTTTTTTTTTTCTGTAGTTTCTTGGTGAAGGGTGCATGGGAAATAAATTTTTTGAGACCTCTCATGTCTGAACTTGTTTTTATTCAGCCCTCATGCTTTACTGATAGTTTGAAGGGATATAGAAATCTAGTTTATAGATCATTAACCTTCAGAATTTTGAAGGTATTTCTCCAGTATCTGTTTGCTCTACTGTCACTGTTGTGAAGCTGTTTCAAATTTTGTTCATGTAAGTCACTGTTAATTAATTAATTAATCTCTTGAAATCTTGTAGAATCTTTTCTTTGTCCTTTTGTTCTGAAATTTTACAGTAATGTGCCTTGGCATAGGCCAATTTTCATTCTTTTTTTTGAGGGGGTAATACTCCACGAGACATTATAATCTAAAAACTCATGTCCTTCACATCTAAAAATTTTTCTTGAATTTGATCATTAATGAGTTCCTGTTATTTCTTTATGGATCTTTTCTTTTCCAAATGTTAGGTGTCCTACACTGTCCTCTCTTTATTTTTTCTCTTATTTTTCATCTCTTTCTTTTTATTCTCCTATTGGGAGGTTTCCTCAACCTTATCTCCCATTCCTGCTGTTGTGTTTTTCCTTTCCATTACCATTTAAAAAATCATGTCCCATGAGTGAAATATCTTTTTAGAGTTTTTGAAGATATTAATGGTAGTTATTTTATAGGTTTCTTTTCTTTTCATGTTTTTCTTTCCTGCCTTATTGGTTTTCCAGTTTTCATTTTAGAAGCATTCCCCAAATGTCTAATATTTCTGCTCATGATTTAGAAAAATAAGCAGATCGTAAGTTCTAAGTATACAGGTATGGAGCTTTACTGTAGGATGATTTGGAAGAATTATATATTGAGGAACTCCCCCTGTCTGTATCTTCAGGTATTACTTCTTGGGCTAATCATAATCTCCAGGAAATCATCTTCAATCTCATCCTTGAGGATAAGCTCTAGCTCCCAGCATTCTGGAGTAGAGTGGGGAAAGATGGCTGGGATCTTATGCCTTCACCATTGGGTATTCATATGGCTATTTATTCTCCTGTTTTCCATAAAGTATCACACCCTCTTTCTCATGTACATTTAATCTCTCTCTCCCTCTTTCTCTTTTTCAAGTAGATAGGTCTCATCTTTTTTTTAAAATATATACTACTTTTATATATTTAAAATTTTATATAAATGGTATACTGTATTGTTTTTCAAGTTTGTTTTATCATTGAACACTGTTTTTGAGATTTATCCATGTTGATATATGTATATCTAGTTCATTTATTTCAATGGCTTATGGTATTCTATATTACAAACCATAGCTCAATCGTCTCCCCTACTGAGGGTAGTTAGGTGGTTTCTACTTTTTTGCAACAATAAATCTTCATTTATCCTTGTACAATGTGTGAGCGTTTCTCTAAGTCAGGCACGTAGCAGTGTGTTTGTTGAGTTGTAGGATATGTGCCTCTTGAAGTTTACTAGATATTGACAGTCTGCTCTCCAAATGAGTTAAATCAGTTTATATTCCCATTGACATTTTATGAGAGAGATGCTATTTTCCCACATTCTCACCAACATTTACTGTAATTTGAGATACATGTTATTTTTTGCCAAACTGGGTGTGTAAATTCCCTGGTTAGTAATGAGGTCGAATACCCGTTCTTATATTTATTGACCAATTTCCTTCTGAGAATTGCTAATTCATCTTCTTTGTCTATTTCTTCTATTTGGTTGTTTACCTTCTTTGTGTTGATTGTAGAAACTTTTTCTTATTTTGAGTACCAATTCTTTGGTTTGGTTATACGTGCTACAGATATTTCACCAAGTTTTTGGTTTAAATTTTTACCTTGTTTATGATAGTTCTCATCTTTCTTTTTGTTATAGATTTTATTTTTTAGATCACTTACAGGTTCATAGCAAAATTGAGTGGAAAGTACAGAGAGTTCCCATATATCCTCTGAACTTACGTATGCATAGCCTTGCACACCCTGCACCACAGTGACACATTTTTTTAACAGTCAATGGACCTGCTTTGACACTTTTTTATCGCCCAAAATCCATAGTTAACACTCAGGCTCACTGTTGGCATTATAGACTCTATGGGTTTTGACAAATGTATAATGCCATGTATCTATTAGTATAGTATCATACAAAATAGTTTTACTGCCCTAAAATCCTCTGTGCTCTGCCTACCCCATCATTTAAAAAACGTATTTAAGTTTCCTCCATTAAAAAAAAAAAAATCATACCTAACTGTCAAAGCCTTCCCCTGTATCTCGCCTCTCTTTCACAGGCAACATCTCCTTTTTTTCCTCTATTCTCGACCCACTGTAGTACGTCTTTCAGCCCTACCTCTTTTCTGAAATATCTCTAGCTAACTAAGGTCACTTCTGTGTCACTAAATTAAAAATGGATATTTTTTGATTATACCCTTTCTTGGACTTTTGTGAGCACCTAACATTCTCTTCCCTTGATTCCAGACTTATGTTTTTCATTTCATCTGTTATTATAGCTTATTCTTTGCTTCTTTTGCAAGATAACCCTCCCATGACCATTCATTAGTTTATCATTTCTCAATGTATTAAGTGTTGGTTTAATTTTCTTCCTTGTTTTATACTCTCCCAAGGTAGTCTTATCAATTCTCCTTGCTTCAGTCACCACCTATGAGAATAATTCACAAAATTACATCTTTGACCTGGTGTTAAGGACTGAATATTTGTGTCCTGTAAATTCTTTTGTTGAAGTTCTAACCCTCAGTGTGACCATATTTGGAGATGAGGCCTCTAAGGAAGTAATTAAGGTTAAATGAAGTCATAAGGGTGGGCCCCTGATCCAGATAGGGTTAGTGTTCTTATAAAAACGGACACCAAAGAGCTCTGTCTCTGTCTCTCTCTCTGTTTTTCTATCTCCTGGTATGCAGAGGAAAGCCTACATGAGTACACAGTAGGATGGAGGCTGTCTATAATCCAGGAAGAAGGCTCTCACCAGAAACCAAATTTGCAAGAACCTTGATCATGGACTTCTAGCTGCTGTAACAGTGAGAAAATAAATGTCTGTTGTTTAAGCACTCAATCTGTGCCTGTGGTATTTTGTTATGAAATCATGAGCACACGGATACATCTGGTCATCTCAAGTGATCCCCAGAACCTTTATTCAAATGTCAGCTTTTCATTTATATCCTCTAAAGTTCCCTTCAATTACTCAAAAACTCAAACTCATGATCTTACACTTTGCTGTTCACTCCCACCTTGCAAAACCTAGTCTTTTCCCAAAAGTCTCTTTCAGTGGCCGACACTCTCTATCTTATAACCTGAGTTTGAACCCCAGGAATAATTCTTGACACTTCTCTCTTCTGTGCCCCATATTCCATTCATCATTCCATCATTCCATTATCTTTTACATTCTTAATATTTCTTAAATCTGTCCACATTTCTCCTTTCCCATTTCAAATATGGCCTTTTCAAAGCTCCATTACTTCTTTGATGTGGCAGTCTCCTAACTGATCTCTTTGTTTCCATTCTTGTCACCTTTCAACCAGTTCTGTCTTCTGTAACCAAGGTGACAGTTTTATAATTTAAAAGTAATCAAATACTTTAATAGAGTGTTAGTGACATTCCAGGAAACCAGGAGCCTGGAGATCAGATCACCTGCCATCAGATCACCATGGCAGTCCATAGACCAAGATGTGGCAACTGAGTTCACCTCACAGAAGGATTCTAATGCTGGTTGAATCACCATGAGTATGAATATAGATTAACCCAAAGCAGGAAGGAATGCCAATCTGAAGACCTAAGTACTGCTCAAGCACAGAACACGCAATAGCAAATCTTACCCCTTCAACCAAAGAGAGAAAGCAGGACAGTGAGTTCATTACTGAAGTTGACTAAACTATTTGTTAATAGAGAAACCCTGAAACAGAGTCATGTTGTTTGGCTGTGTCTGGGCTCCTGGGACTCACCTGAAGGGTAAATAGGTGAAGGCAGATCATAGTTTATCTACTCCACTGTCAAGTTAAAATACAATAGTAAACACCTTCCATAAATGAGTTTCATACTAAAGAAAAATCATAAGGATTCTGATGGTAATTCTTTCAATGGAAATTCACAGGGAATACTAACAGTACAAATACATGTAAGTCATAATGTAAGAAAGAAAACATCTCAAGTTTATGCTTCAAAGAGAAGTAAACAAAGCAGCATTGTTGGGTTTAGATGAAGAGGCTAAATGAATAATAGGTGACAGAAAAGAAATGGATGAAATATTTCTCAGTGTTATAGTCATTGTCAGTGTCAGTACAGTAGACTTTATAATTAGTTTCTTAAAGACAGTCAAGCTCTCAAGATAGCAAAATTATGTTAAAGCTGGCATATATGGGTCTTGAAATTATAATGAGATCTTTAGCTCAAACAACAGCAGTGTGGAAGTGAATGGGATAAAAACAGAGGGAGCACAAATAAAAGACTTTCCACAACTGTGTTGGGGGCAGCAATAATAATAATTATGGAAATGAATGCAGAGTAGGCATCAGTGAAGATATAAACACCTAAAAGAGGTCAATTTTGAATGGGACACTGAACTATGCTAATTATGTCAAAACTTGTCAGGACTCAGGATAAAGGTGATTCTGTTTTATTGCTTCTCAGTGTTTATACAAGTCAGATATCTGAAACAATGAAAATGATGAAAATACTGTTTAGCAGAAAATAATGATTAAAAGATGTCATAGATTATAGACTCATGAAACAACATGCCATGTAACAATGTGTTGTTTGTATTGACATAATCCCTGGACTGAGTGTTGATAGACGACAAAGCAAGTGAAGTTGGCATTGGAGCAACAGGAAAAGGAGGAAGAATATAAAAAAAAATGAAGAATCACCAGACCATAAATGTGATAGAGTAGGAGTTCAATGACAAAGAATACCTACCGAACACAGGTATGCCACGCTTTTCGAAAGTTTGCTTTATGCCACTTTGCTTTTATGAAGGACCTACATTAGTACTTCTTTTCACTAACTGAAAGAAAACTTAAGAGGATTTTTGCTTTTACGAAAAAAGGAGAAAAGTGAAAATAATATTCAGCATTTGTTTTGCAACAAGCCATTGTAAAGCCAGTGCACATCCTGAGCAACAAGAGTGGCGCCATCAAGCTGCTTCCCTGGGAACTACACTCAGCATCTCAGCATCAAGCCACCATAGCTTTGAACTGTGCCTGTGAGCATTTGTGCTTTATCTTTTTTGTGCATACATTAGCAAAATGTGTCCTAAGGTAATTGTTTCTTCCTTTTCCGCCATTTTGGCTTATGAAAAGTTTTGTAGGAAAGCTCTACTTTCGAATATCAGGGGAAAACTGTAGCACAAAGTTTAAATGTTAGAAATTAGCAAGCAGCAGCCCACACCCTGATCTGAATTTGGGGGTTCACATGTTAATTTTGATGCAGAAAAAGGATACTCTAAAAGGAAAATCCTCCTCCAGATCAAGAAAAAAAAAATAAAAAGAAACAAAGTAACCCCTATAGAATAATATCATTTCTTCTGATTTGGGAAAAAACAAAACTACCTCATGATATATGGAATTACAATTTCAGAAAAACTCAAAAAAGAAAGAGTGACAAAAACAGCAGGATATGATGGGTTTGGTGAAAGTTCCAAAAAATCATGGCTGAACTACAGCATCACTTAGAAGAATTGAAGGTGAAATTAATGTGGATCCAAAAAAGTTTACAAGAGTTGATAGAGATGTTTTCCAGATTAGACATTTGCTGACAATCCAGCTGCATTTACCATTCATGAATCCCTGAGGAGCAAAGTAACAAAATCAATGTAGAGGATCTGCTGGTGGATTCAGAGTTCAGAGAGGAGTGCAGAGAAAATGGCTAAACGTGCTGGAAGGATGTTTCAGCGGGAGAACAAACTTTGTAATTAAGATTCAGTAAGCATACTGCCACACTTTACTGCCACACTTTCCTTCCATCTATTTACTGAAGATATATTGAAGACAAACAGCATGACACTAATTAATTTAAAATAGACTGTCTCTATTTGTATACAGATTTTTCTCTGCAAAAAATAAGAGAGAATCTATCATTTGCCCTTGGGGTAAAAATAGGTGTGTTTGCAAGAATCTCACCCAGGTTCATACTGTCTGAGAAAAAAAGAACAGTAACCACACTATTTTCAAGCAAATTAAAATTTTATGACAAATTTTAGATTTTGGTTGGTTAAACATGAGTGAATTAAAATATATTCAGGAGATTTCCCATTTGTAAACATTGAAAGAATTCTTTTTTATATGATCAAGGAATTATGTAAAGGATATTACTTTAAAAAACACTTGAAGGAGCAGTCATTTCTGGAAATCCTGCCGTTTGTGACAATATAGATGATCCTGGAGGACATTATGCTAAATGAAATAAGCCAGCCACAGAAGGACAAATACTACATGATTGCACTTACATGAGGAATCTAAAATAGTCAAACTCATGAAGCAGAGAATAGAATAGTAGTTGCCAGGGCCTGAGGGGCGGGGGAAACTTGGTCAAAGGGTACAAAGTTTCAGTTATGCAAGATGAGTAAGTCCTAGAGATTCATTGTACAGCATAGTTCTCATAGTTAACAACACTATGTCTTTTAAAAAATTTTATTTATGTATTTATTTATTTTTGGCTGCATTGGGTCTTCGTGCACGGGCTTTCTCTACTTGCGGCGAGTGGGGGCTACTCTTCATTGCAGTGTGTGGGCTTCTTGCTGCAGTGGCTCCTCTTGTTGTGGAGCATGGGCTTCAGTAATTGTGGCTCTCGGGCTTAGTTGCTCTGCTGCATGTGGGATCTTCCTGGACCAGGGATCGAACCCATGTCCCCTGCATTGGCAGGTGGACTCTTAACCACTGTGCCACCAGGGAAGCCCCAACGATACTATGCCTTATGCTTAAAATCTTGCTAAGAGGTAGATCTTGTGTTCCTATCACACACACAAAAAAAAAAACCCATAAATAAAGAGGTCAGGAGGAAACTTTTTGACATGATAGATATATTTATGGTATTGATTATGATGATGGTTTCATGGGTATATAGTTATCTCTAAACTCATCAAGTTTCATACATTAAATTGTACAGATTTTTTTATTCCAATCATACCTCAATAAAATACCTAGTTCAAAAAAAAATACATTAATGGATTCCCGTTGCTCTTAGGATAAAGATCAAAATTTTGAACATGGTTTCCAGGTCCAAGCATAGCCTGGCATCCATCCTCCTCCTCTGCATCTCATTTTTTTTTTTCACATTTCTCAGTCCTACTTTCTATTCTCCATCTACTCTATTCCTCAGTGTGATTGGCTGCTTCTCATTAAGGATCATTCCCTCTTCCTAGATCATCTCCGTCTCTTACACTCAAGCTCTCCTCCACCTCATATTCTGCTCTTCCCTGAGACTGTAGCTCAGTCTTCACTTTTTCTAAGAATCCTTCATTGGCCTCCTGCCCTGGATCAGAGATTCCTCTAAGTGCCCTTGTCAGCACTTACCACAATTATAATTTATTTTAAATTGTGTTATACTTAAATAATTCCCATCTCTCTATGAGAGCTCCAAGGATGTTGGGCCTCTGTCAGTTTTTACTTATTAATTTATTCCCAGTGCCTAATACAATGCCTAACACAAACTAGGTATTTGATAGTTTTTGATAAAATTAATAATAATGAATCTAAATTAAATGTGTAATGAGTGTCTGCCTCATTAATATTTCAGTAGTTGTTTATAGTTAAGTAAGTTAAGTGAGGGTAGAATAAACAAGAATATTGCTATTAGCACAAATGGAATCATGGCTTCAAATGATCTGTATATATGGCGTGAGCAATTATCCCATTGTGTGTTGGGTGGATGAGGTCATTTGTGAATCAGATACAGCTCATGCTCTTGAAAATGGTGATTACTACTACAACTGAAGGACAGGTTTTATGAGTAGGCTTCATGGAAAGGACTGATGCTTGTACCCACTAATAATATCATGGTTATCTTACCACGTCTTGCTCTTTGAATACAAGGGCACACATGCACACACACCCAGCTTCTCTTTGCAGTCAATCATGCCTGCTTTCTGATTCAATCCACAGTTGTCAGTCCTGCATTGGAATACGCATTATAAGGCACTGTAAACCACCTGAGGGCATAGACCTTCTCTTTCATCTTTGTATCTTTAAGCTCTAATAAAATACTTGGCTCAGAGCACATTCTAAAAAATTGTATGATAAATGAGTAAATTTAATGAATAAATGAATGCAAAAAAGACATAGACTGCTATGATTAATACTAATGCACATAGTTCTCTCAAGGATATTTGAGAATTGAGAATGCCATAAGTATTTGGAGACTTGAAATTTTGTGTCAGTAGTGTTATTTCTTTCCTGATAAGGTGATAAGTATGGTGTTATTTAGTAAGAAGTGAAGAATTTTAACCAAAGCATTGCACTCCTTGAGACTACAATCAAGTTGCTGATGAAGCCTGAGTAAAGAACCAGGCAGACAGACATTACATTAAAAATTTTAAGAAGTTTAGGAGGAAAACATCAGTGTTTCAGCAGAGCCAGTGATCATTTATCATTCAGAGGTACTCACTGAATGAAATATTGGAGACAAATTTGTTAGAATGTGAGACACTAAGGCACTTTTTTCTTGGCGAAAAAAGCTCAAGTGAAGTTTTGAATATTTGAGAGTATTAAGAAATGCATTAAAATTTTTTTAACTTGAATGCTCTGATGGCACATTTGAGAAGGAGGAAGCTCACAGTTGATAATGATGCATTGCTATTTAACATAAGCAACCTAATCCAATTTACCTACTTCATCAGAAAATTTGAAAGGCAAATATTTGTTACATTTCAATGATTATCCAATGTACAAATCTACAGCAAATTTTGTTAGGGAAGTTATGGAAGATTTTGGTATTGATTGCTGACTCTAAAACTGGGTTAGAGTTAAATTAACTTGGAAACTTGTAATTTCTTTTTTTCATGCCCTCAACTCAAGATTTTTGCTACTAAATTACATTTTCTGTGAAATATAAGGTTATATATTTTATTTCAGGTTAGTAAAAAGCTAGGAAATTATGTACTGGATTTCCAATCTTATTTCATAAATATGCAACATTTCTTTTCCTGCCAGAAATTGTTCAATTCTAAGAGGAACTCTAGCAATTTTCTTTCTCCTAGTTACATAGTTTTGTATGTAACTTTTAAACCACAATAAGGGAAAGTCTGACTATTGTTTAATTCACATTTGAATGTTTTCTGTATTGTTTTTTCTCATATAATGCTGTAGGTTTGAATGACCCTCTCTAGGGACTGGTAACTGGTGAGAGAGCCCATTGCACTTTCTCCACGAGTAAGAGATCTCGTAATAGCTAAGTGGAATGGACCTTAGAATGGGGATAGAGAAAGTCATGTAGGGAGAAGGAAGTCTCTGTCATTACCCAAACAGAAATATGCGTGGATTCTTGTTACCGCATTTGTCTGGGAAGTATAACTTAGGGGGCTCTTATAGGCTGAATCATGTCTCCTCAAAAGGTATAAGTTGAAGCCATAACCCCCAATGTCTCAGAATGAAACTTTATTTAGAGGTAGGGTCTTTAAAGAGGTAATTAAAATAAGAAAGTTAGGGTGGGCCCTAATCCAATCTGATTTGTGTCCTTAAAAGAAGAGGAAATTTGGACATACAGATACCAGGGCAGTGCATACACAGAGGGATGACTATGTGAAGAGGCAGCCAAAGGGTGGCCATCTGCCAGCCAGGGAGAGGCCAGGAGTAACCACATCTGCTGACACCTTGATCTTGGACTTCTGGCCTTCATAACTGTAAGAAAATAAATTTCTACTGTTTAAGTCACCCAATCTGAGGTTATTCATTATGGCTTCCCTAGTAAACAAATACAGAGGCATAGAAGATACTTAGTGAGCCATGTTTCATGCCAGACATTATGAGGGGCTTCTCGTACACACTCACCTCAACATGTGCTGGTATCACTTTTAAGCATTGTAGAGAGCTATCTGAGCTAGTGGGAGAAGACTTCTCTTTGAAAGATGAGTATAAACTTTGTTATGGGTTGAATTGTGTCCCCCTAAAATATAAAAAAAAAGTTGAAATCTTAACCCCCAGTACCTCATAATGTGACATTTTTGGAAAATAGGGACTTTGTAGATGTAGTCAAGTTAGGGTGAGGTCATTAGGATGGACCTTAATACAATACGAACCATATCCTTACATAAAGCGGAAATTTGGTTACAGACGTGCACATAGGGAGAATACCGTGTATAGATAAAGAGATCAGGATGATGATTCTACAAGTGAAGGAATGTCAAAGATTCCCAGCTAAGTACCAGAAGCTGAGGGAGAGACATTAAACAGATTCTCCCTTAACAGCTCTCAGAAAGAACAACCCTGCCTACACCTTGATCTAGGACTTAAAGCCTCCAGAACTATGAAACAATACATTTCTGTTGTTTAAGCCACCTACCCAACAGCCCTAGAAAAACACATTCTTGATTTGGCTTCTTTTTCCTTCATACTTGAGAAATGTGGATTTCTGAATCATAAAACTTAATTTGTTATCATGTGTTATCTCCAATAAAGTTCTCTAAACATTGCTATTCCAAGCAATTTTCCACTTCTCTTTTATATGACCTGCTATATTCTCAGCCAACAGTCTAGTCAGAGAGTTCATTTGTGGTGGACTCTTTCTTCATCCGTAAAAAGTTGTTGAGCAGGTTAATTTTTTTTTTTCATTTTAGCATTCACTTAATTTTAATTCTTGCTCTGTTTCATTTCTCCTTCCTCCCAATCTTCAGTTTTTCTCTTGTCATCTAAGTACTGGGTTTTTTCTTTTCTTTTCTTTTCTTTTTTTCTCTCATTAAAAAATAAAATAATACACACAAAAAATCCTTTTTATTAATTTTGCCCTCTCATCAAACTACAGCCCTAAATGTTTACTTCTCTTCAAGGCCAAAATTTTATTTGAGACCAAACTTCTTATTTTATTTTACTTATTTTATTTTTAAAAATTTTATTGAAGTACAGTTGATTTACAATGTTGTGTTAATTTCTGCTGTACAGCAAAGTGACTCAGTTATACATGTATATTCTTTTACATATTCTTTTCCATTATGGTTTATCACAGGGTATTGAATATAGTTCCCTGTGCTATACAGTAGGACCTTATTGTTTATCCATAGTATTTATACCAGTTTGCATCTGCCAATCCCAAAGTCCCAATACTTCCCTCTGCCACCCCCCCACCCCCTTGGCAACCACAAGTCTGTTCTTTATGTCTGTGAGTCTGTTTCTGTTTCATAGATATTTGTGTTGTATTTAGATTCCATGTATAAGTGATATCATATGGTATTTGTCCTTCTCTTTCTGACTTAATTCACTTAGTATGATAATCGTTAGCTGCATACATGTTGCTGCAAATAGCATTATTTCATTCTTTTTTTTATGACTGAGTAGTATTCCATTGTATATTTATGCACCACATCTTTTTATCCATTTATCTGTCGATGGACGTTTAGGTTGTTTCCATGCCTTGGCTATTGTAAATAGTGCTGCTATGAACATAGGGATGCATGTATCTTTTTGAGTTATAGTTTTGTCTGGCTATATGCCCAAGAGTGGGATTTCTGGATCATATGGCAACTCTATTTTTAGTTTTCAGAGAAACCTCCATACTGTTTTCCATAATGGCTGCATCAATTTACACTCCCACCAACAGTGTAAGAGGGTTCCCTTTTCTCCACACCATCTCTAGCATTTTTTATTTGTAGACTTTTTAATGATGGCCATTCTGACTGGTGTGAGATGATAACTCCTTGTAGTTTTGATTTGCATTTCTCTGATAATTAGTGTTGTTGAGCATCTTTTCATGTGCATCTTGGCCATCTGTATGTCTTCTTTGGAGAAATGTCTATTTAAGTCTTCTGCCCAGTTTTTGATTAGGTTGTTTGTTATTGGGTTGTATGAGCTGTTTGTATATTTTGGAAATTAAGCCCTTCTTGGTCGCATAATTTGCAAATATTTTCTCCCAGTTCTATAGGTTGTTTTGTTTCTTTTCATTTTGTTTATGGTTTCCTTTGCTGTGCAAAAGCTTATACATTTGATTAGGTTCCATTTGTTTATTTTTGCTTTTATTTCTATTTCTTTGGGAGACTGACCTACGAAAACATTGGTATGATTTATGTTTGAGACCAAACTTCTTTAAATAGATGTTTCAATCTGCTCTCACTCTATCCTTCCTGAAATTTTACCCTGCATCCACTGAATACTGTTCTTGAACTCTATCTCACCTTGAAAGTGTTCTTGTTGATGTTACCAAATCGAACTGACCTTTTGAAGCCCTCATCTTACTTGACATCTCTGCATTGTTGAAAATTTCCTTCTTGAAAATTCTCTTCTCTCTGGAAAGATAGCGCTGTATCTTTCTGCCTAGTTGGCTAGCCCTTTTCAATATGATGAGGCAATTTCTTTTATTTTTAACCGTTAAATGTTGAAGTTTTCCAGATGTAAAGAACTGTGAAGGGTCTGAGGTTTTACTTTACTTGCAAGTTAACCTGCCACAGTGTCATACAACTCTTGGGTCAGAGACAAGGAATCTTTTTACTCACAACACTAGTAGTGGCTAGAGAATCAGCATTTGCACTATTCTCTGATGTCTAATTACCATAGAGGGACACAAAGAAGGTCACTTTGTGGGTTGCATTATAGAAGGAATCCTGAGCTTAGAGAAACCAAATATTGTGTAATGGGCTATTAAGTCTGCCTGATCTTTACCCTGCAGGAAGACATTATCTTTCCTATGCTGGACAGGAACTAAACCTCCCTGTGCTCTGGAGGGAGACACTAACTATATCTAAGGTTATTAACTACACAAGCATCCTTGAAAATATAGTCCAGAACAAAGGCCATCAGTGCATCTGCTTCCAAGATATGCAAAAACGAAAAAGATCCATGGAGAACTATCTCCCACCCCAAGAAATGTGACCTTCAACTACCATTTGTACCCCAGTGACCTCTAAAACTCTCTCTCTCTTTAAACTCTACTTGTGGCAACTTGGAGGATATGTCCAAAATAGAACCTTTTTTTCTTTACTTCAATTATGTTCTCTTTCTGTGTTTCTCAGTTTACTACACAACTTCATTATTTATTATTCAAAAGTAGTAAAATTACAGTCCTTACTTGAACATTTGTCCCCTACTCAGTAATAGGTTATTAAAGACCTGTGGGTTTTTCTTGAATAATTATTTTTTTTCCACTTGTAATTCCCATTGCCCATATCTGTTTTAGTTCAGCCCTCAACACCCTATTCGGGAATGTAACTACAGCTCCTTTTTTTTTTTTCTCCCATATCTGCTTTTCTTTTTAACGTCTTTATTGGAGTATAATTGCTTTACAATGATGTATTAGTTTCTGCTGTATAACAAAGTGAATCAGCTATACATATATATATATATATATATATATCCCCATACCTCCTCCTTCTTGTGTCTCCCTCCCACCCTCCCTATCCCACCCCTCTAGGTGGTCACAAAGCACCGAGCTAATCTCCCTGTGCTATGCAGCTGCTTCACACTAGCTATCTATTTCACATTTGGTAGTGTATATGTCCATGCCACTCTCTCACTTCGTCCCAGCTTACCCTTCCCCCTCTCTGTGTCCATTCTCTGTATCTGCATCTTTATTCCTGTCCTTCCACTAGGTCCTTCAGAACCCCCCCTTTTTTTTGTTAGATTCCATATAGATGTGTTAGCATACAGTATTTGTTTTTGTCTTTCTGACTTACTTCACTCTGTATGATAGACTCTAGGTCCATCCACCTCACTACAAATAACTCAATTTTGTTTATTTTTATGGCTGAGTATTATTCTATTGTATATATGTGCCACATCTTCTTTATCCGTTCATCTGTCGATGGACACTTAGGTTGCTTCCATGGCCTGGCTATTGTAAATAGTGCTGCAGCGAACACTGTGGTACATTATGGTTTCCACAGGGTATATACCCAGTAGTGGGATTGCTGGGTCGTATGGTAGGTCTATTTTTAGTTAACCTCCATACTGTTCTCCATAGTGGCTGTATCAATTGATATTCCCACCAACAGTGCAAGAGGGTTCCCTTTTCTCCACACACTCTCCAGCATTTATTGTTTGTAGATTTTTTTGATGATGGCCATTCTGACTGGTGTGAGGTGATATCTCATTGTAGTTTTGATTTGCATTTCTCTAAAGATTAGTGATGTTGAGCATCCTTTCATGTGTCTGCTGGCAATCAGCATATCTTCTTTGCAGAAGTGTCTATTTAGGTCTTCTGCCCATTTTGGATTCAGTTGTTTGTTTTTTTGATATTGAGCTGTTGTGTATTTTGGAGATTAATTCTTTGTCAGTTGCTTCATTTGCAAATATTTTCTCCCATTATGAGGGTTGTCTTTTCGTCTTGTTTATGGTTTCCTTTGCTGTGCAAAAACTTTTAAGTTTTATTAGGACCCATTTGTTTATTTTTGTTTTTATTTCCATTTCTCTAGAAGGTGGGTCCAAAATGATCTTGCTGTGATTTATGTCATAGGGTGTTCTCCCTATGATTTCCTCTAAGAGATTTAGTGTCTGTCCTTACATTTAGGTCTTTAATCCATTTTGAGTTTATTTTTGTATATGGTGTCAGGGAGTGTTCTTATTTCATTCTTTCACATGTAGCTGTGCAGTTTTCCCAGCACTGCTTATTGAAGAGGCTGTCTTTTCTCCATTGTATATTCTTGCCTCCTTTATCAAAAGATAAGGTGACAATGTGTGCATGGGTTTATCTCTGGGGTGTCTATCCTTTTCCATTGGTCTATATTGCTGTTTTTGTTCCAGCACCATACGGTCTTGATTACTGTAGCTTTGTAGTATAGTCTGAAGTCAGGGAGGCCTGATTCCTCCAGTTCCATTTTTTCTTTCTCAAGATTGCTTTGGCTATTCGGGGTCTTTTGTGTTTCCATACAAATTGTGGAAGTTTTCGTTCTAGTTCTATGAAAACTGCCATTGGTAGTTTGATAGGGATTGCATTGAATCTGTAGGTTGCTTTGGGTAGTGTAGTCATTTTCACAATGTTGATTTTTCCAATCCAAGAACATGTTATATCTCTCAATCTGTTTGTATCATCTTTAATATCTTTCATCAGTGTCTTATAGTTTTCTGCATACAGGTTTTTTGTCTCCTTAGGTAAGTTTATTGCTAGGTATTTTATTCTTTTTGTTGCAATGGTAAATGGGAGTGTTTCCTTAATTTCTCTTTCAGATTTTTCATCATTAGTGTATAGGAATGCAAGAGATTGCTGTGCATTAATTTTGCATCCTGCTCTTTTACCAAATTCACTGATTAGCTCTCATAGTTTTCTGGTAGCATCTTTAGGATTCTCTGTGTGTAGTATCATGTCATCTGCAAACAGTGACAGTTTTACTTCTTCATTTCCAAGTTGTGTTCCTTATATTTCTTTTTCTTCTCTGATTGCTGTGGTTAAAACTTCCAAACTAAGTTGAATAATAGTGGTGAGAGTGGGCAACTTTGTCTTCTTCCTGATCTTAGTGGAAGGGATTTCAGTTTTTCACCATTGATAACTATGTTAGCTGTGTGTTTGTCATATATGGCCTTTATTATGTTGAGGTGAGTTCCCTCTATGCCTACTTTCTGGAGAGTTTTTGTCATAAATGGGTGTTGAATTTTGTCAAAAGCTTTTTCTGCATATATTGAGATTATCATATGGTTTTTCTCCTTCAGTTTGTTAATATGGTGTATCACATTGATTGATTTGTGTATATTGAAGAATCCTTGCATTCCTGGGATAAACCCCACTTGATCATGGTGTATGATCCTTTTAATGTGCTGTTGGATTCTGTTTGCTAGTATTTTGTTGAGGATTTTTGCATCTGTGTTCATCAGTGATATTGGCCTGTAGTTTTCATTTTTTTGTGACATCTTTGTCTGATTTTGCTATCAGGGTGATGGTGACCTCGTAGAATGATTTTGGGAGTGTTCCTCCCTCTGCTATATTTTGGAAGAGTATGAGAAGGATAGGTGTTAGCTCTTCTTTAAATGTTTGATAGAATTCGCCTGTGAAACCATCTGGTCCTGGGCTTTTGTTTGTTGGAAGATTTTTCATCACAGTTTCAATTTCAGTGCTTGTGATTGGTCTATTCATATTTTCTGTTTCTTCCTGGTTCAGTCTCAGAACATTGTGCTTTTCTAAGAATTTGTCCATTTCTTCTTGGTTGTCCATTTTATTGGCATATAGCTGCTTGTAGTAATCTCTCATGATCCTTTGTATTTCTGTAGTGTCAGTTGTTACTTCCCCTTTTTCATTTCTAACTCTGTTGATTTGAGTCTTCTCCCTTTTTTTCTTACTGAGTCTGGCTAATGGTTTATGAATTTTGTTTATCTTCTCAAAGAACCAGCTTTTAGTTTTATTGATCTTGTCTGTAGTTTCCTTCATTTCTTTTTCATTGATTTCTGATCTGATCTTTATGATTTCTTTCCTTCTGCTAACTTTGGGGGTTGTTTTTTGTTCTTCTTTCTCTAATTGCTTTAGGTATAAGGTTAGGTTGTTTATTTGAGATTTTTCTTGTTTCTTGAGGTAGGATTGTATTGCTATAAACTTCCTTCTTATAACTGCTTTTGCTACATCCCATAGGCTTTGGGTCGTCGTGTGTTCATTGTCACTTTTTTCTAGGTTTTTTGATTTCCTCTTTGATTTCTGCAGTGATCTCTTGTTTATTTAGTAGTGTATTGTTTAGCCTCCATGTGTTTGTATTTTTTACAGATTTTTTTCCTGTAATTGATATCTAGTTGCATAGTGTTGTGGTCACAAAAGATACTTGATATGATTTCAATTTTCTTAAATTTATGAAGGCTTGATTTGTGACCCAAGATATGATCTATCCTTGAGAATGTTCCATGAGCACTTGAGAAGAAAGTGTATTCTGTTGTTTTTGGATGGACTTTCCTGTAAATATCAATTAAGTCCATCATGTTTAATGTATCATTTAAAGCTTGTGTTTCCTTATTTATTTTCATTTTGGATGATCTGTCCATTGGTGAAAGTGGGGTGTTAAAGTCCCCTACTATGATTTCGCCTTTTATGGCTGTTAGCATTTGCCTTATATATTGAGGTGTTCCTATGTTGGGTGAGTGAATATTTACAATTGTTATATCTTCTTCTTGGATTGATCCCTTGGTCATTATGTAGTGTCCTTCTTTGTCTCTTGTAATAGTATTTATTTTAAAGTCTATTTTGTCTGATATGAGAATTGCTATGCCAGCTTTGATTTCCATTTGCATGGAATATATTTTTCCATCCCCTCACTTTCAGTTTGTATGTGTCCCTAGGTCTGAAGTGGGTCTCTTGTAGACAGCATATATACACGTCTTGTTTTTGTATCCATTAAGCCAGTCTATGTCTTTTAGTTGGAGCTTTTAATCCATTTACATTTACATTTAAGGTAATTATAGGTATTTATGTTCCTATTACCATTTTCTTAATTGTTTTGGGTTTGTTACTGTAGGTCTTTTCCTTCTCTTATGTTTCCTGCCTAGAAAAGTTCCTTTAGCTTTTGTTGTAAAGCTGGTTTGGTGGTGCTGAATTTTCTTAGCTTTTGCTTGTCTGTAAAGGTTTTAATTTTTCTGTCGAATCTGAATGAGATCCTTGCTGGGTAGAGTAATCTTGGCTGTACGTTTCTTCCTTTCATCAATTTAAATATATTCTGCCGCTCCCTTCTGGCTTGTAGAGTTTCTGCTGAAAGATCAGCTGGTAACCTTATGGGATTTCTTTTGTACATTATTTGTTGCTTTTCCCTTGCTGCTTTTAATTTTTTTCTTTGTATTTAATTTTTGATAGTTTGATTAATACGTGTCTTGGCATGTTTCTCCTTGGATTTATCCTGTATGGGACTCTGCACTTCCTGGACTTGATTGACTATTTCCTTTCCCATATTAGGGAAGTTTTCAAGTATAATCTCTTCAAATATTTTCTCAGTCCCTTTCTTTTTCTCTTCTTCTTCTGGGACCCCTATAATTTGAATGTTGGTGTGTTTAATATTGTCCCAGTTGTCACTGAGACTGTCCTCAATTCTTTTCATTGTTCTTTCTTTATTCTGCTCTGTGGTAGTTATTTCCACTATTTTATCTTCCACGTCACTTATCTGTTCTTCTGCCTCATTTATTCTGCTATTTTTTCCTTCTAGAGAATTTTTAATTTCATTTATTGTGTTGTTCATCATTGTTTGTTTGCTCTTTAGTTCTTCTAGTTCCTTGTTAAATGTTTCTTGTGTCTTCTCCATTATATTTCCAATATTTTGGATCCTCTTTGCTATCATTACTCTGAATTATTTTTCAGGTAGACTGCCTGTTTCCTTTTCATTTGTTTGGTCTGGTGCATTTTTACTTTGCTCCTTCATCTGCTGTGTTTTTCTCTGTCTTCTCATTTTGCTTAACTTGCTGTGTTTGGGATTTCCTTTTCACAGCCTGCAGGTTCATAGTTCCCATTGTTTTTGATGTCTGCCCCCAGTGGGCAAGGTTTGTCCAGTGGTTTGTGTAGGCTTCCTGGTGGAGAGGACTGGTTCCTGTGTTCTAGTGCATGAGGCTGGATCTTGTCTTTCTGTTCATCAGGACCGTGTCTGGTGGTGTGTTTTGGGGTGTCTGTGAACTTATTATGATTTTAGGTAGCCTCTCTGCTAATGGGTGGGGTTGTGCTCCTGTCTTGCTAGTTGTTTGGCATGGGCTATCCAGCATTGGAGCTTGCTGGTTGTTGAGTGGAGCTGGGTCTTAGCATTGAGATGGAGATCTCTGGGAGAGCTCTTGCCAGTTGATATTACGTGGAGCTTGGAGGCCTCTGGTGGTCCAGTGTGGTGAACTCAGCTCTCCCACCTCAGAGGCTCAGTCCTGACAGCCAGCTGGAGAATCAAGACACTGTCAGCCACATGGCTCAGAAGGAAAGGGAGAAAAAAAAGAGAGAAAGAAAAATAAATAAAGTTAGTAAAGTAAAAAATAAAAAAATATTGTTAAAAAAGGTAATAAAAAAAGAGAAGAGAGCAACCAAACCAATGAACAAATCCACCAATGACAACAAGAGCTAAAAACTAAGATAAATATAAAAATCCGAAACTAGTCAGTCACATACAGCAAACCCAAAGTCTACAGTTGCTCCCAAAGTCTGCTGCCTCAGTTTTGCGATGAATCATTGTATATTCAGGTATTCCACACATGCAGGGTACATCAAGTTGATTGTGGAGATTTAATCTGCTGCTTCTGAGGCTGCATGGAGAAGTTTCCCTTTCTTTTCTTTGTTCGCATGGCTCTTGGGATTCAGCTTTGGATTTGATTTGTCCCCGTCTCTGCGTGTAGGTCACCTGAGGGCGTCTGTTCTTCACCCAGACAGGAGGGGTTTAAAGGAGCAGCTGATTCGGGGGCTCTGGCTCACTCAGGCCGGGTGAGAGGGAGGGATATGGAGGGATATGGAATGCAGGGTGAGCTTGTGGCGGCAGAGGCTGGCATGAGGTTGCAACAGCCTAAGGTGCACCATGTGTTCTCCCAGGGAAGTTGTCCCTGCATCACGGGACCCTGGCAGTGGTGGGCTGCACAGGCTCCCGGGAGCAGAGGTGTGGATAGTGACCTGTGCTTGCACATAGTATTCTTGGTGGCTGCAGCAGCAGCATTAGCATCTCATGCCCGTCTCTGGTGTCTGTGCTATCAGCGGCAGCTCGTGCCCATCTCTGAAGTTCGATTTGGTGGTGCTCTGAATCCCCTCTCCTCTTACACCCCTAAACAATAGTCTCTTGACTCTTAGGCAGTTCCAGACTTTTTCCTGGACTCCCTCCCGGCTAGCTGTGGTGTGCTAACCCCCTTCAGGCTGTGTTCACGCCGCCAACCCCAGTCCTCTCCCTGGGATCCGACCTCCAAAGCCTGAGCCTCAGCTCCCAGCCCCGCCCACCCAGGCGGGTGAGCAGACAAGCCTCTCGGGCTGGTGAGTGCTGCTCAGCACCAATCCTCTGTGTGGGAATCTCCCCGCTTTGCCCTCCGCACCCCTGTTGCTGCGCTCTCCTCCATTGCTCCGAAGCTTCCCCCCTCCGCCACCTGCAGTCTCCACCCGCGAAGGGGCTTCTAGTGTGTGGAAACCTTTCCCCCTTCACGGCTCCCTCCCACTGGTGCAGGTCCCGTCCCTATCCTTTTGTCTCTGTTTATTCTTTTTTCTTTTGTCCTACCCAGGTATGTGGGGGAGTTTCTTGCCTTTTGGGAGGTCTGAGGTCTTCTGCCAGCGTTCAGGAGGTGCTCTGTAGGAGTTGTTCCACGTGTAGATGTATTTCTGATATATCTGTGGGGAGGAAGGTGATCTCCTCGTCTTACTCCTCCGCCATCTTGAAGGTCCTTCACTACAGCTCCTTAATCTGTTTTGTTGTTTCTATGCTCACTCCTTCAGTTTTATCCTCTATGTGGTTGCCTGAGTGATCTTTCTAAAAATGTATCTATTTTATTTCTGGCTGAAAGCTCTTTAGTAATTCTGTGTATCAATGGCACTTAGTGACGCTTCTCTGTTCCCTAGACTCTGACTTGTGGATGGATTTCTTGCCAAGTTAAAAGTGAAAAGAGATCTTATTTTTGTAATATACATTGTTATTTAATTTAGTAGTAAATCACACATGCTTGTATTTATATAATATTTAAAATCCAAAGTAAGTTTTATTTTCACCAATGTGTATAATATGTGTCACAGCCCTCTTCAAATATAAGGCTTACTTTTGTCTCAATTAATTTTTTTTTTATTCGGCTGGTCAACAGGTGGTAAAAACTTTGTTATGGGTTTTATAAACAAGGTTCTTTCAGTTCTTTCATAGAAGGATATAGTAACCTGTTTACCCAAATCTATTTTTACAACAGTTTAAGTGTATTACAGAACTATATGCTGAGTATTCAGCTGGTAGCAGACCTTAAAGTTTCTCAAAATATTAAGAGTAAATTAGCAAAAAAACAAAAAGATGTAATGTTGATTGAAAAGCAACTTTAAAGACCTCTGATTAGTTAGAAGCTCTGCTTGTAGCTTCAGTGTAATTTCTGTCACAATGTGCTTAGTGGCAAACATTAAATGACACACAGTTCATCATTTGACATTATAGTAAGAAATATTTTTTAGGACAGGAATTTCAATTACATGGATGAAACTTCTCCCACCCCCAACTCTTTCTATTTTAAAAGATTTGACATTATCTAAAGCAAGGGCTTCAGATTTAAGGTAGGGATTGAGGAGAAAAGCTCTAGCAAAAATGAATTTCAAGAGTATTAGAAGTTCTGCTGAATGTGGAAATTTGAATAATGTGGAATTTTATAGTTAGAAGTTTTTTCAGTGAGAATAAATTGAAAACTATAAAGGATGGTCCCAATTTGGTGTATGCCTAGTAACAGTTCTGCAGGTATTTTCTTAAGAGACAAAGAAATGTTTACCTAAGGTAAAAAATCAGGAAGGAATAAAAATCCATGTGTAGGGTAACACAGTCTTTACTGACTGTCCAGACAATTGCATGAATGTAGCTTTGCAAATGGAAGTCCAACTGCTTCATGTCAAAAGAGTCACAGCCTGCCGCCTCCCTGAGGATGGAGAATCTCTTACACCAAATACACCTACACAAAACTTTTATTTTTACATTCAGTGGTCTCTTAATTTCAAACTGTGTTATATTAGAGTTCATTATAATGACATTTAACATTTGTTAATATCTTCATGTATTTTGATATCTCATTTATTATTAACTTTTATATGTTGATGTATAAAGGCTAAGGCTTTGGAAGACTTCTTATCCGTGCATAACCTCTTCAGTAACAGTAATACTAGATAAGGAATTACTTTGGGGTTGGGAACTATTACAAACCATTTCAAGGCAGCTTTGTGACATATCTCATTTACTGTGATTTTAGTCTCTGTTGATAATGAAGTATCTATTATAAGTACCATACCATTGGAAAAATTTTTTTTAAATAGACAAAACTTTAGTGACTTTGATCTGGAATACAAGGTTAGTACCAGCATAAAGGTTTTTAAAATAAAATTAAGGTGAAAATCTGAGTGCAATGCCAAACAACCCGTTTAAAAAATGACATCCATAAGGTGAATGAAAAATTCAGGAGCAGGTAAGTTGGTTGCATTTTGAATTGGTTTCAGAGTGTAGTTTTTCCTTAATAAATGCATCAACTGTAGTCTTCTTGAATGATTATCTTTAATCATCATCCATCTTTTGCATCAGTAATATATGGCATGGCATGAAGCCTTTTTGTACTTCCAATGATTACATTAAATTGATTTAAACTTTCAGTAAGATTCTGTGATTTTTTCTCCTTTAAATTATTCACCTTAAACCATAAAACTTTTTTTCTCTGTTTGCTTTATCTTTTTACTGCATGAGTTCTAATTATTCAAGCAGCAATATTTACCTAAATTAAAAAGTATAATATTCACATTGATATTTCAACTCATTCTTTTCTAAGTCTTTATTTTTTTTAGGTAGAAAAAAAGTCTAAGGATAAAAAAAATGACTTCACCTGAGGATATATTTTACTTGGTTTACCTCCCAAATTCAGACACTCTAATATATAATGTGTTTATTGGTAGTGATTTTTATTTGATTATTCAATTTGTAACAACATATACTGTATCATTTGCAGATCGTATGTAGATTAAATTTATCTTGATGCAATTTATTAAAATAATAACCTATTTTTAAAGAACAAGGAGTTAAAAATAAATTTCATACATTTAGCTTGGTATAGAAGCTCATTTTATTTTCTTATGACAAAATTTTAGTTTTGTATCATTTAGATGTGGAATTAAAGTATTGTATGAACTGAAATGTTGAAAAAAACACTGGGTTATTTCAGTGCTTGAGACAAATGAATCTAACTGATTACTGCTGAATGAATTGCTGAGCTATTGATTATCATAATTGCTGATGGAATTGATTATATAGAAAATAGCTGTTCTTTCCGAATGATTGAGTGATGAGAAAGCTCTCATTTGCCAGTCAGCCTTTATGGGATCATCCCTGGAAAGAAATATTAACTGGCTTTGTGCATGCCTATTAAAATAATGAGAAATCGGGCTTCCCTGGTGGCACAGTTGTTGAGAATCTGCCTGCTAATGCAGGGGACACGGCTTCGAGCCCTGGTCTGCGAAGATCCCACATGCCGCGGAGCAACTAGGCTCGTGAGCCACAGCTACTCAGCCTGCACATCTGGAGCCTGTGCTCCGCAACAAGAGAGGCCGCAATAGTGAGAGGCCCGCGCACCACGATGAAGAGTGGCCCCCGCTTGCCACAACTAGAGAAAGCCCTCGCACAGAAACGAAGACCCAACACAGCCCAAAATAAATAAATAAATTAAAATAATAATAATGAGAAATAATTGCTAAATAACTTCTTAGACACAAGTCACTTGCCACATGAGCAAAGCTTAATAACACAGATTTTAAGCAGTGATCATTTCAGTGTTGGAGTGCTCTTTAAACTAAAAATTTCTCAGACTGTTCTGACTTGCTTGGGTTTATTGTTCTGAGGAATATTAAGCCTTTATGTAAGTTTCTTTTTAAGATACAGTAAGAATATGTATGAGATAATAATGTACATATTGAGACATTGCTTAATCTACTCTTTAGTAGATGAGATGAAAATAGATGAATGTATTGTGTTTCCCCCTTTTAAAAATTTTCACTTGACTAATTGATTTATGCTCTTGAGGAGGAAAAGGAGAAGATGCCTGGCTTGTGGTGGGATAAACTTTTTGAAATAGTATTGAAAATTTCCCCTGAAATTTCCTTCTTCCCCCTTTGCTTCCACATTCTATTATCAGGGTTTTCTATGTTTATTGCCTAAGGAAAGAAAAGAATACAGAGAAAAATTAATCTACTCCTGCCCAAGAAAGAATATGGAAGTCTTCATGATGAGTCAGAGAAAGAATTTCTATTCAAAGTCTAGATTGAAAATAC
This sequence comes from Mesoplodon mirus, assembly GCF_964341445.2. Lineage (NCBI taxonomy): Eukaryota > Metazoa > Chordata > Mammalia > Artiodactyla > Ziphiidae > Mesoplodon > Mesoplodon mirus. The sequence continues at coordinate 121,716,505 of NC_138982.1, forward strand.
TATTGATTGTAGGGTGAGAGAAGAGAGATTTGAGGAGCCTTAAAGAAAGAACGGAGTGTTGATGCATCTGCAGGGACCAGGGGCTGAGTGTATGTGTGTATTTTTTTTTTTTTTTTTTTTTTTGTGGACCTCTCACTGTTGTGGCCTCTCCTGTTGCAGAGCACAGGCTCCGGATGCACAGGCTCAGCGGCCATGGCTCTCGGGCCCAGCCGCTCCGCGGCATGTGGGATCTTCCCGGACCGGGGCACGAACCCGTGTCCCCTGCATCGGCAGGCGGACTCTTAACCACTGTGCCACCAGGGAAGCCCGTGTGTATGTATTTTTACAAGCCTGCTAGTCTCTCTTCTGGGCAATGAGCCTAGAAGCCTAGGGACTACATCCTTTACCAGCATACTTTACCAGCAAGGTTCAGCTTTCAACTTCACCATTAAGAGACTAGTGTGAGACTTGGAAGGCAGAAATGAAGCCAAAGCCATACTATTGCTCCTTTATCTGCAATAGGCTGTTGTGTGGGGTTTGACAGATGGGAAGTTTTCAGTAGCCTCTGGTTTCCCCCCTGTCAATTACTCTCCTGGGTGCTATAAGCAGCTCAGATCATAGGTTTAGGTTTGCTGAAGTGTTCGACCCTCTAAAAGTCAGAAGTCAACTGGAGAGTTTATGCCACCCTTTTTTTTCAGCTTGACTCCTGAAACCTGAAACCCTTGCAGGAGTTTTATAAATAACTAATCCACTGTATTTGATTCCTTCTTGATTGAAATACCTGGAATCTTTTCTGTTTTCCTGACTACACCTTGATGGACACCTTTACATGTATATTCAGTTTTCTCTTACAGTCTCTCTAATATAAATGGACACATCTGTCCAGAAAATTTTCCTGAACCAACTCTTTCATCAGGTCAATACTTCAAGACAAAGTCCAACAAAATCTGACCCAATTTTGACTTCCCTATTTATAACCTGCCAGGCCTCAGTCAGGTCCCTGTCCTCAGTAGAGTTTGCCAGATAGGTTTATCTACCGTTACCAAACAGGTGGCACCTGCTCATCCCAACTCATACACATTTGTCTCCTCCTGATGGGAACTCTTTTTTTTCTAACTATGCACGACCACTTCACCTCAAGATTCAGCTAAAACTCCCTTTTCCTTACCAAGCTTTCCTTGGTTCATCCTGACTCAGAGTGATTTTATCTACCTTTGAATTTTGACCATCTTTATCACTCTTTTTTATATTTTCTTTTGGTTGTTTACTATTATTTTTTATGTGTGTGACTTTAAATTTAATCACAAACTTCCTGATGAGGAAAGACATCGTGCATCATTTTATGCTCCATGCCCTGGAATAAAGCCTTGCTCTTTAAGGTCCATGTCCTAAAGTTAGGCAAGAATCCTTCCACAGTATCTCTGACAGGTCACCATTCAACTTCCAGTGATGGAAAGCCAAGCACGTAGTTGAATTGATGGAGCTGTTAGGAAGTTCTCTCTTATGGTGTGTATAAATACTGCTACTTGCAACATGAAGATCTGCTTTCTTTAGCTACCCTGAATGCGTCTGGACATCTCTTTTGTGTTATGCTTTCTAAAATTTAACATCATTTTTAAGGCCCTGCATGATCTCTGTCAAACTTTTTTGATTATGTTCCCCAGAAGAAATCTTTATGTGGTGACCAATTCACACAAAAACTAACATGTATATGTGAAACAGATGCTTCAGAAAACAAAATTTACCTATACTACATGCATTATTTTATCTTTTATCCAATGTATTCAATTTACTTAAAGAATGTAAATGTTGACTTGATAATTTGAATTCACCACCAGCTAATGTTGCAAAACACTGATCCAGGACGTCATTTCCATTCCAATGTTATCTTACATAATAGTCCTCCATGTTCTTCCTGTATCAGAAAAACTGGCCTTTTCTCTTTTTTATGAATGGACCAAAGTACTTCTTGTATCAGAGACTTTATACATATTCTCTTTAATACTGTCACCACTTAACCCTTGCTATTCTGACTTAGATAATTCTGGATCTGGTTCAATTCCTTCATTTTGTAGATAAGAAAACTGGGACATAGAGAGCCTAATTAAATAATTCTGTATTTATACATTCTAAACAAATATATATCGGAATTTGATTATCTCTGTGATGCTAAGCCAGGGTCTATGGATAATATGAAAATAGCATCCTCCCCCAACCCTGAACACACACACACACACACACACACACACACACATATACCCTTCCTGGTTATCCTCATGGCTAACTTCTTCAAGTTTCTGCTCAGATGTCGTATTTGAAATAAGACCTATCCTGATCATTCTAAACATTGACACTTCTTCCCCCAGCTCTGGCACTCACTATTTCCTTTGCTCTACTTTTAAATTTTTCCACAGAACTTATCATGGTCTAACATACTAAATTTACTTATACATTATGTTCACTTTTTATTTCTGTATCCTCCTGCAAGAGTACAATCTCCATGAGAGCAGGAATATTTGCTTTCACTGATGTATCAGAAACTCTCAGAGCTTGGAATGTGGGGAGTAGGTGCTCAGTTAATAATTAGTAAATGAATGAATGAATGAGTGCAAACATCCACTTTGTCAAAAATCATAGCTAGGTATTAGAAGGTTAGAAAAAAGCTGGATCTGCTGATTCTTATTTCAAATTTTTTCCTTTGAATCCCACTGACATTATTTTTCAAGCTAAGTGTTTTTTAAGTGAAATCAAATGGCATCTGAGGTATTGAATAAGTATAAATTTCTCCCTAATACAAGTGATACCCAAGATGAAATAAGTATAGGAAAATAATAAACTATTGGAGGTGATATAAATATCTGGATTACTGTAATGAAGCATTATTGGTGTCTCTTTATATGTAAATACTCTAATTTCATATGTTATTTTACCTCACAGATTTGTTCAGTTTTCTTTAGAGTGCTGATTTACTTACTCTGCTTCTAGCTGTCTCCTTGCTACAGGCCCAGGGTAGAGCTAATTGTCCACACTACACCCTCCTTCCCATCTTAAACTGTACGCTGAGCATCTGCTGCTGAATCATGCTTTCACTTCTATAGGTGTCCATCTACTTTTCCTACAACATTTAAAGTTGCTGATTCTGAGGTTAATTGGGAAATCACTGATGGAATCATCTTACAAAAAATATCCACTCCTTTCTGCTAACACAGAGTATCTTCCCAAGGATCCTTTCACTTATTTCTCTGAATATTATAAGTCTTACAAATGTAAGACACAGTAACATTAAATTCGTATGCAGCTCCAAACCAAACCAAACGTTACAAACCTCTTCCTGTAATCCCACAATGGCACCACAATATCTAATGTATTATCCAGACTTTTTCCCTGAGTCCCCAAGTATAGTCATATGCCAAGTTTGATAGTCACTATCTGTAATGAATTTGTTTTTACACTTTTGTTCCTGTCCATAATGTACTATTCTACATGAACTTTTATTATTGCTAGCTTGGGCTAGTTATAGGGTCCCGGAACCTCATACCTACCCCATTTTCACTACATCTTTTATCCTGCTTCCAGATTAGATGAACTAAAGCACCGTTCTGACCATACCACTCCTTGGATCCATATTGTCCACTCATTAAAATAAAACTACAGTGATGATTCTTAAATTTTTCTATCTTTATACCTCTGACTACTAAAGAAAGTGAAGAAAAATTCTCAAGAGAATTCAGGTTTGCACCTAAAATGTCTTTGAGATTTCATATTTTGTATTAAAATTGATTAAAAATGTCATTGTATTCCAATAATGTTTTAAATTCTTACCAGTAAATTGCTCCTCTGGATGCTCCAGGAATATGTTCCAGGGAGTATGAGAACATCTGGCAAATTGCTACATTTCCCCTGGTTTCTCACAAACTCCAGTTTGAGAAGCACAACCTTCTGCAATATGACCCTAACTTACTTTATCAGCCTTGTATTTCACCATCACTTTCTGGATTCCATACTCCAGCTGGTGGATGATTTGATGTTCCTTTTTCAATTATTTTGCTCATTCTGTTCTTACAGTTAGCAGTATCCCCTTTTCAATTATTTTGTTCATTCTGTTCTTACTGTTAACAATTTCTTCTCCTTGCTATCCTCTTAGCTCCTTAGTTTTATCTTCCATTTCCTTTTATCACTTTTAAATATATAGATACCTTTAGCTTCATCAGATTCATAATATTCTTGTTAAATTTATAAACTTTTAAACTTTCTTAGAAGTTCAGCTTCTCTTCTGTTCATATTTTTGGAAGTGAGTGGAGAGTATTTTTCTCACATTTGATATTACACTAGTCATTTTTAAACTTCTCTCTAATCAGTTGTGTTTGTCACAGCATCTGAAATATAAAAGCACTATTAGAATTTTATTACATATTTTATTTTATAATTGGACACATGAGTATGTTTTATTTTATAATTTGCCCCATCTCTATCAAACTATAATTTGTTCAGTTCTAGTTTATTAAATAATTTTTAACTTCTACATCGAAGCTACAGATTGAGCCCATGTGGGACATATCCTTTCTTTCTGAGATTCCATTAAAATTATGATAAAGATATAAGAAGCTTTTAAAGCTTACAGCAATAAAGAGGACAGGAGAAAGGCTATCAGGATATCTCAACACATTTATTACAAATAGAAATCAGATGAATGAATTTATGTTGATGAGCCAGAGTACAGGAAGCTTACAATGTAAATATTTAGGAAAGTTGTATAGTGAAAGAGGGTTGCAAACTAAGAGACTGCAATACAAATGAATGGCATGGGTCCTAAGTCAGTCATAATGAAATACTTAACTAATGATACAAAAAAGATGGTGACCGATCAGAACAGACACTTAAACATTAGATAATGACACTATCAGTGTAAACAGACTAATTATAACTCCTGTATGCCTATAAATGTGATAGTTTACTTCACTTACACTGGAGCACAGAGTGGCTAGAATCTTGGTGTTTTATTTCTGGCAAAAAAAAGGGGGGGGAAGACAAAAACATAAAACAAGGACAAAACAAAAGCAGAAACTAACAGTGACTTCTTTTCTACAGAAATGGAATAAGCTGAGTGGTAATAACTAGGGCAGATAATATGACTTTTTCTTCCTAGGAGACATTGGTTGTATGTTGATGATCAACTCAAGAATTATCCCAAGGGGAAATAAAGTTATTTCAGACAATAGAAGATAACTTAAAAAAAAAGTGTAGTTAAGAACTTCAAAACAGGGTATATGCCCAGGAGTGGGATTCGTGGGTCATATGGTAGTTCTATTTTTAGTGTTTTAAGGAACCTCCATATTGTTCTCCATAGTGACTGTATCAATTTACATTCCCACCAACAGTGCAAGAGGGTTCCCTCTTCTTTATACTCTCTGCAGCATTTTTTGTTTGTAGATTTTTTGATGATAACCATTCTGACTGGTGTGAGGTGATACCTCATTGTAGCTTTGATTTGAATTTCTATAATAATTAGTGATGTTGAGCATCTTTTCATGTGTTTGTTGGCCATCTGTATGTCTTCTTTGGTGAAATATCTATTTAAGTCTTCTGCCCATTTTTTGATTGGGTTGTTTTTTGTTTTTGTTTTTGATATTGAGCTACCATATGAGCCAGCAATCCCACTCCTGGGCATATACCTGGAGAAAACCATAATTCAAAAAGCTACATGCACCCCTGTGTTCATTGCAGCACTATTTACAATAGCTAGGACATAGAAGCAACCTAAATGTCCATCAAGAGAGGAATGGATAAAGAAGATGTGGTATATATACACAATGGAATATTACTCAGCCATAAAAAGGAATGAAACTGTACCATTTGCAGAGACATTGGTGGACCTAGAGACTGTCATACAGAGTGAAGTAAGTCAGAAAGAGAAAAACAAATACCATATGCTAACACATATATATGGAATCTAAAAAAAAAAAAGAGAGAGAAAATGGTCCAAAAAATCTAGGGGCAAGTCGGGAATAAAGATGCAGACCTACTAGAGAATGGACTTGAGGATACGGGGAGGGGGAAGGGTAAGCTGGGACAAAGTGAGAGAGTGGCATGGACATATATACACTACCAAGTGTAAAATAGATAGCTAGTGGGAAGCAGCCACATAGCACAGGGAGATCAGCTCAGTGCTTTGTGACCACCTAGAGGGGTGGGAGAGGGAGGGTGGGAGGGAGATGCAAGGAGGAGGGTTTATGGGGATATATGTATATATATAGCTGATTCACTTTGTTATACAGCAGAGACTTAACACAACATTGTAAAGCAATTATACTCCAATAAAGATGTTAAAAAACAGAAGAATGAGGAGTTGCCATCTTTACAACTGCTGCCATGGGCATGCATTCTCTCCCCTCTAAGACTCACCTATATAGTGGGACTAATAATACTCATGTATAATACCATTACAAATAATAAATGGAATAGAATAGTTCATATGCCTAAAAAAATAAAAAGAAGTAGTGGCCTTAAGATTTTTACTCTAATTTTGTAACTTCTGTCAAGTTAATGAGTGTTTTAAGACCTCTGTTTACTCAGTAGTAAATTGAGGATATTGGATTAGAGATGGCTATGCATTTTTTGTGTAGGTTTAAAACAATACAATCTTTATTCTAGTTTTAAAATTGTTTTGTTTTTCTTAATCAGAATCCCCATGGTGTCTTAATTTTCACCCTGCATCTATTTTTTTTTCTATTTTCTTATTCCTATCCTATAGTCAGTTTTAGGATTTTTTTCAGTACTAAATGTAGGGATTTCCTGTTAATACCCAAAAAGCTGGAAGGTAGATATTTGAATATTTTTGTGGTTAAAGAGGATGCCTGACCTGCATTTGAAATACGTCATCCTAACAATAGAAAATAAGTCAATACTGAAAAACAGGAAGATAAGAAGTGAAGCCAATAGCTACATTTTTCAACACCATTGACTATTTCCATTTACCACAAATTTTTTGCTGATGTCTATGTTTGTGAGGATATAAGAAAGTTTCCCATCCAAGGTTAGGAGCATTAATGAAATTACTGTGTAGCAGTCTTTGAAAAATGGGAGAAATCCACCTTTGGTTTCTGTAATGAAATCTATATTTGCTTGGTCATGGTCCAAATCGGTTTTGAAAAGTATATATCTAATTGAAGCAGATGAAGTTGTCCAAAACTTAATAAGGATAAAAAAGAAGGAAAATTGAAAGAGAAAATGTCCAGTTAAAGATGAGTGTTGATTACTCAGGTCCAAGAATTAATACTGATGAATATTATATAATTCAGCAGATCTTGCCAGGATAAAGATATTTGAGTGTAAGCTCAGTATCACAAGAGAAGGATAACTTGCATTTTATGTCTGCTCTCATCTCCCTAGTCTATACTCTTAGGGTAAAATTTCCTTCAATCAAACAGACCTTCCCATTCTAGGGAGATTATTCTTTACAACTTCTTGGTTTTTATCCTTGTCAATAAGCTAAAGTAATGCCCAACACTTTTTTTTTTTCATTTCAGGATTCTGCCTGATGTTCCTTTACCTGAATATTTCCTAGAACTGCTCTTCACAGTAAGTTCCTGTATAGTGCACTGCACACTGAATGTAAGTTTTGGCTGGATTTTAACTGTACGAGGAAACTGAGTATGTGTTAGCTACATCAGTGTTATGAGGTGTGACTTGAGGGGGAAGAAGGCAACATCTACTGTTCCATCATCTGTATGAATAAAAGTGTAAATGGAAGCTTATTTTTATTCTAGTTTATATAGAATGTATTCTTTTGCTCAATTTTGAGAAGATTTTAAATTGACTAATGATATCTTTAAATATGGATGTTTAGAAAAACTCACTAAAAAAAGTGCAAGGTATATATTGTGAAGCTCTAAAGAAATACCTATTGCTTTTTAAAATTGTCTAACTCATTTACTGATTTCATAGTTTTTAGGCAAGTAAGAGTGGTCATAAAAATGAACCTGAGAGATCAGCTCAGGTCTAAAAGAATGATCGGGAAGAGGAATATAATATTTTAATTGGAAAGGATGGAACTTAATATCAATGCCCACTGCCATCAGCTATATCACTTTAGCAGTTAAGGGGGCTAATGAACATTTTGCTGATAGAAACACTTTCTGGATTTCTTGTCTGAGTAGTAAGATAGAACCATTTCATGCAGGAAGGGACAACTATAGTAAATGGGATACTATAAAACTTAAAGCAAGAATTAGAACTGAAAGTAATAATATTAATTTCCTTGGCATAAATTTCTGCTTTCTCATCCTGAAGTTTTATTTTGGCATGAAGGTAGCAATAACACTAAGCCCTCCACTGGAATCCAAGCTGAAGATAGATTATTTTGTCTTTAAAAATTTCATTATAAAGGACTAAGTATGGAATAGATGAAAAAGTATTTTAATTTAATGGTAAGAGTGTCCCTTTTGGAGTCAGAGGACCCAGATTGGAGGCACAGTTTCATTTGTTTGTAGCCTTTTCTTTTATAAAATAGAAATAATAAGATTTATTTCAATGTATGGTTGTAAGAATGAAAGATATGAGAAAGTGTGACATTTTTAAGCTATAAGCTTTTATACAAAAATCAGATATTAAAAGAACAAAAAGACTTTGACATTTTGTCTACTTAAAAAATAGTTTCAAAGTATAAATATCCTAGTCTCTTATTGGAGGCACTATTAAATTAGGGGATGTTAAGACAATCTGAGTTTGACTCCTGATTTGAATACATGTTAGCTAAAGGAACCAGTCAATTTATTTAATGTCTTTTCTGGTTATCTATTGCTGTGTAAAAAACTATGGAGAAACCAAGCAGCTTAAAACAACAATTCTGTTATATCTCATGATTTTGTGGGTCAGGAATTTGAGTGGGCACAGCTGGTGATTCCTTAGCACCAGGTGGCACTGGCTGTCTCTCAGTGGTATTTGGGTGGTGGATGGGCTGCTATGGGAAGGCCACAGTGGCCTCTTGTGCATATCTGGCACCATATTGGAGATGGCTGGAAGACTGGGCTCAGCTAGGGCTGTGGAAAAGCATGCCAGTGCCTGACATCTTCACCATGTCAGTCTCAGGGGAACTGCGCTCCTTGCATGGAAGCTAGCTTTTTCCCAGAGCGAACATCCCAATGGACCCAGGCAGGAACTGCAAGCCTTCTTGTGACTTAGCCTTAGAAGTTCCAGAACTTCTGTCACTTTCTTTTCATGAAGGGAGACACAAGTCCAATCAAAATTCAAGAGGAAGTGGAATAGACTCTACCTCTTAATCTATCATGGTGCCTTCCAGCTTCAGCTTTCCCCTTCCGTAAAACTTACCCTCAATGAGATTATGTCTTTAAAGTGGCTCTCGTAGAATCTTACCAAAGAAAAGTTCCTTCTCTTTTCTTCTTCATGCATCTGGAGATTATATTTCCCAGTGTTACTAGGATACCTGGAAACCACTGAAGTAAACATAACTGCCTCCTGGTCATTCCAAATAGTAGAAGTGAATTTATGTGCTTTAATCACAGAAATACCCGAGGCTCAGATCACATACAGTCTTTAATTTACCAATTTAAACTCCAATTCTCAGAGTTACTTGTTTTACCAGCCTACAGCAGATTAGAAAGAAAAAATTAAAAGAAAGTTGGATTACTAAAAAAAACCCCACAATTGAAGAACATGGAAGCCAAGGGGAAGAAAAAGGTTAAAAAACAGGGCACTACAACTCTAGCATTCTGGGACTTTTTAATGGTATAATAGAAGGCTATCAGGACCTCAGTAACTATTGTTTTATACCCCAAGTTACCAATTGCTGTTCCTAATGATTTCAGGAACACAAGTTTAAATTTTGTTTTGTGTCACCTGTAAGTATGAGAGAATGTATAATCTATTTTTGAAAGATTGTTAACTTTGCTAGTTAACATGTGCATCCCATGTAAAGTATAAGTTTCAAGATTTCCAACTCACAGGGTTTTTCCTTCCCTAATGGTGCTGTATAAGTGATATGTTTCAGTATGATGTTTATAACAGGATATGGAAAGTGTCTATCATTTTTTGGCTGCCTAGCAGCTGAGCCTTGTTTTGATATTTTTGGAGTTATTTACCTTGAATTTTGGTGAGATTCAGAGAGCACCTTCCAATAAGAGGTTGAAAAGGGCAGATATTCCCTCTCCCAGCCTTCTGGGCAACAAGGGGTATAGCCATGTCATAGGCTTAACTAGTCATAGTTGTTCCATGTGAGGAATCATGATCCAGTGATATAAAGAATCAGGACAGCAGAGAGTAGGCCAGCAGCAGCCTCCAGCTCTCATGGCCAGCTGTCATAGTGCAAGCTGTGATGTACACACCAGACTGGTTTTGTTGCAGGATTTTACCTTAATCCTGACTGATGCCTGCCTTATTATTTGTGCATTTTCCAGGCCATGTTCTCCAGTGTTCCCTGCAATTCTGTGACTTACTTGAATATCATTTCACTATATATCCTTGCTTAAATCAGAGTTGGATTCTACTGCTTGAATTAAGAATCCTGATCATTACGGAACTTACTGTCAAGAGTGTTTGCAGGCCATAGACCCATAGGGATATAGTGGCAGTGGTTCTCGATTCTGGCTCTACATTAGAATCCCCTGGAATGTTTGGAAAATACCAATGCTCAAGCCAACCCAGGTCAATCGCATTGAATGTCCAGGGGTAGGGTCCAGGTATTGATACTTAAAAAAATATTCAGGTGATTCTAATGTGAGAATTAATATAGAAAAAGGAATTTACTGACTTATGAAGATGGGAATATTGAAGGATGGTAACCTGTCCATCTATCCCCAGATTATGTCCCCTAAGAAGGCCCAGAATATATTTCTTTCACTAAGGCTTTGGGTGACTACAAGTGTTCTTGAAAATCACTTTCGTAACTGTTCTCTCTAAGCCAGAAATAATGGAAACATTGCCACTGAAGTGGATTCTCTGACTTCAGTGGAGGTAACAGGATCCAAGGTAGCAGTTTCCAACTAGCCATATCTAACTTCTAGGATCAAAGGAGGGCACAGTTATTGTAATAGTCTGCAAGGCCTGCCTGATGATAACAATGATTAGTCCAGCTGGGATCTTTGGTATTGCCAAACTAATCAGGGGATCCTTGGACCAAAATGGATGAGAAACCTACAGATTTCATATTTGATTTGTATAACTGGAAAATTTCCAGGTCTGGTGAACAGAAATCTAACTTGATTCATCTTTTGACAGTCATAGATCTATGTTCGATTTCCAGACCTAAGTCAGTTCACACACCCAGAGACCTCGAATAAAAAATAGCACCTTTGAGGATAGAACCTTCGATAACATGATAGTACAGAGTCTCTGACTCCTAGCCTTTTTCAAGGGTCCTTGGTCATTTACCAGGTAGCTCAAAGGTCCTTGGTTGGCACAGGGATAAGGGCTATACAAAGACTTCAAAAGTTTTTGTTGTTGTTGTTTTTACTAGATCTGTGTTCATTCTAATTCCTGGGGACCCAGGACACCCTGAGAGTCAGAACACAAATGGAGTCTTGGTTCATCTGCCATATGCCAGGCCCTGTGGGACCTTGACACCACCCTATTTTTCTTCACTCAGGATATGCTCAGCAATAGGCAGAATCCACTCTTCTATTTCCTGCCCTAGAGAATAAGAGCTGTTATGCTAAAGAGGACTAGGTGGAAACTTCTGGAGCTCCGTCTCCCTAATAAACAGTACATCTAAGGGAAATACAAATATCAGTGCCATTTTTGGTCTTGAAAGGAAAAAGGGTAATGAGTTCTTCACATTTCCTTTTAATCTGCCAACTTGCCTATTGCTTACAGGGGTTGGATATGAACTTTGAGAATGGTAGTGAATTGCTGGAAGCTTAATCAGATGGTTACTCCTATAGCAGCTGCAGTTTCCAGATGTGGCCTCTTAATGGGAGCAAATAATAGAGCACCTAGCTACTGGTATGCAGCTATTGGTCTGGCTAACCTTTCTTCCTCTACCCCAAAAGCAGAAAATATAAGATACATTCTGCTTTAGTCTTGAAAAGACACATAAGTAACAGAGGGTAAAGGCAAATCTCAGAAAAAAAAAGGGACTTATAAACTTTGTGTTAACAGTACTAGGCCACAGTAGGACATGAAAAACAAATTGTGCAAGTGACTTGGATGTGTCTGTTTTGCCGCAATGCCATCCTTCCCTCAATTTCCATCTTTTAGCCTCATGAAGAGTTGCTAAGAAAAGTGGGCCTAGCATTTTGGAAGTGTACTGTTGCAGTATAATAGCTGACTTCAGTTTGCTTTGAAGGAAAATGGAAAAGAAAATCTTCCCACTGTGCAGAACCTGGAGCAAAACACTCCATGTCCATATCGTCTGGACAGAGAGATGGCCTGATCTGAGTAGCTATATTGTTTCCTGGGCCATGGCTAATAGTTTGGTGGTGAAGTTAAGGAAATTAAAAGAAGAATGAAAAAAGAAGTAAAATATATAATGAATATGTATTTGGATGTAAGACTATTTTATTCCACACAAAAGCTCATCAGAAGGCACCTAGTGGAGAAAACTATTGATAAGCATGTGGAAAATATGACCCTAAAGTAGAAATATAATCATAGGTTGATTATTTGAGACACTTCTACTGTGTAGAATAGATAGTTATTCTGCACTGAGATTTGCTTACCCTGCTTTTCATGCATTTGCCAAACCATGCACTTACTGATTTCCTTTTACAACATCATGAAGTTTGCACACAATCTTGCTCCTGACCAAGGAACTCAATTTACTGGGCAGTTGCCCATCAGATTCATGGATTTTACCATATACTCCATGATCTACTAGCTGTTGACCTTTAAGGATGGGGGAATGGTTAAATAATTATCATGTCTGCTAAGAGGTCACAGTTGCATATTTAGGATATTGTCTTCTAGGATGCATTGATACTCTTAACCAGCAGCTAATACAGGATGTCATGTCGCTCATGAATAGAGGAACTAGTGGATGGAATTGGGAGCTGCATGTTCTCAGTGACATCTGATTATGGCTAGAAATATTTCCTGTCCCTAAAACACTATACTCTACTAGTGCAGAGGTGTTTGTACTCAAGGGACAAATGTTTCTACCAGGCACACAGCAGGTTCTATGTTGAATTAGAAGATAAAACTTCCGCCTAGCCATTTTGGACTCCTCAAGCCACTGAATTATCATTCAAAAAGGAGGGCTATGAAGCTGGCTCTAATGATTGATCTTCACCATCAAGGGTAATAACATATGTGATATACATTAAAGGATGGGAAGTCTCTGAATAGAACTCACCTGATATTTTGGCTGCTCTCTAGTACTTCCTTGGCAGGTGGTCTAATTTAATGCTATTCCAACAGGGCCTTTTATAAATTAGAATTTGGTTAGTCCACTGGGAAAACTAACTGGCTAGCTGATGGGAAAAAATTATAAGAAGGGAGAAAAAGGAAGGGAGTCATAAAAATAAAAACACCTTTATGAATAGCTATAGAGATAAGATTGTAGTTTTCTCCTACATTTTCTTCTTTGCCATATTGGGTGTGTGTGTGTTATGTATGTGTATATACATGTGTGTTTCCTTTTATTTCCTTTTTCTTTCTGTCACTTTTGTATCAGGTAGTTTGGTGGTTGTTCAATTTACAGTTTAGTACACATGTCACAGAATATTGAAATAGGATCATGGCAGACCTATAGTTGCAAGAGATCCAGGATATAATGGATGTTGATTAAAATTTGGATCATCCCTCCTTAACTAAGGGCTATAGGTGTTTTCAGCATATAGGCAATAGTTATGGTATTAATTATGTGGCAGCATTTTTTAAACCTGAAAAATTTTAAGAAGGTCTTATGTGGATATTGTACAGTCTAAGGGATGAATTATACTAATTATTTTGTTTTTTTCCCCTGGAAATCATCTCAATTCTCCTTCTTATATTTGGGAATCTCTTGCCTCATGAGTCTTGGTAGACAACAGAGTGTCACTTCCTCCCTTTACAGAATCTGAGAATCAGATACTTAGTGGTCTAGCTGTTCTTCCAGCTAGAATGGGAACATGTGATGTAGGCTTGGTCTATTGTTTTCAGTCACCATGGGATTATATGGGTAATTATTTATTTATTTATTAAAAAAAATTCACCCCTTTAAAGTATACACTTCAGTCGTCTCTCATACAGTCACAGAGTTGTATAACCATTGACACTAACTAATTCCAGAACATTCCCATCACACCCCAAAAGAAATCTGCATGGGTAATTAATGACTCAAGCAAGTGAAAGGGGTGGAGATTCCATTTGGTAGTGATGAGCTGCAGCAGAAGTAGCAACAAAATCATATTTTCAGGAGCATCTGTGGCAGCACTCCAGGAATGACATCAAGTGTCCAAGGTTGGCATTAAGATTTTAGAGGATTGACTTTCTGGCATAATTTTGGCTATGGTTCTGGCTGCTGCTTTACATCTCTTATTCCTGTCTTTTCCATACCTGCTTTTCCCCCAACCTTTCTAGAGATTCAATATATCTTTCTAGACGTTAAGGGCTGCAACATTTACTTTAATTTTTTTTTTTAATATTTAAGTCAACAAGAGCTTTCTTCTGGTGCAGGTAACAAAGAATCTGACCGATAAAGAAGGAATGAAAGGCAAGAAGGAGGAAGGTAAAATGAGCATTCTTTTCCTGGGTGACCCAAGGTAGAGGAACTGGAAAGGGCTCAAAGTCCAAGAAGTAAAAGGCCAAAGGAATAGAACACATTCAGTACTCAAGGTGGTTTTTCCACTTGGTCAGGAAGAATGGAGTTAATGCACTCTTTTAAGGTAGTGTGTGAAAGGAATGAGGTAAAGACCATAGGTAGCCTTAAAGTCAGCAAGGAAAAATATGTCAGGTGCTTTGCTGACAGGTTCTGGGCTGAGAGTATGGTGCTGAGGATGGGCACTGAGACATATGTAGTGGGCACTTGGGGTGTTATGCGTACTTTATTTGTATAGTTTGGGTAAAGCAACTGACTGGAAAGATGTGTTAGAAGTAGCCCTGCTTTATTTGAATTTTCCCAGGCTTTGCTAGCTACAGGTAGGTTTACAGTAAGACTAACAATCCAGTTCCACTGACTTTTGCTTCCTCTTTCCAATGTAAGTCATTGACCTCATATAAAGTGCTCTTCAAATATTTCCAGGAGTTTCTAGGGGGTTCCCCACATTGTGGTGAAGATGAACATGAATTCTTTGTCACGCTTTCCACTGAAAGGTTATTCCCCTTGATTCTAAGTTGGTTATGTGACTTGTTTTCACCAACAGAATGCAGCAGAAGTGATGTTGTATAGTGTCTGAGGTTGGGCCTTAAGAGATCTGCAGTTTCTGCCTTTACCTCTTGGAATGGTGCTTTTTGAGCCCTAGTTGCCATGCTTGGAAGAAGCCATTTGGGGAAAGAGGGACCAGGCCATTCTACGCATCCCAGCCAATAGCTAGAGCTGAGCCCTGCCAGGCACCATTACTGAAGATTGGGGTCTTCATGACACAAAAGTATAAAATAGGTTGTCTTTTTGTAACATGCTTTAGAATGGGGGTGGGGGAATCACTGTTGTTTGTTCACCTGTATTTGGAATAATTAAAAATTCCTGGGCTTCCCTGGTGGCGCAGTGGTTGAGAGTCCTTCTGCCGATGCAGGGGACACGGGTTCATGCCCCAGTCCAGGAGGATCCCACATGCCGTGGAGCTGCTGGGCCCGTGAGCCATGGCTGCTGAGCCTGCGCATCCGGAGCCTGTGCTCTGCAACGGGAGAGGCCACAGCAGTGAGAAGCCCGCATACCGCAAAAAAAAAAAAAAAAAAAAAAAAAAAAAAAAAAAAAAAAATTCCTCATTTTGTAAGTACAAATCATGAGTCATAGTGCACGAGAACATGGGACAGACCCAAGTAACTGAATTCAATGTGCTTAAGATACTCCCTCTCTTCCGATGACCAAGGCTTTTGGTTTTCATTGCTTTTACTTATTAAAGTAAACTCACTGGCTCCTTCCTTCTTCAGGATTTGTTCTTCTGCAGAAACCCCCTTAGAGTTCTCTTGTCCTGCTGCTCTATAAGTTCTCCAGAGATGTCCAAGAAAAGTCTGCACCTCACGTAGATTCAAGCTAGGAGAGCTGCCATGCTAGGTGGGTATTCAAATATAACATGCCAGAATTAGAATTATAGAACAGTATTGAGCTTCCACTCACCTACCCTCTCCATGTCTGAGAGATATATCAAGTGAATGAATTGGTGTAACAGAGTATGACTAGTTCCTAGAGATTCTTTATAGTAACTCACAGAAGATTCCCAATTGTGGAAGGAGACTTTCATATTTTAGACTGTAGATCTTTTCATGCTAAATTCAAAACACCTGGCGATGGAGGCAGGGGAACTGATACAAATTCAATTCACATTTCTGCTTTAATTTATCAGCTTCAACTAACCTTATGCATTCATTGAGAAGTTACACATATTTATTCAGTTATTCTTTGTGTTAGTTGTGTGTATGGGCCACTAATCAAGAAGATGAGGTTGTTGGCTAGGCCCCTGGAGAGCCTACTATTATTTAAAGATACAGATTTTCCTTATAGAAGAGTTAACTTCCTTGTTATTTCATGTCACCAGTTATGGTATCAGTTTTCTCAACCATTACAAAAAGACAGGTTGGTATTATTTTTTAAGCTATGTAGTCTGGTTTAGACACTTTAATCACAAAGTGGCATGGCATTTTTGCTTTTGTGCAGTATGCAATAGTTTGGAATATACCTTCAGTCCACTGGCAAGAGATTCTTCATCAATTATTTATTTATACTACCACTTCAATTAATTTCAAGGAAATCAATTAATCTACATTCATGTCTATGAAGAAACTGTACTTTTGTTTCCAATATATTTTAGCCTATTCCTTATTTTGCAGACCACTTGGCTGCCACAAAAGCAGTGATCTGTTCAACACTAGAGGGGAACTTTATACTCACTCTGGGAGTGTAGCTCACTCAGAAGAACCCTCTCTATACCATTAGCCCTTCTGCAGCCTCAAGGAGGTGTAAGATAGCACATAATCTGGTATCCTTTCACCCAAAACTTTTATTGAGTGTTTCTTTGATGCAAACAAACACCATGCCAGCCAAAGTGAATGAAAAGATGAAGTCTTTGCCCTTAACAGTCTGGTGAGGACATGTGCACATATGATAGCAATGATGATACATTGAAGTAATTGCTATTAGAGATATGTGTAATGGCTTGTGGAAGCCCTGAGGATTGGTGTAAATACCTGTTTTGCAAAGTCATTTAAGGCTTCATAAAGAAGTGATGTCTGACCTAGGTATTGAAGGTATAGTAGGAATTCAATAAATAGATCTGGAAGAAGAGGAGCCCCAGTTGTTTCAGTCATTTCAGGCAAGACCAACAGAGAGCTGGTGACACCCAGCCAATTGCCAGACATGTGAGTGAGACTGTCAGTACCCAGCTGACAGCAAATATTTGAGTGAATCCTTCTGAGGCTGGCAGAAGATCTTCCATAACCCAGCCCAAATGGCCTCCCAAGGCTTTCTAAGTTAAATAAATGCCATTGTTTTAAGGCACTAAGTTATGCGGTGATGTGTTATGCAGCAATGCATAACTGATGCAGTCATACTTGCATTAAAGATTCATAGAAGTGTTGTAGAGGATGGATTATAGGAGATGAAGGTGAATAAGAGAGATCATTTAGCAAACAATTTGAAGAGCCCAGGAAAGACCGATTGCTGTTCCTTGGGAGACTTTGTGCCAGAAGCCTGGAACTCAAAGCCTTTATCTGGCATCTTGTGCAAATAATCAGGATTCTATCTGACTGCTTTCAGAGTACAGCATCTTCCCTACCATCAAAAGCTGCTGATTTCTTAAACATGAGTGAGAGTCATGTGGAAAATAGTTCTACTGCTAGTTCCCTCTTAGCAGAACTCCCAGCCAGCTCATGGCAGACTTATTCTACAACTCCAGAGAATCTGTTTGCCCTCCTTTCATTTTTCCACACCCTCATCCATTTCAGTTCCCCTAGGACTTATTCATCTGGAGAACTTGTAGACAGCTAAACTCATGAAGTCCTTCTTATATGTCATTCTTTTTTATTCCTCAAAATTTTAATCCCTGATTCATATTCTCCCACAGTGCTATTCCCTTCTGCCTTCTTCCCCCATGACTTAACCTCCGATTCTGCCCAAACTTTTCCACTCTGCTCTCTATTGTTTCTGATCCACAATAAAGACAAATCCTTCGTTTCTTTATTGCATTTTTGTTTTATTGTCCCAGAGTTGAGGCTCTTCTACTTGGAGAACACTCCTTCTCCTTCAGATCTCTCAAATACAAGCTGTTTCATCTTCTACACCCCATGGGTCTTAGAATTGGTAGACGAAGGCAGTGTCTTTCTTACCACTTCACTGTAACTGCTCTTGAAAAGTAATCAATGATCTGCTAGTTGAATCCAGTGGGTATTTTCAGTGGCATTGGACAGTCTTGACCACTCACTGATTTTGAAATGCTCTTATCCTTTGGATTCCTTAATATTTCCCCTAACTTTCTAACCTTTCTCCTTAAGAATATTTTGTTTTTTCATCTTCTTCTGTTTATTCCTTAAATTTTGGTGTTATTTAGGAGTACACTCAAAATCTTCTTTTTACATAATTTACAGAACTTTCTTGAATGATGTAATCTTCTCATGGCTTCAATTACCAAGTGCATATCAGTGCCTTATATGTAGCAGTTTTCTCCTCAGAGCTGACCCATATGGTACCTTCATGCGGACATTCCAAATTTAAGTGAAAGTCAACATGTCCTTTAACCTATTTCTCTTGCTGTCTCCCACCCGCTCCCTATCTCATTTAGTAGTATCAGCATACAACACAGTTGCCTAAACTAAGGCCTGGCTCCCACACCTCTCCCTCACCTAATCACCAAGTCCCACTGAATCTGTCTTCTAAATATCTCTATGATTTGTCCACTTACCTCTATTTTTATTGCCACCATTCTAGTTCAGATCAGTACCATCTCATTTCTAGAGTAATTCAAGATTGGGTCTTTTCTCTTTTGTTTTTTCTTTTGGGATTGAAAGATAACATTGGATAGACTAAGGGATCCCTAATCAAAGCCAGGTTTTTAAAAAAAGAGAAGTTGGAGAGAGGAGTCTGAGGTGAATGACAGGCCCTGGGTCATCGTGGAGCGGGGAGAGTTGATCCAGGGCACCATCCAGATGCCACCACCCAGCTGAAGTGGGTACTTCTTGGAGAAAAGGGTGTGGGTGAATTTAAATATATCTCTTACTAGAAAGCTGCAGCATTTGGGGCTCAACCAGTTTTGCTGTGCAACATCTCTGAATGAGTGACAGTGAGAGAAGGATCCCTCTCCTTTGTTTGGTAAGGAATCACTGTGGCCTGGTTGAATGAGCAAGTATGTCAACAGAAAGTAGACCCCCAGGGGAAGACAGGGCAGGAGCCTCCATTTGGCTCACATTTTTGTAGATAGCCAGAGCTTCAGCAAGTAGTGACACTGACACTGACTTCCTGAAGGAGTCAGCCAGCAAGGCACTAGGACCCAAAAGGAATGGAAACCTGGTTTGGCTGTAGCAGTGCTCCACTAACAATAGCAATGGTGTAGGAGGTGATGAGATCTGGGCCACTTCAGAAGCTGTCATAAAAGTAGAAGCTTTGAGTCAGAACTTCCCAACCTGCAGCAAGTGTTCACTGATGGGTTATTGAGTGCCTCAGCCCTTGGGATGGCTGGACAGAGACTAGAGCTAGAGCTAGAGCTCTCAGGACTGTTGGATCATTTATTCTAATATTTTTAACAGTGTTATTTTTCTTGGTGCTATGGTGAAATAAATACTGGGAAGTTCTGTAATTTAAGAAACATCTAACCATCCACTAGATTAAAAGGCAGTTCCATTCCCTTTGTATGACATACAGACTGATGCCTGATTCAAACCAAAGGCTCATAGCTCAGAGGCTCCTCTTGCCACCTTGGTTTTTAGGTTAATGTACACAGTATAGTCAGTTGTATCTGTTTCTAGTCCTGTTTCTGCCAATTACATTTTAACCCTTCGTACAAAAATGAATGAATGAAACTACTCTGGCACATTCCCCCTCAGAATAGATTCATGAGCAAGACTGATGAATTTTGTATCTTCATGTAGCTTATATTTTAGTAGGAGAGAAAAGCAATGAACACATGACTTATAATATGACTTTTATTAAATATCCAATAAAGCAATGAAATATGAATTTTAAAAGGAAAAGAGTTGCTATTATGAAATTAAACTGAATTTGGAAAATTTAGGGAAAGTAAATTGTTTAGAAATTGCTGTTATTCTAGCTTTAAGCAAAAAATCTTACAAAATTAAGAGAAAATTCTCATTCTAATTCTGCATTGGCTTGCTTCACAGGAGTCTTTAAGTTTTCACTCCACTTTAAAGAAGTCAAAACCTGAATTCATTTACCATGTGTGTTGTGGTTTATACATAAAAGACAACAGGGGAAGAAGACCTTGTGTCTACATTAAAACCCAGGGAGTTAATGTGTACTTACGTTATTTTCAATTAAAATACAATGTTTGAAGCACATGCATATTCTATGTTAATGACTTCTAGCTTTAATTAAAATTTTTTTTAATTGAAAAAGTACATGATTGCTTTGGATAAGAGGGCATCTATCCCAGTCCATTCAATAAATATTTATTGAGCATCACCTCTTTCAAAGCTCTGTTTAGGGTGTTCTGGGAGATACAGAAATGAGACAAGCATCCCATCCTTACTGGGCTGGTAGTTTGAATGAGACGAATGCAAATAACTCAAAGGTAGAGGGTAATAAGACAGATAATGCCTTTCAATTACTGGTCCCTCCTCAAAAACACTAATTAATGTCCTCAAATATTTGTCAAAAATCTTATTATTAAGACTTTATTCTAAAAGTTATGAGCTTCTCTTGTGAATTAGTTTTATTCACCATTTTTCTGATCATAAATCACTCTTTCAGTAAAAGTATAAAGCAATCACTAATACTGGAATGTTTCTAAGATGTTAGCAAATGCAACTCAAATGGGTCTTATATTTCATGTAATTAACTTGACACTGTGCCTGTATGGGACTGACATTTTTTTCTAACTAATTAACTCAGGAAGGAGTGAAGGAGGCTTCTATTACCACTCAATAGCAGAACAACGCACTCTGAATTCCCCTAACACTCGTTTCTGCCACTGCTCAAGTATTAATTTTGTGCTTCCTTTCATAGCTTTTCTGTCTTGGGAGGACAGTTAACTATACTTCAGATAAACCTTTAGGATGTTACGCTAAATGAAAAAAGCATATAACAGAAGGACAAATACTGCATGATCCTACTTATAGGAGATAACTAAATTAGTCAAATTCATAGAATCAGGAAGTGGAATGATGGATGCCAGGGGCTGCAGGAGGGTGAAATGGGGAGTTACTAATCAACATGTATAAAGTTTCAGTTATGTAAAATGAATAAACTCTAGATGACTGCTGTACAACATTGTGTCTGTAGTCAACAATAATGTATTTTTCACTTAAAATTTGATAAGATAGATCTCATGATGATGTTCTTAACACAAGAAAATAAAATTAAAACACAGTTGTATGTTCAGCATCTAGAAAAATAAGCACTTCTTACTACTATTGGTACTTTGTTTCCCTACAGTTTTCAGAATCCCTTCACATACCTCTCTCACTTCAAACTTGTGCCTCTCTCCCATACCCTGGTTCTCCAAGCAAGATGGGAGAGTCAGCTTAGCCTGCTTCACTAACTACAGTTACCAAACCAGGCCAGTTTTAACTCCTAAATCTCTCTCTTTTGTTTTGTATGCTTTTATTTATTTATTTTTAGATTCCATGACTATTTTTATTTTTATTTTTTTATTTATTATTTATTTATTATTTATTTATTTATTTATTTTTAATTTTTTAAAAATTTTTTGCCTTATAACAAATTTAATCAGTTATACATATACATATGTTTCCATATCCCCTCCCTTTTGCGTCTCCCTTCCACCCTCCCTATCCCACCCCTCCAGGCGGTCACAAAGCACCGAGCTGATCTCCCTGTGCTATGCGGCTGCTTCCCACTAGCTATCTACCTTACGTTTGGTAGTGTATATATGTCCATGCCGCTCTTTCACTTTGTCACAGCTTACCCTTCCCCCTCCCCATATCCTCAAGTCCATTCTCTAGTAGGTCTGTGTCTTTATCCATGACTATTTTTAAAAGACAGCCTTTTTGAAGTGTAATTGACATATGATAAATGGCATATGTTTAATGTCTATGATTTGATAAACTTTGACATAGTCATCCACTCTTGATAGCATCACCACTCTCAAGATAATGAACATATCCATCATTCTCCAAGTTTCCTCACATCCTTTGTAATCCCTTCCTCCCACCCTTGCCCTGCCCAATCCCCAGTCTACTGCTGATCTTCTTTCTGTTCCAGATCCCAAGGCTGGGCTGAAAGGTAGTAGGTAAGGACCCCTATATAGTTGAGGTAACCCCCTGCTTGCTTACTCCATGAGATTATCAGACTGGTTGGAGGCTGATTCAAGAGTCGGCTTCTTATTTTCAGTCCCAACTTCAGACTGCCCATAGTGTGGTTTTCACAGCGCTGACCATGGTTGTGGCCAGGGGAGTTGCTTATAAAATGATCCAGGTATATACCCTAAGAAGAAGGATAATGTTGGCTGTATGAAGAGGTAGTGGGGAGGATTTCTGAATGTGTAGGTCAAGCACAAGGAACGCAGGTCTAAGCTTTGGAACATGAAATAGAGTTGAACGTGAAATAGGTCCCCACCCCATGTGCTCTCTTTGACCCTTCCCCAATATGCTGCTGCCCAACATCCTTAGCCATCTTGATATGTCACTGCTAACCTTGTACTTGGAAATATGCCCCTCTTGTGTCTATCCCCGGAGGGTCAAACATTGCATCCAGCTGATACCGTAAACTCGTCTGGTTCCTTGTGCTCAAATATATTTTAACTGTGCCTTTCCAAAAATAAGATAGCTACCTTAGAGCTAAACCATTAGTGGGTTAGAATTTTAAGACTTTTAAAAAATTCTAAGAATTTCAATGGTAAGCATTTTAAGTGTACACTATCAAGAGGGCTGTTGGGAAAGTGATATACCTGAAAGCACACAGTAGAAAGAAATGGGCTGCATTGCATATAACCAAACCCTTTAAAGATGTTCTGGATATTTGATGATGAAGCCAGTGGAAGAAAGGTAGAAAAGAGAAAGTGAATAATGTTCTGAATAAATAACAGTGAGTAATATTTACCAAGCCCTTACATGTACCATGATCTAAGGCTTTTGTATGCATTTTCTCATTTAGATCTCACAATAAATTTATGAAGAAAGAACAATATCATAGATTAAAAACAAAACAAAAACAAAACCCAAAGGCATAGAGAGTTAAATAAATTGGCCAGGACTAGAAAGTGGTGGAGATAAGTTAAGAGCCTATAAATCTGTCTAAATCCAGATCTAGGATCTTGAAAAGCACACTGCCCTGCAGTGAACATCCATGTACATGCATGCATGGTGAGTTAGACAAATCAAGAATGGCACACTGGTTTACAGCTCTACCACTCACTGGTGGTTCAGTCTTGAACCAAGTGCCTCATCCCTCTGGACTTGTTTCCTCTTTAATGATTAAAAAAAATTAGCAAACAAAAACACCTTAGAGGGTTGTTATAAAGATTTACTGAAATAATCTAAGTTAAATCACATGGGATGTTTTAGTTGTTAAATGAATGTTTATTCCTCACTTCCTTTTATTCACTTAGTCATACACTCATTGAATATTTTCAGAGCCCTTAATATGTGCTAGTTACTTGTTCTGGGTACTTGGAATACATCAGCAAAAAAAAAAAAAAAAAAAAAAAAAAAAGCTAAGAACTCTGCTCTCATTCATTTCTTACACCATTCACCAGATAAATTCCAAATGAATCAGGGTCAAATGTAAAATATAAAACCGTGTAGTAACTAGAGGGAAACATAAGAGAGCACTTCTATAATCTAAAAGTGGCAAGAAACTTTTCTCACTGCAACTTAATATCTAGAAGCATTAAAAAAAATATTGATAAATTTTATGATTTAAAAAAATGCTTTTTTGCATGAAAAAAAGCATGAAAACAAAGTAAAAGAACAAATAGCAGAATTGAAAAAGAAATTGTAACTTACATAAAGAACTTTTTTAAAAAGAAGAAAAAGACTAGTAGCTTCATTAAAAAATGAATTAGAGCGTAGAACAGATACTTCACAGGAAAAAATGCAAATGGCTTTCAACCTAATAAAAATATGTTAAAATTTTTTTTTTGAAAATGAGAGAATTACAAAATAAAACTACACTAGGGTTCTGATTTGCTAATATTTTGTTGAGAATTTTTACATCTATGTTCATCAGTGATATTGGCCTGTAAATTTTCTTTTCTTTTCTTTTCTTTTTTGATGTCTTTGTCTGGTTTTGTTATCAGGGTGATGCTGGCCTCCTAGAAAGAGTTTGGAAGCAATCCTTCCTCTATAATTTTTTGAAATAGTTTGAGAAGGATAGGTATTAACTTCTCTCTAAATGTTTGGTAGAATTCACCCGTGAAGTTGTCTGGTCCTGGACCCTTGTTTGTTAGAAGATTTGTTTTTTTTTAAATAATTCAGTTTCATTACTGGTAATTGGTCTTTCCATATTTTCTATTTCTTCCTGATTTGGTCTTGGGAGATTGTACATTTCTAGGAATTTGTCCATTTCTTCTAGGCTGTTTTTGTTTTAATTGGTGTATAATTGTCCACACTAATCTCTTATGATCCTCAGTATTTCAGTGGTGTAAGTTGTAACTTCTCCTTTTTTTATTTCTAATTTTGTTTATTTGGGCCCTCTCCTTTTTTTTATGAGTCTGGCTAAAGGTTTATCAATTTTGTTTATCTCTTTGAAGAACCAGCTCCTAGTTTCATTAATCTTTTTCCTGTAGTTTCTTTGGTCTCTGTTTCATTTATTTCCATTCTGATCTTTATTATTTCTTCCCTTCTACTAACTTTGGGTTTATTTGTTCTTCATTTTCTAGTTCCTTTAGGTGTGAGGTTAGGTGTTTTTTATATGTTATTTTTCTTGTTTCCTGAGGTAGGCTTGTATTGCTATAAACTTCTCTCTTAGAACTGCTTTTGCTGCATTCCACAGATTTTGGATCTTGTGTTTTTCATTTTTATTTTTTGCCAGGTATTTTTTGATTTCCCTTTGATTTCTTTAGTGACCCATTGCTTGTTCAGTAGCATGTTTATAGCATTTATGTGTTTGTGTGTTTTGCATTTTTTTCTTGTAGTTGATTTCTAGTCTCATAGCATTGTGGTCAGAAAAGATGCTTGATATGATTTCAGTCTTCTTAAACTTACTGAAACTTGTTTGTGGCCCAGTATGTGATCCTCATGAGGAATGTTTGTATGGACAAACAAAAGACCCTGTATAGCCAAAACAATCTTGAGAAGAAGAACAAAGCTGGAGGCATCATGCTCCCTCATTTCAAACTATAATGCAAAGCTTCAGTAACATAAACAGTATGGTACTGGCTCAAAGACAACCACATAGATCAGTGCAAGTAACAGAATAGAGAGGCCATAAAAAACCACACTTATATGGTCAATTAATCTATAAAAAGGAGGCAAGAATATAAAATGGGAAAACGAAAGCCTCTTCAATAAATGGTGTTGGGAAAACTGAACAGCTATGTACAAAAGAATCAAACTGGACTACTTTCTCATACCATATACAAAAATAAATTCAAAATGGATTAAATACTTAAATGTAAGACCTGAAACCATAAAACTAGAATAAAACATAGGCAGTACACTCTTTGACATCAGTCTTAGCAACAGTTTCTTGGATATATGTCCTCAGGCAAGGGAAACAAAAGCAAAAATAAATAAATGGGATGACATCAAGCTAAAAAGTTTTTGCACAGTGAAGTAAACTATCAACAAAATGAAAAGGCTGCCTATTTATTAGGAGAAGATATTTGCAAATGATATATCTGGTAAGGAGTTAATACCCCAAATATACAAAGAACTTGTACAGTTCAACATAAAAAAAAAAACCCAATTAAAAATTTGCCTAGGACCTGAGTAGACATTTTTACAAAGAAGATACACAAGTGATGAATAAGAATGTGAAAAGATGCTCAATATCACTAATCATCAGGGAAATGCAAATGAAAACCACAAAGAGGTATCACTTTACATCTCTCAGAATGACTATTATCAAAAAGACAACAAATAAGTGTTGTCGAGGATGTGGAGAAAAGGGAACCCTAATGCACTGTTTGTGAGCCTATAAATCGGTGCAGTCACTATGAAAAACAGTATGGAGTTTCCTCAAAAAATTAAAAATAGAACTTCCATTCAATCCAGCAGTTTCACTCCTGGGTATTTATCGAAGAAAACAAAAGCACTAATTTGAAAAGATATATGCACCCCTGTTCATTGCAGCATTATTTAGTATAGCCAAGATATGGAAACAACCTAATTGCCCATTGATAAATGAATGGATAGAGAAGATGTGGTATATAATACAATGGACTATTACTCAGCCATAAAAAATAACGAAAGCTTGCCATTTGCGACAACATGGATGGACCTAGAGGATATTACGTTAAGTGAAATAAGTCAGACAAAGACAGATCCCATATGATTTCCCGTATGTGGAATCTAAAAAACAAAACAAAATAACAAACATAAAAAACAGAAACAGAATCAAAGATACAGAGAACAAACAGGTAGTTACCAGAGGGAGGGGGGTAGGGGGATGAGAGAAACAGGTGAGGGAAACTAAGTGGTAAAAACTTCCAGTTACAAAACGAATGAGTCATGGGTACAAAATGCATAGTATGGGGAATATAGTCAATAATAATGTAATATCTTTGTATGGTAACAGATAATAAAAACAAAACAAACAAAAAAATCTACTCAAGACAAAGTTCAATGAAAAGAAGAGAATGGTCAGCCTTAAAAGAGAGAATCTATTACAACTAAAATCTTTTGTAATTGTTTAATACAATTTTATTGCAAACTACCTATATTATAATATTATAACATCTTACATTTTAAAGCACTCTAACAAAGATTTTTTTTCATTAAGAAAAACTACACGAATATGTGACATGATAGAGGTGCCAACTATCATCACAATGGCAATCATACAGTATATAAGTGTATCAAATCAACATGTTGTACACCTTAAATGTACACAGTGTTATATGTCAAATATATTTCAATAAAAAATAACACTTGTAATATAAATAGACTTTAAAGAATTAAAAAAAAAACTACACGGGATACTATTTCTCAGTGATTAGTTTGTCAAAATCCAAATGTTTGACAACATATTCTGTTGGTGTGTCAGTGGGGGAAAGGACATGCTTGTGTATTTGCAGTAGGAATGCAAACTGGTTCAATCTCTGTGAAGGTGGAGTTGACAATATCTAGCAAAACTATGTATATGTTTACCCTTTGACCTAGCAATCCTACTTCTAGGAATCTATCCCAATAATATGCTAACAAAAGTTTCTTGGTTTTGTTGAGACCTATGGTTTTCATTATGGGAGAGAGTAAATACAGATTAAGGTTGATAAAAATAAGTAAACATCCTGTAGTCCTAAAGTATGGACTAAATGTATTGAACTTATGAAGTGTTCTTATTTTAATTTTTATATTCTAGTCCTAAAATGGAGACAGTCTAGAAAGAATAGAAGACCAAAGAGCAATAGCAATGAGCATTTCCAGCACCATATTATGGTCTATAAATATCATTCTCCTCAAAAAGGAACCATGGAGAAGCACTTCTAGAATAGTGGAATAAAACCTCCTAAAAGCAGTGAAAACACTGGCATAATTGGTCAGAATCAACTCTTTCAGAATTTGGCAATTAACCGAAGTCTTGTAACAATCAAAGGAACCCTTATTCAAGAAAAATGCCTGAATATTACTATGAACAGTGAACTTTGTGGTGTTATTTATTTATTTTTGAGATGTAATAAACATATAACATTGTGTAAGCTAAAGGTGCACAACATATTGGTTTGATATATTTATATTTCAATATGATTGCCATTGTACCAGTAGCTAACACCTCTATCACATCACATAATTATCATTTCTTCTAGTGGTGGGATCACTTAAGACCTAGTCTTTAGCAAGCTCAATGCTTTTAATACAGCTTTGTTGTCTTCAATGTATAATAGATCTCTAGGACTTATTTATCTACTAGTTGCAAGTTAGTACCCTTAAACAACAGCTCTTCCTCTCCCCCTCGGCATCCTCCTCCCCAGGCTTTGGTAACCACCATTTCACTCTGTTTTTTTGAATCCAATTATTTGTTTGTTTGTTTGTTTTTTAGATTCCACATATAAGGGATATCATGCAGTGTTTGTCTTTCTCTGTCTGACTTATCTCATTTAGCATAATGTTGGGGTCCATCCACGTTGTTGCAAATGGCAGGATTTCCTTTTTTCTCATGGTTAAATAGTATTCCATTTTGTACATCCATTCATCTGTTGTTGCTGGGAATTTCGATTGTTTCCATATCTTGGCTATTGTAAACAATTCTGCAATAAACATGGGAGTGCATATATCTCTTCAATTACCTGTTTTCATTTCCTTTGTATATAGACCCAGAAGTGGGATTGCTGGATCATACAGTAGTCCTATATTTAATTTTTTGAGGAACCTCCATACTGTTCTCCAAAGTGACTGGACGAAACTGCAAACCCACCAACCCTGCACAAGGGTTCTTTTTTCTTCTCACCAACAGTTATCTTTTGTCTTCTTGATGATAGTCATTCTCATAAGTCTGAGGTAATATCTCATTGTGGTTTTGATTTGCATTTCCCTGATGATTAGTGATCTTGAACACCTTTTCGTGTACCTGTTGCTTATTTAGATGCCTTCTTTGGAAAAATGTCTATTTAGTTCCTCTGTCCATTTTTCAGTCAAACATTGTTTGTTTGTTGTTATTGAGTTATATGAGTTCTTTATAAATTTTCAATATTAACCCCTTATCTGATACATGGTTTGCAAATATTCTCTCCCACTCTATAGCTTGTCTTTTTATTTTGTCAGTTGTTTCTTTTGCACTGCAGAAGCTTTTAAGTTTGATGTAGTTTTATTATTTGTTTTTGTTTTCTGTTGTTGTTTGTGCTTTTGGTGTTATATCCAAAAAAAATTCATTGCCAAGACCAATGTAAAGGAGCTTCTTCCCTATGTTTTCTTCTAGGAGTTTTACAATATCAGGTCTTGTGTTTAAGTCTTTGATCCATTTCAAGTTAATTTTGTGAGTAGTGTTAAGATATGGATCTAATTTCATTGCATTTTTCTGCATGTGATTATTCAGTTTTCCAAACGCCATTTGTTGAAGAGACTATCCTTTCCCCACTGGATGTTCTTGGCTCCCTTTTCAAATATTAGTTGACCATATATATAGGGGTTTAATTCTGGGCTCTCTGTTCTGTTCCATTGATCTGTGTCTATTTTTATACCAGTACCATACTGTTTTAATTATTATATCTTCGTAGTAGTTTGAAATCAGGAAGCGTGGTGCCTGTGGTTTTCTTCTTCATGATGTCTTTGGTTATTCAGGGTCTTTTGTGATTCTATACAAATTTTAGGATCATTTTTTATATTTCTGTGAAAAATGCCTTTGGAATTTTGATAGAGACTGTGTTGAATCTATAGATGTCTTTGGGTAGCATGGACATTTTAACAATATAAACTGTTCCATGAACAAAAGATGTCTTTCTATTTGTGTCTTCTTTGATTTCTTTGAACAAAGTCTTGTAGTTTTTGTTGTACAGATCTTTCACATCCTTGGTTAAATTTATTCCTAAGTGTTTTATTGTGTTGATACTATTGTAAATGGACAGTTTTCTTTATTTCTTTTTCAGATGTTTCACTGTTAGTGTATAGAAATGTAACTGACTTCTGTGTATTAACTTTATATCTTGCAGTTTTACTGAATTCATTGATTAGTTCCAACAGATTTTAAGTTGAGTCTTTGGGATTTTCAATATATAAGATCATATCACTTCAAATAATGACAGTTTTACTTCTTCCTTTCCAATATGAGTGCCTTTTATTTCTTTATCTTGCCTGATTGCTCTAGCTAGGACGTCAGTACTATGTTAGATAAGATTGGTGAGAGTGGGCACCCTTGTCTTGTTCCTGATTCTATGGGAAAAGCTTTTAATTTTTTGATATTGAATATAATTTTAGCTGTGAGTTTGTCATATATGGCCTTTATTATGTTGAAGTATGTTCCTTCTATACCCAGTCTTAGGGTTTTTATTATGAAAGGATGTTTTGTAAAATTATTTTTCTACATCTATTAAGATGATCATATTATTTTTATATTTCATCCTACTAATGTGGTTTATCACATTTATTGATTTGCATATGTTGAATCATCCCTGCATCCCAGAGATAAATCTTACTTGATCATGGTGTATAATCCTTTTAATGAGTTATTCTATTTGGCTTGCTAATATTTGTTGAGACTTTTTTTTTTTTTTTTTTACTGTACATGGGCCTCTCACTGTTGTGGCCTCTCCTGTTGTGGAGCACAGGCTCTGGACGTGCAGGCTCAGTGGCCATGGCTCACGGGCCCAGCCGCTCCATGGCATATGGGATCTTTCCGGACCGGGTCACGAACCCATGTCCCCTGCATTGGCAGGCAGACTCTCAACCACTGTGGCACCAGGGAAGCCCTATCATTGATTTTTGACAATGCCATTATGATGTGTTTTGGAGAATGCCTTTTTGCATTAAACAAATATGGTACTCTATTAGCTTCATGGACTTGTATGTAGAAGTATTTCCCTAGGTTTGAGAAGTTCTAAGCTATTATTTTTTTAAGTAAACTCTCTACTGCCTTCTCCTTCTGGGACCCCAATTTTTCTTATATCTGTCTATTCTATGGAATTCTCTGGCTCACATAGGCTTTCTTCATGCTTTTTAAATCTCTGTTCTTTTGTCTCTTCTGTGTTATTACAAAATTCCTATCCTCCATGTCACTTATTCTTTTCTCCATCTGCTCTTCCATGCTACGGATGCTCTCTATTGCATTCTTCATCTCATTCATAAATTCTTCAGCTCCAGAATTTCTGTTTGGTTCTGTTTTATAATTTCAATATCTTTGGAAAAGAACTCATTTTGTTCATATACTTTATTACTGATTTTTTTGAATTGCCTTTCTAAGTTTTTTTTGTAACTTATTGCTTTTCTTCATAACTGCAGTTTAAAATTCTTTATCAGTTAAATCACAATATTTTACACCTTTAAGCTTGGTTGCTGCAAAATTGTTATTTTCTTTTTGTGATGCCATATTTCCTTGGTTTTTCATACTCCTTGTAGTTATGCACTGGTGCTCTCCCAGTTGAAGTACCAGGTTCCTCCTTAACTCTGTGCTCATTGCCTTCAGCAGAAGGGGTGTTATGTTCTATGGTTTTGTTCTATGGTATCTGAGTTTTGCCTCTGTGTTTGTAAAGGTGAACCTACTCCATTCTTCTTGCTCTCACTTGTGGCTGAATTTGTAAACTTTTATGTCTTGTCTGGTTCTTATAATTCACCAGGTTGGCTATTGGAAATCTTTCTTGTGTTTTTGAGGAGGTGGTATTATAGTTCATGTTTGTGGTTTCCTCTTTGCTCACTGACTGCTCCCTCTTTTCTGAGTACTCCCTGTCTACCAGAGCTTGCTCTCACAGATACACTTAGGAGCACACACAAGGAGAGTTGGGGGGAGGTGTGGGCTTAGCACTCAGTGGGTTGGGGGTGTTGTGGATCTGGTAGGAAGATCCCCAGGAGTGGTATCTTCAGAGGCTTATGGGTGGAATTCCTGCTGAGCACAATCCCTTTAACACTGTTTGAAATTCTTGCCTGCCTCTTTTCCAATATCCTTCCTCCCCCTAGTAGTAGAACTCCCACCTCAGTACTTTGTGGACTAGTGGACAGATATGGATTTCTCCAGCCAGGTTCATGCCTGGCTAGCACAGTTGAGCACTCACTGCTTTCCTTTGCCCCACAGGACAGGTCACCTCTGACAGATAAGTCAGTCCTGTTTAGTGTTTCCTTGGGGTAGAGGCAGCACCATAAAAGTTTCTTTTACCACCTTCCCTGCCAATAAAACCCATATTTTTCTTCTTTTTTTTTTCTCTAATGGTGTACTAGAGTCTCTCTTCAAGAGGGATAAACTTCAGCGAGTTTTTGTCTCATTCATGAGTGCCTGCCTGGGTCAGGACTCATCCAATTTTTGCCAGACAGTAGTGAAAGGGTCTAGGCTATTTTGCTGGCTCTGCTGGTTCTTCAGTATGTATAAAGGTTTGTCTGTCTCTTATCAGTTGCACTCGTGGGCAGGACTTCTCCTGAGTCCCTTAGAGTAAGGTCCTAGGACCTAAAAGACTTTCCAAGGTGTTTTGTTAGTGAATGAATACCTAATTCATTCATTTAGATGGAGGGAGAAAAAGAAGGAACGTCTTATGTCACCATATTGCTGATATCACTCAAGAACAGTTAAGGATGGCCCATTCACAGGAAGTAAAGAAGTTAATAGAAATGATCTTTGAGAAAATCCAGATGCTGGACTTATTAAAAACGGACTTTATAAAGTAACTGTCTAAGGTATGCTCAAACAGCTAAAGGAAATCATAGACAATGAACTGAAGGAAACCAGGATAATTATGTCTCACTATATAGAGATTATCAACAATGAGATAGAAATTATAAGAAGGAGGAACCAAACAGAAATGCTGGAGCTGAGAAGTATAATAATCACAATAAAAAAATTCACTAGAAATTTTTAACAACAGATTTGAGCAGATAGTAAAAAGAATCAATGAACTTGAAGATAAGTCATTGAGATTTTCCAGTCTCTGCAGCAGAAAGGAAAAAAACCATGAAGAAAAATGAAGAGAGCCTAAGAGAACTGTGGGCCACTACCAAATGTATCAATATATGCATTTTTCGGGTTGTTTTTAAAATATATGTTTATTTTTGTTCTGACTCATTGTGGAAATTTTAGAAAATATAAAAAAGAGAAAAGAAAATACAATTCACCCACAATTCTACCACCTAGACACATGCTTCTTAACATGTCTGTGTATTTCCCTATGAACACACATACTCTTACAAATGCACATGCTTCCTTTATGTTATGTTAAATCTTTACAAATTATATTGGAGTCTGGTTTATTGTTCCTTCAAAACAGTACTAATAGCACTGGTGTAAAAGTTTTAAGTACTTTTAAAATTTGAGAGATAATTTTCATAGCATAAGATTCACCCTTTTAAAGTGGACAATTGAGTGTTTTTTAGCAACATCACCACTATTGAATTCTAGCATATTTTCATCACCCCCAAAAGAAAATCTTTACTCATTAGCTGTCACTCCCCGATGCACCTTCCCACAGCCCCTGACAAGCTGTAATCTACTTTCTATCTCTCTGGATTTGCCTATTCTGGACATTCATATAAATGGAATCATACAAAATGTAGCTTTTTGTGTCTGGCTTATTTCACTTAGCATATTTTCAAGATTCATTAATGTGTATACTCACGCATCTATTAGTACTTATTCTTTTTGATGGCTGAATAATATTTCATTGTATGGATAGATCACATTTTGTTTACCTGTTCCCAGTTGGTAGACATTAAGCTGTTTTCACTTTTGGTTATTGTGAATCGTGCTGCTATGAACATTTGTATAGATGAGTTATCAGTTCTTTTGGGTATATACCCAGGAATGCAATTGCTGAGTCGTACGGTAACTCCATGTACAGCTTTTTGAAGAACTGCCAAAATATTTTCCAAAGTGGCTCCACCATCTCACATTCCTACCAGCAGTATAAGAGGGTTCCAGTGTCTCTATATCCTTATAAACACTTGTTACTGTCTTTTTGATTATAGTTATCCTGGTGGGTGTGAAGTGGTATCTCATTGTGGTTTTGATCTACACTTACCTAATGACTAATGATGTTGGGAAACTTTTCATGTGCTTATTGGCAATTTGTTTATCTTGTCTGGAGAAGAGTGGAAACTTATAAAAGCTGTAAGAGATGAATCAAACAATTTCAATGTATTAACAAAGAAAATCTCTCTGAGCTTTGAACCCAAGCAAAGGGTTTGCCTTCTACATGACCCAGAATCAGGAAGGTAGAGGAGGTTGCAAGTTAAGCAGGTAGGGCCAAGTCTTCTTGGAAAATTGGTCAGAATCAGCAGAACAACAGCCTGATAGTGAACTTTGTGACCGTCTGCAGTTTGTGACTCAGCTACAATATCTGTACTCAATAAAGGGAACTGGGGTCAGCAACTTGCCTCTGCTCAGCCCTGCTGTGAACCAGCAAGCCAAAGGATTTGTTTTAAAAAGATCAATTGTTTTTCCTTATAAGGCTTGTCACCACCCTGTGCTTGCCTTCTGTTAGGTGACAATCTTCTAAGGGGCTGTTGTATATTCCTACACATGAGTAAATCCTCATACTTCAACAAATGGTCTGTGATTATTCTTTGCTACTTATTCTGAAGATCTTGTCCCACAGAACCTAGCTTCTTTGTGTTAGATCAAATTTTCCCTGCCTCGCCTAGTAGTAAGCAAGCTTAATACTCACCGTGTGTCTTAGATTCTTATATGTATGTTTTTTTTTTTTAGTGAAGATACTTATTTGGATCTTCATTCAAACATTTGTAAAAAATAAGTGACACAAGTGAATTTAGAACACTGATTAGATAGTTGATGGAATTAAGATATTACTGTTAATTTTGTTTAGATGTCAGAGTACCATTACAATTTCATATTTTACACAGTCTCTGTCTTATAGAGGTACATGCTAAACTATTTACAGATGAAATGATAGGTAGTCCAAGATTTATTTCAAAATAATCCAGAGTATATGTAGAATATATGGGTATAGATGTAAAAAGATGTCCATGAGTTGATAATAAAGTTGGTAATGAGTACTTGAGGGGGGAGATACATTATACTATTTTGCCTACTTTTCCATATGTTTAAATTTTCATATAATAAAAGAGTTTTAAAGAAGATCACACCCTGCATGATCATATTTTTAGTGGAAGTTAGCCAATAAGCAATTAACATACTAAGTATAATTGTATACTTACTATTTTAGGAGGGAATAAGTGCTATTGCAAAGGGGGTATAAAGTATGCGGAATGTAGTATTTCCTAAGAGGGTCAATAATATGTGCAATTTACACATCAAAATATACTCTCACATATCATCTCTTATATAGATACATATATACATATATATGTGCTTATATGCATATATTATAACATTTTCATAAAACTTTTATTTGGAAAATTACTTTAATGTTTTCATCCTTAGTAATGACAATACTATGGAATTCACTGTAGACTTATAGAACTGTGTAATTCTTCTAGCCCCCTAAGTTTTAATTGGGATGTATTTATTTTTTATCTAAATAATTTAGGCCCCGTTTAGTAGTTTTATGTTGTTTACTTCTTCCATGGGGTGCCAAATTTAGCCACATGAGATATATATATACTAAGATATTTGAAATATATTTAGTAAACAAACTTGTTTTATATCTTATTGGAACTTCTTCACTATTAATTGCTGTATATTCCACAGAAATAATTTCTATAAAAAGGGAGAGTTTTCTTAATGATAAAAAAGAAAACAATGGAGAGTTTATTTTAATAAAATCCTACCACATAAAACATATTAATAAAATAATTTTTACTTTAACAAAATTAGATCTCTTATTAAAACTCACTAAAAACCTGACAAAGAACAGATTTTTTTTAGACATGCACCATTAGTTTATGGACTTGCTTTCAGTTTATTGCTCTGTTATTCCAATATTATATTGATATTTTCTATGACAAGCCTTATTAATTTGCAAGAGTTATTCCTTCTGGCAGCATATATTCAGAGAGCATGGTATTAGAAGGGGCTGAGGGCAGGTTAGAGAAGAATGGAAGTGAATTGAATAATTTAACATATTAAAAAATAAGATGTTATGCAACAGCACCAGAGGAAATTCCATGAATTTGAACAATAAATATAATAGATGGTGAAGGTTCTTGAGTTGCTCAGAATATTAGCATCTCTGTAATAGAGCTTGAGGCTTAGAAAGGGCCCTAACAGATCATCTGGTATTGCCTCACCTTCAACAGAGCCTCAACTAAAGAAGCTTAGGCAGAAGTAAAAATTCATTAAAAATCCTCTGCAGGAGGGCATTCATCAAACTCTCCCTATGGGCCACTTATCTTTGGGGAAATCATATTTGGATACATTTCTGATAATACAGAAATGGTGTGATGTTCCTCGAGTGTGACTGATGAGTGTCTGGAAGTTGCAAGGCAAAAAATATATACATCATGTTGAGTAATAAATGAAACTCTAGTATTGTGTGTGTGTGTGTGTGTGTGTGTGTGTGTGTGTGTGTGATCCTAATAGAGCCTGTATTTCTATGACAAAGATCTCTTTAAACAAACATATTTTGGAAAGCCAGGGAGTTTCTTTCTACACAAAGATTTTCACGGCAGCAAGGAACTAGAATAGAGAGGAAATTGGTAGCTGTGTCTTAATCTGTATTTTTTTCCAGCTTTGGTTTCTTTTTTATGTGATCATGTCTATGATGGGTAGTAAATAACCTAGATATTTACTTAAATTCCTTTAACTTCCACTTCCTCATTTGTAAAGTGGCAATAATAACAGTATCTTTGTCAGAGGGTTATTTTAACAGTTAAATGTTTATTATAAGATTCTTAACACCATGCCTGGCACATATAAATCGCTCAGTAAATGTTAGTTATTGTTTTTTTTTTTTTTTTATTATCCCCAGTGCTCACTGTCATTCACACAGGTCACTGGTAAGACTGATCCCATCTTCTCTCCACCTTTGTGCATAACTAGAGCAGCTTTTAATAGTGAAATGGATATTATAACAGCCTGAGTTTTTTCTATACTTTAAATAGGGTATAGAGTGAATGTATGTGGATGAAAAGCATTTTAGAAAGTCCAGGAGCTGAGGGGTGACAAGACAGATTCATGGGGACTTACAGTCTACCTTGAAGTAAAAATGAAATCATTCATTCATTCAACATTCAGTGGAGCATAGTGTAAGAAGCCATACTGTGTTGGCTGTAGTAACAGGCATTAACCAATCTGTTTGAAAAAATCTGTTCTTCAGATTAGCTGAGGAAAGCACAAAATCAAATTGTAAAAAGATATGTGATATTATCTAAACACTACAGTTTGGCAAGTGCTTTCGGTATTATTTGGGCTAGATAGATAAGGCTTGGTTCCCAAAGAAGCTTGGTTCCCAAAGAAGAGTGTTATTTATCCGTTATTTACATACTTATTGAATCCTTTCAAATATTGAAACACTTTGAAGGGTTTTTTTTTTAATTGTTGTTTTTGGTCTGCCATGTCTGGACTCCTATTTATTTTGTTAACAAATCTTAGTCAGCTTGGGCTGCCATAACAAAATACCATAGAATGAATGCATTACATTATAAAAATTTATTTTCTTACAGTTATGGAGGCAGAAATCTGAGATCAGGGTGCCAGCATTGTCAACTTCTGGTGGCGTCTCACATATCCACCTTTTCTCTGTGTGCTCATATGCTGGGGTCAGCTCTGTTGTGTCTCTTCTTGTAAGGGCTCTAATTTCATTAGACCAAGGCCCTGCTATCCTGACCCAAGTACCTCCCAAGGTTCCATCTCCAGATACCAATACACTGGGGGTGAGGGCTTCAATATATGAATTTTGAAAGGACACAGACATTCAGTCCATAACATTATTTTAATATCTTAAAATAATGAGATAGCAACATTTGCTTCATAGATAGGCAATACTACAAATTATTTGAGTTATTCCAATATAAGTCTATTCTTTTTAACTTTAATATACATCATAATTTATAACCCTTTTATTTAATGTAACAATAAATTAGAATGTTGAAAATGCTACTATGTTGACTTTGGGTAAAGAGTTGAATTTTCACATAGGGAAAATTTACCTTGAGTAACAATTTATTCAGTGATTTCATCCTATAATTAAAATATTTAATATTTGATCTTTTCATCATCTTCATTGTAAACATTTTCTTAGATTCTGTTTCTTAAAAATGATGAAAGTCATATCACTATAGGTCCTACCTCATTACTGGATATGCCTCCTAGCAGTTTTTTATTTTTTGTATAGATAACAGCAAGAGCCTTGAAGGTGGTCTCTCTGTCTCCAGTCTGGTTGATATCCAGCTTATTAGCAACACAGTAGCTAAATCTCCCTCCTTCCTTCCTTCCTTCCTTCTTTTCTTTTTTCCCTTATTTTTTCTTTTATTCTTCCATCATTTAAAAAATTACCCTTTATTTTTCTTAAAAGTTGCACATGGTATTATTTTACTATTGTTCCTAATTGTTTTCCTAACCTTCCCTGAAAATAGATTAAATAACCCCGCCTCACTGACTTTATCTGTGGTCATTGCTTTCGCCATTGAAATATAAGAGAATGGGATACATTCCAGGCCTATGCAGAAACCTATATTATACGTAGCTGATATTTTTTCAGCTTATTTTCTGAAATGTAGAACAGAACCATAGTGAAACCAGCATAACTGAGTTAGAAATGAAGATTTACTACTATTGTGTACCGATAACTTGAGATTCTTTGTAACCTCAGCATCACCTAGAGAAAGTTGACTAATACTTATGTAATCCATGTTTTATTTTTATAAGAGGCAAACATGTAGACACTTGAAACAAAATATGAAAGCCTTTTGAATACACTCACTTATGGACACCTCTCTATAGGTATCTACTGCCAACTGTTTGATCTCTGTTATTTCTGGTCTCCTTTCCATGCCTGTGTGTACACACTGATACATAATTATATAGCTAGAATAGTCCACTTCTCTGCTTTATTTAGGATGCTTTGCTATAAGTAACCACAAATGTCTTCTGAGACCTTAAAGTTCATATGGATTAAAGAACTAAACATTAGAAATTATGAAGTAATTAGAAGAAAATGCACATACACACATATAATTCACCATTTGTCTCATTTCTGCATATCTTATATAAGCTTTTATTCTGGAAAATATGGGAAGTTTTTATAACAACCAGTACTTCCTTGAGGTAGAAAACAGAGAAGTTTGCTGTCCAGGATAGTAAAAATAATATGTCCTTCCAAGACAAAGATTGGGCAAGTTTGCTTGTAGCCCCCTTTATAAGATTGGGGCTTTATAAGAATGGAGGTACTTAGGGCTACTGAGCTACAACACAGGATTTATGTGTAGCATTCCTGACTTTATGTGTAGCATTCACCTAGGCAATGCACCAATAGGAACCCCTGTGAACATGAAGTTCATGTTGCCTCCTGTGCTGTGAATAATAAAGTCCTTTGTTTCTGATCCAGGAGTCTCATATCTTCTGCCAGCATTAATAAAACTGTCAGGATAAATTACTTTGCAAAGATGTTAAAATCTCAGACTCCTCTCAGTTCTTGAACATATCTATATCTACTAGTATATCATCTATATCGATTATATATCTATTTATGTATTTAGTTATGTGTCTATCTATCTATCTATAGAGATAGATCTGAGGCTTTGGCAATGGGAATAAGCTTTTTAAGCAAGACACATATTTTCAAACATGGATGAATAAGTCTATATGGAGGAAGAGGACATATAATGCTCTCAAGTATATATCTATATATATATACACATACACATACATCTATGTTCTTCCACATAAATCCTTCAGTGGTCCTCTAGCAACTTCATGATCAAGTTCTTTCACTGTTCTTTTTTAATCTAGATATCCAGTTGTTTTTTTCCTGATCTTGCTGTTTTTATAGTTAGATGATCTCTTCTTCCACTGTCATCTTATGGATCTCTTGGATACTGTTGATAAACAGTGGTGATTTCACTTTATAATCTACCCAGTGAGGGTGGAGGTGGTTTGGTGAGGCTTCTGTAGTTGTGCCTCTACATCTGTTATCACTTCCTTAGGGCATCTTGCCTTGCTCACTTCCTTCAGAATAAACAGCCTAGACTACAATATAGGTAATATAGATCCTGCAGCCAGAGGGCCACATTGCTCTCAGAATGTTAGTGCCTGAGTTGAGGAACAAAGACAGACACAGTATAGACTTAGTAGTCTTCTGTATTACGAAAGTGAAAACCTTTTCAGACTAAGGCCAGTAGTCCCTTTTACCTTTCCTTCTCTCAACAGCTATCCATTTAAATCCATTGTGCCGGGATTTTTATTCCTTCCCTCAAGGTACTTCCCCTGTCTCACAAGCGGAGGAGGTTTCATCCAAGTCTTGCAAAATTGGATGAC
The DNA here is from genome assembly GCF_964341445.2 of Mesoplodon mirus. Taxonomy (NCBI): domain Eukaryota; kingdom Metazoa; phylum Chordata; class Mammalia; order Artiodactyla; family Ziphiidae; genus Mesoplodon; species Mesoplodon mirus. Next base: position 121,756,880 of record NC_138982.1, read on the forward strand.
ACTCTAAGATTCGACCAAATGCTAATGGAGCTCTCCTATGATCATGTCATAAGGGGTCTAGGATGGTGTCTTAGTCCCTTCAGGCTGATATGAAAAAACTTTAGGTTGAATGGCTTATAAACAACAGACATTTATTTCTTACAGTTCGGGAGGCTGAGAAACCCAAGACCAAGGTACTACTGATTCAGTATATGATGAAAGCCTGCTTCCTGGTTCATAGATGACCATCTTTTTGCTATGTCCTCACGTGGCAGAAGTGAGCAAGGGAGTTCTCTGGAGTCTCTTTTGTAACAGCACTAGTCCCATTCAAGAGGCTCTGCCCTCATGACCTAATCACCTTCCAAAGGCCCAACCTTCTAATACAATCACACTGTGGGTTAGGATTTCAACACAAGAATTTGGGGAGGGGGGACACAAACATTCAGTCTATAGGAGATGGGAAGTGGCATTAATTCCACTTCTATCTTCCACTAGAGAGTGTTAGCCTTTATCAAGTTACCTAAGATGTGAACATATCAATCACATCAAGAGGAAAGTTCACATGGAAAAAAATTAAGTTAAGAAAAATGTGTTTTTCCTTACTAGCCTGACCTTGATCTTGTTCTTTTTGGAACAACAGATTTTATCATTATTGTGAGTAAGAAGAATTTTGCTTTTTGTTGACACACCCAACCAGTGCTTGCGTTATAAGAGAAACCATACCTAGTGTTAAGTAAATGGCTCTCTCTCTTTTGTTTTCCTACTGAGGTGTGATGGTGCCAGTTTTGATTAGAGTCTTTTATCCTTATATAAGAGGAAAGTTCCATCTCATCCTGTTATACTTAGGTTCTCATTTAATCAAGTTTACAATTTGTTCTTTGCCAATCCTGTTAATGTTATACCAGTTTCACACATGCCCTCTCAGTTCTGGCTATTTCAAACTCCTAACAGTTCCTTATTACAAGCTCTTGATCTTTTTTATTTTCATGAAACTTCACTGAAATGCAGTGTTAGATAAAACTCAAAAAACAAACAAAAACAGAGTTGCTTTTGTGGAAGCAAGGAGTGACCCCCAGCACTCCGCCCAGTTATCTTCTTCCATCTCCAATGCAGACTGTCACGTTCCTACTGAATTCTGTCTATCTGTCTCCTACTCCTTCATCTAGCCAGTTCCTTCTCTCACGTCAGGGTTTTCATCCTTGGAAGTGTTTTCTAACTTGAAATCATCTCTGAGAAGTCACATCAGTCCAGTCTACCTCTATCATAGTATACCGTGCTGCTCTGTTACAGTGGGTTCTCTCTTACTAACATAGGATCAGATACTGTTTGAGAACAGGCAAGACTCACTTATTTTTGTCTTCCTTGTGCATAGTATTGTCTCCCTTGTGCCTAGTATAGTATTCAAGACATGGTTGGCATTCATTAAGTATTTGCTGAATGAATGAATGGATGGATAAGTGTTTCTAAAATACCATCACTGCCTTAAAGTATATTTTCTTTGTATATTAGTTTACTCACACAAATACAATCAACTCTTGAGTTTCTCCAATATTATGGAAGAAGAGGAATTAAAAGCACAATATTAAAATATTTTGATATGAAATTAGGATTCACTTCTATTTTTATTCAGTCATTATCTTTGATTTTCTGGGCAGTCTCAATGTTTTATTCAAAGTAGTTGAGTACCATTATAAAGTTGACTCAGAAAGCACTTGTACACTGTCTAAGCTCACTGTTCACATCCTCTTACAAAACACTTCCCATGTACTACACATCCTGGGGATGGGGAGCATCACCTCTTAGATGAATGCTAATCACTACCCTAAAAGAATCCATCTCGGAGTGTTTTATCTGGACCTTGACACTTTCCCCAGGGAAACAATCATTTTGTTACAAGTTACATTTTCACTTAGTAGTTTATCCTGTGTTTGTGTGTAAGTATGTGTGTGTGTGCACACGTGCATGCCTATACATGCTGGGGTAGAAAGTGTGTAAAGTGTGAGCTATGTAGAGTTGACTGTTTACAGAGTAAGATTATAGAGAAGCAGATACCCTCAATTAAAAAGCTGCTGGGCTTCCCTGGTGGCGCAGTGGTTGAGAGTCCGCCTGCCGATGCAGGGGACACGGGTTCATGCCCCGGCCCGGGAAGATCCCACATGCCATGGAGCGGCTAGGCCCGTGAGCCATGGCCTCTGAGCCTGCGCGTCTGGAGCCTGTGCTCCGCAACGGGGGAGTCCACAACAGTGAGATGCCCGCGTACTGCAAAAAAGGAAAAAAGCAAAAAAAAAAAAAAAAAAGCTGCATATTACACATATATACATATATGTTCCTATATGTATGAATATGTTTAATATGTGTATGTGTGTGTATATACATATATGTGTACATATACATACACACACATATATACGTATACATATATATAATGTATAAGCAGTTTTTGTCATTAGGAACTGCTATTGACTAAATTGTGTCTTTCCTAAATTCATTTATTGAAGCCCTAGACCCCGGTGATTTGGAGGTGGAGACTTTGAGATGTGATTAGGTTTAGAAGAGGTCCTGATAGTGGAGCCCTTATGATGGAATTAACGTCTTTATAAGAAGAGACACCAGAGAGCTTGCTTCCTCTCTCTCTGCCATGTGAGGATCCAGCAAGAAGACAGCCATCTATCTACAAGGCAGGAAGAAGACACTCACCAGAACCAGACCATGCTGCCACCCTAATCTTGAGCTTCTCAGCCTCCAGAACTGTGAGAAATAAATGTCTGTTGTTTAAGCCACCCAGTCTAGTACTTTGTTATAGCAACCAGAGCTAAGACAAGCACATTTTATAATCTCTCTCAGTGTGATAATCCAGTTAGATGTGCCTAATTTGAAGTCCACATGCTACTTACTGTGAGATACAGAAAAAAAGATTATTTTTTTGCTTACCTCATTTTACATTCATATTACACTAAATTATCAGTTTTTGTAACACAACAATATTTTGTGCTTAATATCTCTAACTAGTACCAAAGATGAATGATAGATGTCAGATGTTTTGGGTATCCTGAGTAACCCCAAATCTTCCTCTAATATCCACTTTAAATAGCTCATGTATAGTGTGAAACCAGCACTCTCTTCATTATTGCTGAGAATTATCGAGGAATTTATATTGTCCAGACACCTTTAATTCTGAATTCCTTCTCCTACTATATTCTTATTGATTTATCTATCAGTGCTTCTGCAATTGCTCTTTTCTCTCTACCCGACTTTTTCTTCATTATGCCCCTTCTACAAAGAAATCAACTAAAACCAGCTATTATTATTAGCATTTTGTAAATGAAAGATTCAGGATAATGGATAAGAATTACAACACGCCAACAATATCAACCTGAATATACTAAATATCTTATGTTTTCTTATGTCTCCCTACCTAGAGCATTTTTCAGCAGGTGCCTTTCTCTAGTAATCCACCCAATCCTCAAGATCTTTCTTCCTAACTTCTCTCAAATTACCTTTCTCAAACCCCCAAATTTTTATTCTGCAGGACAATTTTACTTTCAACCTTTGTTGTGTACTAGGCCCTGGGACTAACTTTGTAAATCTAAGGTGGTCTGTTACTAACCTTCCAAAATAAAGTCATCATCCACCTCTGAAATAAATGCTGCCTTTGCCTGAAAAGTGTTAAGCACATTTCATTTTTAAAAATGACAGTAATAATATGTAGGTGTGTGTGTGTGTATGTGTGTATTCCTTTCTTGTATATCTGGAAGTGCTGGTCTTTCTAGGAGAAATGGCTCATTCAGGTAGTCATTTCTTTACCATTATGACTTGTGTGTATGCACATCTAGCTCTATTACACACACATGTATAAAGATACACAGTGTATATTTTTATGTTTATCTACAGCAAAAACATTTATTTGCTAAACAAAAATCTCAAAAACTCAATTTGTCTCTGGGAATTTAAACAGAAAAACACTGAGAAAAATCATTTTGTTTGAAAAATTACACTCAAATTAAAAGATGTATTGTCAGGCTCAATTTTGCCTTTCTTATGAAAAAGCATTTGTTACAAAACTTCATCATTAAAATAGATTATTTTCCCATATGTACCACAATTTACATTCTAAATCATCTTTTTCTTTTATATACTAGTTTCAGAATTATAAGCAACTGAAATGTGTCCCTTATTCTAATTCCCACTGAAAAATACCCACTCATTTAATTTTTCCATATCTATATATATGTTTAGAATTTAATTACATATAAGCCTAAATTAGGGAAATGTTTTGAGTCATCTTTAACTTAAAATTTGGAACCTTAAAAAGCTTTAAATAAACTTTAATTAATGTAATACCTTATTATTTTTATAGTAATTACATTATTTTCCTGAAGTAAAATTGGATCATTGTGTTAGAATTAATCTCCCCCCATGTTTTCGGGTCAGTTAAAATATGACAACTCTTCCTGTTTTCATATTTGTAGTCATATTGATGGAGATTCATTTTATTTACAGAATTACATTGATTTTGAAAGTTCCTAAAAGGCCCTTGGAGAGAATGGCAATGGAATGGATGGATGCATTACCTTGTAGATCAATCAGTGAGAATTTCATGGATTATAGAGTGAGGACAAATGTACCAAGGTCAGCAATTTTGTTCTTGCTGCTCTTTCTGGAACTGCAGCCAGTAACTTATTAGTACTAGTTACATACTTTCTGGAATGGCAAGCGAGCGAGAGCACAATATGGCAGAGTTTCTTGGCAGGGAGCTGCATTCTCTTAACTGCTTTAATTCTGGTGATTGCATTAGGTGCAGTTCGTCTCTGATGAAATGCTCTCAGCCAAGACCTAGGAATATATCAAATAGGAGCTGATGCCTCATTTCTTTGAGCAGGGCTCTCAGTTGCAGATATAGGCATAGATGGACTTAAGTGCAGTTGCAGTAGAAATGAAAAAGCTAACAAATAGTTTCTGTAATTGTTTATTTTGTTTCCTTTATTGTTATTTTATGGAAGATAATAATGCTACAATCAGGCTGGTGTGTGTGTGTGTGTGTATGTGTGTGTGTGTGCAAACCTATGAATAAATATGTGAATCTGTGTATATGTGCATGTGTTTATACCCACATAAAAGCTATGTCTATTACCATCATTTGAAAGTTATCACTCATATAAACATAGTTGAATCTGATATTCACTAGTGCAGGTAGGAATTTTTATTCTCTCTGGAAATGAAAAGCATAGAAAGACTGTGATATAGGGGTAGGATATAAAGAAGGTCATCCGTGGAGGACTGACTGAGTAGGGTGAAGAGCCTTTGGAGAACCTATAGAAAGGGAAATTGATTCTGTTCCTACCTCTCCAGAAAAAGATAGAAAATGAGAAAACAAATGGCAGTTATCAATAAAAGCGATACAGCTCCTCTGCTTTGGCGTGATGTCATGGAGTTATGTGGTGTAAAATTTACTACTGGAATTTGAGACATGAGAGTTCACAGCCCAAGTGATCTGGAAGCAGAACCTGAGCCAATGACTATGACCTCTTGGCTGCATCCAGGATTCCCTGTGTGCAGTGGAATCCTGGGAAAGTTGGGAATGACATTCTGGTGCCCTGAAGTTTTGTAGGTCCATTTAGAAAACTAAATAAACATCAATGGTTAGAGATAATGGTAATGAGTTTTGTAGCTAAAACCATCTAAGAAATTTCAGTGTGTATTCCAGGATGTACGTTTAATGTTTGCTGTATATAGTATGTAGTATTTTCTGTTAATAATATTTATTACCTAACTTTTTTTTTTTTTTTTTTTTTGCGATACGCGGGCCTCTCACTGTTGTGGCTTCTCCCGTTGCGGAGCACAGGCTCCGGACGCGCAGGCTCAGCGGCCATGGCTCACGGGCCCAGGCGCTCTGCGGCATGTGAGATCATCCTGGACCGGGGCACGAACCTGTATCCCCTGCATCAGCAGGCGGACTCCCAACCACTGCGCCACCAGGGAAGCCCCTATACCAATGTTTAATGACTCTTAAATACTTGGGAGAAGTGAGGAACTATCTCATGGATTATGGTGCTAAAAAGGGCTCAGTTATGTAACTGAATTATTTGTCCCCATCTCTTTCCTGCTCTTTGTCTCATTGCACTATTCCATCTTCTGCCACTTAATTTCACAGAAACAAAGTGTTAGTAACTGTCTCCCTTTTCCCTGAGTTCCCAGACAAATTTAATAAAAATGACTAGATTTCTAGGAAGAAAGCATCTTTCTGGAGTCCACTGTCTCAGAACACTCTTCTAGCATCTGAGGGTAAATGGAGAGATTAAAAAGGCATTGAAGAATTTGAAGACATGGATAATTAGCTCCTTTACTTTTGGACAATTTATATAACCTCTTTAAACCTCAATCAGTTTCTTACAAAATGGGAGGGTAAACTTAATAATTCCCAAAGTTTAAAAGTCCTATAACATTTATAGAGGGGACAGTGGTAAACTCAGGACTGCTGCCCTTTCTATATGCTTATAATTTTATATGTGGAAAAATATAACTTTTCTAAAGCACCATTGTTTACTGTTTGACTTTGCCAGTAAGTCCTTTTCCTGATGGCTCATACAATTATATGAAGAGTCCCTGTAGACCCATTCCATACAAGTGGAGGGGAAGCTATGAAGCATGAAAACTGAATATTACTTTAAGGTTCTTTCCACAATGGCCCACTGCTTGTTCTGGGATCAGAAAATTCCCACGTACAGGAAAAGCAGAAAAAAATAGAGCAAGCAAATGGGACCAGGTAGGACTCTGCTTGGATAGTACAAAAACAGTTGACCCTTGAACAACACGGGTTTGAAATGCGCGGGTACACTTATACCTGGATTTTTTTCAAAAAACATAAAGTAGGTCCTCTGTATCTGTGGGTTCCGCATTCATGGATTCAACCAACTGCGGATTGTAAACTCCATACGGGATCTGAGGTTGGTTGAATATGTGATGCTGAACCAGTGGTCACGGAGGGCCCACTGTAAGACTTGAGCATACATGGATTTTTGTATCTATGTGGGTCCTGGAACCAATCCCCCCACAGATACCGAGGGAGGACTGTAATTCATATTCTTTCTGTCCTTTAATAATGTGGAAAATTTAATAATGTGGGAAGATGATAAATTTATATTGAAGATTGAAGTTTGGAGGTAGTGTGATCCATGTGATGTAGATATTTTGAAATGCTGAGAGAAGTTAGTGCTTGAAATAGAGATTTGTAGGTCACCTGCTGCGGTGTGGTGGAAATAGAATTGAAGGAGATTCCTCTTAAGAAACAGTAGAAAGAAAAGTGAAGATGGTAATGTGATGTTGGGGAAATTCATGTGTTTTTAGATCAGCAGGAGAAATATAAGCCAGAGAAACAAACACATTAAGGATGAGAAGAAAGCAGCGTTTTAAGAAACTACGTTGACTCAGACTGGCCTTTGTGGATTCTTTGATGGCCTTGACCCAGGTATTATTGATCTACTGTGAATTGACCTTGGCTTTACTTAAAACTTGAATTATTCAACCTTATATTAATATTTTGATCAGACCATATAATGGAGGAGGTGCCTCTAAAGAACTTGGAGAAACGTGTTTGCTTTTTGAGAATAAAACAGAATAAAACAAAAATCTATTGAGAATAGAAATCACATTCTCTAGACCTACTTAGAAAACTGTAGTTAAAGGAAAAATGGATTGGCTTGTACAGAGAAGCTCCTTGAAGAGAAGCAAATTTTGGACTTTCAGATTAAGCCTTATCCAGCAAGAGAGATATGACATTTGAGGGACTCAGTTCATTCATGAGCAAAGTGTTTTTTGCTGTGGGCAAATATATATTTTTTAGACCTCATCATGGCTCCAGTAAAATATTCACCATGTCAGCCCTTGGGCTTTGCCTTAATTCTGTGCCATCAATCACCTACTGATCCAATCATTTGGCTCAAAATATTGGAGGAAATGTGGAAATCAATAAGTTGATATTCTTAATTATACATATTTTTGGTGAGAATTTAGCTGGAGTAATTTTATCACATATTTCTGAGTACAGTATTATGTCCCAGTTTCTGACCTTGAGAGATTGAAGACCAGACTCCAGATTATGGTCAATCCACCTAGGTCATGTCATGCTGTGAGGCTATTGTGTGTCCACTTCCTTCTCTTCCTACTCAACTTTCCACCATCTATTTTGTATACCAAGAATTTCCAAATCTGGTGTTCTCTGGTGTTCAATGGTCTTTTCTTATTAAATGTGTATGCAGATCTGCTAGGAGAATCATCAGGTGTTATATGATTTTCTGAGAAATATATGCAGATGATAGCTGGCTGAAAGCCTAGATAGGTATGTAGTAAATGCAGGTGGCTGATTGACTGGGATCTACTTTACATTTGATGGTTGCAGAATACTTAAGTGCTTCGTGTATATCTATGTTAGGGTTACTCAAATATAGAAATTCCTGACATACCAAGTAGAAATATATTTCAGAACAGGAGAAATATAGCTGAGCTGTAGTTAATATTCCATTAAAACAAGAGAATTCAGCAATTCTGATATTCCAATTAATTTACTCATTTTTCTATTTCATATTTTTGTTCTCTTCCAGAGACTAAAATTGATTGACGTCAGTAAACCCTAGGGAAAAACACTTTATAAATGAATTGATAGTTACATAAATATAATATTTGTCAAGGCACTAAGTGTTCAGAGCATATTCTCCAGGTTAAGTACACCTAAGGTACAGCATACATATTGAATTATCAAGAGAGAGGATGCTAAAGCCATGATTATATTCAGCTGAAATATTTGTGTTAATTGATCTTCTTTACTTTTCTCCAATATGCAATATTTCTCCAACATCTGTTTGTGTAACACCTTAGACATAACAAAGTAATAGAAAAGTCTCATAATTTCAATTATTGTGGCTAGTAGTCCTTTTAATATAAAGAAATATATTCCTTTATCTATTTCTTTCAATAGGTACTGTTGCAAATGAATTGTCTTAAAAGTTTTATGGTAAAGGGCATGAATTCTGGGGCAAGAAGGCCTGAGTTTGAATCATAGTTTCCCCAAATATTGGCTGTGTGACTTTTGGTAAATTACTTAAACTCAGTTTCTTTATCTGTAAGATGGGAATTATAATAGCTTCTACTACCTAGGGTTGTTTAGAGATAATATGATTTAAAATATGTAAATCACTTACTGTAGTGTCTGGAACATGTTAAATGCTATATAATAGTTGGCTATTGTTATTATTCAATGTGTATTTATTTGGGTATTCAGGCAACTTAAAATTTTTTTTGAATAATGACATCCTAATTTATGAAAAATTACTTTCTTCCTATGGATATTAATTAGGCTAGCCTTTTACAAAATCATATATTCAACATTAATTCAATATAATTAATATTTCCTCCTCTCCTCTCTTTTTGTATTGTGGTACTTTAATACTATGAACTTTTCTAACAAAACCTAAATGATTATATGGAGACAACAACATAACCAAGATTGTCAGAACTTGCAGACTTGGTCCAGTAATTCAATAGCTGTCGAGATTTCTCTAAAAGATATTTGCTTATAGTTACTGGAATAGTTAAGTCTGGTCAATAATATTGTCTCTGACTGAACAAGAGTGCCTGTGGCTAGGTATATGTGTTTCTATATAAAGCTTTTTTTATTTTAGATTCATATGATTGTTTACAGTAAAATGAATCACACCAGATTGATATCTGAGAAGATAGTTCTTCATATTTGATGATTGTTATATTGTACTGCATCACTTACAGAAATTTTTTCTGTAAACCTCTTAGCTTAACGAACTGAAATGTTATGTAGAATATTGTATTAATGTAAAGCAATAGAGGAATTTTGTTTCACCATTAGGAGAACTAGTGCAGTTTGTTCCAGTTATCACTCTTTATTTCACGTACACAACTAACCTTAAGGCCACTTTTACATGGAAGTTTTATCACTTTGAAACTGTGTCTGTGTCTGTGTCACTTGCAATGTTTCCTAGTCCCCATCAGATAAAGCAATTTCAGTAAGTGCTTAACTTAAAATGATTTACAATCACAAATAGACCACAGGGATTCCAGCTACATATGCCACTGTATAACAAGCTTCCATAACTATTTGCTACAGAACACATTCTAGATACCTGCATCAGGTTACGTAGTTTAAAATGTTTAACTTTCTTCTCACCTCTTCCTTTTTGCAAGGTTAGGAAGAAAATGTAACTTTTTTTCCTCCAGTTTATGATGTGTTTTTATTTTTCTTTCTATGGTATTATTGAATTTAAGGGGGCAGGGCAAGCAAATTTAGAAAGAGGTAAATACTGAGGACTTCTGTAATAGAAAAGATAAAAAGCCTTAAAGAAAGGTTACATTGAGTCACATTCACAAAGTAAATGTTCAAAACACTATTTTTTAAAATGAAAAAAATAACTGAAGCTTTGAAGATAAATTCTTTGCAAGTTAATTATAAATGACTAATTTCATTTAAATTCAGTTATTGTTTGCAATAACAAAAACTTAGAAAAGTGATCTTTATCTTGTTAAAAACCTACTTTTATTTACTATAAATACATTTTGTGGGTAAGGGAAAATATTTAACTCAAAGAAATAGAACCCTTCTGTAATACTGTTGATTAGAAATCAGCATTCAATATGATGTTGATATCATCTTAAACCTACATGTGAAAAAATTGAGTGACAGACATCCAGAAGTTGGTTTTTCTTAAAGCTTTGTTCTATAGCACAGAATAGAAGGGAATTGTTATAATGAGGCAATAAACTATTTCATTCAGAGTTGATGTGTTCAAGAAAGCAAGCCTGGGGTTCAGCCAAGTTTCATGAAATATGTCATTGTGTTTCTAAGACTTCATAAAGAATCTCAGAAGCTTTCAGTTTGGAGACTGAGAATCTGGTTTGAGAGTGTTTATTAATCAAAGAAACCAGATGATGGTTAATTTTTCTTTCACATCATGGTGATTTCATTGATGATTGAGAAATATTGTTACATCCATGCACACATACACACACATGTGCACTAAGTCTCTCATGCCTCTAACCCAATCCTCAGAACTGTGTCTATATGAGTCAAAGTGACTGTGCACATCAAGAAAGAATCATCAGGAAAAGTTTAAAAGATGGGGATGGAGTTTCATTAGTTCACTGTACCTACACATTGTTTGCTTATATCTCTGTTCTCTTTTATGTCAGAAGCAGCAGCTAACCTAAGCTTTTCTCTTATTATCCTCTTCTGTCAAATATTGTGAAGAAGAAAGTTTTGGAATCCACTCTTTTCATTGGCTCTCTCAAAATTATTTGCAGCTCGTTGGCTTTTTTTTTAGCATTTCTGACTCATGTCATTTTGATCAAACCTGAAATGTCTACCTCTTCCTCTTCAACTGCCAGTGTTTGGGGATCTTGCAAGAGGGAGAAAAGTGACTCATCACTTTTTCCAATCCTTTTCTGATCCTTTTAGCTTCACCTTCTTAGAATACGTAAGAGTACCTTATGTACTCTATTTGGCAAAGGGAATGGAACTTCATGTTCTGACCATCATTGGAAAACAGTTTTAATGTGTTACTATCCAATAGGCAATCTTGCTAGACAGGTTTTAATGTTTGTTTGAGTGCCACACCTGTATTTGGGCTTAAAAATCCCTTGGAAGAATACACTTAGAGTAACGTTTTAGTTTGGTTACGAGGGTACAGAGAAGAGGCATGGCCTTCTGTGCAGATTCATCACGTTCTTCTCTAGAAAGCTCGGTCATTTTGGAAGTAGCTAGAGTCTTCCACATTCCACATTCCCCTCTCCTCTCCAAATGCTGGTTGTGCTACCTGTTTTCTAGGTTTTCTCTATTCCAAATGCATTCCCAAGCCTCATCTCTTGGGATAAGAGCTCTCATTCGATAAGTAACCGCTGGCTAAATAGGCTAAATAAAAACATTTTAAAACAGTAAGTTGTCTTTCTTTCTGTGGGTAGCTTATAGACATCATCTCAATTATCTCTTTATCCTAATTATAGTAGGTAGTTCTAGAATGTTTTGGTCTTTGTCCTGTAAATTATGGAAGACACTTGATTACCTTACCCCAGGGACTGACAAACATTTTCTTCAAAGGGCCAGGCAAGAAATAGTTTAGTTTTTGTATCCACGTGGTTCTGTCACATCTACTTGATTGTGCTGTTGTGTGAAAGGAGCTATAGACAATGCACAAACAAATGAGTGTGTCTGTAGTTTGCTAATACCAGGCCTATCCAATAGCTTCTCCCTTCACGCTCCCTGTCCGAAACCCAGTTTTTTTCAGTATTAAGTTGGTGAGCACATGCTCAGGGAAGTAGGTGCCTCCCCCAGCTTCAGGTGATGAGTCATGATTGATCTAAACCAGCAAGGCGCTCCTTTTGCCAATGATTGGTTTAGGGATAGGTGTATATCCCCTGTCTGAAAATTGACACAAAGGGAAATCTGTTGGGGCCTTCTGGTAATTATTTTGTAGGAGAAGGTCACCCAAGAAAAGCCGGTTCCTGAGGCAACTACACCATGAGGATGTGACTCTATCACATCTGTTCTCACATGATGATGATTTTATTTTAGTTTTTATTGAAGTATAGTTGATTTACAATGTTGTGTTAGTTTCTGGTGCACAGTAGTGATTCAGTTTTATATACACACACACACGCACACACACACACACATATATATATATTCTTTTTCATATTCTTTTCCATTATAGTTTATGACAGGATACTGAATATAGTTCTCTATGCTATACAATAGGACCTTGTTGTGTATCCATTCTATATATAATGGTTTTTAACATGATGATGTTGATAACAGTGATGATTTCTGCTAATTTCAAGTAACTCATCAGAACATTCCCAAATCCAAATCTGTGACACGCATTGGCACCACTTTTTTTTTTGGTAGAGGTTTTAATATTTATGAATGGATATTTTAAATTTGTTTCATAAGCAACCAAATCTCTCAATAAAGATAAACTTTATGTCTCTGGAAACCTAGTTAGAAACCTCATGAGAAGCATAAGTACCTTAAAAACTATCTTTTTCAAAGATCATTGCAAAATGATATTGCGAAGTAACACATCTTTTAACATTTCTTAGGGAATGTAGCACTGCCACTTAATGTAATTTTTATACATATAGGAAAATATTTTCTAAGGTTTAAGAGAAATGATAGAATAAAATTTACTTAAAAAGTTGAAGATTTTTATGGAGAATTTATAGATTTTACAGGTTTATTGCACTTATGCACATGCATACAGTATTCTTTAATTGGAAAATGGGTACAGTGATCTCATATTGAGTCATTTATGGGGTGTGAGGCCACATAAGCCAGCCTCCAAATATTCATATTTATGTGAATTTCCTTTCCTACAAGTCTTCCTTGTCCAAGAAGTATTACTTTATACTATACACACATTTCATTATGTCTTAAAATGCCACACAATTAAGCGGTTTAGTTGCTGACACTGGAAAACTCTATATTAATTTAGAAATAGCTTTGTCTTTCCACTTATTAACATTCAAATGGAAATGTACTTCAAATATACTCCAGTTTAAATCTCAGCTCAAAATCTTGGTGGTCAAAGGAAAAAAGTTCAGATGGAGCCTCTTTTCCCACCTGTTAATCATGGAAGAAAGACACCTATTTATTTTGAAAGCAGGCTCTTTTGCTTGGAGTGAGTAGTTTTGCCATTAATAACTGGCCTTCCTGCTTTCTAATTAGAGAATTTATTTTTTTCCTTGCTGAACATTCTGTTTGAATTTGTTTCCCTGTCCTGTTTAATTTGTTCCCGATTTGTAAAAGTAAACCATAACTATGAGAGTCAGATTTTGGATTCTGCTTTAATGACATTTGAAGGGAAAAACAAGAAAAGGAAAGCTGTGTTTTTTCAGATGAATGTTCTCTTGTCTTCTTTTATTGTTATTCCATCTGGCAATAATTGGCTGTCACGGTCAGTCTCAGGGAAAGGACTCTCACAGTAAATAGACCATCCTCATATATATACTCCCAAAGCTGAACACTGATGGAAAACTGGATGCACACACTGTTGCTCTTGTGGCAACAGTATTCAAACCAATAGATGTTATAGTGCTCAGAAACATATCTATCAAGCATTTACAGAGAAAGGGTTTCATGGGTCTGTCTACATGAAGATGCTCCTTTTGCTCATGGACAACACCTAAACTCCAGTCTTACAACTATCCTGAGCTGTTTTAATCCTACAAATTCTAAATAGGCAAACTTCTTTGTGGCAATTTTCATCTCAAAGAGAATATCAAATCAGTTACACATAGTCAAAAATTTAAAGTTCCTGGAGGAGAATTGCAACTGTCTTGTACAAGTTAATACCACTAAGTGTCCAAAGTGGCTCTCCAAGAAGTTAATTTGCCCTTGATAGGATGGTGGCTCCCTGGGATGAGACAATATAGTATGTAATTGTGTGTGTGTCTCTACGTGTGTGTGTATGTGAACATGTGTGTATAACTTATCAGTATCATAGTGTAGTAAATAGTTTGATGAAGTTTGATAAAATCAGTTGTAGAATGGTTTGGAATACATGAATAATCCATTTGACAAGGTAGCAGTTGTATAATACATGGAAGCACAAAATCAAAACCTGGCTTTTAATCCCAACTTTATAATTTAGCAGCAGTTTTGTCTTTGTAGGTGATTATCCTTTATAACACTGTCTATGAAATGATAGGCTTGGGTTAAATGAGCAGAACTATATTAGTTTTATATTGTTGCATAATGAATTGCCCACACAAACTTCATGGCTTAAAACAGACCTATTTATTATCACTCAGTTCTGAGTTATGAAGTCTGAGCACTACTCTAGTGAGTCCTCTCCTCAGGGTCTCACCAGGCTGAAATCAACATGTAGGCCATAGCTGGATTCTCACTTGGGGCTTGGGGTTCTTTTCCAAGCTCACTGAGGTTGTTGGGAGAATTCTGTTCCTTGCAGTGGGGAAATCCCTAGTTAATTGTTGGCCATAGATCAGTGGTTGTTGTCAGTTCATGGAGTCCTCCCTCAGGTCCTAGCCACGTATCCCTTTTAAAATATAGCAGCTTATTCTTTAAAGCCAGCAGGAAAATCCCACTCTAGTCTGCTATGATGGATCTTACGTGCCTTAAAAGAATCAAGGGAGCAACTATCCCATCATATGCATAGGTCCCACCTACATTCAAGAGGAGGTTACGTACACAGGGCGGGCAAAGATCTTGGGGACAATCTTAGAATTCTGCCTAACACATTGAAGGTATTCATATTCAAGTTGCTATGATAATTATGAGACTCCTCTTCTGACAAGAAGTTAAGATGGTAAATAGCCAGTGCCATCAGCAAGGATGATAAACCCTGATTTGGAACTATATCATGGTCTTGACATTCCTTGGAGATTTCTATATTTATCTTGTTAAGTGTCCCCTTGAATGTAGCAGCCTACACAGAACTGATTAATTATTATCCTGGTTAATAACCTGTGTATGGGTTTTCTATCACTGCCATAACAAATTGCCACAAATTAGCAGCTTTAAAAAACCCACCTACTGGATAGACCTAGAGTCTGTCATACAGAGTGAAGTAAGTCAGAAAGAGAAAGACAAATACCGTATGCTAACACATATATATCGAATTTAAGAAAAAAAATGTCATGAAGAACCTAGGGGTAAAACAGGAATAAAGACACAGACCTACTAGAGAAGGGACTTGAGGATATGGGGAGGGGGAAGGGTAAGCTGTGACAAAGCGAGAGAGAGGCATGGACATATATATACTACCAAACGTAAAATAGATAGCTACTGGGAAGCAGCCACATAGCACCAGGAAATCAGCTCGGTCCTTTGTGACCACCTAGAGGGGTGGGATAAGGAGGGTGGGAGGGAGGGAGACACAAGAGGGAAGAGATATGGGAACATATGTATATGTATAACTGATTCACTTTGTTATAAAGCAGAAACTGACACACCATTGTAAAGCAATTATACTCCAATAAAGATGTAAAAAAAAAAAAAAGCCCACCTACTTATTATCTAATAGTTTGGTAGACTGGAAGTCCAGGCACAGCTTGTCTCAGCTGGTTCTCTGCTCTGGGTTTCACAAGGCCAAAATTAAGGTGTCAGCAGGGTGACTTCCTTTCTGGAGGTTCTGGGGATAAATCCTCTTCCAAGCTCATTTAAAGCTTGGCACAATTCTGTTCCACATGACTGCAGGAGTGAGGCCCCCATTTCCTTGTTGGCTGTTGACTGGGGTCATTCTCAGCTTCTACGAGTTGCAAAATTCTTTGGCTCATGGCCACCTTCCTCCATCTTCAACTCACAATGACAGGTTGAGTCATTCTCATGCTTCAGGTCTCTTTGACCTCCCTTTTGGCCTCATAGCTCTTCTCTCCCCGTTTTCTGCTCTATATCTCTGACTGACTCTTTGGCCTTCTTTGTCAGCTTTTAAGGGCTCATGTGACTATATTGGGTCCACCTGGGTAAATCCAAGATAATTTCCCTATTTTAAAGTTAGCCAGTTAGTAACCTTAATTCCATCTACAAAATCCCTTCATACCAATAGTTAGGTTACTATTTGAATGAATAACAAGGAGACAGGGAACTTGGAGAGACATCTTTAGAATTCTGCCTACCACATCCTTCATATCTAAAATTAATTAACAAGTGTTTATGGTGTGCCTCCCATGTTTAATATTCTGCTTTAAATATGGGGGCCACAAAAATGAGAATGATACGTTTACTGCTCTCTAATTGCTTTAAGTTGATGGGAGAAAAAGTCAAGTCTGTATAAGAGATGGTGTGATGGAAATATGCAGAGATTGTATTTGAGAAGGATGTAAGAAGCAGACTACAATGATAATGGTGGGCAGACACACAGCCATCACCATATAGGGCATAGCTGTGATCTGAAGGACAATGTGAATTAATGCTAAGGAATGAGGGAATTGAGAGAATCTGGCAAATCTGTATGATGAATTTCCCTGTAATAGAGAATTGGATTGACATATTTATTCATCCTGTTGACAGCAGAGGGGATTAGTTATAATATCCCTGTTCCCTACCAGAATTTGGAACCAAAGGAGAGAATAAAAGTCAGGTTGGAAAGAATAAAATATCACTGATACAAGAGACAGACTAATAAGTCAGAGTTACCCAGTCACAGTCCCCAAGTTTGCCAAGTCTTCAGTCTTCCCTTAGGAGAACTTGTCCTTGTAAATCCACTAGCATGTAGGAACTTAGAATTTATGCACATTGTGGATACACTGACTACCCACCAACCTCAGTCCCAACAAAGTTTCTCCCATATTCCCCTCTGGAGAGGAGGGAGTGATACAATGGGGCAAGAGACTGGGAGTGTTATTCTAGTTGAACTTCTTGCTCTGTGAAACATGAATCAGAAGAGAAAATGTTCTTCCCCATCAATTCTGTGAACTTTTGCCCTTAACTGGAAGTAATAGTATCCACTCTCAAGATACCCTCTAGGAATAATTTAAATTTAAATATGATAAAACACAAGGGAGGCTCTTTGAGGTTTTAGAGAAACCTCGTGGTATAAATACAAGCCCACTGAGATTAGCTAAACACTTACCCATGGAACACTTGAGTCAGGAAGTTAGTTATTAAGTCGTTTTCTGCAATCAGCTCTCACTCAGGTTATCAGCACTAGGAAGGCGGCCATGGAGACAATGATCTTGACTAGAATTGTTCTTTCAAACTGAGATTTTAGGCTTCAGTACAGTATTTCAGTCTTGGAGGAGGCTACTGATTCACTTCTAGTCCTTTTGAGCCCAGCTTAAATTGCTAAGCAATGCCAGATTCAGGCCACTTGTACTAAATAGCTTTAGAGTCTCAGGGTCATCAGTCCACTAAAAGGAAATCCTGGAACCAAGTAATTTACAGGCATTATGAACATGGAATATTTTACAGTCAGGTTAGAGGCCAAGTGCTACTACTGCTAAACTGTCTGTAGTGTTAGATTCTCAGAGAACATCTGGGAGATTCTCTGTTGGAATATGGCTTAATGTGTTTCTTTTGACCTTGGATGCTTGGAGGGAAACCCAAGTGATTTACTTTACCTAGAAGATCTGATGAAAACTTTGTTCAAGTAAAAAAACACTCTAAAGGCAACTGATTTTCAATTAACTTATCTTTGAAAGAAAAAAATAGCTGCAATTAAAAATTAGCATTGGCCTATGGATTTAGGGTTTAACATTTTTTTGTTGTTTATTAAAAATAATGTTAATAAAATAAAAATTAGCACCCATGTAACTGGCAAAGCAAAATTTGTAGGGACCTGATTTTAAAGTCTACTTTTTAGGTCAATGTAGTATCAATAAAGTTTAATACTACCCATGGATTTGTTGTGTGTTGTTAAATTTAATACAAAGATTGTATTAAAATATGTTTGCTCGTGGTTAATCCATTTGTTCCAGTGACCATTGCTGTGAAACAAACCAGCCCAAACTCTGTGGTGAAAAACAAGCTTTCAGGTGTTCATGGCTTCTGTGGGTCAGGAATTTCTAGAAGGCACAGTGGGGATGACCTCTCTCTGCTCCACAATGTCTGGGGCCTTAGCTGGAAGACTCAGCAGCTGGGAGAGGGGTTTCACTTGATGCCTGGGGCCTAGTATCATATGATGGCTTGTTCACTCACATGTTGCCCTTGGGCTGGCAGGACCCAAAATCTAGGACGGCTGACAGGTGTGCCTATCCTTGGCCTCTCTGCGTGGCTTGACTTCCTCACAACCATGGCAGCTTACATGCAAGTTCAAGGTTCCAAGTGCAAGTGTTTCCGTGAACAAGGTGGAAGCTGCCTTAGAAACCATGTGGTGCCAGTCCCATCCCTGCCACCACTTCCGTTGGTTACAAGTGACTCACACACCTACTCACATTCAAGGAAAGTGGACATAGGTATGATCTGTCAGTTGGAGGAGAGCCAAGGTCGTACTGTAAAAGCAAGGGTGTGTCAGCTGGAAGGGTGCAGCTATTTTTGAAAGTGCAGTCTGTCACAATGTTTGTGGTGTGGTGTGCATATTAATTATCCAGTTGAGAGGCTCTTCCTGGCTACAGTCTGTCTTGCTTACCTGCCGTTATGCATTTGGGAACTATTCAGAAAAAAAAAATCTTTATTTGTGGTCCCAAAAGAAATGAAATTCTTTAATAGTGGTGAAAATAACAAATGTTAGCTTGACCAATACAATGATACTTTTATTATTCAGTTTACTAGTAACATTATAAATATATTCCATTAAAATTCCATTTATACACATATCTATGAAGACTTTATTTCTCTTTATTCAGGCCAGTTGTCAGACAAACAGCAGATGGCCTGCCCATAATGCATTTGGGCAGATGTTCTCATTTGAGCCATAACATGTGAATAAAAAATGTCATATTCCAAACTATCTCATCATCTGCAGTAATTACTGGATAAAGTCCAATGTGCACACAGGTCTTTTATAACTGTGTGCTATATTGGCTAGACCTAGTACTGGAGACTTGGTTTATAGTAACACTATTTTGCTAAGTTTCAGAATGTATTATTTCACTTTATTCAATTTGGTATTTACCAAGCAGTCATAATATATATACTTTTTTGTATATAGAATTTAGGCATGAAGTTAATAAAATTATTTTATTAATTCCAACTTTCTGTTTATCATTTTTAAAGATCATATTGCTAAAATAAATGCATATAATTATTGTATCTTGTAGTAGATTAGAAAATGGAAAATAAATCTATTCCAGAAAAGAAGTGGAAAACAAAAAAAGAAAAGCCAACAATAATTCGGGCAGTTAGTAGAAACATTAAGATGGTTTTACAGTGTGTTTTATTGGAGGATTTATTTCAATCACATAAGACTCCAAGAGTTTTTGGTTTTTGTTGTTTTCAAAAATTCAGGTGTTTGTCATTAGTGGAACTTCTAGAGATACTAGAAGTAAACTCTTTTTGAGTGGTGGGAGTGAAAATGGAAGACCATTACTCCATTTCTTGAAAGAGGAAAACATTCAGACTCCGCTGTACAATAGGTTTTGTGTAGGACATTTTCTTTCTTACAGTCTTGAATACCATTCAGTCACTCATACTTTCTTTATCCAGCCTCCACAGTTTCATGAAGATGGCCCCTTTTAGCATCTGCCTGAAACTTGCAAAGGTGTAACAGAAGGTTCTGTGTATAAAAAGTCCTTTTGGTGTTGCTTCCTTCAGTGTAAGACAGAAGTACAGATTATTCAAAAGACTTAAATAGAAGACAGGCTCTCTTGTGTTCCTTTGCACCTGCATCTTCCATTTACACTTTCTATTCACTTCACCTACATACTCAGGCAATATTGCTGAGAAAATGACATTTTAAGAAAAGCAAGCATCAGAATATGTATTTACTCTTCCATCTTATTAGTGTATTATGCATCTAAGCAAATGAAATGTAGCATATATCACAAGTAGGTTCATTTTTTACACATATTTTGGCAGTGTGTTCTGGCTTTTGTTTTCAGTGCTATTTCTGAAATGGGGCTCCATTAACCAGAGAGCTTATATATTTTAGTTCAGAGCAATGGTTCTCAACTGCAGACAATTTTGATCCCTGGGGGACATTTGGCAGTGTCTGGAGATAGTTTTGTCTCAACTGGGGGTGGGGGCAGGGGACGGGGTGGGAGTGCTCCTGGCATCTAGTGGGTACAAGAAGGGAGGCTGCTACACATATATGCCAGTTAATCCTCTGCCACACATTTGCATTGAAACATGCTCTAAAAGTTTTCTTGCCCTACACCAGCATTTCTCAACCATGGCACTATTGACATTTTGTACTGGATAATTCTTTGTTGGTGTTGAGGGGAGGGCACTTTCCCATCCTATACAAGACTGACATTTGAGGTTGGAAATGGTGATGATTTAATATGGGAACTAGTTTGTTCCCCTCTACCACCATTTAAGGTTGTCTGCTGTATTTAGATTTTTTTTCAGAAGTCTTATTAGATATTGAAAACCCTTAGTTTTGTAGGAAAACTTCAAATATTATTGGAGTAAATTTTCCATACCAATGACTTCATTGTTAACTGGGACTTGATTGTTCAAAAACAGGACTTATACAGCATTGTACATCATTTATATATCAATAAAACGGGTAAAAATAGAGCTTCCCTGGTGGCGCAGTGGTTGAGAGTCCGCCTACCGATACAGGGGACACGGGTTCATGCCCTGGTCCGGGAAGATCCCACATGTCGCGGAGCAGCTAGGCCCGTGAGCCATGGCCGCTGAGCCTGCGCGTCTGGAGCCTGTGCTCCGCAACGGGAGAGGCCACAACAGTGAGAGGCCTGTGTACCGCAAGGAAAAAAAAAAACTGGTAAAAATAAAAACATTAAAAATTTAAATGTAAGATAAAATTTTTGAGAGCTTCATTTATTTGGGCATTCTGTTCAGTATTATGATAGGTGTATGGACCCCACGGGGTCCATGTCATAATTCTCAAAACCCATGAATCTGCTCCTTTAAATGTTAAACGAGGCTTTGCACATGTGATTGAGATTAAGGACCTTGAGCTGGGGGTTATCCAGGTGGGTCCAATCTAATCACACGAGTCCTTAAAAAGGGAGCACCTTTTCCAGCTGTAGTCAGTAGACTAGATGGATGGCGGGGTGAGAAGGACTCGTCTTGCTGTGTCTGGCTTTGAAGATGGAAGTAGGGAGCCATGAGCCGAGGAACACAGACAGCTGCTAGAAGCTGGCCAAGGTAAGGAAATGGATTCTTCCTTACAGTCTCCAGAAAGGAAAACATCCCTGCCCATACCCTGCTTTTTTCCCAGGGGGACCCTATGCAGACTTTGTACCTACAGACCTATAAGGTAAAAAAAAACTTGGCGTTTATTTAAGTGCTTAACTTTGTGGTAACCTGTTCCGGTAGCAATAGGAAACTAAGACAAGTATTTTCTGTGTATATCTCATTTAACGCTTTCAGCAACCCTAGGAGAAAGGAGTTATTCTTTTCTCCAACTCACAGATGGGGAAATGAACGTCTGGAGAGATCCACACTAAGGCCAACTGCTAGCAGGTCAGAGGACAAGGTCTCAAAGGAAGCTGCAGTTAACTTTAAAACTAATGCTCTTAGAACTGACCTCTACATTATTTTCTACGTGAAAGTTGATTACTCTTTTTCAAAAGTATAAAACTCACACCCCATCTTTGGTCCTTATTCTCTTTGTGAAGTATGAACCCTGTGATTAGCTGGAACAAAGTTATTTTCTGGAATTTACAGAGTTCAGTGCCACCTGGCAAAAGGGAGGGTGTATTTTCATCAACTTATATTAGTTTTTTAAAAATATTTGAACAAATAAAACTTAAAACTCTGATTTCCAATTAAGTCCTATTCATGCCTCCATAGCTTTTCAGCCTCTTCCAAAGCCCTCCATTTCACAGCTGTTGCTCATTTCTCCATGTGTTTTCCCCACACCTTCCACTCTGTGCTTCAGCCAGTGAAACTTTTAGATCCTTACATGAGTCATGCTCTCTCCTACCTATTTTTGCTTTTACTTTTTCCCCTCATTATTTGACAAGCTGTTTGCTCTGACTGGAACCTATTTTACACTCCTTCATCTTACAGTTTGTACTCATTCCTCAAGTCTCAGCTACCTGTCATCGATTCCTCTGGAAACCCTATCCCTTGTAGCCCCCTGCCCCCAAGACTCTACTGCACTTGTACTGACCCAATCCTCAGAAGTTATTTTCCCACTGTACTTTTTTTTTTTTTTGCTTTGTCTTCATCTCCAAGGATAGGAAAGTTCCTCAAGGATATGACCATGTTTACTGGTAAATATTTTAAAAATCATATTTATTGAAACATAGCTCATAACTGAAAAGTGCACAAATCCTAAGTGTACAGCTGGTTAAGCTTTAATATAATGACATACACATGTAACCAGTAACTACCATTCAGATGAAGATACTGTCAGCTCCCCAGAAACACACCACCACTCTCCCAGCTCATCCTCTCTGAAATTGCTATCCCTTCCCCAGCCCCACTCTCCCAGAGACACTCTTCTGACTTCTAATGCCATGAATTGGATTTGCCTGTTGTATTAGTTTGCTAGGGCTGCCATAACAAATTACCACAAACTGGGTGACTTAAACAACAGAAATGTGTTGTCTCATAGTTTTGGAGGCTACGTGGTCAAGATCAAGGTGTCTGCAGAGTTGGCTCTTTGTGAGGCGGTGAGGAAGAATCTGTCTATGCCTCTCCCCTAGCTTCTGGTGGTTTGCTGGCAATCTTTGGTATTTTTTTTGCTTGTAGGTGCATCACCCCAATCTCTGGCATTCCTCCCATGTGTATGTCTCTTGCATCCAAATTTCCCCTTTTATAAGGACACCAGTCCTATTGGATTAGGGGCCCAGGCTACTCCAGTAGGACTTAATCTTAATTATATCTGCAATGACCCTATTGACAAAGTCACATTCTGATATGCCGGAGCTTAGTACTTCAACATTATGAATGGGGGCAGGGGCACAATTCAACCCATGACACCTGTTTTTGAACTTTAATAAAATTGTACACTACGTGTTCTATGTCTTTGACTCAATATTTTGTTCATGTGATTTGTCTATATTGTCATGTGTATCAGTGATTCATTTTCATTGCTATTCTGTGTTTCATTGACTGCCTACGCCATATATATTTATCCATTCTACTGTTGCCAGATATTGAGTGTTTATGGTTTGGGGCCATTAAAAATAGTGCTGCTATGAAAATTTTTGTATATGACTTGGTACATGTAAGTAAATATTGAATAGATGAATTATTATGAGGCAGCTAAAGTACTTTCTTCTCACTTCAATAGATTTACTACATAAACAGATGTCAAAGTTTGGGAGGGAAGAATCAAGTGTTTCTCCAAACATGTGTCTTGGAATACTAGTTGTGCAGGATCTTAATGGGTATCACTTTTAAAGAGTTCCATGGCTTGGAAATATTAGATTGAACAAAATAAGACACTTTGTTCTTCTTATTGCAAGTTATATTGCAGGATTTTTTGAGAGCTTTAAAACGCTAACGTGAATTGTCTCTCCTGGAGAGTGAATATGAAAGGCAGTATTTCTCAAATTTGCTTGACAGGGCAACATTCTTTTGTTCTGAGCAGGATATAGCTAGGAACCAAAATTCCATTAGGCTCTATATTTCCTTACTAAATAGGTACTGGATTATTTATTCAAATGGGATATATTACGAGCTCTTTCAGTAAATTATTTAAACCTAAGAGCCTCAGGAGGATAAAAATATGGTTTGGACCCTGGTTCATCTGCTAACTTTGAGCCTTATGCTGAGTTTTTGTTTGGGGAGATAGCTTAAATTTCTTGAAATATCATTTATACTTCAATGATAGACCATTTTTTTTAATAGGGGCTTCTCTGTATTCACAGGTTTTCTGTGATAAAAGAGCTCTCTCTGAGAGAGAAGGCTCAAAACTTGGCAGGAATGGTGATCAATCAGCCAGGGCAAAGAACATGCTACAGTTTTACTGATCAGGGTGTGATTAATGCTTAAAAAGGAGAAGCAACCCCATTTCAATTCCCTTTTCAACTTTATTCTTAGAAGCACAATGGATTAAATGCTTGCAAAAGGAGTTGTTTCTATTGTATATCTTTAAAGAATTAAATTTTAATTACCAAATGTATTAAACCTGTATATTAAGTGGTTTGGGGTTGCAGTGGTTTAGACATCAGCACTTTTCCTGATGTCTAATTTTTGCTGACTACAGTCTAAAGGGAAGCTTGTCTCAGACAGGCAACAGGACCAGGGGTGCCAAACAGCATGGGGGCCAAACAAAAGGGCTTGCACCCCAATTAAGTTAAAAGTCTCTGAGCTCTTCCTTCATTCCAGATGACAAGCAAATTCAAATCTACAGGAGAGATTTAATTAAGATACTTTGAATTCCTGGCTTCATGCTTGCAATCAATCTGAAGCAAGCACAAAAAAATGCTGTGGCACTTAAAAAATGACTTCAGTAGAAGTAGGATCTAGACCACAGTCAAACCTCAGGAAGCTGATACCCAATAATACTCTTCATTCTGTACTTTTGATATCTAGACAACTTAGAAGTCTGATTCTTTTGGCTGGTATAGTCACTTCAGATTTTTGTTCTTGGTGGTTAAAAGCAAAGGCTTTGGAATTGGACAAATCTGGTTTCAGATTTGTTAGTGATCGCCAAAAAGCCAGGTATTGTTCCGCCCTTTCCGTGTTCTTGCATAAGCAGTTGTATTAATTCTACCTCTGACATATACTGTTGGCCCTCCATATCCCCAGGTTTCACATCCGTGCATATGGAGGGTACACCATACTAAGCTATTTTATATAGTGACTTGAGCACCCTTGGATTTTGGTATCCTGGTGGGGGGATGTGGGCAATCACCTGAGGACACTGGGTGTTGACTCTACCTTAAAGATGCCCATTCCTTTCCATTGCTGTTCACTAGCCTAGTGTTTCCTCAATCTTGGTACTGTTGGTATCCCGGACCAAATAATTCTTCATTTTGGAGATTGTCCTGTGCATTTAAAGATGTTTAACAGGATCCCTGGCCTCTACCCACAAGATGCGAGTAGCACTCCCCTAGTTATGAACCCCAAATATCTCCAGACATTAACAGTTGTCCTCTGTGTGTAGGGGTGAGGTTGGGGGGAGATCAACCCCTGTTAAGAACTGCTTCACTCGTACAAGTCATTATTACCCCTTGACACACAAAATTAACTACCACAAAGCCCACTTGATGTATTTTGATATTATTTTAGTTCATTCATTTAGATTTTTAGTTATATTTGAAATGGTGAATTACATTATTTAACTTTGCCTCCTCTCAATCTTTAAAAATTATCTTTTGTTCTGGTATCTATTGCTACTTAAAAAACCCCACAATTTAATTTTAAAAAGCAATAACATTTATTTTGCTCACAAATCTGCAGTTTGGATAGTAGTTGGCAAGGACACCTCATCTCTGCTTTACTCATGGCAACAGAAGTGACTAGATGTCTGGACAGTAGGCCTCTCTGCAACATGATGGCTGGCTTCCAAGAAATATCCCAAGAGGGAGAGAATCCGGTGAAAGCCAAGCTGCCTTTTAGGACTGAGAAATGGAATATTTCCTGCCATGTCATTAAACAAAGGATGTCACAGTCGTCAGCAAATGCAGCCACCACGAATGTGATCTGGTGAGCCCTGCGGGAACTCGGGAAGGAAAGAATACCTGCCATCTAGCAGCTATCAGACTGCAGCCACTCCCTACGGTGAGCCCTGAGGAAACTCAGGTTGTGAAAACACAGGATACTGGCCCCAGGTGGCTGAGGTGCATATTAAGGGAATGATTTCAGTGAGCCCAGACTCTTGCATCTTCCCATACATAGAAAAGTGCTAAATTCCTTAACTTGGGATATCTGGTTTTATTTAATAATAATCTTTTGATGTTCTCGGGTACCTGCCCTTTGTTGCAAAATATCTATATAACCTGATTCCCCTACTTCACCTCCTGGGAGCAGTTCTCTCAGGGTTACTTGAGATTCTGCCTCCAGGGCTTAAGTCCTAAAAATTTCCACCGAATAAAACATAAATCTCAACTTTTAGGTTGCATGTATATTTTCAGTCAACAGGACCTAACCTCAGATTTCATACAGTGTCACTTCTGTGGTATTCAACAGGAGAATCACAAAAATCTACCAAGTTTCAAGGACAGGAAAAATCTCCACCTTGTGATGAAGGAATGACAAAATGCTAGAAGAGTATGTGGGATTAAAATTTACTACAGCGACCATTTTTCGGAGAATACTACCTACCACGCTATTTCAAGATGAATATTCACTTGGGAGTTAAGTTGGAAGTTTTTGTTTCATTTAACTTTAATGAAACTGTGTATTGGTTTTCTATTTTGTATTACAAGTTATCATAGACTTAAGGCTTAAAGCAACAAAAAGTCATTTTGCAGTTTCTGTGGATAAGAAATCTGGACACAGCTTAGCTGGATTCTCTGCTCAGAATTTTACAAGGCTGAAATTAAGTTATTAGCCAGGCTGCATCCTTCCTGGAACTTGAAGCCCTCTTTAGATCATATGATTGTTGGTAGAAATCAGTTTCTGGTGGTTACAGGACTGAGGACTCCTGTTCTCTTTCTGGTTGTTAGCTGGTGGCAGCTCCCAGATCCTAGGGGCCACCCACAATTCCTGCCTGGAGATCCCCTCCCCTACCCACATACCCTCTTATGCTTCAGATTTTTTTTTTAACCCTATTCTATAGCATTTATTCTATACAGGTGTAACACACATAAGTAACCTGAAAAGTATAGACAATAGTAAAATAATTAGGAAGTGATGGGTTTTTAGTACTTATTATCTTTGTTTTTCATTTATTTATTTATTTATTCCAGGAAGGTTCTAGGTGCTGTTAAGGGGTTCACATGATCAGGACAAGCCCACTTGAATAATCTCCCTTTCTGTGAGCTCAGAATCAACTGATAGGTAACCATAATTATTCATGCAAAATCCCTTTTGTATGTAACAAAATATAATCAGAGAATGACATCCCATCAAGTTATTTTTTTTTTGAATTTTATTTTTTTTATACAGCAGGTTCTTATTAGTTATCCATTTTATACATATTAATGTATCCATCATGTTATGTTTACAGGCTCTGCCCACATTCAATGAAAAAATTATGCAAGATATATACATTAAGGGAGCAGAAATCTTAAGGTCCATCTTATAATGCTGCCTACCATAGAATGTTTGTAATTCTTCATTAAACATGATGCTGACTCTGATTCTGAGATGTGTAGGTCTGTATAAGGGCAATCTAGGTCTGTCACATAATAGGCCTTTTCCTCCAAGTTAGTATTATGTTAAGTTATATTAATAGTCGTTCAAATATTTTATCCTGATATTCCCAAAATGACCTCACTTGGTGTTATTGAACTCTATTTACTATAATTTTATTTAGGAATTTGCATCATTATTTATTGATAAAATTGATTCTATAGATCTTTTATCATACTATTAATGTTGGGATTAATTCCATGCTGGTACTGTAAAGAATTTATCTTACATTTTGAGTGGTTTAAACAACAATGGAGTTTCCTAATCCATGAAAGGTTGGTAAAGTGCGCCTATGAAAAGATTTAATCCTAGTAATTTCAGGTTTTTTTTTTGGGGTGTGTGTGTGTGTTCCTTTTTCAAAATGTTTTAGTTTATTTCCCCCCCTCCCCCCAGTTTCCTTTCTGGTAAAACAAATGTTTAGTTTTTGTTATTCCAGGGTCAGTTTGGTAATTCATTTTATCAGCTTTTCAAATGTAGTTGTACACAGGTAAGACAAGATCAATATTAGAATTCTTTACATTTTTTAATAAAGAGTTATGTTACCATTCTCATTTCTAGTTTCATGTTTTGTGTTTCTTTTTTAGGGGAGATAGAGATTTTTTGTGAGGTGTTTTTTTTTTTTTTTTTGCTGTACGCGGGCCTCTCACTGCTGTGGCCTCTCCCGTTGAGGAGCACAGGCTCCGGACACACAGGCTCCGCGGCCATGGCTCGCAGGCCCAGCCGCTCCGCGGCATGTGGGATCTTCCGGGATCGGGGCACGAACCCGTGTCCCCTGCATCGGCAGGCGGACTCTCAACCACTGCGCCACCAGGGAAGCCCTGTGAGGTGTTTTTATTAAGACAAAGTATTATATACTTCTACCACTTTAAAACTTTTTGTCTGTTTATTCTTTTTATACTTATTATTTGAATTAACCTTAAAACAAGTCTATAAGGTATTACTATTATTTTTCCAATGAGAACTGTGGCATAGGGAGGCTGAACCACTGGTCTATGGTCATAGTTAGTGGATGACAACACTTGCATTTGAATCCAAGTATTCCTGCTCCAGAGTTTGAGTTGTCAACACTGGTAATCATCTATATTTTTATTTTAACCATTCTAATGTGGTGAAATAGTATCTCATTGCAGTTGTGGTTTGCATTTCCCTAATGACTTATGATAGTAAACATCTTTTCATGTGCTTATGAGCCATTTGTGGGTTGTCTTTGGAGAAATGTCTAATTAAATCATTTGCCCATTTTAAAATTTGGTTATTTGTTTTATTGTTGAACTATAAGAGTTCTTTTTATATTCTGAATACCACTTCCTTATCATTTGAGAATTGCAAATATGTCCTTGATTCCATGGATTGTCTTTTTAATTTTTTGATGATACCCTTTGAATCACAGTGCTTTTTAATATTGATAAAGTCCAGTTTATCTGTGTGTTTGCTTTTGTGTCATGTTTAAGAAACAATCTAAGATCACAAAGATTGACTCATATTTTATTCAAAGAGTTCTATAGTTTTGGGTCTTACATTTAGCTCTGGTCCATTTTGAAGTAACTTTTTGTATGGTGTAAGGTTGGGGTCCAACTTTATTTTATTTGCAGATATCCAGTTGTCCAAGCACCACTTTTTAAAAAGGTTATTCTTTCTCCATTGTGCTAGGAAGCTATATTCTGATTTCATATAATGAATCAACATTGCATTCTTGGGATAAATCTCACTTGGTCATTTTTATAATTCTTTTTATTTGTTGCTGGATTCAGTTTTCTAGTATTTTGAGAATTTGTGTCTATATTCATAAGGGATATTAATGTGTAGTTTTCTTATGATGTCTTTGGTATTGGAATTCTGGGAAGACTGGCCTCATGAAGTAAGTTGGGAAGTGTTCCATCTTCAATTTTTTCACAAGAGTTTGTGAACAACTGTTACTACTTTAAACGTTTGACAGGATTTATTAGTGAAACCATCAAGGCCTGTCTTTGTGAGAATTTTTTGATTACTAATTTAGTGTCTTGTTATAGGTCAATTCAGATGTTTCTTTTTGAGTCAGTTTTAGTACTTTATGTCTTTCTAAATATTTGTCCATTTCATCAAGTTATTTAATTTGTTGACAGGATTGTGAATAATTAATATTCCCTTAATCTTTATTTCTATAAGGTAGTGAGTAATGTCTTCTCTTTTCATTCCTGTTTTAGTAATTTGTCTCACTTTCTCAACTAGTCTAGCTAAAGCTTTTTGTCATTTTTCTTATTTTATTTCTATTACATTGAATATATATCTGTTCTTAAGCCAGGACTACACTGTCCTGATTACTCTAGCTTTGTAGTAAATTTTGAAGCCAGGAAGTATGAGTTCTGGAGCCATGTGATTCAATGGATAACTTCTGGTGTTGGTTGTTTCTGTTGTTTTTCTTTTCTCTATTTCATTTATTTCTGTTCTAATCTTTTGTAAACTTTTGATTTTTTTCAACTCTAGGATTTCTATTTGGTTCTTTTTTAAATAATTTCTATTTAATGATAGTCTTTTACATTCTCATACGTTCCTTTGTTCTGTAGACATGGTTTTCTTTAGTTCTTTCAACATAGTTATAACTGTTTAAAAATCTTTGCTTTGTAACTCCAGTGTCTGGGTTTTCTCAGGGTCAGGTTCTACTGATTTTTTTTTTCCCCCTGATGTATAGCCATGAAACCTGTTTTTTGTCTGTCTTGAAATTTGTTTGAAAATAAGACATTTTAAGTAAGACATTTAAAAGAACCATTCCCCCCACCATGTCCTCTCCTGTATTTGTTTCCGCTGGACTGTATTCTTTGCCATGTGTGGCCACTGATTTCTTTGCCCAGGTAGTTTAGTGGCCAGCTAATGAATTGGACAGAGATTTCCTTAAAGATCTTGAAAGGGTAAGTCTCCCACCCTTTTCTAAGGGACTCTGGGAGTACTAGGGTGTACCTTCAGTTGCTCCAGAAGTTTACAACTTATCGTAGCCATCACTTCCTGCTTGTGGAGATACTGGAGGTGAGCTACAGATGGGAGATTAAGGGTCTCTCAGGCCTTTACTTATCACATTTTCAAGACTTTCTAGGTTCCCAGGAGTATGTCAGTTTTTAAAATTGTGTCTAATCCCACAGTTTCTCCTTTTAAATCCTCCCTCCATCCCCCGTTTTAAGCTTCTTGTATGCTTCCATTGTTATTCTTGCCTCAAGCAGGTATAGTGTTAGACAATTGCAACTGCTTTCCCCCACCCCCGACAAAAAACGTAGGGGAAAAGTTGTTTGCCCCGAGAGAGTTCTAAATCAGGTTAAATAAAACAGGTCCTATGAGTGTAGGTTTTCAGGGAGTAACCATATAGGTCAAATAATGACAGTTCTCTGGGAATGGGGCTTTCTGTTCAAAACCATTCTAAACCTCTTTTTCCCATCCAATGTTTGCTAGTCTAGCAATTTTCATAGCTATCTTGGTTTTAAGACTGACTCTTTCAAGGCCAGAGCAGAGGTGGGGAGAAGGTGATGGGATAATGTAGGTTAAAACATGACTGGGCCAGTTGTTCTTAACAAGATTCAACTCTTTTCCTGGAGTAAACAATACTCAGATTGGTATAAGTCTTCTTTTTTCCTCAGAGTTCTGAAAGTTGATTTTGAGAATCTTTGTTAGTGTTTTTATTGCTCTTATGGAGGAGTAGATTTTCAGATGTACTTACTCCCCCATTCCAGTAGTCCTGTCTCCTAGTATATTTTCTATGCTGCATAACAACCACAGCTTTCATAGCTTAAAATATACCCATTTATCATGTCACTGTTTTGTAGGTCTGAAGTCTGAGCGCTGATCAACAGGGTCCTCTGCTTAGTCTCACAAGACTGAAATCAAGATGTCATATTGGGCTGGCTTCTCATCTAGAGCTTATGGTCCTCTCACAAACTTATTGTTGACAGAATTGAATTTCTTATATTTGTAAGGCTGTGATTCTCATCTCCTAGTGGCTACCTCTCTCCATAGGCAGTTCACAACATGGTGGTTTGCTTCTTTGACACAAGGAAGAGTATCTCTTTGACTTGTTATGGCTCTAAACTCTAGACCCACTGTTAAAAAGCTTACTTGTTTATGCAGTCCCACTGAGGATAATTTCCTCTTTTCCCCTTTGACTAACTTAAACTCAATTGATTAGTGACCTTCATTACATCTGCCAAATCCCTTCATCTCTGTCATATAAAATAACAAAATTACAGGAGTGATTTCCCACCACCTTTGCCATATTCTGTTTAGAATCAAGTTAAAAGTCCTGTGTACACTCATGAGGAGGATGTTATTCAAGGATCATCATAGGATTGTCTACCACAAACAGTAAACTCTAAAAGTTCTCATTCCATTAATTGGTTTGGTAATTTTCAATTCATATTTTTGTTTTCATAATGTCCTAAAATGACTTCAAGCATTATTATAGGGTGAAAGTAGACTGAGTGGATCCCAGTTAATTAATATAGTCAAAATCTAATGCCCAATGTAGCAAGTTTTGATAAGCAAGCCTTGTAAGGACAATACTCTGTTGGGTACTTACTATAACTTACACAACTGTGTTGCCACTCTCATGCTACTCTCAGTAACCTAATCTATACTCAAACTGTGTACTGGCATTCTTCTGGCAGAAACACTTTTCTTGACAAAAGAGACTGAGAAAGTATAAATACAGCTAATACCACACTTCCCATGGGTGGGTAATTTTCTCAGGGTATGTTACATGGGGAATAATGGTGAGCTTTATACCATGATGGTATCCTTTTTAGACCTAAGTAAAGGCTTTAAATTTAAACTTATGTAGCTGAATGACAATTGAAATGTACATGTTTAGCCCTACTTTGACTTGCTTACAAGATACTTATAATTACTGCTCTTTATCCCTGATAAAGTAGAAATCATAAAGGAAACCATCAATTGCTTATAAAATGGAATGCCTAAATACCATCTGTAGTGTTTCTAAACAACTTTTCTTAAGACAAATACAGGATGTATTTGTTAAGCCTTTCAGAATAGTTATGTTTATTTTCATTCACATTTTGAAAAGGAAATTCTTAAAAAAATAAACAGTGCAACACTATATGGTAATTGTACTTGAAAATTAGATGTAGGTAACACACAAAAGATTTATTTCTTGGAATTCAGTTTTTTATACCAGGTAAAGTGCTATTCCAAGAATTGGATTCAATATCTACTAGTTTTCCTTGAATCTTAATGCTAAAGTTCTAATTGAATGAATTTTATGGCATCAATAATTCTAGAATTATTTAAGGACTACATTGGATTAGGAAACACAGTTGCTCTTGGCTATCAACTTTCGTATGTAAGGCCAAGTTTATAAGCTCTTGTCATTTTTTGAAGGTACAATTTTTGCTGACAGGGCTTTTGGAGATAACTAATGGATGAAAGTATGATTGTGCAAAAATTTTAAATGATGAAATGGCTTTTTCTAATTAGAAAGGACTGAACCAAACAGGTTCTGCTTAAGTCAATGAGGGAAAAAATATACCCATGTTCTAACCTGACAGAGCTTGTTAGCCCTAAATAGGGATACAGTTATACTTTATACCACATATATAGTCCTGAGAGCTTACTTGCACTTCACATTTTTTTTTTTTGCAAATGAAACTACATATAAAAAAGCTAAGAGAGATGCCTAGATATAAAGGCATTTTGGCATAACTATTGTGGTTTAGCTAGCATGCAGACTCTGAAGCCAGACTGCCTGCACTCAAATCCTGGATTTTCTACTTTTAACCATGTGACTTTGGGCAAGACACAGACTTGCCCCTCAGTTTCTTTAATGTGTGTATGATATTAGTTGGTACCCTATAAGTTTGTAAAGAGGATTAAGTAGTTAATATCTGTAAAGCACCTAACTTTCATACAATATTCACTTTATCTTTTGTTTGGTGTATCTTTTGTTAACACAAATACTTTGTAATGTGACTTTTTTTTTTTTTATATATACTGAGGTTTCCTAAATGCAGCACAGATGCAATTTAAAAGTAGCTGGTAAAAGCATTCTCACTTACAGTGATATCTTACATAATCTTTCAGTGCTTTTTTTTTTTTTTTCCTTTTGCACCTATTTATTCACTTAGCAAATGTTTTCAGAGATACTGCTATGTACCAGGTACTATGCAAGACTCTGGAGCTAGATTGTTGAACAGGAAAGATATAGTCCTTGCCCTCACAGAGTTTATAATTGGATAAAGGAGACTGATAAAAAGCAACTGATGGCTTATCTCTGGGCTTTCTCTCCTGTACCACTGATCTATAGTTCTGTTTTTGTGCCAGTACCATACTGTCTTGATTACTGTAGCTTTGTGGTATAGTTTGAAGTTGGGGAGCCTGATTTCTCCAGCTCTGTTTTTCTTCCTCAAGATTGCTTTGGCTATTCAGGGTCTTTTGTGTTTCCATACGAATTGTAAAATTTTTGGTTCTAATCCTGTGAAGAATGCCACTCATAGTTTGATAGGGATTGCATTGAATCTGTAGATTGCTTTGGGTATTATAGTCATTTTCACAATGTTGATTCTTCCAATCTAAGAACATGGTATATTTCTCAATCGGTTTATGTCATCTTTGATTTCTTTCATCAGTGTTTTATAGTTTTCTGAGTACAAGTATTTTACCTCCTTAGGTGTTTATTAATAGGTATTTTATTCTTTTTGTTGCAATGGTAAATAGGATTGTTTCCTTAATTTCTCTTTCTGATTTTTCATTGTTAGTGTATAGGAATGCCAGAGATTTCTGTGTATTAATTTTGTATCCTGCAACCTTACCAAATTCATTGATTAGCTCTAGTAGTTTTCTGGTGGCATCTTTAGGATTTTCTGCATATAGTTTCTTGTCATCTGCAAACAGTGACAGTTTTATTTCTTCTTTTCCAATTTGTATTCCTCTTATTTCTTTTTCTTCTCTGATTGCCATAGCTAGGACTTCCAAAACTATGTTGAATAATAGTGGTGAGAGTGGACATCATTGTCTTGTTCCTGATCTTAGTGGAAATGCTTTCAGTTTTTCACCATTGAGTATGGTGTTTGCTGTGGGTTTGTCATATATGACATATACCCTGAGAAAACCATAATTCAAAAAGAGACATTTACCACTGTTCATTGCAGCAATATTTATATTAGCCAGGACATGGAAGCAGCCTAAATGTCCACTGACAGATGAATGGATAAAGATATGGCACATAAGTACAAAGGAATATTACTCAGCCATAAAAAGAAATGAAATTGAGTTATTTGTAGTGAGGTGGATGGACCTAGAGTCTGTCATACAGAGTGAAGTAAGTCAGAAAAAGAAAAATAAATACCATATGCTAACACATATATATGGAATCTTAAAAAAAAATAGTACTGATGAACGTAGTGGCAGGGCAGGAATAAAGACGTAGGCATAGAGAATAGACTTGAGGACACAAGGAGGGATGGAGGGGGAAGCTGGGACAAACAGAGTAGTATTGACACAAACACTACTGAATGTAAAATAGCTAGTGGGAAGCAGCAGCATAGCATGGGGAGATCAGCTCTGTGCTTTGTGATGACCTAGAGATGTGGGATAGGGAGGGGATATGGGAACATATATATGCATATGACTGATTCACTTTGTTGTACAACTGAAACTAACACAGTATTGTGAAGCAATTATACTCCAATAAAGAAAGATCTATTAAAAAAGAAGCAACTGATGAAATGAAATATTTGAAACTTGTAACCAATTCTGTGAAAGATTACCAAGATAGAGACATTCAGAGATGAAGCTACATCATTATACTGAGTAATCAGGAAAGATCTCTTTGAGGAGGTGACATTAAAAGTAACCTTGGATTTTAAAAAAGAACCAGAGAATAGCTGGCACTGCACTGTGGACATGTAAAAGATCATTAAGGCATGAAAGACCCTGGCTTGTTTTAAAAAAAAAAAGAAAAAAGTGCTGAAGAGAATATCAAAGTGGTAGTGGGAGAAGCAACTTTTTGGTGGTGGAGGTGGGGATCAAAAGTTCAGTTTTGGTTATGTTAATTTTGTTAAATTTTTTTAGACTTCCATACAGAAATGTCTAGTAGGTAGTTGAATATATGTATTTCAAGCTCAGAAGAGTTTGAGCATAAAGAAAAAAATTGGGAAATAACAGTATATGGGTTACATTTAAACTCATGCAAATGAATGAACTCATCTAGAAAGAGAGTATATAAAGAGAGGATCAAGGACTGAAATGGGAGGAACAAAAGTGTTTGGAGGGTGTGAGGTCAGCTGCTCCAGGACCATTATTAGGGGTAATGCTAAGAACATAATACAGCCTATCAGTTATATCCTTCTTCCAAAGTCAAACACTGGAGTCTGTTAAAACAGAGTGGAATTTCATGGTCATTGTGTATGTCTATATATTATAGCTAAATTGTTTCTGGCAACAGGAGATTAAAAAATATGTACATAAACTTTCATTATTTACCCTTTTTCTAAGGCAGGTATAATGGAATGGACCATCACTTCCTTTGTGCTGGCAAATATAATTCCTTCAACGTAGCTTAAATTTTTGTTTGAATTTTTTGAGACCTCTATCTGATGCCATCTCTTGTCCTTGAAATCAAGAAAATCAGTATTCTTTCCTAAGATTAATAAGGATTGCAGAAAAGTGTGCTTGAAACAAATGTTTTTAAAACAAGGCTAAATAGGTGAATCTTTATTGGCCATTGGGAGCCAGAAAGAGTTTACTGAAATGGAGGAATGTTATGGTAAGAGTTGTGTTGTAGGGAAATTACTTTTGGGCAGGATGAAGGAGGGAAAGGAGAAAAGAAAGGAGAAGAGAGATTGGAGGCAGGGATAATTAGAAGAGTGGTCAAGACGTGATGAGGGTGTGACCTACAAGACGAGCAACACAGGGAAGGCGAAAGGAGGGAAATGGATGCAACATTCATTGCAGAAAGAAAATAAAACTATCTTAGTTATAGTTTATGAGGAAATAATGGATTAGAAGGAATCAGTTATTTCCAGAGAGTCTTGAGCTCTGTAATGGGTAATAACTCACAAACACAGTAGGGGAAATAGGTTTGGGGAATGAAGTTAGAAGTTGCGTTCCACTAAGTCAAATAAGATATGTATCCATTAGAGGTGCTGGGAACTATTCAGAGAAGGGCATTAACTTCCCAACAGGAAGCTAGAGTCAATTCTTACCACTCTAACATCTGTGACTAAACCATAAGGTGGCATCCATTTAGTTTGAGGAGCAAGTGTATATTGAATCACAATCCCTTAATTGTTTTTTCCTGTTTATTCCTTTCTGAGTTCATTTCACATTGAGTAGGTTGCAGAATTTTGCTATTTTTTATGGCATCTCTTGTGATTTTCAGCTTCATCTTTCTAATCATTAGAACATTTTTAAAGTAACTTCATTTTCATATGTCATGTAGTTAATGTTATCAGAAAAAAAAACTATAACTGTAACTCTGGTATAATCTCTTGGCATCCTGAACCCCTCTCCATAGCATACCATGGTAACACGTGTATTCCAAGCTAGACTCGAAGTCCCAAAAGTATAGACATTGTTTTCTTTGTCTCCGCTGAGCTTCATACATAGCGTTGGGAGCACAGTACCAAATTTTTTTTTTTTTTTGCCATGCCGCAGGCATGTGGGATCCTAGTTCCCTGACCAAGGATTGAACACATGCCCCCCCCTGAATTGGAAGGGTGGAGTCTTAACCACTGGACTGCCACAAAGCTTATTTTCTAATTAATGGGAAAAATATAACTAATATGTAAAGGCATTGTTAAAATATATGCATGTTAATATTACAGGGTACATATGATGAAAGGGTATTGAAGTAGTTTAAAGAAAGGCTATTATTTGGCAAGCCCAGAAGAAATAGTCAAGATTGGAAAAAGATTCAGTACCTACTTACTAGAGAGAATAAGGGACTTTAGGTGTTAATAACAAAATATATTAAAATTAGATTGAGAAATAATTTAAATGAAAAATACAATTTCTGGTCAAGAGTTCACAGTATAATAATTACACAAATATTAGCAAGAACAAATTTATATAGCTTTCATTGTATGCTCAGTGCTATGCTAAGGGAGTTATACATATTATTGTAAATACTCTTAGCAACCCAACAAGGCAGGTGTTATTAAACCTATTTTTCAGTTGAATAAACTAAGGTTGAAAGAGATTGTGTAAATTGTATAAAATTCTGAAGCAGCAAAATAGTTGGAGAGCTGAGACAAATCTAGGTCCTTCTTTCTTCACAGTCTAGCTCTTTCTATGATGCAGATTTTATCATTTGCTTCTTTTGCTTTTCCTGTGTGTATTTCAGCATAATTCTTGACATGCAAAATTTACAAAATCATATTTTGACCTTATCTCAATGGAATCCATGACAATTTAGTATCAACCTACTTCACAAAAAGAATTATATTTGACTCAAAAGTGAAATGCTCAGACACTACATGGTTGCCTCATAAAGACAGAAAATGTGCCAATATAAGTAAACAAAATGATGCCAGTATAGTCAATAAGTTGTTTCCATAGATATAACTAATTACCAAAGTTTTGCCAATTTAAAAACTTATTTAATATTGTATCAGTTATCTAATTTACAATATAAGTAAATTGTTTAACTGTTTATTCAACTGGTTTAGAGTGCCACATCAACAGTGAGTTATTTATAATACACTTCCAGGAAAAGTTAATTGTGTTTATTCAACTGATTTAGAACGTCACTTTATAAACAAATTTGCTAATCTTTGAAAAATCTACTTACTTGCGTCTAAATGAAAAAAATATTTATTTTCAACAAGAGCACTGGAGTGATTTTTTAAAAAAATATTTTCATTCCCTATTCAATTCACACAGTTGATGTAAACCTTGAGAAATTGGCTAGGGATAAGTCTTGGTCATCAGGATTATGGTTGGTAATAATTAGCTTAGAGATCTTCTAGCTAGTTGTCTACTGTAAAGCCACAAATTAATAACATTTAAATTATTGTGATATAAATTTTATAACTGTATCCTGGATACAAGTTATTTTACAAGGCTATTGGATAATATATTCACTACAGTATTTTCTCCAAATTATCTGTGTTTTAGTGACATGAAGGGGTAGTGATGATAAATACAGGCACTACTTTATGCTTTGCACTAGTTTTTTTTTTTTTCTTTTCCTTTTTTTAATTTTTTGCTTTATAACAAATTTAATCAGTTATACATATACATATGTTTCCATATCCCCTCCCTTTTGCGTCTCCCTCCCACCCTCCCTATCCCACCCCTCCAGGCGGTCACAAAGCATCGAGCTGATCTCCCTGTGCTATGCGGCTGCTTCCCACTAGCTATCTACCTTACGTTTGGTAGTGTATATATGTCCATGCCGCTCTTTCACTTTGTCACAGCTTACCCTTCCCCCTCCCCATATCCTCAAGTCCATTCTCTAGTAGGTCTGTGTCTTTATTCCTGTCTTACCCCTATGTTCTTCATGACATTTTTTTTCTTAAATTCCATATATATGTGTTAGCATACAGTATTTGTCTTTCTCTTTCTGACTTACTTCACTCTGTATGACAGACTCTAGGTCTATCCACCTCATTACAAATAGCTCAATTTCATTTCTTTTTATGGCTGAGTAATATTCCATTGTATATATGTGCCACATCTTCTTTATCCATTCATCCGATGATGGACACTTAGGTTGTTTCCATCTCCGGGCTATTGTAAATAGGGCTGCTATGAACATTTTGGTACATGTCTCTTTTTGAATTATGGTTTTCTCAGGGTATATGCCTAGTAGTGGGATTGCTGGGTCATATGGTAGTTCTATTTGTAGTTTTTTAAGGAACCTCCATACCGTTCTCCATAGTGGCTGTACCAATTCACATTCCCACCAACAGTGCAAGAGTGTTCCCTTTTCTCCACACCCTCTCCAGCATTTATTGTTTCTAGATTTTTTGATGATGGCCATTCTGACTGGTGTGAGATGATATCTCATTGTAGTTTTGATTTGCATTTCTCTAATGAGTAAAGATGTTGAGCATCCTTTCATGTGTTTGTTGGCAGTCTGTATATCTTCTTTGGAGAAATGTCTATTTAGGTCTTCTGCCCATTTTTGGATTGGGTTGTTTGTTTTTTTGCTATTGAGCTGCATGAGCTGCTTATAAATTTTGGAGATTAATCCTTTGTCAGTTGCTTCATTTGCAAATATTTTCTCCCATTCTGAGGGTTGTCTTTTGGTCTTGTTTATGGTTTCCTTTGCTGTGCAAAAGCTTTGAAGTTTCATTAGGTCCCATGTGTTTATTTTTGTCTTTATTTCCATTTCTCTAGGAGGTGGGTCAAAAAGGATCTTGCTGTGATTTATGTCATAGAGTGTTCTGCCTATGTTTTCCTCTAAGAGTTTGATAGTGTCTGGCCTTACATTTAGGTCTTTAATCCATTTTGAGCTTATTTTTGTGTATGGTGTTAGGGAGTGATCTAATCTCATACTTTTACATGTCCCTATCCAGTTTTCCCAGCACCACTTATTGAAGAGACTGTCCTTTCTCCACTGTACATTCCTGCCTCCTTTATCAAAGATAAGGTGACCATATGTCAATGGGTTTATCTCTGGGCTTTCTATCCTGTTCCATTGATCTATCTTTCTGTTTTTGTGCCGGTACCATACTGTCTTGATGACTGTAGCTTTGTAGTATAGCCTGAAGTCAGGAGCCTGATTCCTCCAGCTCCATTTTTCGTTCTCAAGATTGCTTTGGCTATTCGGGGTCTTTTGTGTTTCCATACAATTTGTGAAATTTTTTGTTCTAGTTCTGTGAAAAATGCCAGTGGTAGTTTGATAGGGATTGCATTGAATCTGTAGATTGCTTTGGGTAGTAGAGTCATTTTCACAATGTTGATTCTTCCAATCCAAGAACATGGTACATCTCTCCATCTATTTGTATCATCTTTAATTTCTTTCATCAGTGTCTTATAATTTTCTGCATACAGGTCTTTTGTCTCCTTAGGTAGGTTTATTCCTAGATATTTTATTCTCTTTGTTGCAATGGTAAATGGGAGTGTTTCCTTGATTTCACTTTCAGATTTTTCATCATTAGTATATAGGAATGCCAGAGATTTCTGTGCATTAATTTTGTATCCTGCAACTTTACTAAATTCATTGATTAGCTCTAGTAGTTTTCTGGTAGCATCTTTAGGATTCTCTATGTATAGTATCATGTCATCTGCAAACAGTGACAGCTTTACTTCTTCTTTTCCAATTTGGATTCCTTTTATTTCCTTTTCTTCTCTGATTGCTGTGGCTAAAACTTCCAAAACTAGGTTGAATAAGAGTGGTGAGAGTGGGCAACCTTGTCTTGTTCCTGATCTTAGTGGAAATGGTTTCAGTTTTTCACCATTGAGGACGATGCTGGCTGTGGGTTTGTCATATATGGCCTTTATTATGTTGAGGAAAGTTCCCTCTATGCCTACTTTCTGCAGGGTTTTTATCATAAATGGGTATTGAATTTTGTCGAAAGCTTTCTCTGCATCTATTGAGATGATCATATGGTTTTTCTCCTTCAATTTGTTAATATGGTGTATCACGTTGATTGATTTGCGTATATTGAAGAATCCTTGCATTCCTGGAATAAACCCCACTTGATCATGGTGTATGATCCTTTTAATGTGCTCTTGGATTCTGTTTGCTAGTATTTTGTTGAGGATTTTTGCATCTATGTTCATCAGTGATATTGGCCTGTAGTTTTCTTTCTTTGTGACATCCTTGTCTGGTTTTGGTATCAAGGTGATGGTGGCCTCGTAGAATGAGTTTGGGAGTGTTCCTCCCTCTGCTATATTTTGGAAGAGTTTCAGAAGGATAGGTGTTAGCTCTTCTCTAAATGCTTGATAGAATTCGCCTGTGAAGCCATCTGGTCCTGGGCTTTTGTTTGTTGGAAGATTTTTTATCACAGTTTCAATTTCAGTGCTTGTGATTGGTCTGTTCATATTTTCTATTTCTTCCTGGTTCAGTCTCGGCAGGTTGTGCATTTCTAAGAATTTGTCCATTTCTTCCAGGTTGTCCATTTTATTGGCATAGAGTTGCTTATAGTAATCTCTCATGATCTTTTGTATTTCTGCAGTGTCAGTTGTTACTTCTCCTTTTTCATTTCTAATTCTATTGATTTGAGTCTTCTCCCTGTTTTTCTTGATGAGTCTGGCTAATGGTTTATCAATTTTGTTTATCTTCTCAAAGAACCAGCTTTTAGTTTTATTGATCTTTGCTATCGTTTCCTTCATTTCTTTTTCATTTATTTCTGATCTGATTTTTATGATTTCTTTCCTTCTGCTAACTTTGGGATGTTTTTGTTCTTCTTTCTCTAATTGCTTTAGGTGTAAGGTTAGGTTGTTTATTCGAGATGTTTCCTGTTTCTTAAGGTGGGATTGTATTGCTATAAACTTCCCTCTTAGAACTGCTTTTGCTGCATCCCATAGGTTTTGGGTCGTCGTGTCTCCATTGTCATTTGTTTCTAGGTATTTTTTAATTTCCTCTTTGATTTCTTCAGTGATCACTTCGTTATTAAGTAGTGTATTGTTTAGCCTCCATGTGTTTGTATTTTTTACAGCTCTTTTCCTGTAATTGATATCTAGTCTCATAGCATTGTGGTCGGAAAAGATACTTGATACAATTTCAATTTTCTTAAATTTACCAAGGCTTGATTTGTGACCCAAGATATGATCTATCCTGGAGAATGTTCCATGAGCACTTGAGAAAAATGTGTATTCTGTTGTTTTTGGATGGAATGTCCTATA
This sequence comes from Mesoplodon mirus, assembly GCF_964341445.2. Classification (NCBI taxonomy): domain Eukaryota; kingdom Metazoa; phylum Chordata; class Mammalia; order Artiodactyla; family Ziphiidae; genus Mesoplodon; species Mesoplodon mirus. The sequence continues at coordinate 121,799,484 of NC_138982.1, forward strand.
AATATCAATTAAGTCCATCTTCTTTAATGTATCATTTAAAGCTTGTGTTTCCTTATTTATTTTCATTTTGGATGATCTGTCCATTGGTGAAAGTGGGGTGTTAAAGTCCCCTACTATGATTGTGTTACTGTCGATTTCTCCTTTTATGGCTGTTAGTATTTGCCTTATGTATTCAGGTGCTCCTATGTTGGGTGCATAAATATTTACAATTGTTATATCTTCTTCTTGGATCGATCCCTTGATCATTATGTAGTGTCCTTCTTTGTCTCTTCTAGTAGTCTTTATTTTAAAGTCTATTTTGTCTGATATGAGAATTGCTACTCCAGCTTTCTTTTGGTTTCCATTTGCATGGAATATCTTTTTCCATCCCCTTACTTTCAGTCTGTATGTGTCTCTAGGTCTGAAGTGGGTCTCTTGTAGACAGCATATATATGGGTGTTGTTTTTGTATCCATTCAGCCAATCTGTATCTTTTGGTGGGAGCATTTAGTCCATTTACATTTAAGGTAATTATCGATATGTATGTTCCTATTCCCATTTTCTTAATTGTTTTGGGTTCGTTATTGTAGGTCTTTTACTTCTGTTGTGTTTCTTGCCTAGAGAAGTTCCTTTAGCATTTGTTGTAAAGCTGGTTTGGTGGTGCTGAACTCTCTCAGCTTTTGCTTGTCTGTAAACGTTTTAATTTCTCCATCAAATCTGAATGAGATCCTTGCTGGGTAGAGTAATCTTGGTTGCAGGTTTTTCTCCTTCATCACTTTAATTATGTCCTGCCACTCCCTTCTGGCTTGTAGAGTTTCTGCTGAGAGATCAGCTGTTATCCTGATGGGGATTCTCTTGTGTGTTATTTGTTGTTTTTGCCTTGCTGCTTTTAATATGATTTCTTTGTGTTTAATTTTTGACAGTTTGATTAATATGTGTCTTGGCGTATTTCTCCTTGGATTTATTCTGTATGGGACTCTCTGTGCCTCCTGGACTTGATTAACTATTTCCTTTCCCATATTAGGGAAGTGTTCAACTATAATCTCTTCAAATATTTTCTCAGTCCCTTTCTTTTTCTCTTCTTCTTCTGGAACCCCTATAATTCGAATGTTGGTGCGTTTAATGTTGTCCCAGAGGTCTCTGAGACTGTCCTCTGTTCTTTTCATTCTTTTTTCTTTATTTTGCTCTGCAGCAGTTATTTCCACTATTTTATCTTCCACCTCACTTATCCGTTCTTCTGCCTCAGTTATTCTGCTATTGATCCCATCTAGAGTATTTTTTATTTCATGTATTGTGTTTTTAATCGATGCTTGATTCATCTTTAGTTCTTCTAGGTCTTTGTTAACTGTTTCTTGCATTTTGTCTATTCTATTTCCAAGATTTTGGATCTGGGAAATAGAATCTTGGATCATCTTTACCATCATTATTCTGAATTCTTTTTCAGGTAGACTGCCTATTACCTCTTCATTTGTTAGATCTGGTGGGTTTTTATCTTGCTCCTTCTCCTGCTGTGTGTTTTTCTGTCTTCTCATTTTGCTTATGTTACTGTGTTTGGGGTCTCCTTTTTGCAGGCTGCCGGTTCGTAGTTCCCGTTGTTTTTGGTGTCTGTCCCCAGTGGCTAAGGTTGGTCTAGTGGGTTGTGTAGGCTTCCTGGTGGAGGGGACTAGTGCCTGTGTTCTGGTGGATGAGGCTGGATCTTGTCTTTCTGGTGGGCAGGTCCACGTCTGGTGGTGTGTTTTGGGGTGTCTGTGGACTTTTTATGATTTTAGGCCACCTCTCTGCTAATGGGTGGCGTTGTGTTCCTGTCTTGCTAGTTGTTTGGCATAGGGTGTCCAGCACTGTAGCTTGCTGGTCGTTGAGTGAAGCTGGGTGCTGGTGTTGAGATGGAGATCTCTGGAAGATTTTCGCCGTTTGATATTATGTGGAGCTGGGAGGTCTCTTGTGGACCAGTGTCCTGAAGTTGGCTCTCCCACCTCAGAGGCACAGCACTGACTCCAGGCTCCTCAATTTGGGATGATGTGTTGTCTATTCATGTATTCCACAGATGCAGGGTACATCAAGTTGATTGTGGAGCTTTAATCCGCTGCTTCTGAGGCTGCTGGGAGAGGTTTCCCTTTCTCTTCTTTGTTCTCACAGCTCCTGGGTCTCAGCTTTGGATTTGGCCCCGCCTCTGCGTGTAGGTCGCCGGAGGGCGTCTGTTCTTCGCTCAGACAGGACAGGGTTAAAGGAGCAGCCGCTTCGGGGACTCTTGCTCACTCAGGCCAGGCGGGAGGGAGGGGCATGGAGTGCGGGGCGAGCCTGCAGCGGCAGAGGTCGGCGTGACGTTGCACCAGCCCGAGGCGCGCCGTGCGTTCTCCCAGGGAAGCCGCCCCTGGATCCCGGGACCCCGGCAGTGGCGGGCTGCACAGGCTCCCGGAAGGGCGGTGTGGGCAGTGACCTGCGCTCGCATACAGGCTTGTTGGCGGCGGCAGCAGCAGCAGCCCCAGCGTCCCACGCCCGTCACTGGGCTCCGCGCTTTCAGTCGCGACTCGCGCCCGTCTTTGGAGCCCCTTTAAGCAGCGCTCTTAATCCCCTCTCCTCGCGCACCAGGAAACCAAGAGGGAAGAAAAAGTCTCTTGCCTCTTCGGCAGCTCCAGAGTTTTCCCGGACTCCCTGCCGGCTAGCTGTGGCACATTAGCCCCCTTCACGCTGAGTTCTCGCCGCCAGCCCCAGTCCTCTCTCTGCGCTCTGACCGAAGCCCGAGCCTCAGCTTCCAGCGCTGCGCGCCCCGGCGGGCGAGCAGACAAGCCTCTCGGGCTGGTGAGTGCCGCTCGGCACCGATCCTCTGTGTGGGGATCTCTCCGCTTTGCCCTACCCAGGTATGTGGGGAGTTTCTTGCCTTTTGGGAGGTCTGGGGTCTTCTGCCAGCGTTCAGTAGGTGTTCTGTAGGAGTTGTTCCACGTGTAGCTGTATTTCTGGTGTATCCGTGGGGAGGAAGGTGATCTCCGCGTCTTACTCTTCCGCCATCTTACCCGGAAGTCTCTGCCTTAGGCTTTTTATAGACTTAAACACATGTTCCAAATTTTGTTTGTCTTAAAAATTATTGTTGTTTAATTTTATGATGAACTTTATTTGGACTACTGGCTACTCAGCACTGAAGGAGGAAGAAGCTTGACTCTGGTAGAGCTTGAGACTCTTCCTTCTTCTGACCGGATGTGACTCCTTCAGTTGACCTGTCTTCTCACTCACACCAAGGCCTTCACCTCCCTGAGACCCTCTGCTGGCCAGCGAGGGCCTCCGTCTCCGCCGACCCAAGTCCGCGCCACCAGCCCCAGCAGACGACGCCTCGGTCTCTCAGCCCCCGGCCCACTTTGCACTAGTTTGCTTAATCTTTTTATTTCCTCTTTCACATACAAAAATTTCATGAGCTTTAATTTCAGATTATCACCAATTTACCATACTCATAGTTTTGTAAGGCATGTTAGAAAGTATTGTGGTTATCTTAATTAATTTTGTTACTGTTGAGTTTCAGCTTTAAGTTACATACTGTATTAGCTTACTGTGGAATTATACCAGTTTGGGGACAATAATGTCTTCTGGAAGCTTGCCTCACTTCTTGCCAATGTTCCAAAACCTTACCTTCTGTTAAGCTGTCTTTTTAAAAATATCCAATTCTTATCACCACCAAACACATAGACGTATCCTTAGATACTGCTTTTGAACAATTGAAACCTCAACAAACTCAAGGTCTTTAGTTGAAAACCCCCATTTGTTTTGAGGTTGTGCAGGAACACCCAGCTGCTTGGCAAAACTCTTAGCCAGGCATCTGCTTTGCCCTTCTTTATATCCTGCTGGCTCTTTGACCCATTTTAGCCTGTTTTCTGCCTCTAGTCCTGACTCTTGGGTTTTTGAACTCTGTTCATTGATTCCTATCTTAATTACTTTGGTTTTCAGAATACCACCTTGAAGTCATTTCTGCTATTATACTCACCATTCTGAAAGGATTCAGTTTTGCCTCTTGCTTTATGGTTTCAGACTTGTACGGACAAACCCAAGCCAGTTTTATGGCTGTTACTTCAGAATTTCTCAGTGGCCTACTCCAGACTGGTAGAAACTTGTCATTGTCCCCCCTTATTCCTACCAGTGTAGAGTTAGGGCAGTTTCACCCTTAAGTTTAACCTAAGAATAGCTTTTGGGGATTAATAAATCAGGAGGCCTTCGTTTCATCTGGACTCTCCTGTTCTCATTATTATGTAGAGATCAATTAAGTGTGATGATAGCATTTCTTTTCCCTCTACTCTACTTTTCCTTCTACTTGACAAAGGACTTATGAGAGTACTAAAAGCAAACTCTTTATACTAGCAATATAAGAAAATACTTAGATATATATATTTTACAAATGAATCAAAATGTCCGAAAATATTCTGTATAGATGGCATCCTCTCTTCTTCCCCCTCCTCAATTTTAACAGGAATCTGCATGACTGGGGCTGCATTCTGAACTAACATAATAAATGCATTTTGAACTAATATAACATGTTTGTCAATGCCATAAATTTGTGGGCTGATATAGGATATACATGAAGAATACATGCCCCATCTAAAGGCATTCAAGGGTAAGTTTTTATTGAAACATTGACATGATAAAAGTCTCAGTGGACCCCCAGCTACTCAGGTACCTTGAAATATAAAGGTCTATTAATTTAACACTAACCCTTAATTTTTATAATCATTGATTGAATGTAGAACAAGTTTTAAAAAACAAAAACAAAACAGACACTCAGACAAAACTAGCAATGTTTTTTTTTTTTTTTAAATTAATTAATTTATTTATTTATTTTGGGCTGTGTTGGGTCTCCGTTTCTGTGCGAGGGCCTTCTCTAGTTGTGGCAAGTGGGGGCCACTCTTCATCGCGGTGCGCGGGCCTCTCACTGTCGCGGCCTCTCTTGTTGTGGAGCACAGGCTCCAGATGCGCAGCCTCAGTAGTCGTGGCCCACGGGCCCAGCTGCTCCGCGGCATGTGGGATCCTCCCAGACCAGGGCTCGAACCCGTGTCCCCTGCATTGGCAGGCAGACTCTCAACCACTGCGCCACCAGGGAAGCCCTAGCAATGGGTTTTTAACAACACCAATACAAAACTAATCTATTTAACTATGTTGTGTTTGTAATTTGTTTACATAATTACTTATAGGCTTAACTTTAAAACCCAGTATACAGTTCATGCATCATGGTATTTTAGTTTCCATGGAGTGTTTAAAAAAAATCACAAAATAAAATCTCAACACTGAATTTTTTTTTTTTAAGTAGGGGAACTTTTTCTTTTTAAACTCTTTATTGAATTTGTTACAATACTGTTTATGTTTTTATGTTTTGTTTTTTTGGCTGCAAGCCATGTGGGATCTTGTGATCTAACTCCACGACCAGGGAAGGAACCCACACTGCCCACATTAGAAGGCAAAGTCTTAGCCACTGGACTGCCAGGGAAGTCCCAACACTGAAATTTTTAATTGGTTTCTTAGACATTATAGAACCTTCTTGTACATGGATTTTTATGGTGACATTGTTTAAGGATTTTTATTTACTGAAATTGCTTTTTAAGCATTTGGAGTCACTGTAGAGTAATTGTTAAGAGGTTATAGGCTTTAAGCTAGGCTTCCTGATATCCTGGTTCTACTTCCCTCTACCCCATATTCCATATCTGTAAGAAGAAGGTAATGCTAGTACCTAGTTTGTAGTATTGTTAAATTAAAAGAGACTATACCTGTGAAAAACCAATACCTATGTTATAGCTAGCATTTTGGTGAATGTTAACTTTTATTATTGGGAATATTTTAAAACTAAAGCTCTGCTTGTTAACAAAATTTTAAGAAATCCACTGTGCAAGATAGAAGTAACCTCGTATACTCTTCTGACAGTGCATTAATAGATAATCGTTTGCCTACACAGTATTATCTTGGAAGGACTCCTGCCAGTGTTGCTGAGGCATGTTGCATTGGCTCAGGATCCCAGTGGTTACCCAGTTAATGATGAAGGAAATTCTGTTATGGATGCATAATTAGACTTCATTATTATCCTGGTGAAGGGGTGCTGTGGAGCCTGTTGATGTGGAACTGGTTTGTACAAATCAATCAGTAATTAAGAGTATGCCCATCATTGCAATATCTAATCAGAAGGGAGTTAATATTCTCTCAGGGTATCTTGGAGATACTGAGAATTTACAGAAAGAAACAATATTGTCCAGTCTAGTTTATGTAATGAGTTTAGCTAAAATTTGGGGGAAAATTATAAATGTATGATTAAATGAGATGTTCTAAAACTACTTACATATATCCATCAGGGCTCTGAATGGGAGGCTGCATATTGTTGAAGAGTTTGACATATGGAATCAGCTAGAATTGGGTTTATCTACTCTACTATTTACTAGACTTATAAATTGGGACAATAATCAACACTTTCAGAGCCCCAGCTTTTAAGTCCTCTTAATCCATTTTACATATCTCTCACATGATTATTAAGGATATTTATAAATACAAAATGCTTAGCCCAGTGCCTAGTGCATAGTATAATTCATAGCTATTTTTATGAATAGTATTATTAGTTAACACTACTAATGTTATTTAAGGTATTTAAATAGTACTTAGAGTATTTATTTTTTTATTCCTATTCCTATTTATTCTAAGCTACGATGAGGTGCTATGACTAGAAATATGAAGGGAAAGTTTATATATAAAATTTATCCTGGCATGAATGAATTATAAATTGATACATATTTCACCCATTATCACTTTTTAAAAGAATTTTACTGAAATATAATTTGTATAATATAAAACTTACCCATTTAAAGTATGCCATTTAACGTTTTTTAATACGGTCAGAGTTATGCAGTCATCACCACAATGTAATTTTAGGACATTTCATCGCATCAGAAAGAAACCTGTACCTATTAATTGTTATTTCTCATTCTCCCTAGCCCTAGGCAACCACTAATCTACATTCTGTCTATAGATTTGCCTATGAACATTTCATATAAATAGAATCATACAACATATGGTCTTTTGTGACTGGCTTATTTTGCTTAGAGTAGTATTGTCAAGGCTTGGCCATGTATCAATGCTTTATTCCTTTTTATTGCTGAGTAATATTTCATTGTGTGACTATCACATTGTTTATCCATTCACCAGCTGATGGATATATAGGTTGTTTCCATCCTTTGACTCTTAATAATGCTGCTATGAACATTCAGGCATACACCTTTTGTAGAAGTATGTTTTCAGTTCTCTTGGGTATATATCCTAGGAGACGAATTGCTGAGTCATATATTAACTCTACACTTAACCTTTGGATAAGTTGCCAGACTGTTTTCTAAAGCAGCTGCGCCATTTTACATTCCTCTTATCAATGTGCAATTATCAATTTTAATTCACATGAACACCACTTTGAGCACTACTTTTGAAATTCATGATGAATAAAGAACCTGACATTCGGATAATTTAAGGATATCACCCATGGCTGTCCCAAAGGATAAGGTGAGGGCAGATGTCAAGATTCAAACCCAGGTCTAACTGGCTCCAAGGCCTGTCCTTTCTCCACAACCATAACAAGTCTTTAGGGGACACTGAGCGGTTGAGTTTCATTAAGAATCTCTTGGTCCTGAATTTTCTGCTTCAAGTATACCTTGTTTTCCATGATTTATGTTCCACATCTTAATAGAGCCTAGTGAAAAATACACTCATGGAAAGGCTTAAGTAGAAAACGGAAACTCACACCCTTTTAATCAATTTTGTATAAGCTGATTTCAAAGTAAAAGCAAGTACATCAGTCATTCCTAGGGCTTCATTATCCACTATTTAAAATCCCTGGTCACCCTATTGTCATTTTATTCTATGGACCTAGTGAAGTTGAAGTTTTCTGGGTCCTACCTTGCCTGCTACCCACTCTGCCCACATTTGTATCACAAGTGGTAGTTTGAGCCCAGGTATATGGAGGTAAACCAAGAGGATATCTTTGGCGACTACAGTTCTCAGGGCTAAAAACCTTTATCAGACATGATCTAAGTGCAGAAAAGATGAAATTGTCATATTGATTAAATATAAAAGCCATTCTCCAAAGGCTTTTGAAAAAGAGGATAATCTGTCATATTGCTTTCTAAATACATTTTAAAGGTATTTTGAGCAGATATATTTTGGGGTCCCTTTCTCTGAGAATGCATGCCATCTTTCTCCATATTTGGCCATAAGGTTTTTTGAGGTGTTTCCTAAAATACCTGTTTATATTACATCTATGTTTCTATTATCTTATTATCTGTGATGATAGGAGATTGAACCAGGGGTTGACCCAAACTGTGTCAAATCATGTCCCTTTCCCAGGAATTCAAAACTGGATCCCAGGGATTCCAGCTGTAATTTGGGATAAACTTGGGATAAATTTTACCAATTAGGAATTGTGGCATAACCATCTTCTTCCATGTTGTCTCAGTGCAGAAAAATAAAAAGATATAAAGTAAAATATCTGGAAAGAGGGAAGGAGGGAGGGAGGGAGATGGAGATTCTAGTTCTTCTCAAAGCCAACTCTGATGTCTGCCTTTGATGTCCAAGAGACATTTCTGACTTTATTTCCTTCCTATTTTTTCCCCTAAGCTAGACTGAGTTTCTATTACTTGCAATAAAAAAAAAAAAACAACTCCTTAGAGCCACAAAAAGAAGGAAACAATGCTTTTCTTCCTCTTCCCTCCATTTGCTGATAGGAATAGTATTTATATACATAAGATGTCATAATTCTATATACACTAATGTAACAAAGAGAAATCCTTTGTTACACTGTGTGGAAGGGTGTGTCTTTGATGGTTTATATGTTATGCTAACTAGGGGAACTGGCTACAGAATAAGCCAGGAAATCTGTATTCAACATTAGGCATTTTAAAAAAGCAACTTATCTGGATGTTGTAGTGATTTTTGTCATCTGATTGAATTTTCTTTTGCAACAGCAAAGTCCTAGCTTTTTGAAAGCCCTTTTCTCTTTTACACAGAGAAACATTTCCCGTGACCTAACAAAAAACAAAAACTCTCTTGAGAAGCATAATATTAGAGGTTTACTTTTCCAAAGCTACTGTTTTCACTATGGGCTCAAATCATATTTAACTATGCAAATTGTTCATATTTGAAGTTCACGTACACTTTCTAATAATGCACTCTCTATAGTTTTATATACTTATTTCTTATTTTTTGCTAAAAATATCACAAAAGAAAACCTCAAAAACTCGGCAGTTTGATTTTTGAGGGAAGAGGGGTTAAAGCAACTGTAAGTTTTCTGCAGATGTAACTAATTATAGTGATTGAAAGTTTCTTCTACATAAGTATATATCTGCTAACTTTGAAATATGGATGACTTTTTGTAATTGAAGTATAACTGACTGAAAATATTATATTAGTTTCAGGTGTACAACATAGTGATTCGATATTTTTATACATTACATGATCACAGTAAGTCTAATTACCATCTGTCACCATACAAAGTTATTACAGTATTATTGACTATATTGCCTATGCTGTACATTACATCCCTGTGACTTCTATAACTGGAAATTTGCACCTCTTAATCCCCTTCACCTATTTTGCTCATCCCCACCCCCATCCTCTCTGGAAACCACCAGTTTGTTCTCTGTATCTGTTTTTGTTATGTTTGTTCATTTGTTTTTTAGATTCCACGTAAGTCAGACAGAGAAAGACAATTACCATATGATTTCACTTACCATAATACCCTCTAGGTCCAACCATATGCAAATGGGAAGATTTTATTCTTATTTATGGCTGAGAGATATTCCATTGTATATATGTTTACCACATCTTTTTTATCTATTTATCAATGGGCATGTAGGTTGCTTCCATACCCTGGCCATTGTAAATAATGCTCCAATGAACATAAGTGTGCCTACATCTTTTTGAATCAGTGTTTTTGTTTTCTTTGGAAAAATACCCAGAAGTAGAATTGCTGGATTATATGGTAGTTCTATTTTTAATTTTTTGAAGAACCTCCCTACTATTTTCCATAGTGGCTGCACCAATTTACATTCCCTCCAACAGTGCACAAAAGTTCCCTTTTTTCCACATCATCATCATATTTCTTTTTGATGGGAGGTGATATCTCATTATGGTTTTGATTTGCATTTCCCTGATGAATTAGTGATGTTGAACACTTTTTCACATGTCTGTTGGTCATATGTATGTTTTCTTTGGAAAAATGTCTATTCAAGTCCTTAGCCCATTTTTTTAATTAGATTGTTTAGGGGTTTTTTTGATAGTTGTATGAGTTTTTTTTATATATTTTGGATATTAACCTCTTATCAGACACATCATTTGCAAATATCTTCCCTCATTCATTCGATCACCCTTTCATTTTGTTGATGATTTCCTTTGCTGTGCAAAAGTTCTTTAGTTTTGTGTAGTCCCATTTGTTTGTTTATACTTTTGTTTCTCTTGCCTGAGGAAACAGACCCCCCCCCAATTAGATCTATAAATAAAAACTCTAGGACTGTCATAGAGCTTACTCTCTGTTTTTCTTCTAGGAGTTCTATGGTTTCAGGTCTTATGATTAAGTCTTCAATTCATTTTGAGTTTGTTTTTGTATACGGTATAAGAAAGTGATCTAGTTTTATTCTTTTGCCTGTAGCTGTCCAGTTTTCCCAACACTGTTTATTGAAGAGACTGTCTTTTCCTCACTGCATATTCTTGCCTCCTTTGTCATATATTAATTGACAATATAAGCACAGGTTTATTTCTGAGTGCTCTATTCAGTTCCATTGAGCTACATGTCCATTTTTGTACTGGTACCATATAGTTCAATTACTATAGCTTTGTAATAGTCTGAAGTCAGGGAATGTGATACCTCCAGCTTAATTCTTCTTCCTCAAGAATGCTTTGGCTATTTGGGGTCGTTTGTAGAGGCATACAAATTTTAGGATTATTTGTTCTAGTTTTGTGAAAAATGCTATGGGTATTTTGATCGACATTGCACTGAATCTGTAGATTTCTTTGGTAGTATGGATACCTTAACAGTATCCTTCCAATCCATGAGCATAGTTTATCTTTCCATTTATTTGTGTCATCTTAATTTTCTTTCATCATTGTGTTAGTTTTCAGGATATAGGTCCTTCATCTCCTTGGTTAAATTTATTCCTAGGTATTCTTTTTGATGCAATGGTAAATGGAATTTTTTTCTCAATTTCTTTCTGATAGTTTATCATTAGTGTATAGAAATGCAGCAGATTTCTGTATATTGATTTGTACCCTGAAACTTTACTGATTTAATTTATTCTAATGTTTTTTTTTGTGGAGTCTTTAGGTTTTCTATATATAATATCATGTTATCTGCAAATAGCAAAAGGTTTATTCCTTCCTTTCCAATGTAGATGCCTTTTATCTGTTTTTCTTGTCTGATTGCTATGGCTAGGACTTCCAATATTATGTTGAATAAAAGTGAGAGTGGGCATTTGTTCCTGATCTTAAAGAAGAAGCTTTCAGCTTTTCACTATTGAGTATAATGTTACCTATGGGCTTGTCATATATGGCCTTCATTATGTTGAGGTATGTTCCCTCCATACCCACTAAAGAGAGGTTTTATCATAAATGGATGTTGAATTTTGTTAAATGCTTTTTTGGCATCTATTAATGATCATATGATTTTTATTTATTTTGTTAACATGGTTACTACACTGACTAATTTGTGGATGTTGATTCATCCTTGCATCCCTGGAATTAATTCCATTTAATCATGGTATATGATCCTTTTAATGTCTTGTTTAATTTGGTTTAATATTTTGAGGATTTTTACATTTATGTTCATCAGAAATTGACCTGTAATTTTCTTTTTTGTAGTATCTTTATCTGGTTTTGGTATCACAGTAATGCTGGTCTCATTGAATGAGTTTGGAATTATTTCTTCCTCTTCACATTTTTTGGGAATAGTTTGAGAATAGGTATTAACTTTTAAATGTTTCACAGAATTCCACTGTGAAGCCACTGATCCTGGACTTCTGTTTGTTGGGAGTTTTTTGATTACTGATTGCATATCATTACTAGTAAATGATCTGTTCAGATTTTCTATTTCTCCCTGATTCAGTCTTGGAAGAAGGTGTTTCTAAGGAATTTGTCCATTTCTTCTAGGTTATCCAATTTGTTGGCATATATTTTTTTGTAGTAATCTCTTATGATTATATTTCTGTGTTGTCTGTCGTACCTTCTTCCTTTTGAGTCTAACCAAAGGTTTATCAATATTATTTTTGCAGAAAAACAGCTCTTAGTTTCACGGATCTTTTCTATTTTTTTGTCTCTATTTCATCTATTTCTTGTTGGATCTTTATTTCCTTTTTCTACTAACTTTGGGCTTTTTTCTCTAGTTCCTTTAGGTGTCATGTTACATTATTTGAGGGTTTTCTTATGTTTTTGAGGTAGGCCTGTAATGCTATGTACCTCCCTCTTAGAACTGCTTTTGCTCTGTCCTGTAGATTTTGGAAAGTTATTTTCATTTTTATTTGTTTCATGGTTTCTTGTTTTCCTTTTAGATTTCTTTGACCCATTGTTTAGTAATATGTTGTTTAGTCTCCATGTGTTTGTGTTTTCTCCAAATTTATTTGGAGAAACTGAAATTTATTTCTAGTTAAATACCTTTGTGGTCAGACAAGATGCTTGGTATGACTTCAGTCTTCTTAAATTTGTTGACTGAATTTGTGGCCTAACATGTGGTCTATCCTGGAGAATGTTCCATGTGCACTTGAAAAGAATGTGTATTCTGCAGTTTGGGGATGAAATGTTTTGTATAAAGTCTAGCTGGTCAGATGTGTCATTGAAGGCCAGTGTTTCCTTATTGATTTTCTGTCTGGATGATATGTACTTTGATATGAGTGGGGTATTGAAGTCCTTTACCATTATTGTTTTACTCTGAATTTTTCCCTTTATAACTTTAATATTTCCTTCCTATATTAGGTGCTTATATGTTGGGTTCATAAATATTCACAAATGTTACATCATCTTTTTTGAATTGACCCCTTTGTCATTATGTAATATCCTTCTTTATCTTTTGTTACAGTCTTTGTTTCAAAGTCTATTTTGTCTGACTGTTGCTACCCCAGCTTTCTTTTTGTTTCCATTTTCATGGAGTATTTTTCCATTGCTTCACTTTGTCTCTGTGTGTTTTTATATCTGAAGTGGGTCTCTTCTGGGCAGTGTATAGATGGGCCTTTGAGTTTTGTTTTTGTTTTTAAATTCATTTAGCCACTCTTTTTTTTTTGATTGGAGTATTTAGTCCATTGACATTAAATGATTTGTGATAGGTATGTACTTATTGCAATTTTTAAAATTGTTTTGGGGTTGCTTTTTGTCCTTCATCTCCCTTCCCTTTCTTCTTCCCTTGGTCTTCCTCTGTGGTTTGATTTTTCTTTCTTTCTTTCTTTCTTTTTTTGGTGGTTACCATGAGATAGATATATCTATTGATAGATATAGCAGTTTATTTTAAGCTAATAGTCACTTAAGTTTGAATGCATTATAAAAGCACTACCTTTTTACTCTCCCCAGCATGTTTTGTTTTTAATGTTGTATTTTACATCTTTTTATTTTGTGTATTCCTTAACTACTTATTATGTTATACTTGATTTTACTACTTTTGTCTTAACTTTTATACTAGGTTATTAAGTGGCTGGTCCACTGCCTTAACTGTATAGTTGCCTTCACCAGTGAGAATTTTTTCTTTCATATATTTTCTTAATTCTAGTTATAGCCTTTTTTTTTTTTTTTTTTTGCTTAAAGAAGACCCTTTAACATTTCTTGTAATGCTGATTTAGTGGTGATGAACTCCTTTAGTTTTTTCTTGTCTAAGGAAATCTTTATCTCTCCTTCAATCCTGAATGATAACCTTGCCAAGTAGAGTATTCTTGGTTGTAAGGTTGGTTTTTTTGTTTGTTTGTTTTGTTTTAATGTATTCATCACTTTAAATATGTTCTGATACCCTTCTGGCCTGCAAAGTTTCTGCTGAAATATCAGTTGATAGTCTTTTGGGGTTTCCCTATGTGATTGTTTTTCTTTTGCTGTATTTAAAATTCTCTTTAACTTTTTCCATTTTAATTATACTATGTCTTGGTGTGTATCTCTTTGGGTTCACTTTTTTTATATAAATTTATTTTCAGCTGGTTTGGGTCTTCTTTGCTGTGCATGGACTTTCTCTAGTTGCGGTGAGTGGGGCTACTCTTCGTTACAGTACGCGGGCTTCTCATTGCAGTGGCTTCTCTTGTAGTGGAGCATAGGCTCTAGGTGCGCAGGCTTCAGTAGGTGTGGCTCGCAGGCTCTAGAGTGCAGGCTCAGTAGTTGTGGCACACGGCCTTAGTCGCTCCGAGGCATGTGTGATCTTCCCAGACCAGGGCTCGAACCTGTGTCCTCTGCATTGGTAGGCGGGTTCTTAACCACTGCACCAGCAGGGAAACCCTTTGGGTTCACTTTTGTTTGGAAGTTTCTGCTTCCTGAGCTGTATCTGCTTCTGTCTCCAGGTTAGTTTTCAGCCATTATTTCTTCAAATAAGTTTGTTGCCCCTTTATCTTTCTCCTTCTGGGACCCCTATAATGGGAATATTGGTACACTTGATATTGTCCCAGAAGTCCCTTAAACTATCCTCATTTTTAAATGTCCATTTTTTCCTTACTGACTGGGTGATCTCCTCTCCTCTGTCTTCTAGATCACTCATCTGTTCTTCTGCATCATCTAATCTACTGTTGATTCCTTTAGTGTGTTTTTTTCATTTTAGTTATTGTATTCTTCTGATCTGATTGGTTCTTCTTTATATTTTCTCTTTGTTGACGTTTTCATTGTGTTCCTCCTTTTTCCTCGTGAGTTCAGTTAGCATCTTTGTAACTATTACTGTATTACTTTGAACTCTTTTAGCAGGTTATTTACTTATCTCCATTTCATTAGGGTTTTTTTTTTCCCCCTGAGGTTTTACCTTGTTCTATTATTTGGAACATATTCTTATATTTCCTCATTTTGTTTGAGTTTTGGTGTTTGTTTCTATGAATTAAGCAAAACAGCTACCTCTCTCCTGGTCTTGAAAGTGTGGCCTTGTGTAGGAGTGTCCCCTGTGTTAGACTGTGTGCTGGCTGGCTGGAGCTGGAACAGATGCATGGCAGTGGGTCTCAGGGTGTACCACACCAGGGCCAACCTGGTGGAATGACTGGAGCTGGAGTGGGCCTAGCATGCCAAGGCTGCCTTGGGAAGACAACTGTTATTGATGGGGTCCAGGGACCTGGGTTGTTTCTGTTGCCAGAAACAATTTAGCTATAATATTAGACATACACAATGACCATGAAATTCCATTCTCTTTTAACAGACTCCAGTGTTTGATTTTGGGAGAAGGATATAACTGATAAATCATATTATGTTCTTAGCATTACCCCTAATGGTGGTCCTAGAGCAGTTGACCTCACACCCTACAAACACTTTTGTTCCTCCCATTTCAGTCCTTGATCCTCTCTTTATATACTCTTTTTCTAGATGAGTTTATTCATTTGCATGAGTTTAAATATAACCCATATACTGTTATTTCCCAATTATTTTCTTTATGCTCAGACTCTTCTGAGCTTGAAGTACATATATTCAACCACCTACTAGACATCTCTGTATGGAAGTCTAAAAAAATTTAACAAAATTAACATATCCAAAACTGAACTTTTGATTCCCAACTCCACCACCAAAATGTTGTTTCTCCCACTACCACTTTGGTATCCTCTTCAGCAATTTTTTTTTAAACGTGCCAGGTTCTTTCATGCCTTAATCATCTTTCACACGTCTACAGTGCAGTGCCAGCTATTCTCTGGTTCTTTCTTAAAATTCAAGGTTAGTTTTTTTTTTTTTTACTGTACGTGGGCCTCTCACTGCCATGGCCTCTCCCACTGTGGAGCACAGGCTCTGGACGTGCAGGCTCAGCAGCCATGGCTCACAGACCTAGCCATTCCGTGGCATGTGGGATCCTCCCGGACCAGGGCATGAACCCGTGTCCCTTGCATCGGCAGGCGGACTCTCAACCACTATGCTACCAGAGAAGCCCCAAGGTTAGTTTTAATGTCACCTCCTCAAAGAGATCTTTCCTGATTACTCAGTATAATGATGTAGATTTATCTCTGAATGTCTCTATCTCAGTACTCTCTTTCACAGAATTTGTTATAAGTTTTAAATATTTCATCAGTTGCTTTTTAAAAAATATTTATTGGAATATTATTGCTTCACAATACAGTGTTAATTTCTGTTGTACAACAAAGTGACTCAGTCATATGCATACACATGTCCACATAGCCCCTCCCTCTTGGTAGGCGAGTCAGAGTGCCTGGAATATGTTCCTACCTGTACTATTGAGGTAGAGGGGGAGCACAAAAAAATGGTGCTCTCTGGTGCCTCCAGCTCTGGAGAGAGTTCCAGAAGTTCCCTGCCCATTTGGCAGATGTATGAGGTTAGTAAATGGATTTCCTTCATGTATAGTCTAGGTGTCATTTAAGCTGCTGGGTTTTTTTGTTTGTTTGTTTGTTTTTTGGGGGTTTTGGTAGTTTTTGTTTGTTTGCCTATTTTGTGAGCCCCAGGGCAGGTAAGTCTGCACAAAAACCACTCAGAAATATCCCTCCCTAATGCAGCTTGCTGTGTCAGGGGTGGGTTTTTGTGGAAACCATGTCTCCATCTCTCTGTGGTTCCTCTATCATTTATTGTGCAGAAACTGTTCCATCATCCCTCAGTTCTTTTCTCAGGAGGAAGTGCTCTATCTGTAGGTTTAGAGTCAGCATGTCTTTGGGAGGAGGTGAGTTCAGGGTCTTCCTATACTACTATCTTGGACCAGAACTTTGCCTTTTGTTTTTGAAACACAGAACACATATAGACTGTCAGTATAATACTAAGTAAAATACAGACTGAGAAATTTAATTGGGAAAAATCAAGTTAGAATGCTTATTATTTATTAAAAGCACATTTTGAGGAATTAAAAGAAGATGTAGGAATAAACACATATTTAATTTCACTTTTACAAACTTCCAGTCAGGCATTGGTTTAGAAAATATGTATTTGGTATGAATTTTCTCCATAATACTCAAGTTTATAAACTAATAAAACTAAAAAAAAAAAAACTTTTAAATTGAACTGAATCTGACTCCAAGTTCCAAGTCATCAGGGTTGTGCACTGCCTAATATGAAACACTATATGGGGAGAAACTTCTACAGAGTTTGTAAGTCCCCAAATTAGGACTCTGATTTTCAGTACACTGGGGGCAGGGGTGAATTATCATCCTTCTGTGCAAACGGTGGACAGGGACTTTTCACCAAGATTTCTAAAGCCAAGTGGATAGTGTCCAGATTCCTTAGGCACATCTTGGAAGCAATTTACATCTAGAGAGTTGTGGGTAAATGGGAACCATTTGTTGTCACTTACAGAAAATTTCAAGGCCCCATTATCATTCCAGACTGGAAAATACTCACAAGCTTTCTCCTTGGTTGGGTCACTTTTATTTCGAGAACTGCCAGAAGTAGTGTCTCTTTCTGAATGTGTCTCCAACTTCCAAATAATCCTGGTGGTGGCTTGTATCAGTCAGGCTCACTCAGCTGTAAGACACAAGACCCAAACTCATTGAAGCACATAAAGGGAACTTATTGCCTTAAAAATGGGAACTGCCTAGGATACACTGTTGCCCTTACACCCTTGTTTTCTCCCTCTGTTTTCATTTCCATCAGCCTATAAATATTAGCTATCCTGTATCTTAAAGATACTTCCTTGACTTGAAGTCTTGTTTTCTCCATTTCCTTAACATACAGCCTCCAATTAGTGGAGTGACCTCAACCCTACACTGAGATTGCTCTTGTCAGGTTTCCTATGCTTCTAAATCTATCATACTTCTCTTTCTTGGTGTTTAGCAGTATTGGTTAAAATGGGACCATTTTCTCCTTTTGGGGCACATTTTTTCTGTTGGATTTTATAATAATATCCTAAACTGACTTTCTCACTGGCCACTGCATTTAAGTTTATTTTGATTGTTCTTTTATTTCATCTTTATAATATTGTAATACTGCAGGCTTAATTCTTGGACTTCATTTTCCTATGTTATTTCATTCATACTCATGTTCATAAATATACATAAATATATATTTAGATCCTGAATATATGTATACTTAACACTGACTTACACTGCAACTTCAGGCTTGCTAATCATATTTGATTCCCTATTTGATATCTCTACATGGTTGTTTAATAGGCACTTCAAATTTAACAAGAACAAAATTTTATTTCCTTTTGCATTATCACAAATGACTTAGTTGTCAATATGATTCAAAGAAAATATAAATCTTAATCATCAATAAAGGTTGGTTTTGAGTAAGAATGTATAGAAGAATGAAGCAGTACTAGATGCTGCACTGATATCTGGGGTGCCTTACAACGTCATAGGCATCTTCCTAAATATTCTTTTCCAAGTTGAATATATTTTGATATTTTGGTTTTGCAGAGATTGAGCACTGCTCCATAATTTATAAGCCATTTACGGGAGCCACTGAGCTATGGAGACTCAGTATCTATACTTGCCAGTATGAGTAACTTTCATTCCTCATTGTAGCTGTGCTCCATAAATCCAGAAATTTCAGGTTTATAGATTTTTTAAAAATAACAACTGAGACCTTTGATTCTTAAATAGGGTTCCACAGAACCTTGGTATTACACAAGAAAGTGAGATTTAAAAAATCATTTGAGGGCTTCCCTGGTGACACAGTGGTTGAGAGTCCGTCTGCCTATGCAGGGGACACACGAGTTCATGCCCCAGTCTGGGAAGATCCCACATGCCGTGGAGCAGCTGGGCCTGTAAGCCATGGCCGCTGAGTCTGCGCATCCGGAGCCTGTGCTCTGCAACGGGAGAGGCCACTACAGTGAGAGGTCCGTGTACCGCAAAAAAAAAAAAAAAAAAGTCATTTGAGTTGAACACATCATGTGATATCAACACTCATGGTGATGGACATGAGCAAGTTTATTAGTGGTCTTTCTGTACCATATGACAGTGCACAGTAGCACCATTCTCATTTAGTCTAGTCTCATTCTTTTGACACAAGATTGAGGAGGCCATTCATGATTGGTGAGCACTGAATTGCATGGAGATGATGAGCTGATATCAGCCTATCACTCACAAATTACTTCACAGGGTCTACCCTTATGTACTGCAGACAGACTAAAAGAAGTAAACAAACTTGGCTGTAATAGAAAATTGGAAGGACATTCTAAAGAAGGAATGTTTTGCTTCATGACTTATTACCTGCCCCCCCCCCACTTTCTGTTAGGAATATTGTGTTTAAAAAAAATTCAACTAAATAAATGTAAAGATCTAATTGTCTTTATTCAGTTATTCATGAATTAGGCAGTATCCCATCTAGTAAATAGGTTTCTGAGGAGCTGTACAAAATGGAAGGCTTTTATTGAAACAAGGCAGGACAAGATGATTATTAGCAAAAGACAGGATTGTCGCAGGCAAGGTTACCTCGCTAGTGCTGACCATAGGGAGCGGTTGAAACTGCAATTAAGTCTTGTTTTGCTATGCTAGGGGAAAGTGGTTCCTCTTGGGTCTGGTTTCTTTTTTTCTTCTTTTTAAAAAATCCCTCCTTTTGATCAAAATTTCAGCCTGAGAGATATGATAAATTTAAGGCATTAGCACCATTCTTAGCTATTACTCAGTAGTTTCCTCAGCTTTCTTGATCTTTGTTGTTGCATCCACAGAGCATGACGTTTTTCCTTAAGCCCTGTGACATTCACGGGTGAAAGTTTCAGGTTCATAATCCTTAAGTCTGTCATTCTCTTTGCTTCTTTTCTGATATCCCAGTCTTAGGGAGATCATTTGTTTGGTGGTTAGCAGCTGAGGACATGCGTTTAAAGCTTTTTAGCGAATACAATGCAACAGGGAGATTATAAGAAGAATAATTCCCAATGTTTAGAGTGCACTTTGGAGTCATGGTCACCAAGACCCAAACCCATCAAAGCCCACACTGAAGGAGTCACCATTTTAAGCCAAGTGGCTTGCTCAGTGATTTTACATAACTGAATTTCAATTTTCCTAGAAGTGTTGATTCAGGTACACAGTGGGGGGGTTGCCACAGTGCAGACACCTACATGCCCAACTGAAAAATAATCAAGGGCTATCCTATTATCAAGTACAACCTTGGCCAGAGAGTCTAAGGATCTTTGCTGGGCAGCTAATGTCTTAACAATGGAATCTGCAAATATCTAAGTGTTATGGAAAGGTTTCTGATCATATTCTCATTTATACTGACATTTACTTCTAACTAGGAAATGGATCATTAAACAGGGATTGCTGCATTTACCCATTCAGGTCAAGGGTCAGTCATGTTTTTAGTGCACGTGCAAAGAGAATCTCCTATCCTGAAACAGTCATTCTAAATGCCTTGCAAAGATGGGTACTGCTGGTGAGATCGCTTGTGGGGTGGGGAGTCTGGTCCAGATGGTTAGATAGGAATCTTTGATAAATCCAGCAGTCTAAACGTTTACCCCCATAGCAATGGCCTAGAAGATACAGATGAGGGTGTTATCTTTCCAGGTCAATGCCAGAGTAAAGGAAAGAAAAAGGAGGAGAAAGGGTTTCATGTTTAAGGTATGAAGTCTGAATTCATTGTCTAGGGTGGAAGCAGTCTACCTTGATGTCAGCTACTTCCCCTTTAATTTGATTCAGAGGTCTCCAGCATTTGTATAGGATCAGGTGTCAGCTGGGCTCTTCTGCAGTTGTGAGGTGTATATCCAAGGTTCCAGTCCCTCAAATTTGATTGCCATTTGGGTAGTGAGAAGAATGCCGTATGGTCCCTACCAAGGAGACATAAGGGCAGTTTGTGTTCTTAGTGATTCCAAATCAGAAGGGTGAGAGAAAATTGGAAGTGTTAGTGAGTTGTAGCCAGGTATTTGAGTAAACTGGAAGAATTTGGGATCCTTCTTTTCCATTAATTCTCTTGACCTTGTCTGATTGAGGGTGATAGGAACAGTGATAATTCCAAGAAGTTTGCAAGGTTTTCATTAAGGCTCATATGATGTGTTCAGTGAAGTGGGTGGCTAGATCACTGGTTATTGTGAAAGGTATACCTCAAATGGGAAACACATTTTCTAACTTCCTTTGCCACTGTGAGGGAATCAGCCTTGCGATAGGGGAAGGCTTCAGCCCATCCAGAAGACATATATACAGTAACAAGAGCATATTGGTAACTCACATTAAGTGGCAGTTGAATGAAGTGTTTAAAGGGTCCAGAGGGGGGAGGTCTGAGGCCTCTGGGGACAAAAATACATTTTCTTAGATGCACTATAGTGTGTAAAGATATGTGAAGACTGAAAATGGGGTTTCCGAGGGAGCTGGGAAAGACCAAGTGTCTGTGTTGGGGTTCCTATAATTTATATATCATTTAGAATATATATAATTTATTTATCATTTATCCATCTTAGCTTCTGATTCAGGAACACATTGTTGACATGTTATATGGACATCAGGATGGCAAAAATATGGCAATGAGAGGTTATTTTTAGCAGAAGCAGAATGGAACTAATCCAAATGTGTCACAATCTTTGTAGATTCTGTTGCTGCTGCCTTTGCATGAAAGTCATTTAGGGCTGATATTCAGTTTCAGTCCTTTTGATGTGAACCTTAGTTTTGATGACAGCAGATCCAGGTGACATAGTTTTGAGGAAAGCTTAGCTTTTTAAATGTCAAGAGTACCAATTTAAGTAACCAAAAACCTAATAAACATGGACAGCTATTTTGGCAAAACACAGGATTCTTGTTTCCTAAGCATACTACTTTAAAAGGCAAAGAAAATCTTACATAATCTCTTACCAAGAGCAGACCAATAGTCCAATAAAGCGTTGTTCTTTTAGCAGATGAAAGAAAATTGTTTGTTTTATGTAAGTACACTATTGATATTAAAGCTCATTCTTAAAACTCCCACAGTAACAATTCAATTTTAGCCAACTTGATTATCCAAGATTTCTTTTTTTCTTCCCAACTTTCTTGGTCCCTAGTTTATCCCTTATTTTCTTCTTTCCTATTCTGAAATAATCAAAAGTTTTAGTTCAGATAAGATTACTCTCATGTCCTTTAACAAGAACTCATCTCCATACCTCATACCTTTTCTTGGCCAAAAAACACATCCTACTTTTCTTGTATACAGAGTTGTAGTGGCTTTAATACATATATTAATTAGAATTCCTAAACCTTAGAAACATTGTCTAGTGAAAACTGAGAAATAACTACTGTGAACTATACATCATACTAGCTTTTTTTTTTTTAGACTGGCAAATTTATTTCTAGAAACATGCTTTATCACAGTACAATTATTGAATATTACATAAATTGTCTATTAGTAGACATGTTTTATTTTTATTTTCTTTGCAATAAATAGCCAAAAGTAGTTAAATCTATGATCAGTAATTAATATTTCACCATAGTTTATTTGGAAATGATCTAGATATTTAATAAATTTCTATCATATAATTTAACTTAGTAACTAGAATGAACTATTTAGTTTGGTAACTAAATTTTGTTACAAAAAGACTTTGGAAGCAGTTTTTTTTTTTTTTTTTTTTTTTTTTGAAAATGCCCTTTATTGCATAGGACGTTCCTATTGTCATATGATGTTAGACTGAGTGCCGGTCCCTTCATCCTCCTTCAGACCATGGCATTCTGTCTGCTACTATCCCGAGGGCCCTTTCTTCTCCCTCTTCCAAGGCCACACCGTCTCCAGGATCTTCTGTCCCATGAATCTCAGTTGCTGTGTGGAACTCAAAAGAGAGAAAAGACCCTGCCTGCGGGGTCTCTTCGGGCTGGGGCCTTCTAGCTTCTCTTCCTCATCCTCCTCGTCCTCCTCGTCCTCAGAGGTGGTCTCGGGTTCCACACTGCCCTCCTCCTCAGGGGTGCTCTCGAATTCCACGTTGTCCATCCACTGGGCGATGTTGAGATGAAAGAAACGGCAGCCGAAGCCCTCCAGGACGCCGCCCTTCACGTGCTGCTGGAGGATCTCCAAGGTGTGGAAGACCCGGCAGCAGGCCATGCACCAGAAGCCGGTCTCCATGGTCACCATCCAGGCCGGTGTCTTGGCCCTGGGTGTCTCCTGGACTGCAGGTGACCCTGATGGGCTGCCTGGCTCTGCCCTTTCCTCATACTCTTTCTCCTCCCCAGTGGGCTCACTGTCAGACAGGAGGCTTTCGGTGAACACATCAGAGGGGTAAGTGCCTACTGTGCACGCATCCTCAGGAAGGGTCACTTCTTCTATCGTCAGCTGCTTTTCAGGCAACTCCAAGGGTTTCTTTGTCTTCCAGGAGACAGCTACACCCTTGTTCACTTGTACCTGCATGTAGTATATTTTCATGCCCCTTTCCTCTTTGTCTGGGTGCAGATAGTGCTTACAGGGTGAAGAGGGTGAGGAGGAGACACAGTGTGATGGGGGAGCAGTCTCCCCTTTTTCCTGAACCTGGGCTAGGGGTGCTTTAGGCTGGGCAGTGTCTCGATGTGATCTCCGGATTCCAGCGTAGATGAGCTTGCGTGGAGAAGAAGCACAGGAGAAGTATGTAGAGGCAGAGGAGACCTCCCCTGCCTCTGGGCTGTGGCCTTTGGCCACCACAGTGGATCCAAGCTGAGGGGGATCCTCTTGTGACTTCGAGATTCCTCCTCCCTTCTCGGCAGTTTCCTGGGACTCTTCATTTTCCAGATGTTTCCTCTTTTGTTGCCGTTTCATCGTACCAACTAGAAGTCTCCCTTAGAAGATGCCTCAAGAGATGTCCAACTCCTCCTCTTCCCTACAGGTTGGCCCTTGTTGGCTCTTGGGCAATCCGTTGAAATGATTCAATACAAATAAAAATAGTCAAGTCTCCTAAATGGCTGAAAAACTTGTACCACTTATTGAACCAGCAGTGCTGCCTAGTGCTCACCAGGGCTGTTAAGTTTCCAAGGTTGCCAGGCGCACAGCAGGATTCTGTGACCTCAATGATGACATCGGAGCATTCTGTTGACCTAGGTACAGCACAGTCTCTGCAATAGCACAGGCCCCGTTTTCAAGAACAATCCCTGTTTCCCAGCCGAACCTTTCCCATGAAAGGGAAAGGTTCATACCACATCTATTATAAATTGTATCATACCATATCTATTATAAAATGAACATTTTGATTGGAGATCTTTTAATGTCTTATATAGAGATTTAATATTAATATTTTAAATGGTCTCCAGTTTCCCTGTGGATTATTGACATTTTAAACTCTGCACTTCAATTTTCCCTCAATACCTGTAATTTTGTCATGGCTATTTCTGTACTTAAAGATGAGTAACTATATAATTGATTTCTTCATTTTTTCCCATCTCTTTCCAAGGTACTGAGTTTGATTGTATCTTACGAATTAGTGAAAAATGCTAGTCCTTGAGTCAGGACATTGGGCCCTTTACCAAGTAACTCAACCTGTCTGGGCTTCAGCTTCTGTCTGTGCGATCGAGAGGCTTGGCCTAGCTGACTTTTCAAATGCTGTGTTTCTTTGATTCACTCTCACTTACTGATCTGCTACTTAAGAAGAGGGCCTGTTCTCATAAAGTAAGAACAGGCGTTTTTTAATCCTTGGGTTGGGCGGAGTTTAAGTGGTCGTACTCAGTTTGTTAGTTATATTTACTTTTACGTATGCTTAGCTCTAAATAATTTATATGGCTCTTGTGACTATTTTTAGATCTTCTTTTTTTCTTATTTTCTTTATTTATTTATTTTATTTTATTTTTTTATTTTTTTAAAATTTTTTGCCTTATAACAAATTTAATCAGTTATACATATACATATGTTTCCATATCCCCTCCCTTTTGCGTCTCCCTCCCACCCTCCCTATCCCACCCCTCCAGGCGGTCACAAAGCACCGAGCTGATCTCCCTGTGCTATGCGGCTGCTTCCCACTAGCTATCTACCTTACGTTTGGTAGTGTATATATGTCCATGCTGCTCTTTCACTTTGTCACAGCTTACTCTTCCCCCTCCCCATATCCTCAAGTCCATTCTCTAGTAGGTCTGTGTCTTTATTCCTGTCTTACCCCTCTGTTCTTCATGACATTTTTTTTTCTTAAATTCCATATATATGTGTTAGCATACAGTATTTGTCTTTCTCTTTCTGACTTACTTCACTCTGTATGACAGACTCTAGGTCTATCCACCTCATTACAAATAGCTCAATTTCATTTCTTTTTATGGCTGAGTAATATTCCATTGTATATATGTGCCACATCTTCTTTATCCATTCATCCGATGATGGACACTTAGGTTGTTTCCATCTCCGGGCTATTGTAAATAGGGCTGCTATGAACATTTTGGTACATGTCTCTTTTTGAATTATGGTTTTCTCAGGGTATATGCCCAGTAGTGGGATTGCTGGGTCATATGGTAGTTCTATTTGTAGTTTTTTTAAGGAACCTACGTACCGTTCTCCATAGTGGCTGTACCAATTCACATTCCCACCAGCAGTGCAAGAGTGTTCCCTTTTTTCCACACCCTCTCCAGCATTTATTGTTTCTAGATTTTTTGATGATGGCCATTCTGACTGGTGTGAGATGATATCTCATTGTAGTTTTGATTTGCATTTCTCTAATGAGTAAAGATGTTGAGCATCCTTTCATGTGTTTGTTGGCAGTCTGTATATCTTCTGTGGAGAAATGTCTATTTAGGTTGGAAGCAGTTTTTGAGTATACATACCATTAAATATAATTGTTGCCAAAAAGTTTATCTCTAAACGCTTATCTCACTTCCATCTAAATCATTGGTTCCCAACAATTATATTTAGATTATCCTCAAACTTCATGAGACAGTAGACAAAATTAGCCATCATTCTAAGCTGTTATTTGATGACAAATTTCACAACAGAGATAATCATAAATTTGACTCATAAACCAGGGCAGAATAAAAGTTTATCTGCATTATATTTAATGTCGATAACTTTAAACACATGACTATTTTAACTAAACCAATAAACTTAAATTACTGAAGATTATCCCAGATCACATGAACTTGGAAAGCCTTTGGGTTAATTTCTGTTGTATTTCTGAGAACTTTAGAATGATCAATCCTTACAAAAGCTTGCCTTCAAAACATCTAAACATAGAGCTTTTTTTTTTTTTTTTTTTTTTTCCAAATTTTGGCAATACCATCTGGAAATAGAAAAACATACATCTACAACATAGTGTATTTATATGGACACATACAAACATATAGACACAGAGACATTATAAGTACTAATATTTGTGGAGATCTGTAAGATTTCTCGCTAGCCTAATTTCTAAATACCTCTTTTTCTTCTGTTGAGAACCTTCTCCCCAAAGTTTGCATTTCAAAGAATTGCTATTAGGTTCTAGAGAAGATGGGGTTGGGAAAACGACATCACAAAGGCACAGGTTAAGTGCAGGACAATTCTGTTTCCTGTCTTGATCTTTTCAAGCACTATAAGGGAAATAGGTGAAGTTTGATGTACTGGCAAAAAAAAGAGAGAGGTGCAGGTGAACTTGGAACTTCTAAGATCTGCAGATTTTCAAGACAGTTTCCAATTCTTCAAGTAATGGGGTTTAGCTTTGGTTTTAGATACACTTTATCTTTTTAACTTTTTGTTAGCCTTCTAAAATCTTTCAGTGATGCATTTTGGAGGCTTCTGTGTACTAATTAAAATAGGTATCCCGTTCTATTTGTTTGTATTCTGTTTGTTTGATTTGGGCGCTCTTGCTTTTAAGTGCACTTCTTAATTCTTATCTATTTGGAATGGTCCCCATGATGGCCATGGTAATTTCCCCTGAGGGCTCACAGCAGTTTGGTAGGTCCCTAGCTGCAAATGGAGTTCAACCGATCTAGCCATATCTAGCCACAAATGGGGTGCAACTTACATTTCTATTCGTCCATACTTTAGAGCTTCCAACCTGACAACTACCAAGCTAGGCTCTCAGGACACAAAGCAAGCTTAGTAAGATAATGCCATTTTTGTAAATATCTACAGCTTCTGGGATCAGAGTTCACAGACATAAAATAAGCAGACGTGTAGGAAGGTGGCACCTTTATACACTTTGGGTATAAAGGGTTCCGTTTAAATAAAATCTTATTCACCTAAGGCCTCTCACTGGACGCAGTTCAGCCTAAATCAGACCCAGTCTGGTTTTTAAATTGGACTTAATCTAATCCCAGATCCCGTCCCATTTTTAAGTCAGACCCAATCCCACTCCAGCTTGTAGCCATCAACAATTCCCAGCATGGAATCTGGGGAAGGTTCCAAACAAATGGGAAACTACAGGGGAAACTGCAGACTAAACTACTAGCAGTTCCCAGTGTGAAATCTGGTGACAGAACCAAGAGCTGGGGTTTCCCACTCAAAAACCTGGAAATTGCATTTTGACAGGCTAGTTTGCTGTCCTGGGGTTAAGTAGTTCCTCCTTGGTCCTGTAGTTTCTTCCTTTCTTCTTCTTTTTCTTTTCTTTTTTTTCTTTTTTTTTTTTAATTGCAAAACCTGGATCATGCAAGTTCGAAAATTATTTTTTATAAATTTTTATTTTGTATTTGGTTTTCTCATTTACTTATTATGCCTGTCTTATATTATTGGCTTTTTATTTTACAGATACATTCGGTGACCCAATGTGGTGTATTTTTTTTTTTTTTTTTTTGCAGTACGCGGGCCTCTCACTGTTGTGGCCTCTCCCGTTGCAGAGCACAGGCTCCGGATGTGGAGGCTCAGCAGCCATGGCTTACAGGCCTAGCCGCTCTGCGGCATGTGGGATCTTCCCAGACCGGGGCACGAGCCCATGTCCCCTGCATCGGCAGGCAGACTCTCAACCACTGCGCCACCAGGGAAGCCCCAATGTGGTGGTTTTAAAGATAAGATATGAAATGAGAGAAAATTCTAGTTTTAGGTGTACATACAATCTTATGAATCACATTCACTGCACTAGTGCAACAAGGGGTACAACACAAGTCCTTTATGATGAAAACTACTTATCAATAGGGTGTTTATTGGCTGGTCATCCAAACTGTCTATTCCATTATGCTTTGTTTGTATAAAGTGCAAATCTATCAATGGCTTCTGCAAAACTGAGGAGACACTTTATTACAAATCCCAGTCATTCAACAGGTAAAGGTGCTGATTATTTTAAATGGTTATTGGAATCTCAAAACAGAGTAAAGCTTTTATTTAAAAAAAAGTCTCAGTAAAAAGGCTCAGGAAGCATGGTGTTTAGTAGCAGAAATGGAACTTTTTTCTCAGAAAAGGAAAAGTCATGCTGTTGGTGATAATCTGCTTAACAGTAGTTGTAAAATTACAAGTGAAATGCTAGGGAAAGATGCAATATAAGAAATTGAGAAGATTCCACTCTTAGCTAGTATGTTATGTCAAGTTACAAAAGGCTAAGGAGATTTCATGCAATAAACTGATGAAAGATTGGTTTTATATTCAGTTTGAGTCAACAGGTTTTAACAATAATTATCATGTTGTAGCATTTGTAAGGTTCATAATGATAGTGAAATTAAGGAATTTTCTGCTGAAGAGAGTTGCCTGATATTAGCAAACTAAGATTTACTTAATTTTGTCTTATCTGGAAACGAAAGGCCTGTTTTGAAGAATCCATAGTTGCATCAGTACTGCTGGTGGCCCATCAGTACTGGCTCCATGGAAGATTTGCCTCTATAGTAAAGAAAATTCCAACACAATCATAACACCCTGTTTTCTTCAGAGTGCTCATTTGTAAACTCTTAGAGATAAAAGAGTTCTAGATGATAGTACAAAATTGTTAACTTTATTAAATGGTTAGCTTTATTAATTTTATTATCACTCAAGAGTGAGTTAAAAACTGGAGACCTGCACTAAGTACACGTAAATGTCCTGGTGCTACAGGAATTCATTGTCTTAGTAGAGGCAGATCTCTGACAGTAAATTGTAGGAACACTTTCAATAAAAAGGCCAGATTTTGCAGAATTCTTTGAAGTTGAAAGATGGTTCTAGAAACCAACCTACTTAGCAAACACTTTCCGTCATATGAACCAGTTGCCAAGTCTCTTCAAGGCCCCAGGGAAATGTTTTGACCTCAAGTGGCAAGGTTCTTCCACTTTAAAGAAAACTGACAATAGCCATAGGAGCAGGTGTGAGACATTATCTTATTGTGGTTTTGGTTCATATTTCTCTGACTGGTGAGGTTTAGCATCTTTCCATATACCTATTGGCCATTTATACGTTTTCCTTAGTGAAATGTCTGTTTAAGTCTAGCTCATTTTTTTTTTTTTTTTTTTTTTTTCAGTACGCGGGCCTCTCACTGTTGTGGCCTCTCCCGTGGCAGAGCACAGGCTCCGGACGCGCAGGCTCAGCAGCCATGGCTCACGGGCCTAGCTGCTCCACGGCATGTGGGATCTTCCCAGACCAGGGCACGAACCCGTATCCCCTTTCATCGGCAGACGGACTCTCAACCACTGCGCCACCAGGGAAGCCCTAGCTCATTTTTAATTCAGATTTTATTAGCTTTTTAAGTTGTAAGAGTTCCTAAGTGAAGTAAACCAATCACAAAAGAAATGCTGCATGATTCTACTTATATGATGTATCTAAAGTAGTTAAACTCATAGAATCAGGGTAGGATTATTGTTGCCAGGAGCTGGGGGAAGGAGGAAATAGGGAGATATTAATTAACAGCCATAAAGTCTCAATTATGCAAGATGAGTAAGTTCTAGACATCTGCTGAACAACATAGAATCTATAGTCAACAATATTGTATTGTTAAAACAAAAATTTTTAAGAGGTTAAAAAAATAAATTGAAACCTTGTGAAAATCATGATGCAAATAAACTTTGATGTTTTCAATGCGGCTTGCATTTGAGCGAGGGGAAGGCAAGATTTGAGAAAAGGCAAATGTCAAGTGTCACTGAAACTACCTGGGAGAACTGCTTAACATTGAACATTACTTTCAACACAGGTACATGACAGGGGAGGGTCTTTTCTCCGACTCTTCTACTTGGCTTGGAAACTTGACTTTAAGACAGAGGAGGAACCGTAGTCTGATCATACTCAATATGAGATTACTGATTTGCTTCTAGACAAGTTCTGGATTTATGTGAAGAAGGGTAGTCAGCGCTTCACAGGGCAGCAATAAACATTTTGCTGCAGTTTCCAACTTGTTACATATATGAGCAAGAGTTTTCATATTTTGCGAGCATCCTGAATAAAGAAGGAAATAATCTCATTTCGGTTGAAAAAGAAATGTGGGCTTAAGTTTGACCCAAAATGAGTATTGAGGCAGCAAAAACTCAAATCAACAGCAACAAAAAACAAAGCACAACTTTCATATTAAAGATGTAAATTTCTATATTTTTGGTTTCAAACAGAGCACCTTTTTTATGGTTATGTAGCCTAATTTAAAAAGATCAAGAAACCAATGCATTTCCATAATTGATCAATCCTATATTTGAACCTGAACGTATCACTTATCAAGAAACTGTTTTTTCGGGCTTCCCTGGTGGTGCAGTGGTTGGGAATCCACCTGCCAATGCAGGGGACACGGGTTCAAGCCCTGGTCCAGGAAGATCCCAAATGCAGAGCAACTAAGCCTGTGCACCACAACTACTGAGCCCGTGCTCTAGAGCCCACGTGCCACAACTACTGAAGCCCACACACCTAGAGCCTGTGCTATGCAACAAGAGAAGCCACCACAATGAGAAGCCCGTGCACCGCAACCAACAGTAGCCCCCACTCACAGCAACAAGAGAAAAGCCCACACATAGCAATGAAGACCCAACACAGCCAAAAACAATAAATAAAGTAAAATAGATAAACTTAAAAAACCCTGTGTTTTCAAAGTCTTGAATAAAAAGAGGCAGTAGTCTGTATTTTTGTTTGCATTGCTTCAGCTTAAGGGTTCAGTAACTTTTTGACACAGTAAGATTTTATGTATGTAAATAAAGTTATTTAAAATCCATTTCCTACCTTTATTAAAGTTAAATCTACTGACCCTACTTTTAGAAAAGTTAATCATTTTTTCATTTAAGACATTATGTTGTCCTTATGAGTTTTTAAAACTTATGAAAAGAGATTAACTTCAAGAATCATAAGGTATTTTCAATTACTTTTTAATAGAGATTAACTTTAAAGTTGTTTTACTCTAAAATTGGAGAGAACTATTGCACTACATATTATAACTCATTAACACCTTGTATAGTAGAAATTTGTGATGACTTTTAGATCTACTTGGATAACATAAAAACAAAAATCAAGCATGAATTAAATAAAAACTGAAGAAAAACCTAAACACTGACTTGCATTAGAATTGATACCATTATGAATGGCCAGAAGGTTGGTGTGGATGTGGAGAAAAGGGAACCTTTGTGCACTGTTGGTGGGATTCGTAAATTGGTACAACCACTATGGAAAACAGTAACAGCAAAAATATCATGCCTGTTATTAATAATAATCATTGGCATGTCTGAGATTTTCTTTTTTTGTTATTTATGAGATATATATTTTAAAGTAATAACTAGAATTATGACTTCTAACATTATACCAGAACATACAAGATTTTTAGAAATTTCATGTAATGTCTGAAACATTTATGTTAACATATTTCCATACAAATAACCCAAAGAAAGTTTAGTATTAGTTGTTTTTGTTTGGTTTTTTTAATACTGCAGGTTCTTATTAGTCATCAATTTTATACACATCAGTGTATACATGTCAATCCCAATTGCCCAATTCAGCACACCACCATCCCCACCCCACCATGGTTTTCCTCCCTTGGTGTCCATACGTTTGTTCTCTACATCTGTGCCTCAACTTCTGCCCTGCAAACCGGTTCACCTGTACCATTTTTCTAGGTTCCACATACATGCATTAATATACGATATTTGTTTTTCTGACTTATGTCACTCTGTATGACAGTCTCTAGATCCATCCACGTCTCAACAAATGACTCAATTTCATTCCTTTTTATGGCTGAGTAACATTGCATTGTAGATATGTACCACAACTTCTTTATGCATTTGTCTGTCGATGGGCATTTAGGTTGCTTCCATGACCTGACTATTGTAGATAGTGCTGCAATGAACATTGGGGTGCATGTGTCTTTTCGAATTATGGTTTTCTCTGGGTATATGCTCAGTAGTGGGATTGCTGGATCATATGGTGATTCTATTTCTAGTTTCTTAAGGAACCTCCATAGTGGCTGTATCAATGTACATTCCCACCAACAGGGCAAGAGGGTTCCCTTTTCTCCACACCCTCTCCAACATTTGTTGTTTGTAGATTTTCAGATGATGCCCATTCTAACTGGTGTGGGGTGATAGCTCATTGTAGTTTTGATTTACATTTCTCTAATAATTAGTGTTGTTGAGCAGCTTTTCATGTGCTTCTTGGCCATCTGTAAGTCTTCTATGGAGAAATGGCTATTTAGGTCTTCTGCCCAGTTTTGGATTGGGTTGTTTGTTTCTTTAATACTGAGCTGCATGAGCTGTTTATATATTTTGGGATTAATCATTTGTCCATTGATTCATTTGCAAATGTTTTCTCCCATTCTGAGGGTTGTCTTTTCGTCTTGTTTATGGTTTCCATTGAAGTGCAAAAGCTTTTAAGTTTCATTGGGTCCCATTTGTTTATTTATTTTTTTTTATTTCCATTACTCTAGGAGGTGGATCAAAAAATATCTTGCTGTGATTTATGTCAAAGAGTGTTCTTCCTATGTTTTCCTCTAAGAGCTTTATAGTGTCCGGTCTTACATTTAGGTCTCAAATCCATTTTGAGTTTATTTTTGTATATGGTGTTAGGGAGTGTTCTAATTTCATTGTTTTACATGTAGCTGTCCAGTTTTCCCAGCACCACATATTGAAGAGGCTGTCTTTTCTCCATTGTGTATCTTTGCCTCTTTTGTCATAGATTAGTTGACCATAGGTGTGGGGGTTTATCTCTGGGCTTTCTATCTTGTTCCATTGATCTATGTTTGTTTTTGTGCTGATACCATATTGTCTTGATTACTGTAGCTTTGTAGTATAGTCTGAAGTCAGGGAGTCTGATTCCTCCAGCTCCAATTTTTCCCTCAAGACTGCTTTGGCTATTCAGGATCTTTTGTGTCTCCATACAAATTTTAAGATGATTTGTTCTAGTTCTGTAAGAAATGCCAGTGGTAATTTGATAGGGATTGCATTGAATCTGTATATTGCTTTGGGTAGTATAGTCATTTTCACAATATTGATTCCTCCAATCCAAGAACATGGTATATCTCTCCATCTTTTGTATCATCTTTAATTTCTTTCATCAGTGTCTTATAGTTTTCTGCATAAAGGTCTTTTGTCTTCCTAGATAGGCTTATTCCTAGGTATTTTATTCTTTTTTTGCTATGGTAAATGGGAGTGTTTCCTTAATTTCTCTTTCAGATTTTTCATCATTAGTGTATAGGAATGCAAGAGATTTCTGTGCATTAATTTTGTATCCTGCAACTTTACCAGATTCATTCATTAGCTCTAGTAGTTTTCTGCTGGCATTTTTAGGCTTCTCTGTATAGTGTCATGTCATCTTTAAACAGTGACAGTTTTACTTCTTCTTTTCAAATTTGTATTCCTTTTATTTCTTTTTCTTCTGATTGCCATGGCTAAGACTTCCAAAACTATGTCGAATAATAGTGGTGAGAGTGGACATCCTTTTCTTCTTCCTGATCTTAGAGGAAATGGTTTCAGTTTTTCACCATTGAGAATGATGTTTGTTGTGGGTTTGTCATATATGGCCTTTATTATGTTGAGGTAGGTTCTCTCTATGCCCACTTTCTGGAGAGTTTTTATCATAAATCATTGTTGAATTTTGTGAAAAGCTTTTTCTGCATCTATTGAGATGATCATATGGTTTTTCTCCTTCAAGTTTTCAATATGGTTTATCACATTGATTGATTTGGGTATATTGAAGAATCCTTGCATCCCTGGGATAAATCCCACTTGATTGTGATGTATGATCCTTTTAATGTGCTGTTGGATTCTGTTTGCTAGTATTTTGTTGAGGGATTTTGCATCTATATTCATCAGAGATATTGGTCTGTAATTTTCTTTTTTTTTAGTATCTTTGTCTGGTTTTGGTATCAGGGTGATGGTGGCCTCATAGAATGAGTTTGGGAGTGTTCCTTCTTCTGCAATTTTTTGGAAGAGTTTGAGAAGGATGGGTGTTAGCTCTTCTCTAAATGTTTGATAGAATTCACCTGTGAAGCCATCTGGTCCTGGATTTTTGTTTGTTGGAAGATTTTTAATCACAGTTTCAATTTCAGTACTTATGATTGTTCTGTTCATATTTTCTGTTTCTTCCTGGTTCAGTCTTGGAAGGTTATACCTTTCTAAGAATTTGTCCATTTCTTCCAGGTTGTCCATTTTATTGGCATAGAGTTGCTTGTAGTAGTCTGTTAGGATGCTTTGTATTTCTGGAGTATCTGTTGTAACTTCTCCTTTTTCATTTCTAATTTTATTGATTGGAGTTCTCTCCCTCTTTTTCTTGATGAGTCTGCATAATGGTTTATCAATTCTGTTTATCTTCTCAAAGAACCAGCTTTTAGTTTTATTGATCTTTGCTATTGTTTTCATTTTTCTATTTCATTTATTTCTGCTCTGATCTTTATGATTTCTTTCCTTCTGCTAACTTCGGTTTTTGTTTTTTCTTCATTCTCTATTTCTTTAGGTGTAAGGTTAGATTGTTTATCTGAGATTTTTCTTGTTTCTTGAGGTAGGCTTGTATAGCTATAAACTTCCCTCTTAGAACAGCATCCCATAGGTTTTGGATCATCGTGTTTTCATTGTCATTTGTCTCTATGTATTTTTTGACTTCCTCTTTGATTTCTTCAGTGATCTCTTGGTTATTTAGTAACGTATTGTTTAGCTTCCATGTGCTTGTGTTTTTTACATATTTTCTCCCTGTAATTCATTTCTAATCTCATAGCTTTGTGGTCAGAAAAGATGATTGATATGATTTCAATTTTCTTAAATTTACTGAGGCTTGATTTGTGACCCAAGATGTGATCTATCCTGGAGAATGTTTTGTGCGCACTTGAGAAGAAAGAAAGTATAATCTGCTCATTTTGGATGGCATGTCCTATCAATATCAATTAAATTGATCTGGTCTATTGTGTCATTTAAAGCTTGTGTTTCCTTATTTATCTTCATTTTGGATGATCTGTCCATTGGTGTAAGTGAGGTGTTAAAGTCCCCCACTATTATTGTGTTACTGTTGATTTCCTCTTTTATAGCTGTTAGCAGTTGCCTTATGTATTGAGGTGCTCCTATGTTGGGTGCATATATATTTGTTATTGTTATATCTTCTTCTTGGATTGATCCCTTGATCATTATGTAGTGCTGTTCCTTGTCTCTCATAACATTCTTTATTTTAAAGTCTATTTTATCTGATATGAGTATAGCTACTCCAGCTTTCTTTTGATTTCCATTCGCATGGAATATCTTTTTCCATCCCCTCACTTTCAGTCTGTTTGTGTCCCTAGGTCTGAAGTGAGTCTCTTGTAGGCAGCATATATATGGGTCTTGTCTTTGTATCCATTTAACAAGCCTGTGTCTTTTGGTTGGAGCATTGAATCCATTCACGTTTAAGGTAATTATTGATATGTATGTTCCTATGACCATTTTCTTAATGGTTTTGGGTTTTAACTCTTTGCCTTTTCATCTTGTCTATCTTTCTGTGAATGTGGTTTTTGTTCCACAGGCTGCAGGATTGTAGTTCTTCTTGCTTCTGCTGTCTGCCCTCCCTGAGATTTTCTAATCAGCTCATAAGGTTTATTACAAACTATATCTCAAACAACTTGTGTTATTACAAGTCGTTTCATGTTAAAATTTTCAGCATGAAACTTTTATTAAAATGAAAAATATAACATCTTTTTAAAAATTATTTTAGAACTTTGATATTTTATCAGCTCAATAGGTTTATATTTTTTAAATTTTATTTATTTATTTTTGGCTGTGTTGTGTCTTCATTGCTGTGTGCAGACTTTCTTTAGTTGCAGTGAGTGTGGGTTGCCCTTCATTGTGGTGCACAGGCTTCTCATTGCAGTGGCTTCTCTTGTTGTGGAGCATTGGCTTTAGGCATGCAGGCTTTAGTAGTTGTGGCTTGCAGGCTCTAGAGTGCAGGCTCAGTAGCTGTGACACACAGGCTTATTTGCTATGTGGCATGTGAGATCTTCCCAAACCAGGGCTCGAACCCATGTTTTCTGCATTGGCAGCAGATTCTTAACCACTGCACCACCAGGGAAGCCCTGAAAAAGATAACATTTCTGGGCTTCCCTGGTGGCGCAGTGGTTGAGAGTCTGCCTGCCAGTGCAGGGGACATGGGTTCGTGCCCTGGTCTGGGAAGATCCCACATGGTGTGGAGTGGCTGGGCCCGTGAGCCATGGCCACTGAGCCTGCGCGTTGGGATCCTGTGCTCCACAACGGGAGAGGCCACAGCAGTGAGAGGCCCGCGTACAACAACAACAACAACAACAAATCAAACAAAAAAAAAATTTCTAAATACTCAGAAAAATTTCCTCCTTTATTGATGTGGGAGATTTTCATATATTATGTCTTCAACTGGAAATGTTTATTTCCATTTCCTACAGTATTGCTGTGTTAACTGTAAGTGGTGACTGGCATGTGTAACTGACAAACGTTATTTTGATGGAGGGGAGAAGCTTTCACAAAATCATTATGAATCCATTTGGGAAAGTGGAATTGTTTAGAGAATTATAAATATCTTCACTCAGTTTTTGCCCATTTACTGAAAACTGTGAAACTAACATTGAAAAAGCAGTGTTCTTCTAAACATCTGTCCATTAAATGTTGTGTCATATAAAAACATGGTTTTATGGCTGTTATGACAAATACTTTCTTCCTGTGCAAGGATTCCTTAAAGGAAATTCATAAAATTCCCTAACATCTTAAAGATACTCTTTTAATGTGTCAAATATATACTATTAACTATTTCTTAATATCAAAATAGATATTAAATTTTAATTAAAGTATTTGGAGTTTTTGTACTTTATTATTCTGAGGAAAAGTAAAGGCTGATATTAAACAATGATACTTTATATCAGCTGATTTATGAAGGTAGTCAGCAAAGTAAACAAATCTCCCAGTAATGTCCACCATATTAACAGAAAGCCAAATATTGATTTCTACACAACAATAAAACTAATCATTTTAGCACTTTCATAATTTCTTCCAAAGATTTGTTTTTCCTTTATGTTCAGAACCTAGTTTGCTTTTACCACTTCAGTTATCACCAACATTCGTGTGGCTAAAACCTATGCCTGGAATCAAAAGCTCAATTCTATATTGCCAAATCTCTACCAAAACTTTCCTTTGGGAATTCCAGTACTGCTTTAATCTCAATATATAACTGAAATAATTTTCAGTCCCCAAGTCAGCTTCCATTGTCAATGTCCCTGTTCCTGGCAGTGATATTACTTTCCTCTTAGTCTTCAATATTTTTAAGAAATAGAGGTTGAGTGCTCCCTATATATTAAGACCTGCACCAAACACTGGGAATATAACAAGGATACGGTCCTGAAATGATGATGTTTGTAAATAGTGAAAAGTTCACACTCTCACTGTTAAATGCATTAATCCATTGCAGTTCAAAGTAGTAAAAGACAAAGAGGGCTAAGTGCCAGGTGTTGTAGAACACATAGAAAGAACACCTAGCCTGGTGTTGAGATGTCAGAGAAAACTTCCTGAAGAAAGCCTATCTAATTAGAACTATAGAATATTTGTAGAAGTAATTAGGTAAAGGAAGAAGTAGAGGTGTTGGAGCAGTATTTAAGCTTGTATAATCTTGTGCAAAGGTTTAGATGCAAAAAAACACTTCATATGTAGGAAACATTCAGTATGGTTGAACTGAATATGAAAGGGCATACGATAGAAGGTGTGTCTGAAAAGGTTTATAAGGAACTGAGGTTTTACTTATTGACTGATTTTGAGCAGAGGACTGGCATGATTATATTTTAGAAGTGTCCACAATGCAGTGTGAATAGCCTATTTAAGATTGTCAAGAAATGAGGCAATTAGTCCAGTGGATGATGATGGTCTAGAAGATCATGACAACCTCAGCAAGGTTACGAACAGGGAGGAGAGAATTGGATGGATTTAACTGGTATTATGGGAATGCTGTCAATGAGATTTGATGATTACATGTGAGTTTCAGTGAGATTTGAGTAAAATTCACTCTTGTTTAGATATGATGGTAGATGATGGAACATTTACTGAGCTAGAGAATACAGGAGGACTTTCTTAGAAAACATTGAATTGTTGAACATATTGAGCATTTAATGGAGATGTTCATCAGAAGCTGGATATGTGAGGTGAAATTCAAAAGTGGTAACAGCTAAAGATTACAAACTTGTAGTTATCAGAATATAGAGGTAATTGAGGGCCCTCCCAGTGGAGGAAGTAACAAGGAAATATGAATAAAGTAAGAAGAAAAATAGCCTAATGAATACATTGAGTTGAAGGCTCTTTCTGCTCACTCCCTAAGGGAGATTTATTAAATGTATCCAGAAAGGTAGGAGGAAAACCACAAGGTGTAGTAGCATCATGGAGACAGGGAAGTGTGGAGTACTTCAAAAATTTTTGAGGTAGTTCATTTTTCCTCATCAAAAAACTTTCGTGTATAGTATATCATATAGCCCACTTTTTCCAATATTTCTAATTTTTAACAGTTTAGCATATGTATTTCTCTGTATTTTGAATATTTAATTTTATAAACTTGTTTATGTTCCATTTCTGAATTTTTTAGGAAATTATCTTTAGTATATTTTGGAAGGTCTCATTTTTGTAGTGACCAGATGGACGTAATAACTAATTTTTTAATAGGGATCTGAGAAAAAATATTAAAAGCAGCAAGGGAAAAACAAAAAAATAACATATAAAGGAATCCCCCTAAGGTTATCAGGGAATTTTTCAGCAGAAACTGTGTGGGCCTGAAGGGATTGGCAGAATATACTTAAAATGATGAAAGAGAAAAACCTACAACCAAAATTACTCAGCAAGGATCTCAGAGAAATCAAAAGCTTTTCAGACAAGCAAAAGCTATGAATATTCAGCACCACCAAACCAGCTTTATGACAAATGCTAAAGGAACTTCTCTAGGCAGGAAACACAAGAGAAGAAAAAGACCCACAAAAACAAACCCCAAACAATTAAGAAAATGGTAATAGGAGCATACATATCAATAATAACCTTGAATGTAAATGGATTTAATGCCCCAACCAAAAGACACAGACTGGCTGAATGGATACAAAAACCACTCCTGTATATATGCTGTCTACAAGAGACCCACTTCAGACCTAAGGACACATATAGACTGAAAATGAAGGAATGGAAAAAGATATTCCATGCAAATGGAAATCAAAAGAAAGCTGCAGTAACAATACTCGTATCTGATAAAATAGACTTTAAAATAAAGACTATGACAAGAGACAAAAAAAGTCACTACATAATGATCAAAGGATCAATCCAAGAAGAAGATATAACAATTATAAATGTTTATGTACCCAACATAGGAGCATCTCAATATATAAGGCAAATGCTAACAACTGTGAAAGGAGAAATTGACAGTAACACAATAATGGTAGGGGATTTTAACATTCCACTTATAACAATGGACAGATCATCCAAACAGAAAATAAATAAGGAAACACAAGCTTTAAATGACACAATAGACAAGATAGATTTAACTGATATTTATAGAACATTCCACTCAAAAGTGGCAGAATACACTTTCTTCTCAAGTGTACATGGAACATTCTCCAGGATAGATCACTTCTTGGGTCACAAATCAAGCCTCAGAAAATTTAAGAAAGTTAAAATCATATGAAGCATCTTTTCTGACCACAATGCTATGAGATTGGAATTCAGTTACAGGAAAAAAAACTGTAAAAACACAAATACATGGAGGCTAAACAGTGACCTACTAAATAACCAAGAGATCTCTGAAGAAAACGAAGAAGAAAAAAAATACATAGAAACAAATAACAATGAAAATGTGAAGACCCAAAAGCTATGGGACACAGCAAAAGCAGTTCTAAGAGGCAAGTTTATAACAATTCAGTCTCACTTCAAGAAACAAAAAATCTCAAGCAATCTAACCCTACACTTAAAACAACTAGAGAGAGAAGAACAAAGAAAACCCAAAGTCAGTAGAAGGAAAGAAATCATAAAATCAGAGCAGAAATAAATGTAATAGAAATGAAGAAAACAATAGCAAAGATCAATAAAACTAAAAGTTGGTTCTTTGAGAAGATAAAGAAAAATGGATAAACCCTTAGCCAGACTCATCAAGAAAAAAAGGGAGAGGATGGAAATCAGTAAAATTAGAAATGAAAAAGGAGAAATCACAACTGACACCACAGAAATACAAAGGATTATAAGAAACTACTACAAAAAACTATATGCTAATAAAATGGAAAGCCACGAAGAAATGGACAAATTCTTGTAAAGGTACAGTTTTCCAAGACTGAACTGGGAAGAATTAGAAAATATAAACAGACCTATCACAAATAATGAAATTGAAACCATAATTAAAAATTTTCCAAGAAACAGAAGTCCAGGACCAGAATGCTTCACAGGCAAATTCTATCAAACATTTAGAGAAGAGCTAACACTGATCCTTCTCAAACTCTTCCAAAATGTTTTAGAAGGAGAAACACTCCCAAATTCATTCTATGAAGCCACCATTATCCTGATACCAAAACCAGAGAAAGATATCACAAAAATGAAAATTATAGACCAATATCACTGATGAACATAGATGCAAAAATCCTGAAAAAATACTAGTAAACAGAATCCAACAACACATTAAAAGGATCATGCACCATTATCAAGTGGGATTTACACCAGGGATGCAAGGATTCTTCTATATATGCAAATCAATCAATGGGATACACCACATTGACAAATTAAGGAATAAAAAGCATATGATCATCTCAATAGATACAGAAAATCTTTTGACAAAATTCAACACCCATTTATGATAAAAACTCTCCAGAAAATGGGCATAGAGGCAACCTACATCAACATAATAAAGGCCATATATGACAAACCCACAGCAAGCATCATACTCAATGGTGAAAAACTGAAAGCATTTCCTCTAAGGTCAGGAACAAGACAAGGATGTCCACTCTCACCATTCTTATTCAACATAGCTTTGGAAGTCCTAGCCACAGCAATCAGAGAGAAAATGAAATAAAAGGAGTACAAATTGGAAGAAAAGTAAAACTGTCACTGTTTGCAGATGACATGATACTATACATAGAAAATCCTAAAGATGGCACCACAAAACTACTAGAACTAATCAATGAACTTGGTAACGTTGCAGGATACAAAATTAATGCACAGAAATCTCTGGCATTCCTATATACCAACAATGAAAAGTCAGAAAGAGAGTTTAATGAAACACTCCCATTCACCATTGCAATAAAAAAGAATAAAATAACTAGGAATAAACCTACCTAAGGAGACAAACGATCTGTATGCAGAAAACTAAGAAACTGATGAAAGAACTTAAAGATAATACAAACAGATGGAGAGATATACCATGTTCTTGGATTGCAAGAATCAACATTGTGAAAATGACTATAATACCCAACAGATTCAAGGCAATCCCTATCAAACTACGAATGTCATTTTCCACAGAACTAGAACAAAAAATTTCACAATTTGTATGGAAACACAAAAGACCCTGAATAGCCAAAGCAATCTTGAGAAAGAAAAACGGAGCTGGAGGATTCAGGCTCCCCTACTTCAAACTATACCACAAAGCTACAGTAATCAAGACAGTATGGTACTGGCACAAAGACAGAAATATTGATTAATGGTACAGGATAGAACGCCCAGAGATAAACCCATGCACATATGGTCACCTAATTTATGACAAGGGTGGCAAGAACATACAGTAGAGAAAGGACAGCCTTTTTAATAAGTGAT
Source organism: Mesoplodon mirus (assembly GCF_964341445.2). Classification (NCBI taxonomy): domain Eukaryota; kingdom Metazoa; phylum Chordata; class Mammalia; order Artiodactyla; family Ziphiidae; genus Mesoplodon; species Mesoplodon mirus. The sequence goes on from NC_138982.1 coordinate 121,841,422, forward strand.
GCTGGGAAAACTGGAAAGGTACATGTAAAAAAATGAAATTAGAACACTCTGTGACACCATACACAAAAATGAACTCAAAATAGATTAGAGACCTAAATGTAAGACCAAACACTATAAAAGTCATAGAGGAAAACATAGGAAAAACACTCTTTAACATAAACCACAGCAAGATCTTATTTGACCCACCTCCTAGAGTAATGGAAATAAGAACAAAAATAAACAAATGGGACCTAATGAAACTTAAAAGCTTTTGCACAGCAAAGGAAACCATAAACAAGACAAAAAGACAACCCTCAGAATGGGACAAAATATTTTCAAATGAAACGACAGACAAAGGATTAATCTCTATATATACAAACAGCTCATGGAGCTCATTATCAAATATACAATCCAATTAAAGAATGGGCAGAAGACCTAAATAGACATTTCACCAAGGAAGATGTACAGATGGCCAAGAGTCACATGAAAAGAGCTCAACATCACTAATTATTAGAGAAATGCCAATCAAAACTACAATTCAGGTATCACTTCATGCTGGTCAGAATGGCCATTGTCAAAAAATCTAGAAACAATAAATGCTGGAAAGGGTGTGGTGAAAAGGGAACCCTCTTGCACTGTTGGTGGGAATGTAAATTGATACAACCACTATGGAAAACAGTATGGAGGTTCCTTACAAAACTAAAAATAGAACTACCATATGACCCAGCAATCACACTATTGGGCATATACCCCGAGAAAACCATAGTTCTAAAAGAGAGGGCTTCCCTGGTGGCGCAGTGGTTGAGAGTCCGCCTGCCGATGCAGGGGACACGGGTTCGTGCCCCGGTCCGGGAAGATCCCACATGCTGCAGAGCAGCTGGGCCCGTGAGCCATGGCCGCTGAGCCTGCGCGTCCGGAGCCTGTGCTCCGCCACGGGAGAGGCCACAAACAGTGAGAGGCCTGCGTACCGCAAAAAAAAAAAAAAAAAAAAAAAAAAAAAGAGACACATACCACAATGTTCATTGCAACACTATTTACAATAGCCATTACATGGAAGCAACCTGAATGTACATTGACAGATGAATGGATAGAGAAGTTGTGTCACATATATACAATGGAATATTACTCAGCCATAAAAAGAAACGAAATCGAGTTACTTGTTGTGAGGTGGTTGGACCTAGAGTCTGTCATACAGAGTGAAGTAAGTCAGAAAAAGAAAAATATAGTATTCTAACACATATAGGTGGAATCTAAAAAAAAAAAAAAAGTACTGATGAACCTAGTTGCTGGGCAGGAATAAAGATGTAGACATAGAGAATGGAATTGAGGACACAGGGTGGAAGAGGGAAGCTGGGTGAAGTGAGAGTAGCATCGACATATATATACTCCCGAATGTAAAATAGCTAGTGGGAAGCAGCAGCATAGCACAGGGAGATAAGCTCGGTGCTTTGTGACCACCTAGAGGGGTGGGATGGGAAGTATGGGAGGGAGGGTATTTGGAGACATATGTATGCATATGGTTGATTCACTTTGGTGTACCATGGAAACTAATACAGTATTGTGAAGCAATTATACTCCAATAAAGATCTATTAAAAAAAAGGTTCAGATATCTGAATCCCTAAATAAAAAATGAACCATTGTTTATCATTTATCTCTTTTTAAATTTTATTTTACCTGTTTTAAAAAATATTTTTGAAGTATAGCTGATTTACAGTGTTAATTTCTGCTCTACAGCAAAGTGATTCAGTTATACATATATATTTGCATTATTTTTCATATTCTTTTGCATTATGGTTTATCCCAGGATATTGAATATAGTTCCCTGAATGTACCATTGTTAAAGTCTGTAGTTTGCTTGCATCATATACCAATAATTCATTTTTATCAATAGTCATAAAAGTGATTATTTCTGTCTAAATTCTGTTAATTCTAAAGGAGTCATACTGGGAATTGAAAGCAATTGAGAACTTATGCATGCAGCTCCAACTAGCAAGTTTATTTTAAATTAGTACTGTGTGTGTGTGTGTGTGTGCATATGTGGGCTAACATTGTATCATTTGAGAAGTGCTTTCTAGAAGGTAAAGCATTTTAACACCAATCTATTCCTGAAAATCAGATGTTTGGGGTGACAGTGCTAAATAGGAGCTTATTCCTGGTTCCAATTTTTTAAAATGGGAAAACCATATATATATATGTGTGTGTGTGTGTGTGTGTGTGTGTAACACACACATATATATGTACAGGTGTGAAACGCTTAGAGCATAATTTTATGGTCACTAGATAGTTTAAAAGTTGCTTTCTGTGCATTAGCATGTAAAGTTAATAAAGTCACAAATACTGTATCTAGAACATGGTAAGTAATGCCTGACATTAAATAAATTTATCTTTAAAAGCAGACAAACGTATACAATAAAACAACCAGAAAATGTCACATAATGAATGTTTTCAACAAAGTAAAGTTGAAAATTGAAACGAACAAAATTAAGAAATAAGTTGGATCGTTGAAAATGTCATTTTTTGTGATAGAAGGGCATGAAGATGGACAATATGGGTGAAGAGGGTCAACTGTATGGTGATGGATGGTACCTAGACTTTTGATGGTGGTCAGTCATTCTATAGTGTTTACAGATATTGAGCTATAATTCTATATACCTGAAACTTATATAATAATAATAACAAACACTGCTACACAGACTTCCATTTACATTTCATTGGCCAGGTCTAGGTTATGTGGTTGCCCATTGCTGTAAAAGAAAAAACACAAAAGAAGTCATGATATGGTTGGGCTGGAATGAAAAGCAACAACATCAAACAAATACCAAAGCAGGAAACAGTTTTTTAAAACACTTTTGGAGGTGATGCTATAGATTTCCCTCCCTTGATGGCTTTTTCATACTTTCAGTGGAGGTTGTCAATGAATAAGAATGAAAAAACTGAAAAATGGACTTTCCTTTTTTCTGTGACTATGTTTCATAAAGAAACAAGAAGCTTTCAAAAAGAGTAGCTCTTCATCATATCACTGTCACTTTCAAGGATGTCTATTCTAGCATCTTTGTGACCTCGTAGGCATTGATGCCTCCTTCAGCTCTAGTGATATCTCAGACATACCTGCCCAATATTAACATTTGGCATCCTTAAAATGTCTATACGTAATTCTGATGATGTCCTCTTAATCGCATCTGGGTTGTGATCCAAGACTTTCCCTGCATATCATCTTGTTTGAGTTTTGGAGACAGAGTTATAAACTACTGTTGTGTAAACACCAGCTAATCAACATTGTATTGAGAAAAATGTACATTCTATAAAATTTGAATGTTAAAATAGACATTCATCAGGAAAACATTTCCCAGAAAGATGATGATATGTGAGGTATGATTCCTATGATAATTTGTGGTAGCGTTGGTTAGCAATAGTCATATGTTTTGGGAGAATAAATTCATAACTACTCCAATTAAAATACAACTGTTCAGAGATGTGTTTCCAGATACTAGACTGAGCACAAGTGTTAGGATCTTTGAGGTTATCAAACACTGGGTTTTTTTCCTCAGTGGAATCTAAAAAAATGATAAATCCAAAAAAAAAAAAGAGTAAGGAAAATGTAAAGCAGAAACATCAACTTTATTGCTACTAGAAGTTGGAGTATGTAGCTTAATGTAACCGCCAAATGGGCCTGGGAAATGAAACCTAGAATTAGACATGTGTACCTATTCAATTATGGCAAAACAGGACCAGAAGAAGGCTCTTACTGTTAAGTCAAAGTCTTGCTGTAGAAACAGAGAAGGTCTCCATCCTACAGGCAAAAAGCAGCTCCTGAGAGAAAACAAGAGCTCAGCAAGCCCATTATATCATTATCACATTTAAAATTAGAAAAGTCACTGCATCTCCCTTTGGGCAGAGTAAGTAAAGGGCATGGAGAGAGGTTGGGAATATTACACTTTCTGATCAATTTCCACGTGGAAGGAAACAGACATTTTCTCTTAAAATTTTCCAAAACCTTTTTCTCTGTTAAACTTTGAAAGAAGACAGCATTTTTTTTTCCCCAGCACCCTTCTCTTGGAGAGGAGCTAATACCCCACCTATACATACTATCCAGAGATGGTAGGTCCACAGTGCCAAAATTATCTTGTCTGTCATGTGTGGATATAGCCCTCAGAGAGATAAGCCAAATCTGTCTCCAGCTGTCACCTTCACATGGTCACTCCCCTGATCCTAGCCGCTGCATCTGAGTATCTTTCTGGGAACAAGATAAAATGGTCAGAACGAGACAATAATGATACTGAATTCATGATCGCTATGCAACTAACACGAAAATTCATTCTTTTATTTACCTAAAACTATCCAGTTGCATCAGAAGTTCTTTATACTTCAATAAATATAGCATAAAGATGTTTCAAGAAAAATGTTCATAGTTCAGTAACAAAATGTTAGCAACATAGGAATATAAATTTGAATATGGCTACCTCATCAATTTAATGGGAAAATTAATATTCAGATATTCCCTTTGCAAGTTAAAGTACAGTGGACAAATGATTGAAATCCAAAATTCTTCCCTCCTTTGTGAGTGAAAAGTCCAAAGCCTTCTCTCCTGTCTTTCTCCAAGTCTCAATTAGAGATGTTCTCAATGCATAGAGAGCTGGGCTGCATCAGCAGCCTCAGTGGGATCTGTGTCTGTCTGGAGTAGGTTCAGTTACCCAGTAGCTTCCATATTCTCAAAACCAACTTTGACATGCTTGACTGTTTTTTAATTGAAGTATAGTTGACTTACAATGTTGTGTTAATTTCTGCCATACAGCAAAGTGATTCATATATATACGTTTATACATTCTGTATACACTAGTTTATATCTGCTAACCCCAAACTCCTACTCCATCCCTCCCCCAACTCCTCCCCCTTGGCAACCACAAGTCTGTTCTCTATGTCTTTGAGTCTGTTTCTGTTTTGCAGATAAGTTCATTTGTGTCAGATTTTAGATTCCACATATAAATGATATATGGTGTTTGTCTTTCTGACTTATTGATACTTAGTATGATAATCTCTAGGTCCATCCATGTTGCTGCAAATGGCATTATTTCATTTTTTTAATGGCTGAATAGTATTCTATTATAGGTATGTACCACAGATTCTTTATCCATTCATCTGTCGATGGTTATTTAGGTTGTTTCCATGTCTTAGCTGTTGTGAATAGTGCTGCTATGCCACATAGGGGTGCATGTATCTTTTTGAATTATAGTTTTGTCTGGATATATGCCCACAGTGGGATTGCAGGATTATATGGAAACTCTATTTTTAGTTTTTTGAGGGACCTTAGTGCTGTTTTCCACAGTGGCTGCACCAACTCACATTTCCACCAATGGTGTAGGAGGAGTCCCTTTTCTCCACACCCTCTCCAGCATTTGTTATTTGTAGACTTAAATGATGGCCATTCTGACTGGTGTGAGGTGGTAGCTCATTGTAGTTTTGATTCGCATTTCTCTAATAATTAGTGATGGTGAGCATCTTTTCATGTGCCTGTTGGCCATCTGTATGTCTTCTTTGGAGAAATGTCTATTTAGATCTTCTGCCCATTTTTTTTTTTTTTGGTTTGTTTGTTTGTTGTTGAGTTGTGTGAGCTGTTTGTATATTTTGGAAATTAATCCCTTGTTGGTCTCATTGTTTGCAAATGTTTTCTCCCATTCTGTAGGTCATCTTTTCATCTTATTTATGGTTTCCTTTGCTGTGCAAAAGCTTGAAGGTTTGATTAGCTCCCATCTGTTTATTTTTGTTTTTATTTCTATTGCCTTGGGAGAGGAATCTAAGAAAACATTGGTATGATTTATGACATGCTTGACTTTTTAAGGAGACCAAAGACTTAATAAGACGTAGATTATCACAGCACTTGCCTCAGTCACACTAAGTTAAAAACAACAAGCAAATTTCCATCTTCCTGAGCAGTTACCTCAGGCCAATTTATGCTTTCAGAACCCAGTATCTTTTGCCAAGGAAAGTAACAGGGACTCGGTAGTACTGAGGATATTATCTCAGTGTTGTTTTCGCCAGGGTAGCAATTGCTGCCAATTGTCCTTACCTGAACATTGAAAATGAACTGGAACCCTACTGGGACAAGTTAATTTTGGCACTGTGGATCTACCATATTTGGATTATGGCCATTGCCCACCTGTGAATATTACCTTCTCCCTGAGAAAAGGGTGTTTGGAAAAAATGTGGTCTTCTTGCAAAATTTTAAATGTACAATACTGGAAACCCCCAAAACAGGTCTTATTTGAGGTTCCTTTGTTTCTCATTTAGTGTGTTAAAAAAAAAACCTCCTAATTTAAGCTATTGCTTAAAAACTTTGTTTTTGGCACCCCAGTACTGAACTGAGTGTGGGTTGAATCTAAGACTAAAGCTTTGGTCACCTCTTACAAGCAGACATTTTTAGACCTGTGTACACTGGCTGTTTCTACTACCTCTTTCCAAGGAATCACTTAAGTCTGATAAGGCTGCATCCATGGGAAGTCTACTTTCTCATATATACTAAGACTGTTTAGAGACAAAGTGAGACCATGTGGCGTAGTGATCTTTGAGCTTATGGACAAACAATAGGAATCCAAATTTAGCTCCTCCAAAGTTCATTCCTTGGCCTCAAAGACAGATAGATCAAGACAACATAAGAAGTAGCTTAGTTGGGATACTGTGTTTATGTTTCCTATCTAACCATAACAATAATTTCCTGTAACCTGTTTTTTTTTTTCTTTATAATCTTTGCTTCAACCATGCCTGCTTAGCACAACTAGGTTTATGTTGTTTAAGGCTGCAGCAGCCTACACCTCGGGGGCCACCGGCGCTTGCTGACAGTTCATGCTCTTGCCAAAGAGTCTTGGGAAACATCCAACGTTATAACACACTGGATACCATATAGAATTGCCATGATACGAGTTCTGAGGAGGCCAAGAAAATGGTGGTGGAGGCAAAAGGCACCTGGGCAAAGGACCATCAAATGGGAGGAAGGAAAAGCAAACATAGAAGCTTTGTCTACTTCACAATTATTCACATGAGTACTGTATAATTTGCAAATGCAACCAAATAAATATTTCATGATAGTTTAAACTGACCTAAGCATTTTGGGTCCCCATTAAGGAGAGAGGCACACAGTTGAGTTGAAAATCAGAGGGCGTGTAGTTAACAAAAAGCCATTGTTATTAGTGGACTTTATTATTTATTTGAAAATAGTAAGCTGAAAGTTATCTACAGGTCAGCAGATAACACAGACAATTGAACGCACGTAGATTCCTCTACCATGTACATTAATTAGATTTTTCAGTTCAATACTATGTAGTACATTATACAAATAACTCCCATATTCCCTAGGTAGATATAATAGTTTATGGAGGCTGTACATTCAAATAATCTTGGGGAAATGGAAAATCAAAAGCAAATTATATGCTTCATTCTACAGAAGATAACAAGTGTTCGAGCAAGGTTAAAATAGACTATTTCAATGAACTATTTGTACTATTTCCCCCTTTATAACTCAAATTCTACCATATACTTTATAAAGTTTTATTATAAAATGTTTAAACTAAAAGAAGAAGGCAGTATTATAGTTTTTAAAATAATATAACTTCATAGAAAGCATAATAAGTTTGGTCAATATGATTTGACATTGTTATTTGGCATAATTTGTCCCCATACAAAAGAAAACAATATCTCCAAACTCCAAAGAGCAGATTTTCTCCATGTTTTACACTTTAAAAATTTTGGTGTTTGTGGTAGTATTATAGAAGGATGAACAACATACTTTTGAAGTGAGAATTCTTTATTTTTATGTGTGACTCCAAGATGTGCTCCTTATATTAATGTCATGTATTATTACACAAATGTGGAAAACTTCAAATAAGGGCAGTAATAATAGCACCAAAAGGGAAAAGGTACATTCTGTGGCATTGGATAGCTCTGCCCCAATGGATGCCCAAAGAAACAGAGGAAATGACAAAATTAAGCACATATTAGAATATTGGCGCTGTCACTTAACACATACAATTGTTCCTGGAATATAAGATATTATAAAATTAATAGGAAATGGCATTTTTTTAAAAAAATGAAAATTTCAGGCCCTGTCTAATACGATTTTAAAGATTTTAAGAGAGATCCTACAGGCCAAAAATTAAAATAAATTGATTAAGTAATTTCCTGCTGGATAAAGAATCTAAAATGCTAATAAATTTACATTTAGAGATTTAGTTCTCAAATACAGATTTGATTTATGTCTTGGCTTTTAAACATTATTGTAACAGAGCTCCAGAAAATATACAGAAGAGGAAAATAGAATGATTGCTCATACATCAAGCATCATGGGTCACGAGGGTAATCCTACATAACTCTCAAGGGCTGCATTGGTTCAATCAAACTTGATTTAAGATAAGAAGAAACAATTTTTTATTAATAAACTTTAATTTTTAAAACAGTTATAGATTTTCAGAAAATACAGTGCAGAGAGTTTCTTTCCCATATACTCCCTCTCCCCCCAGTTTCTCATATTAACATCTTGATGAGTGTGGTACATTTCTTACAAATAATAAACTAATATTGATACATTATTAACTAAATTATATTTCTTACATTACGGTTCACTCTGTATTTGTAGTTCTATGTTGTTGTTGTTGTTGTTTTAAATTAATTTATTTATTTTTGGCTGTGTTGTCTTCGTTGCGGTGTGCTGGCTTCTCACTGCGGTGGCTTCTCTTGTTGCAGAGCACAGGCTCTAGGCACGTGGACTTCAGTAGTTGTAACACATGGGCTCAGCTGCTCCATGGCATGTGGGATCCTCCCAGACCAGGGCTCGAACCCGTGTCCCCTGCATTGGCAGGCGGACTCTCAACCACTGTGCCACCAGGGAAGCCCTGTTGTTGTTGTTTTTTGCAGTACGCGGGCCTCTCACTGTCGTGGCCTCTGCCGTTGTGGAGCACAGGCTCCGGACACGCAGGCTCAGCAGCCATGGCTCAGGTCTAGCCGCTCCATGAAATGTGGGATCTTCCCGGACCGGGGCTCGAACCCCTGTCCCCTGCATCGGCAGGCAGACTCTCAACCACTCTGCCCACCACCAGGGAAGCCCTATGGTTTTTGACAAATGTATAATGTGTACTCACCATTACAGTGTTATACAGTGTAGTTTCATTGACTTAAATCCTCTGTGCTCTACCTATTCATTCTCCTACTCTGAACCTCTGTTAATCACTGATTTTTTTTTTTTTTATATACTGTCAACATAGTTTTGCCTTTTCTGCAGTGTCATATATTTGGAATCATAGTATGTAGCCCTTTCAGGTTTTTTTTTTTTTCTTAGCAGTGTCTTTTTTTTCCTCCACGTCTTTTCATGACTTGATAGCTCATTTCTTTTTATTGAAGAATAATATACCATTGTACAGATGTACCACATTTGACCCATTCACTTTTTTTTTTTTAACCCATTCACTTTTAAAGGATATCTTGGTTGCTTCCAGTTTTGGGCAATTATGAACAAAGTTTCTATAACTCATATGCAGATTTTGTGTGGATGTAAGTCTTCAGCTTGTTTGGGTAAGTATGTAGGAGCTAGATTGCTGAATCTTATGATAAAATTCTTGTAAGAAACTGCCAAACTGTCTTGCAAAGTGGCTGTACAATTTTGCATTCCTATCAGCAGTGAACAACCTTTCCTCTTGCTCTGCATTCTTGCTAGCATTTGGTACTGCCAGCTTTTGGGATTTTAGCCATTAGAGATTTTGGCTTAGTATTGATTGAGGACATCTGAAAAAAATATTTTCAATATTCATAGTCATAATACCATTAAGACAATAAAATTCATATAACAAAAAATGGTAGATATAATTGTATCTAAAGAATTACACTGAGAAAATGTATAAAATTAGGATATAAATTATTTTAATAGTCTATTAAATTGAACTTCCAAGTAAGCTGTTTATCTTAAGGTAATACCCTTACCACAGAATATTTCTACCTGCTCTTCTTGTTTCTTTCATGAGGAATGTACTTTTATCAGTGGGGGTCAGACACTTTTTCTTTTTATCCTATTAGAAATACTCTGTGAAATTAGTTGTAAGATGATCATAAGATAACTAGCTTTCCTCTTTATATCCCCCATCTCATTTCTCACATACCTTAGGCATTTGATGTATTTAGCAAAATCTTAACATTTCTTAGAATAGAAAAGGGATTGAATCAAATTGATATTTTTAGTCTAATGACTTAGAGGCTGCAGTCCATTGAATTGTAACCTAAAAAGATATGTTCAAATTCTAACTCCTATTATTTGTAAATATGATTGTATTTGAAAAGTGTCTTTGTAGATTTAATTAAGGACCTTGAGGTGGACCCTAAATCCAATGACTAGTGTTCTTATAAGAATAGGAGAGGACACATTCACACACACGGACGGGGAGAAGGCCATGCAAAGACAGAGGCAGTGCTTGGAGTGATGCAGCTATAAGCCAAAGAATGCCAGGGGTGGCTGGGAACCATCAGAAGCTATGAAGAAGCAAGCAAGACTTCTTCCTAGAGCCTTCAGAGGGAACATGGCCCTGCCAAAATTTTGATTTCAGGATTCTAGTCTCCAGAACTGTGGGAGGATAAATTTCTATTGCTTTAAGTCACGTAATATGTGGTAGTTTAAGACAGCCTTAGCAAACAAATACAGAGTATTTTTAATACCTGAGTAATATCTGGTTAATATCTCATTCTCAGTAACACAATGATATAAAGAACCAGGCTATCAGTTTAATGAAGCCTAATTTAGACCTTAACTATAAATAAGGTCACTGATCTTTTTGTGCTGGCAATCATTCTTTATTTCACTACTGTAAGCATGTTAATGCTTAAAAATTGCAATGCTTGGATTTAATAAATAGGGAATTGCTAAAATGTTCACATACATTTTTATTTCAATAAATTCTTATGGTACAAAATCATTTACTTGATTTGGGAAAGGTAATCAAAATTTAGCTTTATTGTATTTGAACCCAGTTGCCAAAGGGTAATTTGCTTTTTAATTTGTTGCTAATAACAGAGAAGTCTTCTAATTTGAAGGCCAGAAGATAAGCTGACTTAGTGAACTTCCTTGGCTAAGGATATGAACAATCAAGCATTTCATAGACACTTATTTTGAAAAGTCTTTTCTTTCCTTGATGTATTAAACTAGGACAGGAACCATTTCTAATTCAATAGTGAACAACCAATATAATAAATCGTTTGACTTAATCCATTTCCTAAAAGCTCTATCCTTTAAATGCAGAACATCATTTGGAATTTAGAGATTGTGCCCATTCCCAAGTTTTTCATTTAAGGGTCTATTTATAACCACTTTCTTAAATTATCTGTTGCTTTTTTCTTTTTTTAAATTTTTTTGAAGTATAGTTGATTTACAATATCATGTAAGTATCAGGTGTATAGTACAGCAATTCTGTTATACATATATACATATAGGTATGTATATATTTTATATATGTGTGTATATATATATACATATTCTTTCCCTTATAGGTTATTAAATAATATTGAGTATAGTTCCCTGTGCTATACAATAGGTCCTTGTTGGTTATCTATTTTATACACAGTAGTATGTATAAGTTAATCCCAGCCTCTTAATTTATCCTACCCCCCACCCCCCTTTCCCCTTTGTTAACCATACATTTGTTTTCTATGTCTGTGAGTCTCTTTCTGTTTTTGGAAATAACTTCATTTGTCTTTTCTTTTTTTCTTTTAGATTCCACATATAAGTGATATCATATGATATTTGTCTTTCTCTGGCTTACTTAGTATGATAATCTCTAGGTCCATCTATGTTGCTGCAAATGGCATTATTTCATTCTTTTTTATGGCTGAGTAATATTCCATTGTGTATATGCACCACATCTTTATCCATTCATCTGTCGATGGACATTTAGGTTGCTTCTATGTCTTGGCCATTGTAAATAGTGCTGCAATGAACATTAAGGTGCATGTATCTTTACGAATTATGGTTTTCTCTGGATATATGCCCAGGAGTGGGATTGTAGGATCATGTGATAGCTCTATTTTTAGGTTTTTAAGGAATGTCCATACTGTTCTACAGAGTGGCTGCACAAATTTACATTCCCACCAACAGTGTAGGAGGGTTCTCTTTTCTCTACACCCTCTCCAGCATTTATTATTTGTAGACTTTTTGATGGTGTCCATTCTGACTGGTGTGAAGTGATATCTCATTGTAGTTTTGGTTTGTATTTCTCTAATAATTAGCAATGTTGAGCATCTTTTCATATACCTTTTGGCCATCTGTATGTCTTCTTTGGAGAAATGCCTATTCAGGTCTTCTGCCAATTTTTTGATTGGGTTGTTTTTTGATATTGAGCTATATGAGCTGTTTGTATATTTTGTGAATTAATCAATCCCTTGTTGGTCACATTGTATCCAAATATTTTCTCCCACCTCCTTTCACATAGAGAGAGGCAAAAGCACATTTTGATGCAGTTTATATTTTATAAGCAATTTTTATTAAAGTTTGTAAAACTTTTTAATTGTTAAGAAGTTACTTTTTATTCTAATAATTTCTGAGAAAGTAGAAGGTTAGATTATAAAATAGTTTTATTAATACATTTTAAGTTAAAATGATTCACTGATAATGTAGATGAAAAATGGAAAGCATACAACCACAGAATTAGTCCTTAATTGAATGTTCCATGTCTCTTAGTAATTTTATGTAAATCTTCTCACTTTTGACAAAATGGACTGATGCTAATAGAAAAGTCACTAGGTTTTCAACAGAATGAGACCAGATTTTCATCTTTGTCCATCTTGGTCCTTAAAACTATATCCTGCAGAATTTAACTTAGGCAGTAAATACTCTGCATGTATCTACATCTGCTAATGCTAGCTTATCATTCAATGTCAGTGATTAACTTGAATAATTTAAAAGGAAAGTTCATCTTGAAAAATCATTGTTAGAGAATGTCAGCCAATATAAATCAAATATAACACTTTAGATGGTAAAGATTAATCCAGTCATTAAACTCTAAGTTTTAAATTCAATGAGTTTTGGATGTGCAGATCAAATCAGTTTTAAAATTATCAAAATTATTCCATTATATTATTTGATCTTTGGGTTCACAAGAAATTTGTCTTGCATAAATCTGAGAGGATCTTCACTGAATTATTTTTGTGATCATGAGGGAAAGAGTGGAGATAGAAGCAAAGTTTAAGAGCCATCTGAGTATACATTAGTTTTTGACATATGAGGGAAATGTCAACTGAGACAGCTGGTATATCTTTCTTTTCAAATTTTGAATGAAATGCTGCAATATTCTCAAGTGATTGCCTAACAATTTATAAGTAAAAATGTATACATACATAAGAGCAAGCATACAGTTTGCTTTAAAATTTCAAATACTCTTGCTTCTAAGTTGCATTTAAATTGGCAGATCATTATGGATTTATAATTTTAAGTTTCATTTCTAGATAAGATTGTACTTCTTGTTATAAGTGAAATTATAAAGAAATTTTCAATTATATTAATTTGTGGTCTTTAATCATGGCTTCATAAAACTCTACCATTCCCAAGTTTTTCATTTAAGGATCTTTTTAAATTACCTTCTCTCTCTAAGACAAATATCATATGATATCACTTATATGTGGAACCTAAAAAATTTGGTACAAATAAACTTATTTACAAAACAGAAATAGAGTCACAGATGTAGAAAACAAACTTATGGTTACCGGCGGTGGGGGGGAAGCATGGGGGGGGAGGGGGAGGGGAGTAGGGGTAAATTGGGAGATTGGGATTAACATATACACACTACTATATATAAAATAGATAACTTATAAGGTCTTACTGTATAGCACAGGGAACTCTTCTCAGTGCTCTGTAATGACCTATATGGGAAAAGATTATAAAAAAAGGTGTATATATATGTATAAATGATTCACTTTGTTGTATAGCAGAAACTAACACAACATTGTAAATCAACTATACTCCAATAAAAATTTTAAAAATTACTTTCTCTCACTTATCACATATTTTGGAAGGTTTTGATCACCAAATAGTATTTAGAAAATAATACATAACTAATTTTATATTAATGAAAGGCATGTATTACTGTGCTCTGCTCGGCATGAGATACTCAGTTTAGCCTGTAAGTTGATATAATTTTGGTTAAAGACAGTCTAGTATTTTAGGCAATCTGGGTAGTTTGCTGCACAGCAAAGGTATGACTGTGATTGATACTTATGAAATATTAATTTGTGGCCACCATTCTTATCTTCATAGATTCCCTCATGGAAAAATACCATCTTGAAGACAACTGATATAAATCTTAGAGTTCTCTTTGCATGCAATGTATGCCAAAATTGAATGGTGTTATTTAATATCCTATTTTCACTCAAAAGCCATTATGGGATTTGAGAAATGAACTCAATAGAAATGTTTCAATTAAAAGTAACAAATTAAAGTCTACTCTTACACATTTTTTATTGAGGTATAGTTGATTCACAGTGTTGTGTTAGTTTCTGCTGTATAACAAAGTGAATCAGCTATATGTATACATATATCCCCATATCCCCTCCCTCTTGCGTCTCCCTTGCACCCTCCCTAACCCACCCCTCTAGGTGTTCACAAAGCACTGAGCTGATCTCCTGGTGTGATGCAGCTGCTTCCTACTAGCTATCTATTTTACATCTAGTAGTGTATATATGTCAGTGCTACTGTCTCACTTCATACCAGCTTACCCTTCCGCCTCCCCGTGTCCTCAAGTCCATTCTCTATGTCTGCGTCTTTATTCCTGTCCTGCCTCTAGGTTCAGCAGAACCATTTTTTCTTTTTTTTTCTTTTTCTTTTTTTTACATTCCATATATGTGTTAGCATACGATATTTGTTTTTCTCTTTCTGACTTACTTCACTCTGTATGAAAGACTTTAGGTCCATCCACCTCACTACAAATAACTCAGTTTTGTTTCTTTTTATGGCTGAGTAGCATTCCATTGTACATATGTGCCACATCTTCTTTATCCATTCATCTGTTGATGGACACTTAGGTTGCTTCCATGTCCTGGCTATTGTAAACAGTGCTGCAGTGAACATTGTGGTACATGACTCCTTTAAATTATGGTTTTCTCAGGGTATATGCCCAGTAGTGGGATTACTGGGTCATATGGTAGTTCTATTTGTAGTTTTTTAAGGAACCTCCATACTGTTCTCCATAGTGGCTGTATCAATTTACATTCCTACCAACAGTGCCAGAGGGTTCCCTTTTCTCCACATCCTCTCCAGCATTTATTGTTTGTAGATTTTTTGATGATGGCCATTCTGACCAGTGTGAGGTGATACCTCATTGTAGTTTTGATTTGCATTTCTCTAATGATTAGTGATGTTGCGCATCCTTTCATGTTTTTGTTGGCAATCTGTATATCTTCTTTGGAGAAATGTCTATTTAGATCTTCTGCCCATTTTTGGATTGGGTTGTTAGTTTTTTTGAATTGAGCTGCATGAGCTGCTTGTATATTTTTGAGATTAATCCTTTGTCAGTTGCTTTGTTTGCAAATATTTTCTCCCATTTTGAGGGTTGTCTCTTCATCTTGTTTATGGTTTCCTTTGCTGTGCAAAAGCTTTTAAGTTTCATTAGGTCCCATTTGTTTATTTTTGTTTTTATTTCTATTTCTCTAGGAGGTGGGTCAAAAAGGATCTTGCTGTGATTTATGTCATAGAGTGTTCTGCCTATGTTTTCCTCTAAGAGTTTGATAGTGTCTGACCTTACATTTAGGTCTTTAATCCATTTTGAGTTTATTTTTGTGTATGGTGTTAGGAAGTGTTCTGACTGCCCAAAGCAATCTACAGATTCACTCCCATTTACCACTGCAACAAAAAGAATAAAATACCTAGGAATAAACCTACCTAAAGAGATAGATGACCTGTATGTAGAAAACTGTAAGACACTGCTGAAATAAATTAAAGACAATACAAACGGATGGAGAGATATACCATGTTCTTGAATTGGAAGAACCAACATTGTGAAAATGACTATACTACCCAAAACAATCTACAGATTCAATGCAATCCCTGTCAAACTACCAGTGGCACTTTTTACAGCACTAGAACAAAAAATTTCACAATTTATATGGAAACACAAAAGACCCTGAATAGCCAAAGCAATCTTGAGAAAAAAAAAAAAAAAACAGAGCTGGAGGAGTCAGGCTTCCTGGCTTCATTCTATACTACAAAGCTACAGTAATCAAGACAGTATGGTACTGGCACAAAAACAGAAATATAGATCAATGGAACAGGATAGAAAACCCACAGATAAACCCACACACACATAGTCAACTTATCTTTGATAAAGGAGGCAAGAATATAAAATGGAGAAAAGACAGCCTCCTCAGTAAGTGGTGCTGGGAAAACTGGACAGCTACATGTAAACGAATGAAATTATTGTGCATTTTTAATACTCTTTAGAGTGGTAACTGGGAGAAGTCAGTGACTGAAAGAATAATCCTAAAAAGTATCAGCTCATTGAAAAAAATTAAACTTTACCTCTTCTTTGTGCTCTGTTTAGAATTTTTTAAAACTTTAGTATAAAAATCTCAAGGCATCTCTGCAGTTTACCAATTAAGATTCTGTGTACTTTAAAAAATGTTGTAGCTATTGAAGTGGAAGAGAAACTCATAGAAACTGGAAATTTACCAGAAACTATTAAGACATCATATGGATTCTTGATTCTAAATCATACCATGGTCCTATAAGATTGTTTTAAAATGAGTACTGTGGTTATCTGGGGAATAGGTAAATAAATTATGGTAATAATACTCATACTTCCAGACATATTGCAACTATGTTAAAAGTCAGATTCTGACATTCCATGACGTTTAGTTTATTTTTTAACGTAAAACATAGGGTATTTTTTTCCCATTGCAGTTTATTACTTCTGAGACACAGTACCTGAAAAAACACTCTGCATCCCTGAGTAAATTTCCAAACATGAACCACTAGAGTTTAGACTGCTTTATATAATAACAGTGATAGCCTTTCTTTTTAACAAAGTACATAGAACTATTGAAGTATTTTCCTTCCTCCCTTTCCTGATGGGTACAAACAAAGGAGCTCTTGGAAACGATTTTTCTGTGGTCACAATGAGACTATAACCTCTAGAAAGAGAACAGTCTGCTCACCCCTATTTATACCTTCACAAAACTCCCCTGAGTTAAGATCTCCATTGAGAATAGCAAATTGCTTAATTCCAGTGAAACTTAAATTTTCTAGCAAGGGTCTAGTTTACTTAATAGGTGACACTTGGGGTTTTTTTAAAATACACTTCCAAAAGAATAATTTCTTCAGGATACAGATGATAGGTCCAAAGAATAGAGTCCGTTAGTAATGTATAATTCTGAACTTTCTAGAAGCTCAATAAGCATATGGGGGAGAAGAATAAAATAAAGAACAAGAAACAAGTTTGCTCTCTTCTGTGAGTACCCTCCCCCAGTTTTATTGTGATATAATTGACATATAATATTGCGTTAGTTTATATAACATAATGATTTATGGGCGTGGAGCAAAATGATTATCACAATAAATTAACATACATCACCTCATGTAGTTACACATTTTCTTCTTGTGGTGAGAACTTCTAAGATCTAGTGCCTTGGCAACTTTCAAACACATAATTCCATATTAACTATAGTCTGAAATTTTCTTAATTGTCCCACATATCACAAGTGGAGATAGTAGTAACACTTCAGTTTTTGGAATGGTAAGCGTACGTCCCAGAATAGATTTTCCAAATTACTGAAAGTTAAAAAAAATTACTAATGTTTATATGCAAACCTTTATAGTAGAACACTTTTAAAAATGTAATTCAGATTTTTCCTTTAAATGAACATATACTTTAAACATCAGGCAATGTTTTTCCTCTCTGAGGAATTCAGGGTCAGCCTTATGATCTTTACCTATTGTACTCTGACACTCCCAGGTGTCAGTAAGCAACATCATTTTCTCTTTTTCTTGCCCTTAGGATTCATGGCTTTTCTAGGAGATGCCTTTCACCTCACCTTCATCATGGACACTTCTGCATTTGCTGCAAACATTTGTATCCCTCTCTGCTCTTGGTAGTCTTCCATGATGTCTCTGGGTTTCACACAGAGTTTAGATGTTGATGAGTCCCAAATTTATATCTGTAGTTCCACACTTTTCTTCAGACTCTACAATTTTTAAAATCTGTGACTACACACAGATGTCTAAGAAACATCTCAAATCAACCAAATTCAGAATTTAGCCCCCGATTTTCTCTTCCAAAATCCCTACTTTCCAGTTGCCTTCATTTCAGTAAGTACCACTCCAGTCATTCACTTATTCAGGTTAAACATCTTGACTCCTCTTTCTCACATCTACAGTAGATCCATCCAGTCCATCCAATGGTACAGCCTTAGATGTACCTTAAAACCGTATCTAGAAATTGATCATTTCTCACCACCTCAGTAGCTATCACCTTGGTTCAAGCTACCCTCATTTCTTACCTGAGCAACTGCAAAGTCTCTTAATCCTGAGCTCCTGAACCTGATTTCTTTGCTTTTCTCTTCCCTTGCAGTCTTAACACAGTAGTCAGAGTGTCAGACTAACCCTATCAAAGGTTAATAATTTTTCCATATCATTCAGAGTAAAAGTTAAAGTCCTTAAAATAGTCTTCAAAGTCTACACTCTTTAGCCCTTATTACCTCTCTGATTTGCCTCCTTCTACTCTTCTATTGCATTCTGTTCCATCTACACAGTTCTCTTGCTCTACCTCAAAGATTCCCATCCCCCACCCCTCTTCTTACCCCTTGATTGAAATACTCTTTCGTTAAATAATCACATGGCTTGCTGCCTTGCATCCTACACACACACACACACACACACACACACACACACACACTCACTCTCTCTCTCTCTCTCTCCCTATTCTTGCTTGATTTTGTTCCATAGCACTTGTCATCCACTAGCACATGATGTCTTTTAATTGTGTAGTTTGTTTATGTCCTACTCTATTGCCCTACTCTAAGCTCTAGGAAGCAAGGATTTTGGTCAGCTTTGTTCAGATCTGTGCCCCAGTGCCTGGCACACTAAACAGCATGTAGGGCGATACCCAATAACTATTGAATGAATGAATTACTTTAGTTAGAGGAGAGTAAGTCAAATTAAAAGCAATCAGTGGCCAAACAATGAGTCCAAAGGGAAGGTTATCATCAGAGTCTAAACAAGTCTGGGGAAATTTTGGTGGCATGGCACATGGTCTTGGTGCATTGTGAGTTTGCTTATTACGTTCTGGAAATTCATGTCTGAGACCTTTATGTTTCAAGATGAATGAACACGGATAATATTCACTGCTTTTTTAGTAGCCAACTCTATTGGCCATCACCCTCTTTTGCATTTAATTTCCTTTTTTCGGTCTGTTCATCTGCTTCAGTTGATTTTGGCTCTGGGGCTCAGTAAATAATCATGACAGCAAAAGGCAACAAGTTTGGAGTCTTTAGATCTGGTTGTGGAATATCTTCTCACTTTTTATTTAGCAATTCAGTGTTTTTTGGTCATTATCAATGAAAACTTGACTATGACAGCTGTCTCATAGCTATAGGGAAATCTATAGTTGAATTCCCATTTCAGCTTTTGGATTTCCTGACAGTTATGGAAGAAAATTATCTACACTTTTGGAAGATTGCCAAAGTTTATTCCTTAAAGAACATCTAGAAATGTGCTGTCCAGCACAATAACTGCTAACTGTATATATTTATATTTTAATTTCACTTTAAAGCAAAATAAAATTTAAAATTCAGTGGTAGCAGCCACATATCAAGTGTGTGATGGTCACATGTGGTTAGTGGTTCCTGTGTTGAATAGCATTCACCTAAAACATTTCAATTGTCACCCAGCACCTTATTGGTCACGCCTCTCTAGACTTATTGTTGCTGATTGAAATTTATCTATCGTAAGTTCATTCATTTGAAAATATTTATTCAATGATGAATTTATGAGAGCCTTCCAATTAAGTGGGCCACTGGAATTTAAAGAACTTAGAATTCATGTACAAAAGTAAACAATAAATACTATGCAGTAAATGTTCCACTAGAGGCATATACAGAGTGCTATATGGACATAAATAAAGCAGTAATTTCGTCTCAGGTATGAGAATGGTCATGCAACACCATTTTGAATCTCTTTTTGCTAGTTCCATAACTGTCAGAAAAGAAATAGTTGAACACTGGTGTCTAGCAAGTTTATACTTATTGTCGAAAAAAGCCAATCAATATCAGTTTGAACGTTAACTAATAGCATGGCTTTGCCACTGCCCAAACAATATCGTAGTTAATAGCAATTTTAATGTCTGAAACCACCATAATTGCCCTCAGAAGTCAATAGATCAATAAGAGAGTCTTTTTGGTTTTAGATATGAGTATTGAGCAATACATCACATTTTGAAAAAGTTGCTTTTGATCATGACACTCTAGACACATTTAAAATTAGTTTGAGGAGGGGATATGGGGATATATGTATACATATAGCTGATTCACTTTGTTATACAGCAGAAATTAACACAACATTGTAAAGCAATTATACTCCAGTAAAGGTGTTTAAAAAAATTAGTTTGAAACCTAGATAGAAATGAGAGAATTTTTATATTTAAGATCTGTAAATTTAGACTTAAAGCAGTGCAAACAGGCATTTACAGTTTTATTATTTAAATTTAATGAGTCTTTGCATGTTTTTATTGGAAATAAGTATTAAACTAAAAGAATTCATAAAGCCAGAGCTAAATAATCATGTTCTAAATAAATTTAAAACTTACATAAACTATAGTTCAAATAGTAAATTATCAAAATATACTGAGATAAATATTTTGGACTTTAATAAAAAACTTGATCAAGAAACAAATTTAGTGTTTTCCTGGTGGCGCAGTGGTTGAGATTCCGCCTGCCGATGCAGGGGACATGAGTTTGTGCCCCGGTCTGGGAGGATCCCACATGCCACGGAGCGGCTGGGCCCGTGAGCCATGGCTGCTGAGCCTGCGTGTCTGGAGCCTGTGCTCCGCAATGGGAGAGGCCACAACAGTGAGAGGCCCGTGTACCGCAAAAGAAAAAAAAAAAAAAAAAGAAACAAATTTATAGAAAGATTTCTGTAAGTATTGAAATGAGAATCGTTTTCATTCATTCCTTTCTTTTATTCTTTATTTATACATAAATTATATGTTGAGATTCGCTTATGACAGTATCGCATATTAAAATATTTATCTCCAAAGGAAAATTGCTAATGATCCTGAAGTGAGATGTGTAAATACCATGTTTATCTTAGCTAGATATGTAAACTAAGATGGAAGCAAAAGGCCTAAGACCATCACATTATTTGGAAGAAGTGATGCTGCTCTCATTTAAAGAGCAATCACTTATATTGATTGCATTCATCATTCAGGAAACACTAACAGAGATGCAATGATTTGTTTGTTTTCTAAGTTGTTAGGTGATGTCAAGCAAATTACCTGGGTCCAATTTCTGATACATGAAAAAAATTTCTTTTGGCATATGTTACTGCAATTGTGAATAACGTTCTGATCGAAGGTACATCTTTTGAGACTCTCTTATAATTTAGCTACAAATAGCCAGCTTTAGATTGCTATTTGTACATTTTCAGCCTTTAATATCTATAAGGCTTGTAACAGTACAGACTACTTATTGTTTATGAAATGATTATTAGCATGACCAAAATGCCTGTAACTTCTAAGGATGCAGAAAGCAATCTTTTCTGATCTAGGATTCAAACAAAATGTCCACAGTGACTGATCATTTTGTCTTATTTAGTATACACCAGTCAAACAACAAATGCTATTATTGTCCAATTCTCATTTTTGCCTGTGTTGGGACACAGAGAGCATTTCTCTCTTATTCCAACCAACAGGGTTTAGATATATTAGCATGGTACCAGTCATTTGGTGGACTGAACCTAGAGGTAGAAGAAATTAGTAGGAATATAGAAGAAATGGAAATGCTGGAGGTAGACCTTGGGTGTGAAGGGAGCCCAGCTGAGACTAAGTATAAGTTTGAACAAGAGTAAGGTAAACAAGACTAGAAGCTAAGAAGCTGGGGGCATCTGATCTAATTTTGGGTGTGCATCTTAAAAGCCACTTAGCATAGGCCAATGTAGATTTCAATTAACTATACCACTATAAGGATTTTCATCTGTAAAACTGAGGCACTGGAACAAGGACCGAGCCCAGCCAATGGGTTAGGTCAAAATGAGTTTATTCAACAGTTGTCAGGGTTTAGGCAGGGCAGTATTCTCACCGTTGTAAACAGTGAACAGATTGATAAAGCTGAGTGGAGAGATCCTTGGTTACTGAGTTAGCTAGTTTACTCTTGCTCTACTGGAAGGGTTCAAGCTAGAAATTCTAAAATAAATGGGGAACGATGACAAGTTTCTCCTCAAAAATTTCAATGAGGCTACGGTCTCTGAAATTATTTTTTTCCTATCCATGGACTCTAATAAATTTGTAATGCTAACTTTATCACTACCTATACTTTATCACTTCGGATATCCAATTTCCTTCAACTTTCACTGGTTTAAATTATGACTTGTATTATTACATTAGCCCAGCATTCTCCCTTCTTTACCTTTTCAAGTCTTATCCAGTAAGGGAAAGTTAAGTCACCTCATTTTTAAATCTTTACCAGGTCTATTCATCATAATGAATCACGCCTTCCTCTGGACTTCCTGCTTCTTTAAAGTAGTACTTATTTCATGCTATGGTTCAGATTCTATATTTTTCTAATTAGATTGTATGCTTAGGATATATAGGAATAACATCTTAATTATCTATCTCCCTATCACCTAGCAAAGTGGTTTGCATATAGCAATCATTAATTAACATCTATTCAATCAAGTTACATGATATTTACACAAATTCTAAGCCTGACTCAATGAATCACTTATTGTTCTCAGGTTACTTAGCCTATTTTGCCCTCCGTTCTTCATTTGTAAATTGAAGGGGGGCAATTTATTCTCACTGTAGATTAATTTTATTGTTAAGGAATCCAAATAAGGATGAAATGGGGAAGACAGTTATTGACTCAGTACATATTTATTGAACATCTAAAATTTGCCAGGCACTCTTTTGAGCGTCATTAGTTGCTAGAGGAATCTCTCTTGGGCCAGCTCAGTGCAGACAGTATTTGAACTTTGGCCAGTATCACACGTGAGACAGCGACCTAATATCCCTGATTTACAGCATAGATCAATCTCACATCTGCCCCTGCTATGATGTTTGGCTGATACTTTTATTGTTTGGCTGATACTTTTAAAAAAGAAGAGTACGGAAATAACAAGAATATAAAATTAGCAACATATGAACAATAAGAGGTAAAAAGTAGAGTCCAAAAGAGTAAAGGTGGTAAATTAAAATACTAAACAGAAAAATATAAGCAAAGATAGTCATGATAAAACAACCACGATCATCCTAAAACATTAAACATAATTTTGGTAAAGAAGGTGCTATGGTTTGAGGTTGCTGTCCATGATCTGGAGGCAGCTTGCCTCATTCTCTCCAGGCTTAGGCTCTTGCTAGGTAATTCACTAATGGGAAAGAGAGCTCAGGCTTATATCCTTTAATTTCCACCATTACGAGGAAAAATATTGTTCTCTGAGTCACGTCCAATGGGAAACTCCTATCACTCCAAAATAAACTTGTTCAGCTGGGGTGGGACAAACCCTCCTATCCACCAACCCCACCTTGGGAGATTGGGCAGTTGATCTTCACAACCATGATTGCAGGAGCAATCAGGATTGCAAGCATCAGCTGCATGTGGAGGGAAATGTCTAAGAATGAGGCCAAGCAGAGCAAAGTGGCAAGGTCTTGATATCCTTTGGGTCCCTTCATCCAGTCATGCTCAAATTTCAAGTCCTTGACTTCCCATTCTTTGCTTTAGCTACTTTGAGTTGGTTTTTATATACGTACCTTTGTGTGTGGGTGTGTGTATGTATATGTAGTGTATAAATGTATATGTATATTTCACTTACATCTGAAAGAATCCATGTTCTTATTAGTCTAATATTTAGCATATTTAGTTTGTTTGGCTTCAAGTCATCTGTGATTCAGAGGCCAATTTAATTCTTGAATTTACCATCTGGTTTAGGTTTCCCTCTAAAGGTTATACCCAAGAATTTGATTGGTCCTGGAATCTTGGAGCCCTTACAATTATCAAACATTTGTTTATCAGGAATTCTCTGGATCAAGACTACATGGACCTCAATAAAGCACTCTGGGGACTATCTGGAAAAGAAAAATCCTGCAGAAGTATACATCTGAAAAACTCACTATTTCTATATGCTTCTATACCTGGAAGCATCTTTTCAAGTCTCAGTTAGATTGGTTTCTGCATGGGGAGGATGGAGTAGTATTTTCATCTGTGTGCAATTGTTAACCTTGATTTAAATAATTAACAAAGATTGGTTAGATTGGTTTCTGCATGGGGAGGATGGAGTAGTATTTTCATCTGTGTGCAATTGTTAACCTTGATTTAAATAATTAACAAAGAGATATTATTATTATTCAGCTTTGGAAATGGAGTCAAACAATGAATTTTGAGTACAACCAGGCAAAATAAAACTTCTAAGAGCACCATAAATACAGGGATGCAAAGAGCCTCACTGCCAGTAAAGTTCTATATTATTGATATGAAACTATTATAATATTTCATGTGAAGAGGAATTGAATAGAAAAAATATTAAAAAGTAAAAAGAGCCAATGACTAGAAGGTTTTTTTTTTTTTTTTTTGCACGGTACGCAGGCCTCTCACTGCCGTGGCCTCTCCCATTGCGGAGCACAGGCTCCGGACGCGCAGGCTCAGTGGCCATGGCTCACGGGCCCAGCTGCTCTGAAGCATGTGGGATCTTCCTGGACCGGGGCACAAACCCGTGTCCCCTGCATCGGCGGGCGGACTCTCAACCACTGCGCCACCAGGGAAGTCTGACTAGAAGGTTTTTAATCACATAAGTGGGAGAAATCATAAATTGAAGAGTGATAATCAGTAAAAGTCATGGAAATTGAGAACCAAAGCTATTGGTCCAAATAGCTCAATCAGTATATTTTCTAGAATGTTTTATCTCCAATATCTATAAAGTGCTGTCACTGGCACCAAGAGAAAAATCATAGGAATTGTTTCCTTGAGTTACAAAATTAATTCAAATTACATTAATACATTTTTTTAAAGAGGTTCATATCCACACTAGTATATTACAACATTCCCTACAAGAAATACAATTCGTATAAGGGTCTTGGAGGCCTCCCTGGAGAAATGGCCAATGAAATTTGAGACTCACAATTGACCAAACAGAATGCCAGGATCGATAATCCAGAACAAAGAAAGGCAACAGGAATGTCTCCAACTTCTGAAAGAGTAAGCTGTGTGTGGTGGGCACATAGGGCTCACCAGATACCACGTGTGCTCCTCTGTTACTCAGATTCCTCTGCAGTTAGGACTTACAGGCTGAGGCAGTTCTCAGTAGGTGTGCTTCTGCCATTTTTCTATCAGTTTTCCATCGCAATCACCAGTGCTAGATGGCATAACTAAAAAATAAAATCTACCCACATGGGATTCCATGATCACAAAATAAACTTTTGCCGTCTAAAGCCGTTGAAATATACATATCAACATATATGTATATTTTTAACACAAGAAGTCAGGGAATTCTCTTCTCAAGAAAGAATACATCTGTGAGCCTTGTGATACCTCCATGGAATGGATCATTAAACTAAAAGAAACCTATCATTACCAAGAGACCAATGTTAGAGGCTGACTGAGAGAATACCATCTGCTGGAGGAAAATTGCCTCAATTTTGGAGACCCTCTAAACTATCACCAGGGAGTCCCAGTGGAATGGGCGATGAGAACCCCAACACTGACCATGCTAAATCCCCTTGGGACTCTGAATACTGAGTTGGACTCCAGTTTCCTGAGTTCCTGTGCATGGAGCCCTATTGTACTCTGCTGCCTGATTAACTGAGGTCCCTCATATGCTCCACTACTTCTTGCCAAACTGACTCTTAGAACCCTCTGACTTCTGTCAGAGACTTGTTGTGAGCCCCTCCTGTAGTGGAAATCAGACTACCTGGCTTTAAAATACTGCCTCCACCACTTCCAAGCTGGATGACCCATTCCAAATAGTTTTTTTTTTTTTATCACTTTAGTCCCTCTCTACCTTACTTAGCTCATCTTTAAAATAGGGATAATACTTGTACTTAACCTTATAAAGTTGATATGAAGATTAAATGAGATAATCCTATAAATTGTCTAGAAGAGCTTATGTCATGGCAAAACACTCAGTCATGGTTAGCCCTCCTTATTGTCAATTGTTGTAATTAACAGTTAATTAGTTGTAATTGCCCGATGTTCAAAAGATGCTGAGAGCTGGTACTAGAAGCCCTGACACTTTCTGGTTCTCCATCTTGGAGGTTTAGATCTAATCGCTGAGATTTAAATTCCAGACACAAATTAGTATGGAATTTGTTATATTCCCTTGGGATTGAGAACTTGGACTTTTGTACCCTTCTTGAATAGGCCCCATTCTTCAAACCTTCACATTCCTTTGATTTCAAGCATGAACTATATTTATAGAATTTTGTAGAAAAGCTGAGAGGGTAGGAGGTTATAGCCTTCCTATATAGAGAGGGAGTGAAGTATTCGAGTTAATAGTTTCAGAATTTTAATAATTTTTCTTCAACTTCTCATAAAAGGTACTTGTTCTTTCTTCAGTCAAGATAGTACCTCTGGCTGTTCTTTTCATGCGAGCATCTTCAGGGTGCTGGTAAATATTCCATTTCTTTATTAGGATGCTTGTTATACAGGTATGTTCACTTTGTGAAAATTTGTAGACTGGACATTTATGGTTTGTGTAATTTTTTTGAACGCATGTTATACTTTGCGAATTTTACATTTAAAAAGGCTTGAATGGAAGTGCAGTTTAGTGTTCTTTACATTACAGATTTTTCTGCTAGACTGGAAAAGTTTTATACACCCACACACATGTTAATTTTATGATTTGTGGTATTACATAAAATAGTTTTTACTTAGGTAATAATCCTAAGTATGCAATTATTAAGAGGTGATGTATTTCATTTGAGTTAAACACACATATGTTCACTTAAAATATTGTCATTCTTAAAAAGGTAACTAGCTCTTTTGTTTACTCCTGAGTGTGTATCTACTGTATTTGGTCTTGTATTGAAGGGCAATTGCTTATTACCTGTAGATGTCACCTTATAGACTCAGTTTGCCCACAGGTGGAAAAAATTCTGTTAAACGAATTATACAACTTGATTAGGTATTATTCTTTTTTAAAATTGAAGTGTAGTTGATTTATAACATTGTGTTAGTTTCAGGTATACAGAAAAGTGATTCAGTTATACATATATGTATATATCTATATTCTTTATTTGATTTTATGCCATTATAGTTTATCACAAGATACAGTTCCCTGTGCTATACAGTTCCTTTGCTGTTTATTTTATATATGGTAGTATTCATCTGTTAATCTCCAATTTATCCCTTCCCCCCTTCCCCTTTGGTAACCATAAGTTAGTTTTCTGTATCTGTGAGTTTATATCTGTGTTGTAGATAAGTTCATTTGTATCATTTTTCTAGATTCCACATATAAGTGATATATTTGTCTTTGACTTACTTCACTTACTATGATAATCTGTAGGTCCATCCATGTTGCTACAAATGGCATTATTTCATTCTTTCTTATGGCTAATGTCCCATTATATGTATGTATATTATGTGTGTGTGTGTGTGTGTATACACACACACACACACATAATATATATACATATATATATATATGTATACACACCACATCTTTATCCATTCTTCTGCTGATGGACACTTAGGTTGATTCTATGTTTTGCTTATTATAAATACTGCCACTAGGTACATTGGGTGTATGCATCTTTTCAAATGAGCTTTCGTCTTCCAGATATATGCCCAGGAGTAGGATTGCTGGATCATATGGTACCTCCATTTTCAGTTTCTTAAGAAACCTCCATACTGTTTCCCAGAGTGGCTGCATTAATTTACATTTCCACCAGCATGTTAGGAGGGTTCTCTTTTCTCTACACCCCCCTCCAACATTTATTACTTGTAGACTTTTTGATGATGACCATTTTGACTGGTGTGTAGTGATACCTCATTGTAGTTTTAAGTTGCGTTTCTCTGATTAGGTATTATTCTGTTTAACATTTAAACTGCTTTTTAGAGACATACAGGCCTTCTTATAGTGTTAATATAAATGAAGCATATTTTAACAATTTAAAAGAAGAATCTCTTATGTAGTTGAATGCAAAATCTTCAGAATATATTGTGAATTTTTTAAAAAGGCAACATAAACATTTGTATGTTATTCAATTATTTGAGTAAAAAATTCTAGTGGGAAAGAAGACAGACTATATATTTTTCTCATATATGCTTAAAATATAGGTGAAAGAACACTTGAGACTAATATAAGTGACTTATTTTTGTGGAATGGATGACCAGGAAACTTGGGAAAACAGTTGAAACAAGATGATGCTTTACAGTAAATATCTTTGATTTCAAGTTAATGAAAACGTATAGATTGCATACTCAAAATTAAATAACCTATAAGCACACAATAACTGTCTTAAGATAGTAATTCTTTAGATTTTAGGGGTACTTATCCTCAAGACCCATATAAAATAAACGGACACAAACAGACAATACACTCCATCTGGAGGGATGATACTGTTGGCAAGAGGCTCTAGCACATCGGAAGAAAAGGCAGGAAGAGAGGGGAGGGAAGAGGGATCTAAAAGATGTGGGACAGGAGCCAAAGGTAAACGCTACTGCCTTGTAAGTATGTCTTTTAATGACTGTGAGGGCTGCCAACTTTGGGGAAGACCTGAGGTACATCATTTTCACAAGGGTTCTTCCCCTTCATGCTTGGGAAATGAATTGCCTATTTCTCCCAGAGTTCCAAGGGATGGATTCATTATTTTAAGTTATAGATAAAATGAGTTGTGATCGAAAGAAAATGCTGTGCATTTTCTGTCCTAGATAGAAGATACTCTTCCTGTCTCTTAGCAATACTCATTGAAGTGCTGTTATAATATCTTGTTTTTTATATAAATTGATTTTTTATTATAGTCCTCTGGAACTTTTCATGTTTCCTGTCATTTATAATAAAATAAATATATGGATTCATATATTTAAAGTAGTTGTTCAAAGTCTATTTTAAAGCAGTAAAAGTTGTTTTTAGTTTTTTTTCTGGGGACACAGAGAGAGAAAAACAAATAATGGTTACATCCCAGAGAAAATGTTTAGCCCTTATATACTTAAAGCTTCTAAAATCTTAGGTTAGCCAATTTTAGTTTTCTGCATCTTCTAGCCAAACAGATTGTAAGGAAAATAATTGTCCTAAATAATATAAAAATTTCTAATAGTGGTAAGTGCCAAATAATTTTGATACGAAATTAAGGTTCTTAACATGAAAATTGTCAAGATTTCCCGTGTCTAGTTACATTTAAAAATATTGTTTAAAATTTTACAGCATACTTGTAGCTATGTAGTGGGTATTTAACTTTTGTCAATGCAATACTCATATGAAGAGGGAAAACATGTTAATTTAACTAGTAAATAGAAAAATCTGTTCACTTATTGGAAATTCAACTTGATTTGGATTTAGAAAATCTAGGTTCAAGTCTAAACTCTTCTTATTACCCGTTCTGTGATGGGGCAGGAGGACGGGGCCATGTCTCTCTCCCATGCTCAGGAGTCTCATGGTTAAATGCAGATGATAGTAACTAACATACTGGGTGGTTAATGGAATCAAACAAACAGGCATACCTTGCTTTATTGTGCTTCACAGATACTGTGTTTTTTACAAATTGAGGGCTCATGGTAACACTGTTGAGCAAGCCTAACAGCACCATTTTTCCAACAGCATTTGCTCACTTCATGTCTCTGTGTCACATTTTGGTAGTTCTCACAATATTTCAAACTTTTTCATTATTGTGTTTGTTATGGTGGTCTGTTGTCAGTGACCTTTGTTAATACTATGACTTGCTGAAAGCTCAGATGATGGTTAGCATTTTTTAATTTTAGCAACAAAGTATTTTCAAATTAAGGTATGTACATTGTTTTTTGAGACATAATACTGTTGCACACTTAATAGACTACAGTGTAGTATAAATATAATTTTTATATGCACAGGGAAACCAAAAGATTAATGTGACTTGCTTTATTGTGAAATTTGCTTTATTGTGGTGGTCTGGAAACAAACCTGCAATATCTCTGAGGTATGCCGGTAAAATTGTATAAAAACATTTTCTAAATCTTAATGATCCATAAAATGTTGTTATTCACTTGCTTATAGCATAGATTAACTGGAAAATTTACAAGTCTCCACAATGCTTTTTTGGGTAGATACAATTGCAAAACAAAAGACAGTGAGTGACAACATCTGAATTAAAATATTGCTTTCCAATAAAAAGTTCTAGCTTTCTAAAAAACCAAGACTTTCGTGTCGATGTCACTATTATGAGTATTACTACTATATAAGCACTCAGAATAATAAGTTGGCTATGGTTGGACTACTAATTTTTCAGTTTTGCATCTTTTCATTTGATAGGAACAAACTGAGCCATTTTGTATGACAATGCCATTTGTTCACAATTTTTAAAAACTAGTAATATTAACCTGATTGACTTTTCTCAAGGCTTCTTACATCTTACATTTTATCCTCATAAATTAATTAATCTAACAGTTTACTGCAGCCAGTAGTTTAATTTTTCAACCTGCTGTGGTCACATACATACTATGTGGATGGTGCAACATAAGATAGTGCTGTAATAGACAGTTTCAAATTTAGGGATGTGTGTAGTCATTAGGGCGTATCTACACACAAGAAACCTCCCCATGTAAATTGCTTTTCGTGCCATGTTTTTTCTTAATGCTCATCTGTAGTGACAAAATGGTGGGTGAATAAACCAACAGATGGTTTTATCTCAATGGCTGAATCATGGAATGCATCATTAGTTTCATATCTGTGCTGCACAAGGAATGCTGGCTTTCCTGTGGGCATCTGGTTGGCAGTTCCTCGAGGGTTTGTCACACACATAATCTAAGCATCCCAGCTGTGTTTTCAGCTCTCTGGTGTCTACTTTGGCATGAGAAGGTGCTCATGAGCCAACCTAATCCTCTTGTTAATTCTGCGGGCAGCTAGAAGAGGACTCAAATCCTAAAACCCTAATATCTACCCTGGTATACTTCTTTCGTTTAAATTGGCTGGTTTGTCAAAGATTTTTTTCTCTTTAGTTTTGATCAGTGAGATTTAGGATTATTATAAAACAGAAGATGCTTCATTTCAACTAAAAACATTGATATAATGAGATAAAACATATTTAGGGTAGTAATTAATGAGGTTACCATTAGATGCGTCACAAAGGTTTTGTTGTTGTGTTTTAGCCCACCAAATGAAAGTTCTGTCTAATGCAACACTTTCCTAGTTTATCATAAAAAGACAAATCCTCTCAGATTAAGGGTCTATAAAGTTTATTTGGATGAATAGCAAGATTGACCTCATGAGCTCAACAATTTGTGAATCTCCTAAAGTCCCTTGGATGTTCTAGGGAAGTATGGGTTAAAACAACAAACACCCACAAAAGTGTGCCTTTGTATGATGATGAAGCAGAACTACAAATAAAACTGTAAAAATTACACATATAAAATATATGAAAATGGGAGAAAGCAAGATCAGGTGAAATATCACTTTTGTTTTCTTATGTGTATAGATTACTGACCCATTGTGAAATTGTATATTCGTCAGATTTTCTGTGATAATGTCACATAACACCAATACTTCCATGGAGCATATCAAAAAACATTTATTCCTTACTCATAGATCTGCTAGATGGCTGAGGCATCTCTTCTCTAGGCTCCAGGCACATTTAGGTGTGTTCAATATATCTGTCATTCTGAGATGCAGGTTGAATAAACATTAGCTAACTAGGGCATATTCTTCTGATGGCAGAAAGGAAGAGATAAGAGGCCAAACCAAAACACATAAGCGCCTTTAAAGCCTCTGACTGAGTAGGTTGTATGTCATATCCTATCATATTCCTTTGGTCAAGGCAAACTACATAGTCAAGGCAAACATCAATAGCGTGGAAACACGTGCTTCTTCAGCGATGGGGTAGGGAGACCAAATATTTGTGTTATAATTATTCAATCTACTCATAATTTGTTCTTTGACAAATAATAACTCTCCTTTCTTCCAGCCACAAAAAATATTCACCCCTATGCCAGTAAAGATCCTTTCCTCCCCTCAAAGTTTTATGCCCTTATGGCGTCAGACTTGAAGTTCAAAATCTTGTGATAATCTCTACAGCACACCTGCCCCTTCCCCGACCCCCCACCCAACATTCAGTGGTGGAACAGGACAGGATAATCTCTAAAAATGTGTAGTTTCCTGCCACCCACATCTGGCCCCAAAGCCAATGTCATTAATTTTACGTTTTCTTTCAGGCATCCCGCTTCTGGTATCAATTTCTGTATTAGTTTGTTTTTGTTGTACTAATGGAACATAACAATGGATTGAAGCATGCCAGTAACTTACAACAACATACAATTAATTTCCAAAAATGGTCCTGTGGGTTGGCTGCGGAGGCTGCGCTCTAAGCTGTCACTGAGGATCGGCTTGGTGTCACATGTCCATCATCCTTCAACCCGTCATCCTGCAGGCTGAAGGAGCAGTTGCCACCTGGGAGAGCTCTTTCCTTGTGGAAAGATCTAAAGTGCAAAAGAACAAGAGAAATCACCCACGCACATTTTAAGTGTTTGCTTGGATATGGCTTATGTCACATCCTTATGTTCTGTTGGCCAGTCAGTCACGTGGCCAAAATCAATCAACTGAATAGGAATTTTACTCCTCCTGTAAAAGGTATGAGGGGGGGAGTAAATATTTGTGAAAGTAGTCCAACCTATCTCAAATGATTAAGTGGGTAGTAGCCAAATAAAATATAGTTTTGGACTTTAGGGGGAAAAAGTTTCAAAACTTACCCTGAGAGGAAGCTATTACCTTTACAGTATCCTCCTTTGCTTCCCTGGGCAATTTTCTCAATGCCATTCAGAGTCTTCACCGTTCTAGTTCCACACAAAACTCGCTTTGCTAGAACATTCCTTGTAGAGAAAAGAGCTGGGAAGAAGTAGAACCATACAAAAACAGCAAAACGAAAGTCACTCAAATTGTAGGCCACAGATGTTTTCTTCTTACCTTGAAAAGATTGTTTTCAATGAGGGAATCATGCGTTTCAGGGTTACAAAATTGGCACTACTAGTTCCTTGTGAAAGGTGACCTTTTAAATGAAATAGCTTTACACTGCTGTCATCGCTAGAAAGGGAAAAGGGAAATAAAAACTAAATAGAATTTCACTATCTCTAATGCTCATTGACTCCATATAATATGGCTTTATCATTTATTATAAAATACTAAAAGACAGACAAAGTGGGGTAAGTACAAATGCAAAGTAATTAACATAATAGGAAATGTATATCTAGTATCATTTTATAAATAAAAAGTTTCATTAAAGAGGATTGTCTGGAGTTACAAGGTGGGTTAATATGCCTCTTAACAGCAGCACTATGCATTAAAATACCAATGAAAAAGGTAAAATATGACTGTGAATCGTTGCGTAGCAAAGTTATAATTTTAGCATAATTTATGTCATAATTGACCAAAATTATTTTTGTGATCATGACTTTCTCAAAAGATAGCTTTAAAAGAAGATAAATACAAACTGCTAGAGGTACAAATGCTTTTCTATTTTATGATTTTTCTTTCACTTACACTTAGAGGAGCTTCATTTATTCCTGCACAGGTGTTTCAACTTTATAATGTGTTGGATTCAATTCAACAAACCTTATGTCCCCAACCATGGGCAAGACGCTGTGGGGATATAAGGATGAAAATGGCCCTTTAGTTGGTGATATTATAGTTCACTGGGGAGAATGTCTGTTGCAGTTTGTCTTTGCAGAAACAAATTTGCTCAGCTTTAAAAATTTTTTTTAAAAAGTACTCATCAATGTTACAGTAAAGAAGCAGGACTTCTAATAAAGATTTTGATGAGGTAACTGTCAGCTCCTCTCCCTGCCAGTCCACTGAAGTGCTCAGTACTTTTTGTTCCAATATCATGAAATGACACTGCTTGAAAAGTTCCGTGCAGTTGCCTATTTATTTTATAACCCGTTTAGCAGAAATTGTTTCCATGGCTTCCGGCCATTGGGCGTATCCTAACTCTGTGACTTGGCATAGCAGTACTTCCTTCCATCTGACTTAATTTAAGCATCTTCTTCAGCCCTACCTTCCAGCCAGTACCTGAGCCTTTCCAAAAAGGGTGCTAGAAAGAGCCCTGAACTGGCCATTTGAATACCCATGTTGCAGGTCTGGGTGCATGATCATTTGACTCTGCCTTACTTTAATTTTTAACCTATTAAAAAAAGGGGATTTGAGATATATCTTTTCAGGGTCTCTTTCAACTTCATTTCATCCTCTATGTATTGCTTCCCTTCTTCAGTCTCTACTGCTCAGTACAGTAGAAGTCCTCCAGCTTCAGAATCAAAGAGCCTGGTGTACACTCTGCTTGCTTTGTGGGTTTTAGTGTCCTTATCTATAAAAGAGGGACAACGATGTCTTCAGCTCAGTTATTTGGAAGAGTAAACTAGCTAGTCTGTACAGTGCTTAAGACACCACTCAGCACAGAGCAGGTGCTTTCCCTTTTTGGTCTCCCAGGTGTCACACAATTCCCTTTTCCTTTCCATCTCTTTTCATGTTTACCCTTGTTTGCTGCTTGGGCCTCTACAAAGGGCCTGGCTAGGTGTTCTGAGAACAAAAGAGACATGAGCCTTGCTGGGTTCTAAATAGGCTTCTCTTTGGAAAGACCAGAACTGAATAATGGGTATGACTGCCTTAGTGGCCCTGGGTGTTTGTGACAGGAGAAAGCTTCGAGTTTTATATAAGGAAAGGGTGGCAAATGAGACACAGCTACAGTAATCCTGCCTGAGTTTAACTGAGATACTCCAGGACTGTTTTATCTGGAAATCGAACTCTCAGAAAAAAAGCACTGCTGAGGTTAATGTTCAGCAAACTTCCATTGGTCATGTGCAATCTTCAATATTTCTGCCCCATTTGTCCTATTATTTGCTTAATATTTTTTCTTGAAAATGATCCAAATTAGTCACTTAGTCTAGTTCAAGCAGTAATATGGGTAAGATCATGTTTTTGATGTGCTAATTATGTTGATTTCTTAATAGACATAAGAGTAAATATATAACTATTAACATTTTAAAAATATTTCACCTAAAACCCTCTAGATCATCTCTGGGAAACACTGACTTACTTTTGATTAGAATTGGCAAATGGCTGTGTGATGGATGGAGGATTAGCTATGTGGAATGGGAAAAAGTCTGTCCTGGGAAACAGTGGCTAGTGGAGGCTCCAGTCTTTCCGTGTCTATTGCTCAGGAGGGCTTCCTCTTGAGAGGTGGTTTGATATTGTGTTAAGAGCACAGATTCTAGAGCCTGCCGGCCTGGGTTCAAATCCCAGCTATCATCTTTTAGCCATGTGTAGCCTTGGGCAAGTGACTTAGCATCCTTGTGCTTCAGTTTATCTTTACAAATGGGGATAACAGGAGTGTCATAAGAATTTTGTGAGGATGCAGTGGGTTAACATATGTAAACCTTTCAGAATAGTGCCTGTTCTGAATGAAACTATAAACTGATATTATTATGGCTATTCTTCTCCTAATAAAGAAAGACTCATAGTCTCCTATAACATGATATGGTATGAAGACCTGAGTTTAGCTTTAACAGCCCAGCTAATATTTTACTAAAACACCAAACCAAATATTTTGGAATATACATATACATATTTTTTTACTAAGATCATTTGGCCTTAGTTCATAATTGTTAGGCTACTTCTGGTGAGACTTTATGCATTCCCTTTTCTGCTCTTCTAAAGTGCCAATGAAAAGATTTCGTATTCAAAATTGTATTTACTAATTTACACTGTGACTTAAAATAATCTATCAAGGTTTAAAAGTTTAAGTCCATAAAATACTGTCTGGAGTCTGACCACAACTTTCAAAAAACACATAATACAGAAGGCATGATATTTTAATTCTTTAGTGATATATCGAGGAATGATATTCCAAATTGTATTATTCATACAATGAATCAATAAAGCTTAACTTTTAAAAATGCTAAGATAAAGAAATTTTCCATGCCCAAGGCCCTTGGTTAACTGTGCATATTAACATAAGTGCAAGAAAGCAACTCACATTTTATTATTTTTCATTTTGATGACAATAAATAAGCTACTTTGTGTGAAAACTAATATATCCTCATTCAAATGCTCTACTTTTACTCTCTGATTGCTGTCAGAGTTGCCCTGTGAGTGGAAAGTGGGTGTTAGCCAGATGACTGTAGACTCTTCTCCACGGGGGATAGTTGCTTAGATGATCATGTTTCTGAAAGGATATCAGGTGACTTCCTTATGTGTGTAGGAAAAGGAAAGCAGAGTACAGGATATTTTATTTTTCCTGCCTTGTCATGAAACCTGGCTCAACTACCTGGCTGGTAGTTAAGCAGAAAAGAAACCCCACTGTTTCTGATATTGTTTCCTAACTCTTAACCTATTTTTACAGATTTCCTTATGTATCGATACATTTTGAGTGTATGCTAAGGTCCCTTTTGATAGGTAACTCATGAAGTAAGTGGTTGTTTGTAACAGTCATGCAATATCTGGGATAAAAGAAGATAATGCAATTAAAAGAAGAGAGGGAACAATACATCCCTTTGCCTTTAATCCCCAACACTGTTCCCATATGTCTGATAATGTATGGGTGCAAAGTGAGTTATCAAAGTTCATCATTGGAAGGCAGGAAGGATCTGGAACACCACTTCTACTCTGAAGGCTCTTCTATTAAATAAAATAGACAACACTGTTGCTGGGTTGGAAAAAAAGACAACCAAACATGGTTCTGTTTTTGAACTAACTCACCTTCCATTTGAGAAGGTAAAATACATGCATGTAAGCAGCTAAGTAACTTGTGAAAATTGATAGTCCAAAACATTATACAAGGTAGATTTTATTCAAGGACAAAATAAGTGTTTTATTCATTTGAGAAAGGCGAGAGAGTGATCTGAGATGACTTCTTTGAGAAAAAAGGAGCCAATGTTTATGATAGGCATAGTGAAAGAGACAGGCATGGAAAGGTGGGGAAAATTGTAGCAGTGTGCATCGTGGTGAGAAAACATAAAGAAAGACTGTCAGTCACCTGGTTGGTGGTGCTGGCTGATTTATGAAAGCAGGAAATGGAAATAAATCTAGAAAGGTAAAGAGGGTCAAGTTTTGGAGGGCTTTGGATGCAGGACGAAGGAATTCAAATTTTATTCTATCAGCCAGAATGTAATTGAAAGCTTTCGAGCAATAAAATATGTGAAAACCTTTGTGTGTGTGTTTTAATAGGAGCTTTTGGTGCACTATGCATAAATTGTCCTTCTAATATATTTGTCTTATGTTTTCTACAAGTATATTTATGTTGACAGCAGGAGCAAATTAAGAAATTAAAATAATGAATATAGGAGAAATCTATATTTCAGACAAACTACGTAGGATAATTGGATGTACTGGGGTTGGCGGAAGCTAAAACCTAAATCCCAGTCAACTCTTCGGAGTGACTATAGGTATGTATGCACTGAAGTTATTCCTGTTATTGTCTATGAACTGTAAGAGTTATTTTATGCCATAAAAGCTTTAAGAAGCAGTAGTAATCAGGAATAATACAATCAAATAATTCTTTAAAAAAATGTAAAAATCTGTCGTACATGCAACCAGCTGAATATATTTCACTTATGCTAAATTAGGAGTTCTACACAGGTTTTCCACCAAAACTTGTTGAAAATTGCATTTTGTTGCTATGACAACCTAGAACAGCAATTGGAAACTAGAACGTTAAAGGTGAGACAGAAAAGACAGACAAATATTTCATATTTAGCTAAATGGTATTCCTTTTTGAGTTTTATAAATCCAGGGAGAAATTTGAAATTCTCAAGTGTTTAAAAATGAATAGTTTCCCCCCTTAAAAGCATATAGATTTAGAATGTCCAGTTATATTTGCATCATCTGCTGGTTATTAAATGACTCAACTATCCTTTATTTTTTTCTGAACCTCAAAAACTTTTTTCATCTATTTCAGCTTTGATTGCTTTTGGTAGATTCTGAACATTTTGATCCTTAGCTCAGGATATGATAGCTATTTATTGATTGGAACTCTGGTTTTCAAAATGTGTTTTATGAATCCTAAGTGTTCCACAAAATATATCTAAGGTTTCTTTGGAAGGAAGCTTGGTCATTATAGCCACTTGGTTTAGGTGCTTTCTGTTTCTTTTAGATTTTACCTCAGTGCCACGCTAGGAATTGCAGTTGTGGGGCTCAGCAAAGGAGTAGGTAGTTTCATAATTCAAAATGTTTGCAGCAATTTGATAAAAATGTAATATTTTGCATCCTAATAATTTTGGCATGAATTTCGGATAACCATCTGAACAATAAATACACATTTTCTATTTATAGTTATAAGATATCCTCAGTATCTTACATTCAGATAGCAAACATTATAAGAATACATACAGGTAGTGAAATTTTATATTAACATTCAGATAGGTAAAATTTATTGTGTAATTTCTATTTGTAGGATTTTGAAAACACTTAATTGAAGTACCATTTATGAATTCCTAGGCACTGGGGTACAGGATATTTATGACATATTATTTAATCTGCTCTAAAGGAAATTGGTGTGTTTACATAAAGAGACATAATATACCTAACTAACTATTGGAGAAGAAATATAGTATACCATTTAAAAAAATCAGAGCAGGAAATTTTTTTTTCTGGAAATTAAAAAATAAGCTTCATATAGGAGGTAACAGTCAATCAAAAAGTTGTGGACAGGCATTGTTCTGGGCAAAGTAGAACTTTGCCAGGCAAATCAGGATGTATGGTCACCATATTCATGGAAGACATTACTGATGCAAGTATGTAGCTTTGTGGAGACAGAAAAACAAGATTTAGAGTCTCTAACATTCTCATCAAGGAATGTACATTTGAATCTTGGATTCATGTTCATTCTCTCTTACAAAAAAAATATCTTTAGCTAAAATGTGGGTGACTCTACAATTTCTGCAGAATAGGAAGGAAAGGTTTAAACTAAGATTCTTGAATACAAGTGATGTGAATTATTCTTGAAAACTTCTCCCTTTGCAAGCTTAACATCTGTCAGTATCAGTAAAGAAAAGTAGGGTTTTGGAGGGTTCTTGTGGAAGCCGTCTTTCATCCCTGCCAGGGAATGGAGGAAATATGGAGGAGAGGAGACTGTCCTTCCTGCGCTGGATGCCGTATCCAAGGTCCCTCCCCACCCCACCCCTCATTCCTGTAAGCAGAAAAGGAAAAGGGAGAAGTGTCAGAATCTGGCTCAGGTGAAGGTTAAAAGCTTAATTCAGAGACTCGTTCATTCTTACACTTATTTACTTGATAAATATTTATCAGGCACCTACTGGTGGAAAATAAAACCAGCTCAGAATTTATAATCTAGGGGGGACAGACAAATGTTAAACGACCAAACAAGTATACCCGCAATTTTAACAGAAAAAAAGTACAATATGTGCTCCTTCAGTGTTTGTTGAATGAGTAACAGATGCAGTCATAGAAATAAACTGGGAGAGAGATAAGCAGGGGTGGACTTGGATTATGTTGTCAGGGAAGGTCTTTCTGCAGATCTAGGCAGAAAGAGAAGGACGGCGTCTTCATTTCCTTTATGAGCAATCGTAAAGAGCTTCTTAGCACCCTGAACTCTGAAGTTGGGTTAGAGAAATCAATGTATAGTCTGGGAGAAGACCCCGGCCTTCTAGTGGCCCTCAACATATGAGAGTAAGCCGGGTGAAGGAATCTGTTTAGGAGGGGTTGATGTAGATGGGTCAGGGAATGAGTTGGGGATGAAGATATCCAGGCCTACCTCTGTCCCCCATTTTGTTCCCAATATGTGTTATTTTTTTCAAAACTCATTAGGTTACACGCTAATGAGCCCCAGTGGAAATGAACCTGAATCCACAATGATCATCCCAGTTTTATATTAAGAACTTTATATCGTTTTGCAACCGTTGTATTATTAGACTGCACAAATATTTAAAAATCTAAACCATTCTTTTTGTTTAGTATCAGAGTAAATGACTCCTACCTGTTAGGAAAGATAGGAGGTACTTAGCTAACAGATTCATGATGATTTCTTGCCTCTCTGTTCTTGAAAGCTCTTGAAAATTAAGGCTGTCTTATAAATCTTATGTGTCCACTCTTTGGAGAGAAATATTATAGCATCAACTCCTTATGTAATATTGTCAGTTTATTTTTCCTGATATAAGAGATTTGACAATAGAAATGTACTAACTTTTGCTGCTTTTTCCCCGTTTGTGTTCAGGTTTATTTTAAAAGGGCTTCTTTACAATGCAGAATATTTAGACTTTATTACACATAAATGATAACTTGTATATATATTTTTAAAAAGCATAGTCTAGAGGATAGAGACTTTTATGGATGCCAGTAGCTACCAGTTACCTGACAGTTGTGTTCCTTGCTTTTTCTAAAATTTCCATCTTGCTGTGCTGCAGTGTACACATGTATTTAGCACATAAGCCTTTACCCTGAGAAACAGTGTATGAACAAATACTGAAGTGACAGATGTACCTCCAGAAGGATTAAATTGATTTTTTTGTCCTAAAACCTTTGTTTTTTCCCCCAAATTCTCTAGCTTTATATGTCATTCCACATAACCCATTTTACTGCTATTATGGCTTCTCTGACACCATTGTTTTCTAGTCACTTGATATATTTGGAGAAACACTGAATGTTTGTGCATACAACAAAGGCATATTTTATGTTTTCTAGATCTTTAGCTATTCCTCTTCCTATACAAGTTCCTTCTGAATAAAATGGAGCACTTTTATAGGAGGAAATACGGGTTCAAATATTTATTTATAGGTTTATGGTCTCTTAGTTGTATTTTCTTTCACTCAACCTGGCACTCAGTTTTATTTTTCTTTGTTTGGATTTTACATTTATGTGGCATCTGCGATATATCGATCTGTTACTCAAAGGATCATAGGAAAATTTTCCAGGACACCTATTTTCTGATTAACTTGGAAATCGAATAAAGGAGTGGACCCATTAGTTATAAACTGACACTGTCTGTTTTCAAAGGAAGAAAGAGAGAGAAGGAGGGAGGGAAGGAGAAAGAAAAGAAAAAAAAATGAAGGAAGGGAAAGAAGTGTTAGATTTTCCTAACTTTAGAGTGAGAGAATTATAAAGGTGAAAAGGACTTTAGAAATAATCCACTTCAGTGATTCCCTACCTCTTTGACTATGATGCTCTATTTTTAACAAACATATTTTTCCATGACCCCACATAATAACAATTGTTCTTTCAGTAAATATTGATAAAAAACGTGGAAAAAAAGTTTTATGAATTTATTGACATTTAAAAATTAAACATGCATCTGTATACATCTGGGAAATTAGTGTGTATGTATTTATATATATAATGAAATCCTGGCTGGGGATGATTCTTAGTGCACATAAAGATTAAGATTTGAAAAATTTGTGAAATATTTCTGGGGCCGAATGCCATTCAGTCAGGAAGCACAGAACTTCTTCAAATCATTCTTTTTTTATATTTTAAAAGTGAAAACCAAAAGAAATGAAGAAACTTGCCCAAGGTCATATTAACTAAAAATTTAGATTAATGATTCTGCTAGCCAAATAATTTTTCCATATTACAGTACTCAATAAGGAATTTGTCAATTACATACCTAGGTAATTCAGACTGGATACTTGAAGTAAGGGTGACTTTAGCTTATAGTTGTGTTTTTTTTTTTGGTTTAATTACCTCAATTTTGCTTGTTTGTATTAATGTATGTTAAGAACAGATTTAGTATTTCAGCCAAGATTAGAATAAAAAGTATTGGCTCATGGTAAATTGATAACAGTGGTACTGATTGCATTGCTTTCAGTTAATAAAGAAGCACTAAAAGGAAATTTTAATTTACTGATTTGATATTTAATTACACATTCACATAAATTCATATGATTCTTCAGATCCGATAACATATTTCTAGTAATTGAGTTCCATAAATATTTTTAACCCATCACCTGAATGGTCAAAACATGTAACAGACTCAATAGTTCCTAAATTTAAACTTTTAAATGATAAGAAGATAGATTTTTGTAGAGTATATAATTCTTCATTAAATTTCAAACAGCATTATGAACAGTGAAGCTCCCTAAGATAGCCCTATAAGGACTAAGGCTTCTCCTGGGATTATGAGGAAGAGTTGAACTGGCTCTTGAATGAGGCAGGTCATGTATTCCACAGCACAGACATGGTTTGAAAAGAACTAGTAAATCTGTGGGGAATTTGACCAACTGCTCATCCTTGCATTCAAGGCAGTCACAGGACTGCAAAAATACCAAG
This sequence comes from Mesoplodon mirus, assembly GCF_964341445.2. Taxonomy (NCBI): domain Eukaryota; kingdom Metazoa; phylum Chordata; class Mammalia; order Artiodactyla; family Ziphiidae; genus Mesoplodon; species Mesoplodon mirus. The sequence goes on from NC_138982.1 coordinate 121,883,994, forward strand.
GTGTCACCTCTGAAGAATTGGGAGGAGAAACCTTGGATTCAATGGTCTCTTCCTGGAAGTGACAGCTAACCATTATGTAGAAAAAAAAAAGAAACAGTTTTTGCCTACTGCTGAAGTGGTTATATTGTAATAGGTTTATTTTTCACTTTCAAATATTTATTACTTCTTGGCAGTGTTATTGACAGTGCTCAGGAGAATCATTTACCATCTTTAAAGTGTAATAGAATGAATAAACTAGTTACTATTAGATTCCAATAACATTTCAAATATATTAGTATAAAGTTGTAATAATTTTAAATATAACAAATCCCCTTTGTAGCCCATTGCAATGGACTGAATGTTTGTATTCCCCTCCATATTCTCATGTTGAAATCCTACCGCCCAATGAGATAGCATTAGGAGGTGGGGCCTTTGGGCAGTAATTAGTTCATGAGGGTGGAGCTCTCATAAATGTGACTAGTGTCCTTATAAAAGAGACCCCAGAGAGCTCTTAGGTGTCTTTCCTGCATGTGAAGACCTAACCAGAAGTTGGCAGTCTGAAACCCAGAAGAGTGCCCTCTTTAGAAGCCAGCCATGCCAGTATGGTGGTCTCCAATTTCCAGCCTCAAGAACTGTGAGAAACAAATTTCTGTTGTTTGTCAGCTACCCGTCTATGGTACTTTGTTACAGCAGCCCAAACTGAGTAAGACAACTACATTTGTCACTTTTTGCTCTGGAACACATATGAGTGAACCCAGCTGTGGCTGAGGCTGAAGCCACTGTACAGAGTTGCCCAAGTGAGAAGCCACTGAGTGCAAATCAGTACCTGTAATTCAGACTGTCTGTTCCTGAGGCTTATTAATGGACACACAAAACAGATGCTCACTGAGAATTGCAGACGTTTGAAAAGGAATAGGGAGAATGAAGGAGGAGGTTGTATATTCGGGGCATACAGATTCCATAGTGTTTTATTAAGGGCCCTGATGTCACTTTTCAAGATTTTGGATTCCAGATATTGTCGCTCTTGATATTTCAGAGATTCTGGAGATGCAGTGGTTGACTCTGCCTGAGATTTCTTTGGGATCACTCTTGTTGAGATCACCTTTCTGTTCTGGGCCTTGAAGAGTAACGTTTTAGGTTGTTGAATCAGTGTGGAACTCCTTGGCCTAATCAGTTTGAAGTTCTCATTTGAGGTTTTTTTTTTTTTTTTTTTTTAACTGGGCAAAGAATCTTGACTTGCAACAGACCTCTCTCCTGATTTGCCAGTCACCAGTCACATGGTCTTGTCACACCTTGGTTTCAGGGAATGTGAAAACCCAGCTCTACACACGCACAAACATTCTTCATGTAACTTCAGGTTCTCTTGGTTACTCTTGTGGGAGCCCTCATCTCCTGATTGATCCAAAAGCAGTTAAACTTCTGGGACTAAAAGATATTTGCTATGAGAAAGTCATTTGTTTCCTGTGATACCTTGTGCATATTCACAGGAAAAAACAATGAAAGTCATTTGTTTAAAAAATTAACATTTGGGCTTCCCTGGTGGCGCAGTGGTTGAGAGTCCACCTACTGATGCAGGGGACACGGGTTCGTGCCCTGGTCTGGGAAGATCCCGCATGCTGCGGAGCGGCTGGGCCCGTGAGCCATGGCCACTGAGCCTGCGCGTCCGGAGCCTGTGCTCCACAACAGGAGAGGCCACAACAGTGAGAGGCTCACGTACCGCAAAAAAAAAAAAAAAATAATTAATTAATTAATTAATTAACATTTGTTGCTTTCCCCTAACTTTCCATAACTTTGTATTTTTGAAAAGGAATTTTGCTGACAATTTTGTCTCCTACTATGTGCTATATTAAAAAAAATTAAGATAGACACCCTCCTCCCCATGCTCTTCAAAGAGAATATCAAATACCACTAATATTCTATACTTATGACTATCCAAAATGTGCTCTATGAATTTAATGATCCATCCAGATGTTTTCTAGTGATGGAGAAACAAAGAACCTGGTCTTGTCAGCTGGTCTCCTTAAAAACATCATATCTGAAAAGAGCCTTTAATGATTTGTTCTGATAAGTCAAACAGCTACCAGAATAACTGCTGAGTAGCCCTAATTAATGGGTGTGGCCACCCTGAACCGATATAATCATAGCCTAAAGATAAGAAACTATACTAGGAAGCCTGTGCAACCATATTCAGGATATAGTTATTAATTTGGATTTTCTGAAGTACGAAAACCATGGGGCTCCCCCTTGCCAATAATGGCTTCAAGGACTTGCCGGCTTTTTAGGCATTAGAGACATTTGGGGGTTTATCCATATGTGGAAAATTACACCCAGTGCTTCTATTGTAATCCACTGGCATTCCTTCCCAAACAGGGACCTTTCCATGATAGCTCTGAGCCACGTGATTATCTGGGAGTAGGATGGCATGAAAGGAGCTCCCATTCAGAACCCTACCTAGTTCTTCAGGCACCTGGAGCAGTCATCCAGGTCATCAGCCAATGAGGATCATCACACTGAACCTGAAGGTGGCTAGAGAATTCCTGCAAAAATCCCTAATTCCTCATTCCTCCAGGCTGACCACGATACTCACTCACACTTCTTCCACTATACCCTTTATACACACAGTCATTATTACATTTCTTCCTCCACACTGGACTCTGAAGGCACCTGGAGCAACTTTCTGACTACAGTCATACCCAGTGACATTCTTTGACATGATTTACAGGGCTGAGCTTACATATACCTCCAGTTCCTTTGAGGACTTAATGTTTTTCATTTTCCATTCAAGATCCCGGCAATACCTGTTTCTTTTGGACCTTTAGCTAATGGAGAAACTCACAAAATCCATATCCTTTACACGATTTACCAATTGCCCATGGCCCTGGAATAAATTATCTTTAATAGTTGTATAAGGAAAATAAAATAATAGACAATATTATAATTATTTTGGAATTCTGCTTTCTTGAATAGGGTGGATTTAATAATCCTTAAGATCTTTCCAAGTGTTAAAATTTCTTATTCTATGACTTGTCTTTACTATAGAAAGATTGACTTTTTTCCCCTAAGGAAACAGTGCAACAAATGTTGAGTGTACTTGTGGCTTATGAAAACAAAAGACAGGTAGGTGCTGTAAAAACCAAAGGATTTCAAAATCATTAAAACCAAAGGATTTCATTTAACAAATCCTGGTGCATTTAAAGCAACGTAATGGCAAAATACTTCTACTGAAGCCCATTATGAGGGCATCCTCAGGGTTTCTATCAGGGACTAGATATAGATAAAACTCTCATGAACTGTTTTTCAGTACTCCAGGAAAATGCAGCATACTTGGGTGGACTGTTATTACAATAAAGACCAAGTCATGTTATGGAAAAGTGCCTTTGTAGGTTTTAGAATGGTTTACTTCTGATGTAGACCCCAGGTCACTGATAGATGATTACAAAGAAATACATACTTTATGTCCAGGAAATTCCCAAGTATTCAGAAAATTTATTTTATGTTGATGGTTTTCCCTAGAGCTACAAAGACGGAGATTGAAATCAGTTGGGAAAACTGTTTCAAATATTCTCTTTAATTTACTCCTTGGCAACTTTAGTCAAACAGCCTGCTTGGAAGTAATCTACTTGCAGAACCTAGGTGGAGAAAAACCTGCCACACTGTATAATTCACGGAGCGTGTTTTGGCTCCCACTTCGCCAATCCATTTTAAATAGTGGCTAGTGCCCTGCATCTAGCAATACGTATGAGCAAACAATTGAGCACAGGGAAAAAAAAGCCCCACAACTTGGCATCCCCGTGGACATTAATCTTTGAGAAAATCAAATGGATCCAACTTTCGCCAGAGTTTAATAGCAAAGCTGTCACATTTTACACAAATGAGTATCCAGTCGGCTAGCGAATGGAAACAGGAAACCGGGAGGAGAGGAGGTGGGGCCGCTGACTGGACTGTTTGCAAAGTGGCTCCAGTTTTTAGGGGAGGGGCCAGGATGCTCCGCATGACAGGAGAGACGAAGTAGTTAAAAATTATTACTCGCGAGGGGCTGGAACCTCGGCATGTGGGTATATAAGACGGCGCCTCCAGCGCAGAGCTGCTGCTTTGCTGCTGCGGGAGCCGCGACCAGGAGGGCGCATGGGCCCAGCCCCTCACTTGCCAGAGGCCGAGGAGAGGCGCCAAGGGCGCGGTGGGGTCCAAATCGGGGCTCCTGCCTCACCTCTGGGATAGACACGGGACCCCCTAACTTCTGTTGCCTCTCCCGAGACGCACACCCGCAGGGTCGTGCGCTCTAGCCCGGCAGAGTCGCGCGCGGCACCAGCGCGCCCGGCGCCAGGTCTGGCCAGAGGCGATGCGTGCAGGGGGCCGGGCAGCCGGGTTCGGGCGGCCGGAGTAGGGCCCCGCGGGGAGGCAGGGAGGCAGCGGGGTTAGAGCCCCGGCTGCGCGGCGGGCAGAGACCCCTTCGCTCCACGCCACACCTGCTGCCGCCGCAGCCGCCGCCGCCGCCGCCGCGCCGCGATGAGCCGCGTGGTCTCGCTGTTGCTGGGCGCCGCACTGCTCTGCGGCCACGGGGCCTTCTGCCGCCGGGTGGTCAGCGGTGAGTCCGGGGCCGTTCGCCGAGCGCACGAGCCGGGAGAAGGGGCGGCGGGGCGCGAGGGCGGTGCGGGCCGGCCTGTCCTGGGATGGAGGCTCTCCAAGGGGTTGGAAACCCGTGCGGGGTAGGTAGGGGGCCGGAGGAGGCGGGGGGGAATTGATTGTATTTTGCTTTCTCCCCAGCCTCCCTAAACACACAGAAAAGTTTAACTATTTTGGAAGCGCCAGGTTCAGTAGCTGCGAAGCGAGCCCCGCTTCATCCTGAGCAGTACAGCGCTGTCTAGGACTAATGTCGACTTTCTTTGTAAGAGAGTTGGCCGCAGGGCAGGGCTGGTACCTGTAGAAGGGATGGGGTACGGCGTAGGCAGAGGGAGCCCAGAGACAGAGGAACCGCTGCAGAAATGCCACCCCCTGTCGTCCTGGCTCGACTTCAGTCCTCGCCCGCACAGGGTTCACTCAGATGATTCCGGAGACCAGACCTGTTCGCCGTGTGGGGCTCACAGACCCAGGGGCATGCAGCCTTTGTTCTCACGAGGGCTGACAAAGACCAGGGGACTGGTCGTTGTGTGAGGACGCCCTTACACACCTCATTCCAAGTTGGGGACTCCTCAGAACATGAAGTCTGCTCGAGTTGGGTTGAGGTGAACATGGTCATTAATGCAGGTTTGTGCACACAGTAGGTGCCCAATTAGGTCGGTCGAGTCAGTGCAAGGGAAATGGATCGGAATTGGCAAGCTTCCCGGAGCTGGCTTTGATTTTTCTTTTCCTTCCACTTTCATTGTCCTATTGTTGAGCAATTCGTGTCGCATTCATTCTCCCTTACTTTTGGGGAAGGTCTCTTAAAAAACTTAAAGATTCTCAAAAGCCTAGGATGAATGAATAGACCTTACAGGAGAATTGAACATGGCTATCCTTATTGAAATCTCTTGTGATGCTAATTAAAGTGTTGCAATAAATATTTGTTGAATGTATGTGGGCATGTGTTTTAAGTGTGGGGAGTTTTTTAATGTAAAAAGCCTGAGTTCCTTTTCACGTTCTGTGCATCTGTGTAACAGGTGTCACTAGAGGTAGAGGCAGATGACAGCTAACAGTAACTTAATCAGTAGTGAAACTAGACCTTTAGAAACTGGCATATTAAGCTTAATCGTTGCTGATCTTCCCTCAGCAATGTGATGTTCTACATCTTCTGAATAGAATCCTTCAATGTCTGGTCATCAATCACTCTCCACTAACTTTCTGGCCCTCAGGAGACACTGGAATTAAATACATTGTGAAATGTCACTTGGAAGTGCGTGTTGCTTAAATTTTTTTCAGGCTGTTATTATCCTTCATTTATAAAATGAAAACTTTACAGTATCAAACAAGGAGGTTACAAAAGCCATAGCATTAGATCCCATTCCCCCTATTTTAGCTTAAAAATAAGTTCACCATAAAACTCATCTGAATGTGTAAATTACATATCTGGCTGCCCTTGTCTCTGTCAGATTTATTCTTGCAAATGAATTAACAGCAGAGATCAGACTTTGAGCATAAGGTGTTTCTTAAACACATAGAAACACTTCGTTGACTTAAATAGTATCCACTAGGTATATTCTTATTGTATGTCTTAAACTTTGCAAAGGGAGAAAAAGAATACATAAAGTTAAAAAAAAGAAAGAACTTGAAAAAATTGTTGATGAAAAGTTTATTTTGTGTTCTATTATTGCATAAATTGCTGCAAACCTTTTCCTCTGTTTTCCTATTAAGTATTTATAGGCATCTTCTAGGTGCCATCTGGAAAATTTCTAATTAACTGAACATGATCTATTTGATTTAACATAAATGATGTTTACTTGATATTAAAACAGTTATGTTTTTCTTATGAATAATTTAATTGTCTTTGGCCTTACAAACTCACATTGAAATCTAACCATTAGAACTTGATTTGTGATTTTATCCTTTGAAGACTAATTTTTTACAATATGTATTTCAGCCATAATGGCATGAGTACAGAGGAGTTTAAAGCCTGACATTTTGGAAGAAGTAGGTCTAATGTCTCCCTGGTTGATGTTAAGCTTTGAGAAGTACATACACTTTTTCATGCCATTAGGGGCGATTTACCAAAATTCTACTCAGCTGTCTGTCAAGTGAAACAAACTCTTTGGGGCCATTATTAGGAGCATACTTACGATATATGGAATACATTTTCTAATTATGGAATATCAGCACGACCATTTATAATTTCTATTCAGTGTATCAAAATAATTACTGCAGAAAAAAGGACAGGAACTCACAAAATAATGCTTTATAGCAATTCTCATTTTAGTACTTTATTCAATAAGATACTTTCTGATACTTTCAAATACACCACACTTTTTAAAGTCGAGAGCATTATTTATAAATGAAGTGAAAATATTTAAATGAGAAATAACATTTCAAACATCATCATAATCTACCCCATAAGATTTAATAGCAGCTAGCAGTAATAGAAAAGTATTTGTGTAGATTACTGGCTATGCTTATTTTGATTCATAGATATACAATAAAAATATAAACTATAAGGATAATGATCAAAGATTTTTTAGTGAATTTGTGATTCTAACTTGGGAACTACTTTTAAGGTCTTGGACCTGTACTGATTTGTTGTACACACAGATGTGTAGAGGATATCTCTGGGGTCTGCCAGCATTTAAATCTGTGAAGTGACTGGTGTGTAATGACACCTTCTTTAGAACAAAGGTAAGAGGATTTTACTTTTGGGTATAGGGATACATATGAAAAAGAAGTGTTCAAAATTCAGGTCTCTGAGATGGGAGGATATGTTTGAAGGGCACATGCATATTCTTAAGCATTTGACGTGTTTTGAAGTAATGTGTGTGTGTTTGTTTTTACTTTCTCTTTTTAGTGCACACAGCAGTGATCCATCAACCTGTTTATGCTGCAAAAAGCATTAAGTGTATTTCATGGTGCCTCCACATTTCTGCAGAAGAGTTTAATATGTATTAATTTGAAGTTATTTAAATTGGCAAACATTTTATTTAGAAGACTGAGCGATTTAGAGACTTCCATTTTGATCATGCAAATGCCACCAAATATTGCAAAATCATGGGTGGTGACCAGTAACCTAGATCAATATGATAGCAAGGGAGACACAAAAACTTTTTAAAATTAAAAAGAAAAAACTGCTGAGCGTATTCCAGCCTATGGTACTATTTTCCATGACATCATCAAAAGCATAAAGTGATGACAGTGCAGTTTTCAGAGATGCAATTACTTTAAGTATCTCTTGGGCAAGAAAGGAACAAATTAATCTTATTACCAGTCATGTAATAAACTACACATTCACCATAGCCATTAATCCTTAACGGCTATTTTTCATCATTTTATGGTTTTGTTTTTGTAATTCTTTTTCTGGAAGATGGCAATATCTGTTACATTAACATTAGAAAGTGGACAGTGTTGTATAAATGTGTCCAAAGTGGAAATTCAGCTGATGGTCTCACTAGCAGTTTTACTTTCTCCAACCCTCTCTCTTCTGTTAAGTACTTTGCACACAGGTGGACGGATGTACACAAGATTGTTTCTTTCACTGTTTTAACATATTACTGATAATGTAACACAGCCTGACAATTTGACTAAAGTTATACTCCTTGTGATTGGGAAAAAAGTTCAGTTTGGACCTTGTTTGTTTTACTTGGAAAATAGAAGGGCTAGATAAAAGAAAAACATTAAGGGGGCTTCCCTGGTGGCACAGTGGTTGAGAGTCCGCCTGCCGATGCAGGGGACACGGGTTCGTGCCCCGGTCCGGGAAGATCCCACATGCCAAAGAGCGGCTAAGCCCGTGAGCCATGACTGCTGAGCCTGCGCGTCCGGAGCCTGTGCTCCACAACGGGAGAGGCCACAACAGTGAGAGGCCCCTGTACCGCAAAAAAAAAAAAAAAAAAATCACTAAGGACATAAAGGGTCTGAAAATCTGAGATAGATGTTCCAATATGGATCCTGTGTCTAAATGTTCAGTAAAAGAAACTCTACATTCTGCTTAGAAACAAACCCTCAATGTACAACCCCTAGTATATGTTAGCGATCCGGTATCAATAACAGACCAATGCTGAACATGGTAACATAGGTCATAGTAATAATGTATATATTAATCAATCCCTTTATTCATGAAATTCTTCACCTTAGAAAAATATATCTGAGACCTCCATGGAGGCAGCATAGAAATCTGGGGACATGTATGAACTGTGGAGCCAGTCTGCTTGGTTCTAAACCCTTTACCATTTATGAGTCATGTGAGTTAGGCAAATTATTTAACTTTTCTATGCCTCCCTTGCCTCATTTTTAAAATGGGATGAAAGCATCTTCATCACAGAGTTGTTGCAGGGTTAAAGTGGTTCAGACACAGTAGTACAGGTTGTTTCATGGACACAGCTGCAGGCCAGGAAGTTGTGAGAGGGCGCTCAACGCGGCAGTCCCCGTGCCTGCAGCTGAGGCAACGTGGAGGAGAGCGTAACTTTTTCAAGCTGAGCAGCCTGTATCACCAGGAGAGATCATCTTTCCTAATTTAACCAAAGGTGTGGATTGTGCTAGCAGTGAGGCCCTGCACACTAAACTATTGATAAATGTCAGGCTTTTTTTTTTTTCTTCTTTTTTTTTGGCCATGCCGCATGGCATGTGGGACTTAGTTCCCTGACCAGGGATTGAACCCGTGCCCCCCTGCAGTGGAAGCCCGGAGTCTTAACCACTGGACAACCAGGGAAGTCCTCTGTCAGGCTATTATTATTGTCATTATTTCTTTAAAACTCCTAACCACTCTCACTTTTTAGGTGAGAAAACTGAAGTCAGGAAAGTTTAAATAATGTCCCCAACGTCCCCAGAGTTCCAGTACAGTTCTGGGATTCCAAGCCAGCTCTTAGTGATTGAATGCTTGAATTCTTCACTCACGCAGTTTACAATTTATCTACTTGGTTTACAATTTATTATCTAGATCTTGATTTCAAATACTGGATTAAAAAAAATAAATTTCATCCCCTTCTCATAAAGTTTGTGATATTTCCCAGGTGGAGATGTAGGGCTTGCAGATGCCACCATCATGCAGACAATGACCAAGACTACAGTTTTGGTTGTTTATCAATATAGGAAAACGGATTCCAGCACAATCTTAATAGTGTGCTATGCAATTAATTGCTTTATAAAATCTCCTGCAAAAATAAAATTTATTATAACAAAACATTTTTATAATGAAAAAGTCTTAAAAAGTAGGTGTAATATTGAACACTGAAAGCAGAATACTTATGATTGAGAGCATTCCCTTTTTTAGTTTGAAAGTTTTACTATTGGAGGTCATGTCACATTGTATGTTGTAGATGCAGCATATTGATTCCTTTGATTTTGAGTAGAGTAAGAAAGAATTATGAAAAACAAATTATTCTGTGGTATTCTAGTAAAATGTCCAAAGTCTGGTCAGTCTGTTTTGGGGAAGATTTATCATGTAAGTCCTCTTTTGTACAACTTGTTTTTTTCTTGGCAACTAAAGGTAGATCATAACTGAACAACAGGAATTCATAATAAATCTTCCATGTTTTTACTGAAAAATATGATATAAATTCAATGCTTATTTAATGTTGACAATATATGATTATGGTGTGAGGTATAAGAAAAATGTTCTTACTTTCATAACTAAATGAAGACTCAACTTCCAGAAAATTGATAACTATAAGCAAAACAAAACCAAGTCACAGATCCTTTCTATTCAGGAAGAAAAAAGTAAACTGCCATGACTTTATGAGTTTGGCCCTGCTTTTACATTGTTGCTAAAAGCGTTGAAAACTCTGCCAATATTTAGCTCTAAAGGAATTTTCATGACTGAGAAAAAGGACAGAATGATCTATGCGTGGAAATAGTAGCAGAATCTTAGCTGTGATAATGATAGGAATGTTTATTTTAGTAGGCGATACTGAAAATTATCTCTAAATTAAAGTGCATGTGTATGTATGTAGTTGTGTGTGAGTGTGCGTGTGTGCATGTGTACACCAGGAGGTGTAGAATCCTGGGTGAAAGGTCTTTCTTGCACATAAGCCAACAATCAAGGGAGGTTTCCCACTACAGGTGTTAGGTAACATTTAGTAAATTATTGTTAGACAGTATCACGGTAGCCTTAGTGTGATAAAAACTACTATATGGTTATCTGAATATTTATCTGAATATTTTATGGGTGGTAGGATAGTAGATGGAAGATTAGATGTAGTAGATGGAAGACTAGCTTTCTACTGGTCAAAATAGTCGATAGGGTCTTCCCTGGTGGCGCAGTGGTTGAGAGTCTGCCTGCCGATGTAGGGGACACGGGTTCGTGCCCTGGTCCGGGAGGATCCCACATGGCGTGGAGTGGCTGGGTCCGTGAGCCATGGCCGCTGAGCCTGCGTGTCTGGAGCCTGTGCTCCGCAATGGGAGAGGCCACAACAGTGAGAGGCCCACGTACCTCAAAAAAAAAGAAAAAAGAAAATAAAAAGTCGATGGAGGATTTTATCTGAATATAATATTTAAAAGTAAGAGAAAAGGAAATTCTCCATGTGATCTCACAGAATGAGAAAGGAGCTAATTATAAGGGTTCCCTAAGAAGATTAGCCTTTACTGAAGTGGGAAAGTTGCTTCGAGAAGATCCATATTAATGGGACTTTTCTGGGAATTAGGACAACATTTGTTTCCCAGCTGTTGGGAGTTCCACTGCTATTCCAGCCAAGTGTGATCAGCTGAAATGGTGGTGAGCAGTTCAGTAGCTGCTGCTTCTGCTGATTTTGCTGCAACTTGGACCAAATTTGCACCATAAGGTGTAAATCAGTAGTAAAAGAGAATTGAATATGAAGAAATTCCCAGTGTCAGCTTTAACTGATTTTATATATAGATACTATAAAAACTACAGTGTATCTATAATTTCCTTAAAACCGCTTTGCTAGATCTGAACTGCTAGTGACTTTTCAGTTTAAAATTTGTGGACACAGCTGATATTCAATTAATGCACTTTGGAGTTAATATCTGTCTGTAGTTGGTAATTGGCCACTGTCCTGATCCTCTGAGATTCCCCCTGCTATGCAGCCACCACAGTCTGCATCCCCTCATCTAAGACCTCTGGACCACTCCATCATCCACAGCCAAAGAGAGGATGCCCAGCATAGAGAGTGCCAAGGCTGGCTATGATCCAGGGCTTGTGCAGTATCAGTTCTTAATTATTTAAAATATAATCCCTGTGTATAGATTTTTCTTTAATTATTATTGTTATTATTATTTCTCTACAGACTAACATTTATCTACAGATTGACATTCCTAGTACCTAGTAGTGGTATTAGGAATTTCTACAAGCCACTTAAAGCTCGCTTATGTATTTAATTAGAAGAGCTGTTTTAATTTTATAAATAAGGTAATTTTCATCATCATTCTTGTATTCTCACCATAAATAATAAATCTCTGCTGCATTTGTTTTTCAGTACTTCAAAGATAATGAGAAGACACTTTTAGCATATATGTCATACCTAGGCATTTTCCGAACTTGTGCTGGCTTTGTTACATAAATAATTTTTACTCATTAAAACTTCTGGCTAATCTGTTTCTTTTTTTTTAATTTGGCTTCTTTCTGTTATCTTGCAAAACAATCTCATTGGACAACTTAATATTTCACAAGTGCTGGAATCAAATTGAAGTCTAAGAGTTCTTGGAGTAAAAAACTGAACAAACTGAAAACTCAAGGGAATGTAATCCGGATATATTTTGAGACTTAGAAATATGAAAAAGATGTAGAAGATAAAAATGGAAACAGAACTTGCTTTAAAAATACAGGCATAAAAATCACTAGGCTTAATGGCATTGCTAGAGTATTTCCAGGAACAACCGTTTTAAACAATGAAGACATCACAAACCCTAATAATTAGGAGAAATTTAAAAATAATAATAATTGTATTAGGATCAACCATTTGGACTTCCATGGTCATCTCTCGAGGATTATTTGTTTCAGACTGATTTGTCCTCTTGATGTCACTTTAATTCCAGTTTCCCCATGGTCATTCATACGAGCCTGTTATTTTTCATTAACAATTAGTTGGGGCAGTCTCTTAACTTGTTCTTATTATTCAGTGTGTTGCTCCTGGGTCCAGACCACAGTTAGTGAGACAAAGAGGACAACTGGCTGTCTTGCTTGTATTGCTGGAACTGCTATGTTATTAGTTGGCTGTTCTCAGCAGTGTCAACTTATTGAATGCCTATTACTCAAACACTGTTGTGAGGTTAATGGCTTTCCACTGATTTTGCTCCCTCCTGCCTCTAAGTGTCATCACCGGTCATTAATTGCTGATTCTGGGGGAGAATGGTTGTGATACCGACACTGGCTCAGTGTGATGTACTGTAATTAAGAGTACAAAGCTTGAATGCTTTACTTTGTTTTGCCAATGTTTAAATATAATACACCCCCCCAGCCCTCCACTACTGTCAAATTTTCTTGATCGGCTACAAAATTAAATACATAGTGAAAAAAGCCTTCAATCCCAACAAGAATTGTAAGCAGTGAACCTATGCCTTGATTTCTTAGCATGAAGTAATTTGCCTTAATTTTACATAAAATACTAGATAGTCTATTTTCCAAGGTCAAACCTCAAGCTGAAATCAGAGGGACTAAAAGGGTAGTGGAAGCTGTGGACAGCAGGCTGGGGTTAAGGAATAGTGACAGAGAGGGATCCATGGCAGTTTCTAAAGTTGACAGCAGAGATCAGAGGTGAACCAAGGAAGCTAATGAAAAACAAAACAAAACAGCGTGACTGTTCTGGAGATTGCGTCTGTAATCTTGGCATACGTATTTGGTGGTAAAAAGAGGCAGGTGTAAGCAGTAGACCAATAGGAATTCCACTGCTAAATCCTGTACACTGTAATATCCCTGTTATATATATGGCTGTATTATGACCCAATATGATCATTCATATTTGTATGTCACTAAGTAATTAGGAATATTCATTGTGCTCAATTCCTAGAGGTATGTGAAATTCAATTTTAAGAGCTCTTTTAAGTCAAACTTTCATTGCCTATGTATTTAAGTCTTTACTGATGTAGTTTGAGCAGAAGTATAATGATGTCACAGCAATGAAGTTTGATAATAAAAGGTGATATTTCATTAAGAGGTCTCAAGAAGTATTTTAAGCTTCACTTGTGGTTCCGTTTAATATCTTGACACAAGTTTATATTCTCTATATAGTGACTTCTAAAATCATTAATAAATATCAGGATAGATGGTTAAACTGAGTGCTGTAACTTATAAAAACCTTTAAAATACCAGTGAAAATAAAAATTACATTTTCAATTTCACCTCCAAATTCTGAGTATTCTATAAGTACTCTAGGAGGTTAACCTGTCACTTCTAATACAATATTATATTAATAATTTTTAAAATTTATTTATTTTTGGCTGTGTTGGGTCTTCATTGCTGTGCATGGGCTTTTTCTAGTTGCTGCAATCGAGGGCTTTTCATTGCAGTGCACGGGCTTCTCATTGTGGTGGCTTCTATTGTTATGGAGCACGGGCTCTAGGCACATGGGCTTCAGTAGTTGTGGCATGTGGCCTCAGTAGTTGTGGCACATGGGCTTAGTTGCTCCACGGCACATGGGATCTTCCTGGACCAGGGCTCGAACCCGTGTCCCAGCATTGGCAGGCAGATTCTTAACCACTGTGCCACCAGGGAAGTCCCCAATAAATTGTTTATTATTAGCGTTACCTTCATTCCGACTTCTATTAACTTTCAATTTTAATGTATTTACTCTCTGATATATACAATAAAAACAAATATTTACACCTTAAATTTGTCACTTTAGTTAAATTTCAATTATTTAAATGTATTCACTTCATGATACCTTATGTAAATTTGCTTTTTTTACTTGTTTTTAATAATTCCTTTATGAATTATGATTCTTATTTCATAATTTTGACCTTTTAGCTTCCTTTACTGTGTATACCTGACATTTTTTTTTAGCTACTTTCACTCGCTATGGTGTCAGTTTACAAAATCTAAGCCAGGAGAATTATGACTTCCCTTTACAAAAATTTCCATGATATACTGTGTTTAAAAGTTTATGTTACAAGTTTATTAGGGAATCAATTTGCTTTTGTAAATTGAAATAAGAATCTAGAAAATAAACTTTGTGCAATGGTTCAATGGGAGAAGCATTCTTGGCAGATTGTTTCTGTTTTGATTGGTTCTTTCATTTTAATTTGTAGTAAGTAGCATTATGAATATAGTTCAGATAATCAATACATGGGCATCTTTTTTGTTCAGGCCAAAAGGTATGTTTTGCTGACTTCAAACATCCCTGCTACAAGATGGCCTACTTCCATGAACTATCCAGCCGAGTGAGCTTTCAGGAGGCACGCCTGGCTTGTGAGAGTGAAGGGGGAGTCCTTCTCAGCCTTGAGAATGAAGCAGAACAGAAGTTAATAGAGAGCATGTTGCAAAACCTGACAAAGCCAGGAACCGGGATTTCTGATGGTGATTTCTGGATAGGGCTTTGGAGAAATGGAGAGGGGCAAACATCTGGTGCCTGCCCAGATCTCTACCAGTGGTCCGATGGAAGCAGTTCCCAGTACCGGTGAGTAGGGATCCTGAGGACGCAAAGGGGGCTACTCAGAGGGCAGAGGACAAAGGGAGATTTCTGTTATCTGTAGAGGATGTCAGAATAGAACAGGCGAAGTCACTGAGAAGTGTTCCTGCTGCTCTGTACTTGGCAGAAACTGGTATACTGATGAACCTTCCTGTGGAAGTGAAAAGTGTGTTGTGATGTATCATCAGCCAACAGCCAATCCTGGCCTTGGGGGTCCCTACCTTTACCAGTGGAATGACGACAGGTGCAACATGAAGCACAACTACATCTGCAAGTATGAACCAGGTAGGAAGCATTGTATGTCCGTAGGAGCAGATTTTGTGCATATTTGCTTATATTAAGTTTTATCTTTAACCTTCACTACCTTTGGCTCATTTTGTTTTTCTGCTGTGAAACACAGAATTACTTTGCAGTTTGATGACAAAGTATTGAAGCACACTAGGCTATAAAGAAAACTGCCCTATGAGTTCAATAGAAGGGAGCAACTAGAAAACATCCAGAGGGTTTTTTTTTAAGAGAAAATAATTATTTCTAATATTAAGGCCAAACTGCGTTTTTGTAAACAGATTTTATGAAGAATAAATATCTATTTAAAAATATTTCGAAATTTAGTATAGTGTGTGTGAAATAGGTGTAAGACACCAAAGCACCTGTAGGTTTACACATCTGATCAGTAGTTCTTTAGATTTTCTGGTGAATTTAAGGGAAGCAAGCAGCATTCTCCTGGGACATTAGCTTATCATTTCATGACGTGATACTTGGTTTGTGCTCCTCAGTGAAAGAAAGTGAGAGAACCACGGCGCAGAAAAGTAGGGGCATGTGCCGCGTTCTCCGCGTGATCCTCATTCTTTGGAATATGCCTCGGCAGTTCGCTTTTGTTTGACGTCTCCAACTTCTTGCCGTATGGAGAACGTGGGAAGATCGCATTGACCTGAGCTACACTAGTGCGGTTTCCTGCTGAAATAGTAAATTTGAGTTACTTTGACTAGAACAACTCAACTGAATTGATATCTGACCAAAAGAGAGACTAATCAGAACGATGTAAACTCATCGTTTTAATCCTCAAAGAAAGTCAAATTAGATATTTAGGCTATGAGGATTTTTTTTTTTTTTCTGTTTTCCTCTTCTCAGTGTTTGGAAGTTTCATTTGAACTCTTCCAAGGGCTAGCTGCTTGACCTCATAACATGTGTTCGTGGAAGGCAATTACAATCAAGTACTGCTATTTCCATTATTCTGTTGAAATTACATGAGTCTTCTTTTTCTCATAAGACTGTAAAGTGCAAGGGATTATTTGGATTAGATTTATGCTTCTCTTATATTTATCCTGTTCTTGAGTATATTAGCCTACTTTCTTTATCCCTGGTGAGTTTAGTCTTTAAAACTCTAGGCTCCTAAATGCATCATTGCCCTCCTAGAAGCCTTTGCAAATCTATATCTGTTACACACTTAGGTTCTTTGTCTTAATATTTTTCCTAGAAAAATATGAAGTTGAAATTCTTTGATATTTTAAATTTGTGACACTGTGTGCTTGAAACTATTAAATGAAACAGTACATTACAGCATTTTCTTAATACAATATTATCTTCATTCTTTGAGCTTTTAGGTGACCCTTTGTATTTTATTTTATTTTATATCATATTTACCACATGATTCAGGTCACTATTCCCCAGAATCCTCTTGTTTTGTATTAGGTAGTCTAGGTTTATATTACTCATGGAAGAGCATTTTAGACATAAAATCAGTTTTTCATATATCTTCTATATTCTACCTAAATCTTCAAATACCTATAGTTTTTTAACAAGATTCTTTCATGTATTTTTTTGTTTTTGAAGCACATGTACACTTCTACAGTGTAAAAGTACTTAGAATTATTAATGTACAGAATTTTTCTACTTTGTTTTACTTTAAATCTTTTCATTTTTATGTATTTTCTATGTAGTTAACCTTCTTTCTTTGAGCTTAGTGTCTTATTTATGAAGGATGTTGGTTTGATTAAATTCCTTGCTTATATAGTCAGTGCTTTCTTGATGGTAAGTAGTTAACTTCTTAGTGGTGAAGGGATTGGAGGATCAAGTAGTGAGACTAATTACAATTTACAGATTATAACACTGATTATTTTGAACTTTCTTCTCCAACTATACCAAAAATACCAAAGGAACTAAGTACCAAAAGGAACTTAGTCTCCTGCTTCTGTTCCTGCATGCCGTCTAATAGCATGGCTACTGATATCCAAAGTGGAAAAAAATTAACATAGCTATACAGAAACTGAATAATTCACTTCTGAGTTTTCTCACTCTCTTCTCCACCTATTTTTTTGGTTACTGTTCTGTGAGTTGAATATCTATTCTTTGGGTCTATCAATGTTATCCAAAGACATTTTAAGGGGATACTTCTGAATCTGATTTTTATATTTATTAAAATTACATTAAGTACTCTTGCTCTCAGACATTAAAAATAGTATGTAGGAGATTATGTTTCTAAAATTTTGTTACTTAATCAGCAGTTGCATTAAAGTTTATTAAAATATTTTAAAGATAACCAATTCTATGTTGATAAATTGCATAATATCTGTATTATTTGTTCAGCAAATACCAGTTGAGCACCTAGGGGCATAGAGTGCCTAAATTCTGTGTAGGATAGGACTGTGTTGGGCAAAGTATCAGTGTAATATACGTGTATAAGAATAATAAATATTATTATAGGATGGTGTATGATTAAGCTTCTAATGAATAGAGACTATGTGGCCAAATTAGAGTAAACATGACATTAAAATGGTTTAATATTCTAAAACTAATGTAAGATGCCGCATGTGTTTTTTTCTTTTCCGTTAATTGACAAAAATAAACAGAGAATTATATTTTTGGAACAAATGAAAACAAATTTACAGGTTATTTTCTTAGTAATTCAATTTATTTTCTCTGAACTATTAATTTAATGAATAGTGCCCTAGGGGAAAAAAAATTAGGCAAGAGAGCTGTACCAGATCATTGTAAGAAATTTCAACAGTTTTCAAGTGTGTGACAATTGAAGAAATCTTGCCTCATAAAACCAGGGAAAGAAACAGCTTGCAAGCCTTAATTTATGATTATTTTTTAAAGAAGTAGACGCTATTGGAAAGCAAATCTAAGGTGACATTTTTTGTAGGGGACAGAAATGTGCTTTAGGACATTTTTACTTGAATCATCAATTCCAGGTGCAGTCCATATGCAGTTATCTGCTGCTTGTTATTGCGAGGAGAAATCTAAATTATACACCAATAATAGTATAGAAATAATCCTGCTGGTCTTTGAATTGCAGTTAGTGTCTCATGTTATGCTCACCAATTCTTGACTATCTTTTCCTACTTTTGTACCTACTGTACCTACTTTGTCATTATTACCTGTAGTAGGTTATCATCAGCATAGATGCTCTGGATTGCTAAATGAAGTTTGGGGTTACAGGGGTTCACCCAGTAGATCCAAGTTGCAAAGACTCACCAGATCTTTATTCAGAGATAATTAAATGTTGAATTTATAGTTAGATCATTTCATATAAATTTAAATTCAGAATAGAATTAGCTGGAAGTTTTTCAGAAATCAATGTTTATTTTGTTTTATAATAAACTTTTATTTTCATCTGCATTTGTATTTGTCTTGTTTATCATTATGCATGACAACTGTACTTATTATTTACAGAGATTAATCCAACAGCTCCGGTAGAAAAGACTTATTTTACAAATCAACCTGGAGACACTCATCAAAACGTGGTTGTTACTGAGGCAGGTAATTAGTTCACATGTCTCTAACTCACCTATCAAGAGAAGAAAATATACTTTTACACTTTGCTTCGCATTGGTCCCAACTTTTCTTGTTGCTTTGTGAAATAGTGCACTAAATATAGACCTATGGAAATTTACTTTAGGACTAGGTTAGAACAAATGATGCTAAGCTAGTTTTTGAATAGAAAAAAGCTATTTTGTTTTCTTTCTATTTTCACTTAAGTGGATATATCTAGTACTAAACTAAGTATATCCTACACCAAAACGTGGATCCACAAGGATCTTCCCCAGTATGTAGGTGTTATGATGTAAATGGGTGCATTCAGTGGCCTGTAAACAGTTGGGTACTGTTAAATGTTTAGGGATTGGCTGGGGTAGGCTGGACTTAAAAAAGCCTTATTTGTAGACTTTGAGTTTTCTGTGGTGTGGATACTCCCACCCTGGTCAGTTTCAAGCTACCGAGTGACATCACTGAAGAGCAGGTTGGGTAGTAGGCATCTAATGAGCTTTCAGCTCCGTGTCTCCAGCACACCACTGTCTGCAAAAGACACAAAATGCAATCCCAGTGCAAATCTCATGTTAGTCAAAAACTGCTCTTAGGATCCTTTAGGGGCTTGTTTTAGCATGGCCCTATGCCAATTGGACAGGAATATTTATTTATATTAGTTACTTTGTAAAGATTGAGCCAAAGACCCAAAGTCTCAAAATCTTTCCACAGGTGATGCAAAATCCATGAAAGAGTAGGAAATACTTTCTTTTTTCTTTACTCTTATATGTAAAGGATCATGATGGTCTTTTGAAAAGGAAAGGAAATGTGTCTTGAATACTTAAAATGCTTGCAGTCACCTTAACAGGCTCAAGAGTGGATGAAAACAGCAGATTATCCCCAAAATACCCCATCACTGGACCTCAGTTAATTTTTCTTCTCTTAACAAAGGAAATGATGTGCAGTTAAATGGAGAGTTTGATCTAAGTCCTATCCACTTTGACCAGAATTATTTAGATTAATTATGATGATGGCTTTCAATTTGCTAGCTCAATGCATAGTTTTCCAATTTGCTTTTCTTGTATGGACATGATATTAAACTTTAGCGCTTTTCACTTTCAGGTGTCTGATTTTAAAACCATGCAGAACATGTAAATCTAATTAAATAGATCAGTAAATAATTACATTAGGAATATTTACCCTCCTATGACATTGAACAATTGTTTAATAATGTCATTTAAAGCTGTATGGGACATCAGTGTGGCACTTTTTTATTTTACCAAGAATACCTAACATTATCAAATGTGATAGAACAGGATTAAAAGATGATTCATTTTAGAATTTAATGAAGATCAAGTGTTTATGCCTCTGTAGTCTTATGTCTCTAGGTTATGACTCTATCATCATTTAATATTTACATATTTTCGTTTAATCTCAGAGAGTCATGCATATCATCATGGCACTGGGCTTATTAGTTACTATAATTACATATCCAATAAATCAACAATTATTTTAATCATGATTATCCTTTAATAATCAGTACTTGTTTCTCAAAGTAATAACTGAGAAGGATTAATGAAGCGAGATAACTAAGATTATTAATATGTTGTGAAAACCAGTCCCTATCTTAATTGAAGATTTAATAATAGTTTTGGAAATATGGACATTTAAGTGGAGCATGGCAACCATGCAGTATATTTTGTTTTTAATTTCTAATAAAACATGAATATATTATTTCATTAGATTATTCAGTATTCTGGGAAGAACGTTACTTGGAATCTTATTGATAATAATTATACTTTGCCTTAACTTTTTGGAAAGTTTTTATACAACTTTAATGTCAGAATCCTGCCTCAACTATCTCTTTACGTTAAGACTGTTTTATTTTTGTAGGAATAATTCCCAATCTAATCTATGTTGTTATACCAACGATCCCATTGCTCTTACTGATACTGGTTGCTTTCGGAACCTGCTGTTTCCAGATGCTGCAGAAAAGGTAAATAACTCATATATGCAGAGACAACTTGAAAAGCTTTAAACAGGTTTTCAGGACTCTTTAAAAATTTAGCATAGGGCATCCCTGGTGGCACAGTGGTTGGGAGAAGGCCTGCTGATACAGGGGACACGGGTTCGTGCCCCGGTCCTGGAGGATCCCACAGGCCGCGGAGCGGCTGGGCCCGTAAGCCATGGCCGCTGAGCCTGCACGTCCGGAGCCTGTGCTCTGCAAAGGGAGAGGCCACAGCAGTGAGAGGTCCGTGTACTGAAAAAAAAAAAATTAGCATAAGATTATATTTTTAAGTTGCCTTAAGAAAGTTCTGGTTTTCATGTCTGTCAGTACATACCCAGTATACATAATCTAATAAAATATACCTTGATTATAGGATTATGAATTATCTCATTTAATCCTCACAAGCCATATGAAATAGGTATCCTTCTGTTTCTATTTTTCAGTTGAGAAGATGGTGGCTTAGATGAGTCACACAGTTTGCCTTGGGCCTCATAGCTAATGTGTGTGATGGACCTGAAATGTGAATGCTTATAAGCTCACAACATATGCAACTATAGTACACTGTCTCTTTTTATTAAATATAAGCATTAATGATAAAGCTTTCAATCCTGACCTCAAGTTGTATGAAAGACTTGAGTTTTGTAAGTGAACTTTGTAGTACCTTTTCAAAATTTCAAGTCACAGCCTTCTGTTTTATTTCCAAAGGATCTTTTAGGTATAGGAACTATAGAATAATGGTAAAAATGGGTTACTTTTTAGTAGGCATCTTGAAATAAAGTGATATGTCTTAACAGCAAGATTCTTGAGAGTATTCTTTTATATCTGTTTACACATACCCTTGAGTTACAGGTGAAATTTTTTCATATGTGTCAGTTTGGCAATTAAACTAAAACATTAATGTATGAAATATAAATATGTATCAGAGGAAAAAGGAAAAGATGTGGATTTTAATTAGTGCGTGCTTGCTAGAATAAATTAGACATCTCTGTCAAAGTGTTTTAAATAACAACTGATTAAGAGAATGCTTTCTTCAGTGAAGGACCTGCAAATAAGTCATTTTCCCCTTTTGACTTTACTTCATCTTCTTTTCCTGAAATGAACCCTAATGAATTGCTAAGTAAAAAAGCCCCAGAAAAAAAATTAAATAGATATAAACTCTAAATTGTTCACATAAATTTTTTAAAGAATCCAACTTGTGATTTACTGGCTGTTTAAAGAAGACATTTTGAATAATGATAAATAAAGCCTGGAAAATTAATACTACCTATTGTGACATATTTTGTCATCTTGACTTTCATATATATATGTATACACACACACACACACACACACACACACACATATATATATATAACACACTTAAAATTATTTTTCACTATTTTATGCAGAATAAAGACAATAGTAAATATCTAATTTCTACCCTTAATTCCTATGGCTATAGATGGAAAGAAAATTTATGATTATGAAAAACAATGAAGTAGAGCAAGGATTTGATATAAATCCCCCATAACCCAGCCAACCTGTTACAGAAGAGCTGTAAATAACAAATCAGTGTGAAAAAAAGGATTTGAAAATAATTATGTAGACGTTCTCATTTCTAAAATTAATGTTACTAAAGTGCCAGTTTTTGGAGTTTTCTCTCAAGTTCGTTTTCCTTCTTCCAAATAGCGTGTTGTTGTGGAGATTCTGCTCACTCTCAAGTCTTCCAGGTTTTTATACTTTGAAGACCTGTGGAGTTTTCACTTGTTTGAAATTCTCAGAGTGAGAAAATAAATCAACATAGACTACCTCTGAGATTAAGCTGTTAGCGCTTAATTCATTCTCTCTTAGATCCTCCCCTTTTCCTTTCTTCCAGGAAAGCAAGGAGAAACTTCATCAAAGACTCAACTCCATTGTCATCTGAATGCCTTGCAGAAAGTTTAAATTCCAATCTGGTACACATGATGGCTTCTATCATTCCATGTCATGTTCAAAATAAGAAGTCTTGTTTCCTTAACTCATAATAACTCTTAAATAAAAGAAATACTAATGCTACACAAAAGCCACATTAATAACTTAACCACCCTTTTGTTTTAACCATTTAGGAAACTTTCATGTTTTTCATAGACTTTGCTTGGCATATTTTCCATTCATGTTAGATGACTTCATAGATAGAGTTGTATTGATCTTACTTAATTGGGTGCAAATCTCTAAAACATATCATTTAGATATAGTAACTTATTAGTAAAAAATTCACAGTTAAATTGAAGTCGGTTAAGTAATATTATAAAATTGTATGACTCAGGCTTGTTTAGGAAGACTTCATTTCTTTCTTTGAAGGAATTCTGCAACGTGTGATAGACAGACTGATTACCATCTTCACATACTGGAATAATCTAGATTTTTTTGTAGGAATGAAAAAGTATGCTGGTGAGAGAAGAAAGGTGCTTTCGTAATAAGGGTCTGACATATCTCCAGTTGGACCAAGACATGTCTAGTTTGATAAGAAGTCTCAGACATTGAACTTATTACTTCTTCTGTTTTTCAGTAAAGGAAGAACAAAAACTAGCCCACACCAGTCCACACTGTGGATTTCAAAAAGCACCAGGAAAGAAAGTGGCATGGAAGTATAATAATTCATTGACTTGGCTCCAGAAAAGAAAATAGAGTTTTGTAATTCGGGATCTGTATAAGGAATGGCATCAGAACATTAGCTTGGAATGGCTTGAAATCTCAAAGGATGTACAAGATGAACTGTAAGCTCCCCCTTGAGGCAAATATTAAAATAATTTTTATATGTTTATTATTTCATTTATAAAATAACGCTGTGCTAATAATGGAGTGGGACATGCTTATTTTGCTAAAGGATGCACCAAAACTTCAAGTAAATGGGATGGACCATGCAGATTAAATTGCTATGAACACATCAGAGAAGTATGTGCATTGGAAGCAGTTATTTTTGTCTCTTTCACCTTTCATAAGTTGTAATCTAGTTAATGTAGTGTAAATTGCATTGAAATTTACAGTGTGCAAAATATTTTTCCTTTACATAAGTGTTAGATAAAAATGGACTGTTCTTGTATTTATTTTTACAGTGTTTCATTTTTCAATAATGCTGTTTTGATTAAAGAAATGTATCACTGTTGTCAACTGAATTCACACACACATAAATATATTACCATAGAAAAAGTTTCTTTTCTAGAAATGGCTCATCTTCTTTTAGTTTCTCTGCTTTGGGTCAGAGTATGTTTAGGAAATCTCTTCAGAAATAAGAAGTTATTTCATTAACCGTGGTATAAATCTAGTCAAATATTTTACTTGGAGGCAAGAATTGTCTAATTTCAGTTGTGCAAGACATGTGCCTTACAATTATTTTGCATTTAAAATTCAACAGATTTTGTAATAACTTTGTTAA
Source organism: Mesoplodon mirus (assembly GCF_964341445.2). Lineage (NCBI taxonomy): Eukaryota > Metazoa > Chordata > Mammalia > Artiodactyla > Ziphiidae > Mesoplodon > Mesoplodon mirus. The sequence continues at coordinate 121,908,307 of NC_138982.1, forward strand.
TAGCTGTATAAACAATAATATACTCAATCTAGAGCAACAAAAGTGGCATACACGATATAAATCATATGTCTTCACGTGTTGCCTGTGTAACCACAAGTGGCTCTCTGAGGGTTCTGGAATCGATTTGGCCCCTACCTTGCCAACAAAGCAAAGATGGTTGTTTGGGTTCTGGGATTGACCCTGGAGGCCGATACCTACAGAGTTTGCCTAAGGTTTTTCCTAGCTCCGTTTAGCCTCTGTCAGCATATAAGGCAGTTTTACAGTTGGGACTACTTGAGTGGTCACCACTAGTGTGCAGTTAAGCACAGCACACTGACATTTCCACAAGGAAAGAAACTGAATTAGTATAAAAATGGGTTGGAGGGCATCAATGATCACGTGTTCACTGTCCATGTTTGGCTGAGAGAGTAAACTGGGGTGCCTCCGTCGTATCTTCTAGTTTCTTCAATGCTTGTGGCTCCTTCTTCTCAAGAGAGAGTTGTAACTATCTGGTCTTCAAATGTCTCTGTGCTCCTTTTAACCAAATAAAAAATCCTTGTTTCTGAAGAATGATCATTGGTGTTGTCTCAATATCTTAAGTGAACAAAGTACAGATATGTTTGCAATAATCTAGGGGAACAAATGACTGTTAAAGTGTGGTAAGAATGGAAGTTATGGTTGTAGACTGTTTTAAAGCTCATCTTTTCAGTTAGATAATGAAGAGCTTTCACTAAAGCAATTCACAACTCCAGTTGGTTGGCAAAATTAAGAGGCAAAATAGAAATTAGGGGACATTGGTCCTTTTTCAGCTGCTCAGAGACTGAGGAAATAGGCAGCTGCGTTCTAAGCTTAGATCTGCCCACATTTAGCACTTCTTTTTCTTTTCTTGGCGACCCATCTTTCTGGGCAGAATAGGAGACCAGCTGCTGGGATCTACCTCTTCCCTCCAAGCTCCCACCATGCATTTCTTCCATTAGTCGGGACTTGGTGGAGGGAGACTAGGCTTTCCCCATCGTCTGTGCCACCCACAACTGCAACAGCTGCAGGGCAGGAGAGGCAAAGCAATGGGGAAGGGACTTGGTTCTGCCTTTTATCTTGATCCAGAGCTGGATTACCCTTCCGGTGTCAATTACTAAATGCATACGTTCCTAGAGTTGGGATAATGAACTTCTGTCTTATTGGAAGATGGTAGAGAGACTGTCCTAAGGGTTCCTTAAGCTGACCTTTGAAAAATAAAAAGGAATAGGTGTTGTATTTGTATTTTCAGAGCATACTTCTAATAAGTGTTGTGAAATGCAGGTGGATTGCAGAAGAATATTCAGGAAATAAAATCAAACAGCAGACCCTACCCTTGCTGTTCCATCCTTCCTATTAGGATCAGGTCATTGGAAAGGTTTTAAAAAAGAGTAGTGTGTTCAGGGACTCCCAATTTTTGTCCTAAAAATAAATCCTGTGATTGTTTACCAGGAATTTGTAATCCTCAATCATCTGGATACACCTTTTCTTTTTTTCTTTTTAAAATTTTTACTGGAGTATAGTTGATGTACAATGTTGCATTAGTTTCAGGTGTACAACAAAGTCAATCAGTTATACATATACATATATCCACCCTTTTAGATTCTTTTCCCATATAGATCATTACAGAGTATTGAGTAGAGTTCCCTGTGCTATACAGTAGGTCCTTGTTGGTTATCTGTTTTATATATAGCAGTGTATACATGTCACCTTCTTTATATGGTATTGTTTTCCCTTTCTCTGACCATTGCCCAGAGAGAGAGTCTTTTGCTAGGACAACTCATGATTATTTACTGTCCCTTCTCCCTGAAATTTCAGGAACACTCCCACCTACATGGTGGTCCCCACTGCTTCTTCAGTACGTCAGTAACAACTATTCCTCTCAGGTGTAGCCCAAGTCTCGTTTCTTCCATAAGGCCAATATCAACTGATTGATCCCTTCTTTCAACTGCTTGAAACCTTACTCTCTCTTCTATTACTTTGGACCATATAGACCCATGCAAGAATGTGTGTGTGTGTGTGTGTGTGTGTGTGTGTGTTTACATTTGTATTAATTTGTATGAATTTTGTCTTCCTGAATAAATCAGTAGATTTTGTGTGGTAAGCTAAATTGAAGTTTGCACTTACTCTGGAAATGATCCAAGAGATTAAAGCAGTGGAGCAAATTCATTTATTCCACATTTTTGCCCTTCCAGTGGGCAATTCAGCTGTGTCTAAATAAGTTTTGCACATGTTAGAAATATCCACTGTAACTCATCTGTCAGAGAAAAACCACATTTGTAATAGTTTTATTTCTTTGATATGTCTGATAATTTTTGGAAACCTAAAAAACACTAGCTTGAAATAAACAGACCGTATGAATAATCCAGGGAAAAAATGATCCAATGAAAGTATGACAATATTAGTTAATTTAGCTTTAATTTTGATACAAGGGCAATATATGGACTTGTGCTATTTTGCTGTTTAATTATCTTATTTGAGAGAATTTTGCAATCGATTTAGTTCAGGTCTATGACATGAGCTTACAATAAATATTTTTGATAAGTGGGGAAAATATTAAGGATGTGCTCAAGTTGGATTGGAAATGCATTTGGATAGAAAAGCAGGAGAATGATTGAGATTCTTATAATAGTGATCTAAGCTGGAATTAGATAATTTACAGCAGTCTATTTTAAACAATAACATACTTTGTGCAAAGAGTTTATTTTGCTTCTCCTAATTTTGCTTAAACTTTAAGTGTAATAGTATATGCTTTAAAATAACATTCCTTTAAATAAGAGAATATGATAAAAATAATGATTAAGAACAAAGGAAATAGTATCTGTGAAAGAATAACTGTTCACAATAAAATCAAACTTTATTATTTTAAAGTTACTTTGTATTGTAAAGATTAGTTTTTGTTTTCTCCCCCAGCATTTCGGTGGCTTAGGTAAAGAATCAAGGCTTTTAGAAATGATTTTTTCAAAACTCTCAATTTCCATGCTTCTTAAAGTGGAATGGGAAAACTGCCTGATTTTCATCTTTGCTTTAGGAAACACTCTAATGTAGAAAACTTTGTATCCATTCTGTGAACCTCGGGACCCGGGAGTATACCCCTGGGCGATTAGGCAGTGCACACTGGTATCCAAATGACGTCACACCAACCAGGAACCATCTGTTGTTTTCTTGGCATGTAAGTGGTCCTCCTGAATCCCCCTAAAGAGTAAATTGCAAAAGAAAATTGTAGATGTGTGATCAATTTATATATATATATATATATATATATATATATATATATATATATAAGCAAATAAGTTCAAAACTGAAGATCAAAAATATGGTTTAGTTGCTGTTGCAAGTCATCTGTAAATATTCTCACCATCACTCTAGGTCAAGAATTAGAAACTTTCTCTGCTCAGTAAGTACACAGAGAAACTCTGGCAACTAAAACAAAATTTATATGCAATTTTTTATGATTCACTCTTATAGAAAGCATTTCCTTGCTTTAAGTATGGCATTTTAATGGGTACCAAGAAATTTTCTAAGGCACAACTCTGAGAGCATCCCAACCAAAATACATGTTAAAAGCTAATCCTTTTATTAAAGGAGATATGTCCTAAGTATTATGGGGGCTTTGTGGTAAGACAATATTCCACATTATGTGCTTTAGGATAACTAATAACTCACACATAAAGTTGGTTTTAGTTCTCTTGGGCAGCATTAATTTTTTGGCATTAGACAAGCACAGTCAGATTTGAAAAAAATATTTCAACTGAAATAGTCACATTTATGATATAATTTCTAGTGAGAGGCACACATTTTCATCTATCTTGATGAAATGCTTTTAATTTCATAAATGTTAATTACAGCAATTCCTAGTTGAGTTAATTACATGGATTTTATTTCCACAGGATTATTCCTGTGTAATGCAAATGAACATAATGCAAATGTATAGTACCGTTATTTAATGATAGAGAATTGACAAATATTTTCCCACATTAATTGTGAAAGCATTTTAAATTAATCTTTTCTTTTTTATATTTATGAAGGAACTTAAAGCCTTGTGTACTTTGGTAAATCACTGGTACAATAGAATATTTCAGCTAAGCTTATGTAAAAAAGTATCCTGAGAGACATTTTGCCTGATTCTTTATCAACTTTGGGACTTATATTTAAGGGAAAAAAATGTGGTCTAGAAAATCACCCTTTCTCTCCTGAGGGAGAGGAGCATAAATCTCATTGGCAACCACGGGTTACTCCTTTTCTAGATGTAACAAATGCGTTCAAGCTGTTTGAAGGCGGGGATTGTGATTGTACTTCTGCATCCTAAGCCCTTAGTTCATAATATGGTTCAGAAATATTTACGGAACAGTGTCAATTCAAGGTAAGAATAAATACTGACTCAAAGTGATACGTGACTTAGAAGTTAGTAAAAATAAACCTCAAATGTTTGGGTATTTTAAAAAGGAGTCATTTTGTTTGCTTCATATTTTCAAAAATAATTTCATATTTTTAAAAAGACAGTAGAATCCAGACGTTGATTACTTGAACAAGGATTTTAAATTACCCAGCACATATTGGCTCAGTGGCTGTTATTCAAAGAATCCACCAGCAGGCCTGAGGCCAAACAGCTGAGTGTTCTGTCTGGGTCTATCATTTCCCATCATCTAACTACATACACCATTTCAGTTCTACTCTGTTACTTCTCCTCGCCTTCATTTTCTGATTTGTTCAATGAAGTTATTTCCTTCCATTATCTCAGAGATGTGTAAGTACTTCAAAAATATGAGTGAATGTCCAGACCATAAAGTATTAACCTAAAATTTATGTTTCTATGGAGATGCTATATTTATAAAGAAAAACAAAAATCATTAACTTCTTTGACTGAACATCTGAGTATAAGGGTTGGAGACCATTTTTATTTAGGGTAGTGGTTCTTAAACCTTGGATTGCATCAGAATCACCTGAGGGCTTGCTCACACAGACATTGCTGGGCCTCCGCCTCTAGAGTTTCTGATTCAGTGACTCTCTGGCAAGGCCAAGAATTTGCACCTATAACCAGATTTCAGGTGATGCTGATCTCCTGGATTGGAGGCCACACTTCGAAAACCAGTAGTGTATAGAACAAATCTCAGAATAGTCAGCAGAATGGATTTGCTCTTTGTGTCATTCACTTAGTTTTATAGAGAGAGGACTTATGACAGACATTCATGGTGCCTTAAAATCCAAACAGCTGCCTAGCAAGAACAAGCCTTTGGGAAGCCAGAAGATATTCAAGAACATGTGAATGACTAATAAGGCAAATTCTTCACCACTCTAGGGAAAAAATAATGCTTTGAAGAACTTATTCAAGTGATATATCAATAGTAACATATGCATAATTTAAAATAATGTATCCTTATGTAATCAGTTCTCCTTTTTAACACAATATTAAAGATGAACAAAGAAAATCATGTAACTCTCTAAACAATCAGTTACTCAATCATGATAACATTATATTACACAAGGTATTGCCTTGTGTGGGAGCTTTCTTACTTGCTAATGAATAACGTACTAAAACTATCTAGAAATTGGAACCAAATATGAGATTTCAGAGATCTGGCATGAGTTGCTGGCTTAATGTAACCCAAGCATCGATAACATCAGCAGTCATATTTTCTACCTAGTGCATGAAGTGTCTGCCACACAACCCCCATTAACTCTAATTGAAGTTATACAGCTGATTTCCCTTCTGAGCAATAATTCTATAAATCTCCCTCTAAGTGGCAATATATCTTACCTTTAGTACGCTTCTCATTTTAAAAGGAAAGTATAAGAGAAAAATTGTAAACAAGAATGCTATCCTATTCGTCTTGAATATGCAACTGTCATCAAAGCAGAATAAATGTAAAACTAAGCTGAACATTTAAGATGACATGAGACATTGGCTTCACTAGAGAACACATATTCAGATCCACCTGTGTAACTGTCTGTTAAGAAAGTCTTGTATTCAGTCCAATTATTATGACATATGTATTAGTATGTGTTCATATAGATAACAAGTTGTTTACACTAACAAAGTGAAGCCATTTCCTCACAGTATAGATTGCTAATCTGCATTTGTAGATTATTCATTTGCTCAGTATTGCTATCAGGTTTAATCTAATCCAGTAGATGTTAGTGCATTAATATTTTATTAATTTTCAAGTATAGAAAATATGCTCCAAAATTTATTTACAAAATCTCATAATAAAAATTGTTAATATTTTTGTGCAAGTACTTAATGCCTTACACGTGTTATCTCTTTTAAACCTCTCAATAATACCTAAGTGACTTGCCCAGACTCACTGGTAAGTGTTAAAGCAAGGGTCAAAAAAGTAGTTTGAGCACAGAATCCATGCTTTCATGGCTAGTTCATACTGCACCTAAAATTTAATTATAAATCTAAAATCTAGCAGAATTTACTTTTTATTTGTTGAATGTATATAGATTTCATGGAGCTGATAGATGGCTACATTATTTCTAGGTAGAAATAGAGACACAGTTGTAGAGAACAAACGTATGGACACCAAGGCGGGAAAGTGGCAGGGATGGTGGTGGTGTGATGAATTGGGAGAGTGGGATTGACATATACACACTAATCTGTATAAAATAGATAACTAATAAGAACCTGCTGAATAAAAAAATAAATAAAATTCAAAAAATAAAAATATAAACAAAAGCAAAAAAAAAGAAGTTTTATCTTCCAAGAGAGTTAGTTTGTGGATAAGAGTTTTTTTTTTGAAAGCCACACTAGTCAAAAGAATGAGCAAAAAATCACACCTCTCTAAAAAGTTCCAATTGAAAACCTCTTTAGGACACTGGATGCCAACTTATTAGTGCTTCTATTTACTTATTTTAATGTTATTCTCAAAGTATATGTATTTTTAAATAAATCATTTTTTTATTCTGTAAAAAACAAAACAAGACAAAAAAAAAAAAAAAACCTAGTGATACTTCAAACATATTGCAGGCTCTCCAGGTTGGTTTTCATCCAGAAATTATTCTGGGTCACTGGACACCTGGACTAGACTCTAAATCAGGGTTGAGAATTAAAGGAGTACAGGCCAATTTGGCCCACAGACCTGTTGTTCTTTGATTTGTTTGAATAGGGTTTTAAAGAATTTGAAATTTGAAAATAAATGATTCTAGCTAAGGTACATACTCTCCAGCTCACCCCCAGGCCCACTACTTCATATTTTTCCTGGCAGTCAGACACATCCACATGTTATGCCTAGTCTCTAAAGACATCTGATTTGTAACCTTTGTTGATAAAAATTAGTTCTGTTTCTAATGCTCAGGTCCACCCAGGAGTACTATGCAAATAAGCCACAAATAAAAGTGAAAAGTCACAGTTTTGTAAACGAGGAAATGAAATTAAGACCCTGATGATTTCTGCACTCCCTAATCATTGTTGAGTGATGAACTCATCATGTAGCAATGCTTTCTGGAAATATTGGGTGAGCAGTTTTACATATTTACCTGACAAGAATCTACACCTCCTTCTTCATAGCCTGCACACACCATATTTTCTGTAATGTTACACTCTGGCATCTCTTGTTGGCATTTCTCATTTGATAGAAGGGGAACATCAGCTTCTTGCAGTATGTCTGCAGGAGGACCTGTTCAAAATGGATAATGCAGCCAGCCAGTCAGAAGTGATCAACATGCATCATTGAAGGAGCCACCATCAGTCTTTTTTATTTCAACAGTTCACTCTCATTACCGAGTACTGTGTGTATACATAATGGAACTAAATGCTAAAAGCACATAATAAAGCCCATCTGCAGATTTTGCCAAGTGGGTAACAGTAAAGCACTTCTTTAGTTCCCAAGGTTTAGCAGGGATGGTGGATTGGACTAGACGGTCTTTAGGTATTTTCAGTAATTTCAAATGGTTACAGCATTGCTTATGGGGGAAAAAAGCCCGCCAACACAAAAAGTTTCATTCATGGAAATCAGCAAAGTCTCAGAAATCCAGCAGTGCTTTTCATTTGGCACCTGAAGAGGTGCTCCCTTATAATGGCATTCAGCTCCTTCGTGGGGCTGTATGAGCAAACAGGTGCGTACTGAACAGGAGACGAAGCTCAGAGGAACTGTGCCCTGGTCTCAGGGCAATCAGCTTGCCATCCACATGCAGGGGAAGAGAAAGGAGGCATTTAGTAGCAGAGTATACTTCCATGCTTTTCACAAAATGACTCATCTACTGAAAGCATGAATCTCTGTTTACCGAAATACTAATCCCAAGAGGGATGTAAAAAAAGCAGGTGTCTAGTGCGCCAAGAAAAGGTACATGATAAGCACTTTCTAATAATTAACAATTCTATTTGCTTTCTCAAGAAAGGCAGAAAGTTGAAAATAAGCTAGTACATTTGACAGCCAGTGTTGTTGCAAAAATGTATGTGCTCTCATTTCTAGCTAAGTTTTATCACCACACTAAAAAGACAAGAAACAAATGCGCACGTGCACAGAGGTGCAAAGCAATGTATGTGTAATCAGTGGTGTGTTAGTAAATGTTTAATAACTGATTTTTCAAGAAATAAAAACAAAGCCCCACTGTGTATTGTCTGCCAAATTGCCTGTTGCAAACACTCCAAACATTTCAAAGTACCGGTATGACAGCGAGCATGAAGTTGGGAGCTGATACCAGCTGGTGCCAGTGACTTCAGAGGCTGGATGACTTTTAAAGTTTGACAATGAACTTTAATTTTAAAAAGCGATTTAGAGAAGTTAAGATGGGGGAGAACTTTAAGCATCTCACTGTCATTTGTTCTATGAAGACTGAGGATGGGCTGGTAGAATTAGTTTTAGAATAAAAATCAAAGAAAATTTTGCTGCTTGTCAAGGAAGAAAAAATTGGATATATGATAAAACTTTTTGGTAGAAAAAAATTTGAGCAGTGTTCTTACATTTGATACTTGTCAACATGAGTTACCATAAGGATAATTGAAAATATATGTATTCATACCAAAAAACCCACATAAAAATGTCAGTGAAGTTATTTAAGTTTACTAGTTGCCTTAATTTAATCAAATAATACTTCTTTCTCTCTTAGTAAGCAACATGTTCATGACCTTAAAAAATTAATTAGTGTAATATACTCAAAGGGGAAAAACTGGGGGTTTAGAAGTAGTTGGAAACCCTAAGAAAAAGTTCATAAAATTTGTTAAACTTGCCACACCCAAGAAGTATTTAAAAGTGATCTGTTTATTCCTAAATGAAATTGATCTCAGATGCAGATGTTTTTCTTGGCTCCATACCACTCCTAGAGACTTTTCCTAAGTCAATTAAATGCATAGCTTTAGTAACAATAAGCAAATGTGAGCAAGTTTACTCAACTCTTAAAATAATAATAATTTCCTATGGAATAAAGAGTCTTAAATTTTGTTAGTAGATAATTTGCTTTTGAAGAGTACATTGTGGTCATAAATGTCTTTTAGCTTGAAGTCTGATAGAGAAAACATCTATCTAAGAATCATTTTTACTCTTTAGATTTCAAATTTAATAAGTCATGACATTTTTCAAGTGGAGGAAATACAATAATATACAGACTTTGACTTCAACATACTTTATGGGCAGCAGAAATGAAGCATTTCAACAACATAACGTAATTGCAGTGGAGAACCTTTGTCAGAATCATCAGGCAAGGGTTTGACTTAGATTTTATGCTCTCTTTTACAAGAAGTAAGGATATTTTAGCTGTGAATCCTTTGCTTCTGGGACATGCACCTCTCCACAAGATTTTGTGCCTTTTCATCTTAAATGCAATTGGGATTTTTAAATATCATGGATATGACCTGTTGTAACTCTAGAGACCAGGTTTTTCCACCCAACAATAGTGTTGTTCCTTGTTGCTTAACTATTAGTGAGTGGTCAAACTCGAGCCTAGATGGAGTAACTCCTATTAGGAATTTTGAAACCAGTGAACCTTGCAGTTACGTTTAGAGGGTTTGAAATACTAGAATGCTTAAAAAGAAAAAAAGTGTGGTTATTTGTTTTCCATTGTAAGACCTGCTTTATTTGCCATGAAGAAAGAAAATAAATTTCCCAATTTAACTGTGGCATTTTTTTATTTTACATAGTTTAATGTGAAAAAATGTACATCTTAGAGTTGATGAAATATTGCAAGGATATTGAAAAAAAATTTATCAAGGTATCATTGACATACAACATTATATTATTTTCAGGTGTACAGTGTAATTTGATATTCTTTGTTTGGAAAACATGCTATTAAATAATGCTGGTGAGTCAATGGTTTATTAATTTATAGTCTTCAATGTAAGATTCATGCCATATATGAGTCTTCTTGTCAGTAGGCGGAATTAGCACCTTGAAACTGATTCCCTTCTCATCTTAGGGAATGTGAGTGTGAAACATTTATATGATAAATACAAATAGTTTTATTGATTTGGAAAATGTAACAGTTAATAATTTGGCTTTTGATGAGACCTTATCCATATGCTTTATAAAAATACATTTTTGTAGCCTTTGGTTATATCATTTCAATAGGTATATATTTTCATCAGAGAGTTTATAATACTAAATTTAGATATTGAGTTTAGGGAATGCTTGAATTTCCCTCTAATAACAATTATAGTTTTATAATATGCTCCATGCAATTTGGAAAAAACAATTTAACTATATAAATATGCAACATATGAATATAAGCCAGACAGTGATTTTAATAGATACTGCAGAAAATTGTTAGAGTATAAGAGTTTTTTAAAATGTTGAAAATATTCACAGGATAGAGCAACAGCATGCTTTTTGCTAATAGGCGTTTCCTATTGAGTCTGATAATTTACCTTGATATACAAGTGTTCCCCAGCCAGCAATAGAACAAATTCTTCCAGGAGGAAAAACTTGATTTTCTTCGGGTAAGCAAATAGGTTGTATATAATCTGTAAACATGAAAGAAAACAAGAACAGACACACATTCATTTCCAAAAGTTTTAAAAATCAATCATTTTCAACATTTCATCTAAAAAAAACCCTTGCATTTTCATTTTATCCTGCCTGGACATTTTTTAGACATCAATCTTGGTGGCTGACTTTTTCAGCCTTTCTCCAACGGTTTGCAAGCCTCCTAACTTTCATTCAACATCCATGACATGTAAAACCGAAGGCAGACACAAAAGTGAATAAAAGGATAGGGCTAATACAACGAACTACAGCAATCATCTGCCTTTGTTAAGTGCTCTCATGCATGCGGAGACAGAATTCCAGAGGAGCACAAGGATGCACTCTCCCTTGACTGGGCCCTGGGAAAGTCTTCAGAGTAAAGGTTGGAGCTGAGCAGATCCCTTCAGGATAAATTTCACTCCCTCAGGTGATTTCTTGCACCTTCTCTAGGTATTTGGAGGAAATCCTCCATCTGCCATTTTATTAATATTATTGAATCTCCTTTATGAATGACCATTCTTACTCACTTCGCTCTTTGAACATATGCTTGTTTCTCACTTTGTCCTACTCCGGTCTTTGTGGCAGATGGACCTATCTTTCTTTCCCAGAGAAACATAGATGGCACGCAATAGAGCATGGCCTATTATCTCTGGGCTGCTCCTTGGAGTTTACTGACATAAAAGGCTCTGAGAGTTGTATTTTACTGTTCAATTTTCTAGAAAGTTGGATTTAAGCACCGTGATGAAGGTAATTTAATGTGTTTCTCTACATTCCCCAATTCCATTTAAATTATAGTGATTTCTATAACAAATTATCCAACTTTTATGGACTATTAATGCACTGGTACTGATATTTCAAATCTAATTTTGAATTAATTGGGGCAGATAAGATGACTAAAACTGATTTCTCTTACCTGTGTAATTCACTTTCAATTCAAGATGCATCATGGCAATGTCACTGTCCTTTCTCCGTATATTGTAGTGTGGATTAATGACAATTTGGTCTATCAACCGAGTTTCTATTTGAGGAGAAGTCAAATTCAATGTCATATGCAGGCCTAGGACTGCTTTCCACTTAGATGGCTCTAAATTTCTCCTAAAGTTTATGAAAAAGAAGAATAAGAAACTCTCCATCCACCACAGTTACTTTGTAGAGATCTTCACAGTAGGTATTTCAGAATTATGTGTTCCCATCCTCAAATATTCTTGAATTTCTTTGAAGAATTCTTCTTTAAAAATATTTCCTTAATTTCAATTTTTTCTGATCAGATCATAGAGGAGGCGTTAATTTGTGCTAATGTCTATAACTTCTCTTAAGTCATCTCTTAATCTCTGGTTCTAGCTTGTGGTTTTCAACTTCCGTTTCCCATTAGAATCACCTGGAATGCTTTTAAATAACACTGTTACCTGCTCCCCCTTCTCCATCTCTGGTTTAATGAGTCTGGGATGGAGAGGGGTATTTTAAAAATTCATTTTTCAGTTAAATCTCCATGTTGATGGTAATGCATAGCCAGGTTTGAGAAACGCTGCTTTAGATCATATTCCAGTGTGGAGACTGCATCTTTGTCCAGGGTTTCCCTTAGCAACCACAGTAGCTATGGTAACAATGGAAGGAGGTTCAGCAGCATCTCCTGTTTAGAAGGTCACTAAATTCACACAGAGTTCACATAAACAGTAAAACCTATTATGATGTTTATAAGCTAATATATGAGCTTGAGTAATTTCCACACATAATGAACTTGAAAAATTTTTCATACACAATGTTGACCATTGATAATGTAGTGGTAAAAGGTAACATTTGTGTTATAGGCAGATTAAATTGGAGAGTATATTAGAATCTGAAAGTGTACAGGGACTCCTAAATGTGTTACTGGCCTGCAACATCTTCACGCCAAGAAATTACCAGTGAGCAGTTGGAATTAAGCCAACTGAGCCATATTCACAATGAAGTCAAAATTCAATAACTGCAGGCTTCCCTGGCGGCGCAGTGGTTGAGAGTCTGCCTGCTGATGCAGGGGACGCGGGTTCGTGCCCCAGTCTGGGAAGATCCCACATGCCATGGAGCGGCTGGGCCTGTGAGCCATGGCCACTGAGCCTGCGCATCCGGAGCCTGTGCTCCACAATGGGAGAGGCCACAACAGTGAGAGAAAAAAAAAATTCAGTAACTGCAATTAGAGCAGAGCTAGTGATTTAATTCTCAAGAGTTTCAAATGCTTAGTTTAACATGGTATTTCAAATGTTAAAATACAAGTCACTTACAAATATATAAATATATAAAGAGCATGAAGTTATTTCAAGTCCATCTGTTTATCTTTTTATCTATCTATACATTACATTGTTATATTTCCTAAAGGATTATGTTTGATCAAGTAGCAGTCTTCAGTAAAGCCGATGAATGCCCAAGCATCCAGTAAGCACCTGCTGATAACTGCACTGCCTTAAAATCTGAGGAACCTTGCTAAGTGCTTTATAGCAGTAAAATGACTCCTATTTATGGAGAAGCTGTTTTGTGCCAAGTGTAGTGCCAAACACTTTGCATCATCTCATTTCACCTTTAACACAGTTCTATGGATTTTACAATTAGAACAAACTGGGTGCTAGCAGTTTAAAATGGTAGGGTAGAGAGGATCGGTGCTGACCAGCACTCACCAGCCTGAGATGCTTGTCTGCTCACCCACTGGCGCAGGTAGGGGCTGGGAACTGAGGCTCGGGCTTTGGAGGTCAGACCACAGGGAGAGGACTGGGGTTGGCTGTGTGAAGACAGCCTAAAGGGGGCTACTGCACCACGGCTAACAGGGAGGGAGCCTGGGGAAAAGTCTGGACCTGCTGGAGAGGCAAGAGACAGTTGTTTCAGGGTGCACAAGGAGAGGGAATTTCTGTTCTGTGTGCTCACAGAAGGCAGAGCACTGCCTAAGTGAGCTCCAGAGATGGGCGTGAGCTGCGGCTATCATCTGTGCCCACAGACGGGCACAGACCACTAATGCTGTTGCTGCTGCAACCAAGAATCCTGTGTGCAAGCACAGGTCACTACCCACACCACCCTGGGAGCCTGTGAAGCCCACCAATGCCAGTGTCCCATGATCCAGGAGCAACTTTCCCGGGAGAACACATGGCATGCCTCAGGCTGGTGCAACATCAGGCCGGCCTCTGCCACCTCAGGCTCGCCCTGCATTCCAATTATGACTACTGTACCCCTCCCTCTCCCTGGCCTGAATGAGCAAGACCACCAATTCGGCTGCTGCTTTAAGCCCCTCCTGTCTGGGCAGGGAACATAGGCCTGAGGGTGGCCTACATGAAGAGTTGGGGTCAAAACAAAAGCTGAACCCCAGGAGCTGTGCGAACAAAGAAGAGAAAGGGAAATTTCTCTGTGCAGCCTCAGGAGCAGAAGATTAAATCCCTGCAATCAACTTGATAAACTCTGTATCTGAGGAATATCTGAATAGACAACAAATGTTCCCAAAATTGAGGTGGTGGACTTTGGGAGCAACTGCAGACTTGGGGTTTGCTTTCTGTGTCTGATTTGTTTTTGGTCTTATATTTAACTTAGTTTAGCTTTTAGTGCTTGTTATCATTGGTGGATTTGTTTATTGGTTTGGTTGCTCTCTTCCTTTTTTATTTCATTTTGTGAGTGTTTGTCTATGTTTCTTTGTGTGATTTTGTCTGTTTAGATTTGCTTTTACCATTTGTCCTATGGTCCTGTCTGTTCGTATTTTTGTTTGTTTGTTTTTATCACTGCATGTGTGCATGTTTCTTTGTGTGATTCTGTCTATTTAGGTTTGCTTTACCATTTGTCCTTGAGTTCTGTCTGTTTGTTGTTGTTGTTGTGTTTTGTTTCTTTCTTTCTTTTTATGACTGTGTGTGTGTATGTTTCTTTGTGTGACTTCGTCTGTTTAGTTTTGCTTTTACCATTTGTTTTGAGGTTCTGTCTGTTTTTTTTGTTCTTCTTTTCCTTCTGAGCCATGCAGCTGGCAGGGTCTTGGTGCTCCAGCCTACTGTCAGGCCTGAGCCTCTGAGGTGGGAGAACTGAGGCCAGGATATTGGACCAAAAGAGACCCCCCAGCCCCACATAATATTAATCAGTGAGAGCTCTCCCAGAGATCTCCATCTCAGCACTAAAACCCAGCTCCACCCAACGGCCAGCAAACTCCAGTGCTGGACGCCCTATGACAAACAACTAATAAGAGAAGAACACAACCCCACCCATTAGCGGAGAAGCTGCCTAATGTCATACTAAGTCCACAGACACCCCAAAACACACCACCGGACATGGCCCCTGCCCAACAGAAGGACAAAATCCAGCCCCAACTCCCAGAACACAGGCATGAGTCCCTCTCCACCAGGAAGCCTACACAAGACACTGAACCAACCTCATCCATAGTGGGCAGACACCAAAAATAACAGGAACTACAAACCTGCCGCCTGTGAAAAGTAGATCCCAAACACAGTAAACAAAATGAAAACACAGAGATATATGCAGCAGATGAAGGAGCAAGGTAAAAACCCTCCAGATGAAAAAAGTGAAGAGGAAATAGACAGTCTACCTGAAAAAGAATGCAGACTAATGATAGGAAAGATGATCCAAATCTTGGAAAAAATACAAGAAACATTTAACAAAGACTTAGAAGAAATAAAGAGCAAACAAACAATGATGAACAACACAATAAATGAAATTAAAAATACTCTAGAAGGAATCAATAGCAGAATAACTCATGCAAAAGAACGGGTAAGTGACCTGGAAGATAGAATATTGGAAATAACTGCCACAGAGCAGAATAAAGAAAAAAGAATGAAAAGAATTAAGGACAGTCTCAGAGACACACCAACCTTTGAATTATAGGGGTCCCAGAAGGAGAAGAGAGAGAGAAAGGACCTGAGAAAATATTTGAAGAGATTATCAAGCCTTGGTAAATTTAAGAAAACTGAAAATGTATCAAGTGTCTTTTCTGACTACAACACTATGAGACTAGATATCAATTACAGGAAAAAATTGTAAAAAATACAAACACATGGAGGCTAAACAATATGTGACTAAATAACTAAGAGATCACTGAAGAAATAAAAGAGGAAATCAAAAAATACCTAGAAACAAATGACAGTGAAAACACAACTACCCCAAACCTATGGGATGCAGCAAAAGCAGTTCTAAGAAGGAAGTTTATAGCAATACAATCTTACCTCAAGAAACAAGAAAAATCTCAAATAAAAAAACTAACCTTATCCCTAAAGCAATTAGAGAGAGAACAAAAAGCCCCCCAAATTTAGCAGAAGGGAAGAAATTATAAAGATCAGATCAGAAATAAATGAAAAAGAAATGAAGGAAACAATAGCAAACATCCATAAAAACAAAAGCTGGTTCTTTGAGAACATAAACAAAATTGATAAACCATTAGCCAGACTCATTAAAAAAAAAAAGGGAGAAGACTCAAATCAACAGAATTAGAACAAAAAAGGAGAAGTAACAACTGACACTACAGAAATACAAAGGATCATGAGAGATTACTACAAGCAACTATATGTCAATAAAATGGACAACCTGAAAGAAATGGACAAATTCTTAAGTACAACCTTCCAAGACTGAACCAGGAAGAAATATAAAATATAAATAGACCATTCACAAGCACTGAGATTGAAACTGTGATTAAAAATCTTCCAACAAACAAAAACCCAGGATCTGATGGCTTCACAGGCGAATTCTATCAAAAATTTAGAGAAGAGCTAACACCTATCCTTCTCAAACTCTTCCAAAATATAGCAGAGGGAAGAACACTCCCAAACTCATTCTACGAGGCCACCAACACCTTGACACCAAAACCAGACAAAGATGTCACAAAAAAAGAAAACTACAGACTAATATCACCAATGAACATAGATGCAAAAATCCTCAACAAAATACTAGCAAACAGAGTCAAACAGCACATTAAAAAGATCATACACCATGATCAAGTGGAGTTTATCCCAGGAATGCAAGGATTCTTCAATATATGCAAGGCCATATATGACAAACCCACAGCCAACTTCATTCTCAATTGTGAAAAACTGAAACCATTTCCACTAAGATCAGGAACAAGACAAGCTTGCCCACTCTCACCACTATTATTCAACATAGTTTTGGAACTTTTAGCCATGACAATCATAGAAGAAAAATAAATAAAAGGAATCCAAATCGGAAAAGAAGAAGTAAACCTGTCACTGTTTGCAGATGACATGATACGATACATAGAGAATCCTAAAGATGTTACCAGAAAACTATGAGAGCTAATCAATGAATTAGTTAAAGTAGCAGGATACAAAACTAATGCACAGAAATCTCTTACATTCCTATACTCTAATAATGAACAATCTGAAAGAGAAATTAAGGAAACACTCCCATTTACCACTGCAACAAAAAGAATAAAATACCTAGGAATAAACCTACCTAAGGAGACAAAGAAGCTGTATGCAGAAAACTATAAGACATTGATGAAAGAAATTAAAGACAATACAAACAGATGGAGAGATATACCACGTTCTTGGATTAGAAGAATCAACATTGTGAAAATAACTATACTACCCAAAGCAATCTACAGATTCAATGCAATCCCTATCAAACTACCAATGGCAGTTTTCACAGAACTAGAACATAAAAATTCACAATTTGCATGGAAACACAAAAGACCACAAATAGCCAAAGCAATCTTGAGAACAAAAAATATGCTGGAGGAATCAGTCTCTCTGACTTCAGAATATACTACAAAGCTACAGTAATCAAAACAGTATGGTACTGGCACAAAAACGGAAATATAGATCAATGGAACAGGATGGAAAGCCTAGAGAAAAACCCACGCCCATATGGTCAACTTATCTTTGATAAAGGAGGCAAGAATATACAATGGAGAAAAGACAGCCTCTTCAATAAGTGATGCTGGGTAAACTGGACAGCTACACATAAAAGAATTAAATTAGAACACTTCCTAACATCATACCCCAAAATAAACCCAAAATGGATTAAAGACCTAAATGTAAGTCCAGACACTATAAAACTCTTAGAGGAAAACAGAGGCAGAACACTCTATGACATAAATCACAGCAAGATCCTTTTTGACCCACTTCCAAGAGAAACAGAGACAAAAACAAGAATAAACAAATGGGAGCTAATGAAACTTAAAAGTTTTTTCACAGCAAAGGAAACCATAAATAAGATGAAAAAACAACCCTCAGAATGGGAGAAAATATTTGCAAATGAAGCAACTGACAAAGGATTAATCTCCAAAATATACAAGCAGCTCATGCAGCTCAATATCAAAAAAAGGAACAACCCAATCCAAAAAGGGGCAGAAGACCTAAATAGACATTTCTCTAAAGAAGATATACAGATTGCCAACAAACATATGAAAGGATGCTCAACTTCACTAATTATTAGAGAAATGCAACTCAAAATCACAATGAGGTATCACCTCACACCAGTCAGACTGACCATCATCAAAAATTCTACAAACAATAAGTGCCAGAGAGGGTGTGGAGCAAAGGGAACCCTCTTGCACTGTTGGTGGGAAAGTAAATTGATACAGCCACTATGGAGATCAGTATGGAGGTTCCTTAAAAAACTAAAAATAAAACTACCATATGACCCAGCAATCCCACTACTGGGCATATACCCTGAGAAAACCATAATTGAAAAAGAGACATGTACCACAGTGTTCATTGCAACACTATTTACAATAGCCAGGACATGGAAGCAACCTAAATGTCTATTGACAGATGAATGGATAAAGATGTGGCACATAAGTACAATGGAATATTACTCAGTCATAAAAGGAAACGACATTGAGTTATTTGTGGAGAGGTGGATTGACCTAGATTCTGTCATACAGAGTGAAGTAAATCAGAAAGAGAAAAACAAATCCCGTATGCTAACACATATATATGGAATCTAAAAAAAAAAAAAAAAAGGTTCTGAAGAACCTGGAGGCAGGATGGAAATAAAGACACAGACATAGAGAATGGAATTGAGGACACAGGGAGGGGGAAGGTAAGCTGGGATGAAGTGGGAGAGTGGCATGGACATATATACACTACCAAATGTAAAATAGATAGTTAGTGGGAAGAAGCCACACAGCACAGGGAGATCAGCTCAGTGCTTTGTGACCTCCTAGAGGGGTGGGATAGGGAAGGTAGGAGGGAGGGAGTCGCAAGAGGGAAGAGTTATGGGGATATATGTATATGTATGCTGATTCACTTTGTTATACAACAGAAACTAACACAACATTGTAAAGCAATCATACTTTAATAAAGATGTTTAAAAAAATAGAAAGAAAAGAAAACACTATATAAAAGCTTTCCCCCATCGATTATAAGTTTTCCTGAAATATAGTTTGTTTAGGAAAGCGAGAATAAACTTAATTCTTTCCCTTAATTTCCAACTTTCAAAGTAGAAAACTGGAGCACCAGCACTCCCAGTGGTGACAAATGAGTTGTGTGTATTTTATGGAGGGACAGAGAAAGCCTCTCTGTGTTTGAGCGCAACTGATATTTGGTTAAGGTTATTCCATCAATTGTAGACACATTCTTTAAATGCTCAGAGTGGCGTGTTTGGGGCCTGTAGGCTCTCTTCGACCTGGGTCTGGGGGCTTCTGCCATACTCCACCAGTCTGGGAAAGCTTCCTCCCCTTCCAGCTGTGCCTTTGAATGGGGGATTGGATATGGAAATCTGGCACTGGGGTGCTCACTGTTCCTGGGATGTCTTTGTATGTAAGCTTTATAGTCTATACTGGTATGAAATACACATTCAAAATAAAATAAAGTCATGATGCTAAAATAAATAAATAAATAAAATAAAATGGTAGGGCAGAGACTTTATGTGGGACGGTCTGATTTTAGAGGCTTCCCTTGCACCAGGATACTGGGGAGCCTCATGTAGCTATGGGCAGGTTCTGTGGGAGAGACTGAGAACATGAGGAGCAGGTTGGGAGGCAGGAGAGGGAGACATTCCCGCTGCCGTTGGTTACCTGGGCTCAGGTAGGGGAGGATGTCTCTGCTCCTAGTGATTGGTGGCAGCTCCTTAACTCTCCAGGTGCTGGGCCAGGAGGGCATTATGTGCTGCAGAGGCCCTGTTTGATTATCAAAGTTCTTCTCACTTTCCCTTTTCCAGGTCAGAGGAATCAGTACTTTGGCCAAGTTGGACATAATGATAATTTCAGATGCTCTGACAGCACCCACTTCCACTGTCCTTTGGGACTCCCCTGCCCACTTTGACCTGTTCAGGAAGAAGGGGTAGGGTGAAATCTCCTCCCCGCTGTCCCGTCTCTGAGCTTCTTTCTCTGAGGACAAAGACTTGAGAATACAGAAGTCATAGCCAATGGTACTTAAATTTTATGAAGCAACTGAGAAATTTGCTAAAAATTCAGATTCCTAGTTTCTAGCTCTGGAGATTCTAATTTGGAAAGTTGGCATGGGACCCAAGAATCCATACTTTGTAATCACTGTTGGGATACTGAGCAATATAAAATCCTTCTAGCTTTTCCATTCATCCAAAACCAAGAAATGGGGGAAGAAAGCCTTCCGAGAAATCATTGCAGGTGAAGAAAAGGGACTTAATTATATTTCAAAATATTCTTGTTTCAAAGCATCTACATTCCAAAAAAGCAAGGAGAAGCTATAAGACAGAAGACAGGTGGGGATAGGAACAGGACATAATCCCATTGGATAGGCAGACCCCAATTCAGCTGAGGCTAAAGATGGCAGAAATAGCTTACCTTTAGGTAGAGAAAATTGGCTGAATTTCTGCTACATTTCACCTTTGCCTGTTCTGTCCAGAGTGTTTTTCTCAGAAGCAAGGGAAAGAAAGGTACAGTTTGATAGGAAACAGAAAGACATGTTCCTGACTTCTGTAACCTCAAAGCCTAGCATATTCCTTGTCACACAGTAGATGCTCCATAGATGTTGCACCGGATGGGATGAACTAGCGCTGCCCCACTCTATGTTGCTCTGTGCTGGGTTGTAAATAACTTCACTACTCTGAGCATAAGACTGTCCATTTGTACATGGAATTTTCATTGTGGTGGGAAGTAAATGTGGTAAGATAATTATGATAGAGCAACATAATATGCTAAAAGAAAAAAAAAGATCAATGGGACCGGATACTATAAATTGAAAATTTTTTATATTCTACCATTACTAATGGTGGCATAAAGCAACCTCAGCAAGTTTGCTTACCACCAATCCCAATCTTTACCCACAGCACAGAGCTTCTGGTCTCTATTAATCATTCTCCAATGAATGGGAAAGGATCCCTGAGAGAATAGCCAACTCCTTTTTTTAAAGGCAAGTAAAAATTAGAATGCCACTGAAATGTGGTGGTATTGTCAGAGAGCAAGAAAAATTTCAAGAATATCAGAGGTAATTTTTAAAGAATAAAGGAGTCACATTAAATGGGATAACACTAGCTAGCTTCAACAATTTGGGCATCATATAATAATCATAATAATTTTCCTAGTTAATAACATACACTGTTAATGAAGGCCCATGGGTCCATAAAGAAACTCAAAAGCAAAAAAGCAAAGTGTGTAAAAGGCAGTTGTATTGTGAAAGGAGGGTGGACAGGGAGGATGTGTTCAATTATTAGTCTTTATTTTGAGTAGGGACAAGATTGTCATACATGTGAGTATTTTTATTTCATTAAGTAGAAGCATGTTTTTAAAATAAAGGTATGCATTTATTTGTTTAAGTGTAATAAAAGAGAAGTAAGTACAGGGAACCAGGAGTAAGCCAAATAATCCTCAGCATTATTTGACATGGTGGATTATTTCTAGAAATTTAAGGAATCACCTTTGAGCTCCTTTCTTCACTTGACTCCCTGCCAGGACTATCCACGCACTTGTGATTGTCCTTTCATTTCACTCTTTGATTTTCCTTAGTTTTTCTTTCCCAGCTCTTTTCTTCTCAAAAATCTAAATATTTAGAATACTCTACAATTCTGCCTTCCACCTTCTTCTCTTCTTCATTAACAGTAATTCCATAGATGATCTCATCCAATGCCATGACTTTAAATACCATAAATATGCTGAAAACTTCCAAATTTGTGTTTTAATTCTTGACTTCTCCTCTGAACTTTAGATTCACGTACCTATGTGCCAATTGGCCAGTAAATACCACTTGGACTCTGGTAGGAAGTCTCAAGTTTAATATATAGAAATCAGAACTTTTATTCCCTTTCTAGTCCTGTTTCTTCCCATTTTCCTCATCTCAATAAATGATATCAACACTCATCCTGTTGCTCAGACCCAAATCTTTGGTTCTTCTACTTATCTATCTGTGATCACTAGCGAGTTTAGATAGCTCTAAGCATCTGAACTTACTAATGAGATCCAGACATTTGTCCAGCTTCCTCAGCCATAATCTTAGGGCCACCATTGTTTCTTTTTAACTGGTCCCCCCAATTTTATCCTTGCTCTCTCAGCAGTCTAATCACCACACAGATGCCTAATTAGATAATGTCACTCTTCTGCCTTCTAAATTGTCTCACTTCCCATTTACCATGGCCAACTGAATCCTCACCAGGGCTTAGGATCTGGTCTTGCCTACATCTCCAATCTTGTTCCTACCCCACTGCCAGTCACTTCCTGATCAACTGTGGTAGTTGGGCTTCTCAAGGTTTCTGGTTTCCTGCCCTAGACTATAATATAAGCGTTATTAGGGCAAAGACTTTGTTCGACTGTAGAGCACTATTATCTCCAAAACTTAGAACAATGCTTGGCACAAGATAAGTGCTCAATGACTGAATAGATATATGAAAAACAAGAAGCAATCCAGGAGCCAGAAAAATTGAGCACAACCAGTGGTCACACATAACAGCCAGGTAAAGAGAGGGGAGTTGTAAATAAAGCCATATCAGCACAATTAGTTACATGAAATAAATAAGGAAAAAGAGGGCACAGTAATGTGATCCAAGATGATGAATTAGTTCTCAAAGTAGAACTAGCTTCAGAGATCTGATGCTGGAACTTCTAGGAAATAAAACTTCTGGGTAGACTAATAATTATAATAAGATACCTGCTAACAAGAAGTGTGTTATTAAAAATAGTGTTAACAGAATAATGTCAAGGAAATGGGTTATATAATATGGGCCGTGGGTGACTTGAAGAATGCATAATTTTAAGGAGATGATACCAGGTTGCAAATTGGTAAAACCTATGAGAAAGGCAAAAATTAAAAGGTTCTAGTGAAGCAGTAAGAAATTTTTAATTATCAAAAATATGAATAGTAGGGCTTCCCTGGTGGCGCAGTGTTTGAGAATCTGCCTGCCAATGCAGGGGACACGGGTTCGAGCCCTGGTCTGGGAAGATCCCACATGCCGCGGAGCAACAAAGCCCGTGAGCCACAACTACTGAGCCTGTGCATCTGGAGCCTGTGCTCCGCAACGGGAGAGGCCGTGACAGTGAGAGGCCCGCGCACCGCGATGAAGAGTGGCCTCCTCTCTCCACAACTGGAGAAAGCCCTCGCACAGAAACGAAGACCCAACACAGCCAAAAATAAATAAATAAATTTATATATATATATAAAATATGAATAGCAACTCAAGCTTGAAATTCATTGGAAAATGAGTCAAGAACTATGCTATAACCAAAAACCAATAAGTCACTAATCTAATCTTGAAATCTCTACTCGCCTAGGAAAATGTTCTTCCTTTTTTGATCTGTAAAAATTACTATAATCTTGAAAAAGTATTATAGTATTTCTGCAACCTGAAGAAGACAATTTATTATTAGCTGATCTCCTAAAGCCATAAAAATAGGTAGATAAATAGAGAAATTAACTAAATCCATGATGTTTATTTTTTAGAGTAGGTTTAAATAGAAATGAAATAATTTTTAAAATATTATATTTGGGTAGATTCTGTATCCTAGACCTATTTAGTATGTTTGAGGCATTAAAAAGAATCCAAATTTTAAATTGTAATTTCACTATCAGTTAATTAGGTGATGCTATTTTATAGTCAATACTGATTAGAAAGTTGGTTTTCAGAGTTTTATTAGTGCAGTTAAATTAATTTAGCACTAAATAGAGTATAAATAGTAGTCTGTATTTCTTGCCATACCCCCAAACACCTCATTATGAAATCATCTACTTCAGAAATGATAACATCTATTTCAAGAAATCATTTTAATAAGAAATGAGGTAATCCATATGGTGCATTTGGTCTTCTCTGAAGAGCAAGTTAAAGAATGGAAGATTGGCAAGAGGCTTCTCTATGGGTAATTTCATCATTGATATATGTCTATTCAATAGATGTGATCCAGACTGGAAATCTATAAATGACCAGCCCACCCACCATGGAGACTGAATAGTGGTCCCTTCTGGGGTCCACTTCAGGGATGGTGATGACTGGGAAGGGGTATGAGAGGAATTTCCAGGTGATAGAAATGTTTTATGTCTTGATAGGAGTGTGGGTTATACAGGCTGATGCATTTTCAAAACTCATCAAGTTAGATACTTAAGATTATGCATTTTTTTTGCTATATATCAGTGGGAAAAAATGAAAAGAAGCATTAAACTCCAGTTGGTAGGTTTGCTTTACACAGTGGTATGGGTTCACAATTTTCAAACTACTTTTCCATTCTAAGCTTGAGCAAATCCATAGATATTTTGTGGACAGCACAAATAAGAGCTACAAATATAGAAGGAAAAAAGACTAGGATGTACCGTATGGTATATTATTTGAATTAGAGCTATCCTTATGAGTTCATATTTGTATGTACAGAGCTACGTCCATTGATAGGGTCTAGAATGGCTGCTCTAGAGGGAGAAGATAAATTCTAAAATTCAGCATGTATTTTGTCATATCAAAGAAAGAATTCGACATGGTTGATGTTAGTTCTAAGGTTTAGTTACAGTTAGCATCAAAATAGATCTGACTTGAGAAGTAAGGAAACATTTTTATGCTAATTCAGAGCAACGTGCTTACACATGAATTTCAAAGGGCACACCTTTTAATTTGTAACTTGAAGGCTATCTATACATGCTTTTTTTGACATTGACACTTTGCTGACAATAAATATTGTCCTAATTGGCTGATAACCAGCACAATTTATATAGTGAAAACTAATTTTATACCTTAAAAAATGCTTACCTTGTAAATAGGTGGAAATTTCAATTTTTATGTATGTATGAACCATAATACTTGATCCAAGGGTCTAATGAAGAGTAAATTTTAATTATACTTTCTCTATTTTTATACATGATTTTAATGGGAAAATGATTGGAAAGTTTATAATGTTATAAACAGCAGGAACATTTCCCTGCTGGGAGGGTTTGGGGAGGCTGCCTGAAATGGGATGCACAGTGTCTGCTGGGGTCACCTCGTTGGGGAGGGGCCAGCTGTGATATCACACTCACCCATACACGCAGTGGGCGGCCGACACCAGCCAGTCTCTGCTGACCAGAGAAGCCCCACAGAGCAGCTGGTCGTTATAATACAGAGCAACGATCCAAGGCCAGGCTCCTTCTCGGGAATTGCTTCCTCCAACGATCTTTGGGCTAATTTCTTGAGCCACCAGTTTTTTTCCACATGCTATTAAGATAATTGAAGAAAGAGCTTCTAGTTTATTTTGGTGGATTTCCTCTGGTCATGAAAATTGAGTGGATCACTGCAAAATAACTTTAGGTGACATAATGACTCTAAACAGAATGATTGTGATGACTGAATAGGAAACACTGATGCCACTGCTTCTGCCACCGTCTTCAGTAAAACCAAAAGACAGTCTTCATAATGTGTGGAGATTCCTTACTGATGTGCTGCAATTGACACTCCCTGTAGATCACAACAACAGGCTGAGAAGACTCAAGTTTCAAAGTGACATACAGGGTGATATTGGAGAAAACTGTACGCAGGCATGTTGACAGTTTTCATTGTTGCCATTGGAGTAAATCTCAGGAGCTTGAATGATGGAGGTATTATTACACAGAGAAGCTCAGGATGGTGTAATTTCAAGGCTTCACTACAGTACTCCCATAAGTATTAAGTGTACATTTTTAAAATTTTCACATATCACGGGGAAATTTAAAATTGACTCATAAAAAATAATCTTTTTCAAGATTTCAAAGGACATGGAAATTTGTGAAGTATAATACCTTACTTCTTAAATGCCTTTTTAAAATTCTGCCACCTCTGTCTGTGTTATCTACTATTAATGAAATTTTGTGCACATCCTTTTGGGTGTATCAATAAATTAAGAAAAATAAACAGAATTTTAAACTGAAGGCTTGAAGGAGAACAGGAGGAAATATTTACTTACATTTATGGTTACATTGTAACAGAATCAGTGAATCCTCTAAGCACTCTTTACTGTAATAGAAGAACAACTGTATTTCAAAAATGGTGCACACAAAATTTAAAGCAAAACATAGTGTAAGTTGTCCTATTTTTTCTCTTTAGTAAAATGGACTTTTAAATGTGTCATACATAAAATGCACAGCAGAAAATCCTCAAAGTCAAATAAAGCTGAGTTCGTATCTTTAACTCTACTGCTTACTCCTCATGTGATTTTGGATAAGTTGCTCAATATCCCCAAGACTCAGTTTTAACATCCATAAAACAGGGGCAATAGTACTTTATTGGAGTTTTGTGAGATGTAAATAAATATTTGCAATGGAATTATTATTGTGCGTTACACACAATGAATACTTGATGAACGGTAGCTACTGTTAGTTTCTGTGAACCAACCTTGGATTTCACCGTTCTATAATACAGAATATGCTTCAGTATTGCTATCGAGACAACTATTCAGGGCCCCAAACTGTGTGAGTCTGTTTACTTTATTCAGGGAATTCAAGGATGAATGAATCATGAGTCCTGCTTTCAAGGGAGGCAGACATGTAAATATAAAATAAAGGGCAGGCATAAATAATTAAAAACTCAGTACCCATTTAAATACTTGGATACCAACTTTTTTCAAAGCCAAGAATTCTAAAGAAAAATTAAAACAAAGAAAAAATTTTAAATGTGTTATACTTACTAACCACTAGAGATCAGTATAACACAAGGAATTAAAGTACTTGCCCACACCTTTCCCTGATGGCAGCTACTGTAGCTGTCGTTTGCATTAAAACACACACATACACACATATAATTTTAACGGTTTCTATTTACATATTTAACAACACCTATTGTGCATGTTTTTTCGGTGCTTGAAATTTTAGGGAAAAACAAGTCAAAAAACACAAAACATGACCCAAGATGCATATGAGATCATTAAGTACAATAAAACAATTCAGTGTGTCTGGAACATACATGATAAGGATTACTTGACATTACATGCATTCATGTTGTCTGACAAATCCCCGAGAGCAGACATAGCCAATTGAAATATAAGTAACTATGCATTTTATTAATAAGCAATGTGCATGTAAGTATATCTATCTACATATAGATATATCAATATGCATTCATAATTACCCAAAGAACAAGTCTCAGTTAACACTTCTTCTGTTATCCACCCATGGTTAGGAGAGAAGTCATTTTTAGGATGTGCCCCAGCATACTGTCAAGTTTCATTCAAACTTTCTACATCTACAATATCCATCAATGAAAACTCATATTCAAAATGGTTCATCATTTTTAGCTGTTAAACAAGTTTAAGACTCTGTGGTCTGTAAAAAATGGATGAATTTCTTTTCAGCAAGCACAGAAAAGTTTTTGGTTAACTTAATGGTTACCAGAGAATTAAACTGAGCTTAACACCTCATTCTTCAAGTGTTTTGGTTAATCAAAATTTTCATACACAAACACACATGTAGGGTCTCAGTATACAGCAGTAAGTTGCTTCACCTCTGGTCAGAGTGAGCAGTGAGTACATTTGTCCAGGTACGTTATAGAGATTAGAGAAAAATAGAATAACTTTCCTAGCCTTTGGTCCTGGAGTCAGAATTAGGTCAGCCCTCTGTATGGGAAAAAAGTCAGTGCCATGATCCTGTGTCTTGCTTTCAGCCCAGTGGGACAAGATTGGGATACAAATGGATGGGTTTTTATCTACTGTGTTGACAAAATGAACTGATTTCTCTCCCTATATTTGCCCAACAAGTGGCCTTTTTTCTTTCTTTTTCCTTTCCAGAACTGTTATTTAAAGTGATATGCTGCCTTGGAGAGTTGAGAGGTAGCAGAGTAGAATGGAAAGTGGAGGACTTTAAAGCCAGATAAACCTGGGTTAGAATCTCATGTTGCCTCCAGCTTTGTGAATGAGTCCAAGTCACTTATCAACACCAGGCTTTTCTCCTCATCCTTACAGTGGAGCCATGCTACTTAAGTCAAAGAGACTAGAAATAACCTCTGTAACATTGCAATGTTTCTGCCACAGCATCTGTCACAGGACAGGCATTCAATAAACTGCTGATAAGCACTCTATATCCTGTACCTAGCACCATGCTTATAACACATTGTCAATCAATATATATTGTCAATTTTTTTTTTTTGTTATCTAGGAATACTAGACAAAGAATTGGAGGAAAGGGAAACCCAATACTGGCAGCAGCATGAATTGTACATTTCCAGTTATATCAGGTCAATTGCTGGTACCATGTTGAATGGCCTTCTCTCAGTGGTGGGAAAATAGTAGTCTAGTCATGCATATGCCTCATAATAGGAGAAAAAAATGGGGATCTAAGTCCATCTTCATAGTTGGAAGAATCATTTTCTTTGATATCCTCTTCCTTCCCTAATTTTTTTATTATGACCACTAGTGAAAGGGAGTTTTCAAAAACACCAGATTTCATGGGACAATAAATGTATTTCTGCAATACATACATACATACATACATACATACATACATACATACATACTAACTAAGTGCATATATGTCTGATTTCCTGTCAACCCAGTATAAGGTGGCTAATTAAGGAAGAGACTAAGAACGTTCTGGATTATTGATGTGATGAAAGTTTCAAGTATCTTTGTGTGTAAATGGTGTCTCTTTCAAATAACATGAACATACATACAATAAAGACATCAATGTATAATGATACTGGCATTTTGTTGATAAGCATGGAATAAACTAGTTCTTATTTTAAATATGCATATAATTAATATAAAATATTCTGTACTTTTTCCTTTTTCTCTAACTGATTCTTAAATGTCTATAAAATATAAATAAGAGACATTCTCAGCATACACACTGTTCAAGATCTATAATGGTAATGCAAATTTAGACATGCTTTATAGAAAGGAAATCTAGTAGGCCACTTTCTCACTTGCAGGTTCTTTGCTTCACCCTCGATGAGGCTAATAAAATCAGTCAAGGCCCTGAAAATATTCATATAAAATATTCAACTGCAAAGTACTTTGGTACTAAGAATACTCCTTTAACAATCTGTTTTATTGGTTGAGCTCACGGAAATGGCAACTTTTCATGAAGAGCTGAGTAATTATATAATTTCACTTTTCACCATTAAGTGTATTCAACAAAAAACTTCAAGCTAATGCACAAGCAAAGATATCTTAAATCCTTGTCTGTTGTTACAGCTTCTTCTTGAAGTTACTTTCTTCCCATCCAAGCTGGCCTTTAATGGAACTGTAAAATTCAGAAGCCAATTCCAACCGAAGTTATCATTAATTCCCTATCAGCAGAAATGACATAATCTAAGCTAAAGCAGATCTTTGAATACAGGAAGGATGCTGCCTTTTAAAACATCAGTAAAAGCTGTAAAAGTGGATCTATTTGTAAAGAGCAAAGGAGAAAATGCAGGCACAACTTAAAGTCTGTACTCTTTCACTTAATAACCATATTCTATTTGCTAGAGAAAAGAATACCATGACATTTTTGTCCCTTTCTTCTCTTTTGATGATAACTAATTGTGTCACTCTTTTTAGTCTGATCAACATTGGACCTATTTATTCCAACTCTCACCATTTCTTTCTATGGGGTTTACTTGTTTATAAATCCAAGAGTATGGATAAAAAGAATGTGGAAGTAAAACTTATTGAATCTCTATCAGTGTGCTCTCTAATTACACTGTAGTACTTCATTTGACCCTGTTACTTACCATATGTATATGAGGATTAGGCAATGTTATCGGATAGGATCGATTAGATACTGTTTGAGATTGCCTGAATAACAAAAAAATTAAATAACAACTTTCAAGATTATGTGGCATATATGGCGGTATTAAAATCTGACTGACTTCAAAATCCACCTTCCTTCCTGTCCATGTACAATTAGTCAAAGAACACATTTTGAGACCCACCTTGGTGTTAATATTAAACTGCCATTAGGTGCTGTGTTTAGTTGTACAAACGGTCCATGTCCAGTAGAAAAGATTGACTTGGATGAGTTTCCACTCCTAGGGAAAAGCACGCGGACAAAACAAAAACACAAACAAAAAAGCCATAAATGAAACTTCTAGTTATTTAATGCTGTGGATATTGAAATAAATTATGAAATTCCAGGCAAAGAGATTAACATTTTAATATTAAGCTTCAAATGTTTTGATGTCTAAAAGATGGTAAAACTCAGTAGAATTATTCGTAATGACATAAAATGTAATTTTAAATTTTGCATAATACTTCTTGTTCTTGTTTGCCTGCTCATATATGTTATTTAACAGAGTTAAAATCAGTGCATATGTCATTTGAGCATCTGATTTGTTTCATTCGACTTTTCTATGTTGTCCAACAATTTCTATAATGGTCAATTATAATGACAACTTCAAAGAATTGCCGCAACATAATTTATTAATCTTTTATTTTCCTGTTGAGTGTAATTCATCTTTTAAAAAAATGCACATTGCCTAAGAACAACATAGAAAAAGGAGACCTCAGTGTTTACCTTTGTTGCTTTGTTCTTGATATTTCATTCAATTCAAAGCCTAACAGCCCTAATTTAAAATCGGAAGCTATGTTTTTGCTCTAAAAGAGGGAGTATGCAGCCTGTACCTCCAAGTGTCAAATGGTGAACCAGAATGGGATAAAAAGACACCTCCATGTGACAAAAGACATTAAGTTACTGGTTTTTCTTATCCCTGAAAACCTGTTACAGCCATGCTCTCAACTGTGAACTTTCTCTGAAGATTTCTTTTAATTATCCACTCTTCCCTAGGCTTAACTGGAAACTTTTAGCTTCTCACTTTCTTACCTTTATCTTGCCTTTTATTTATTCCAGATTTTAATCTTCATATAAAAATATGCCTTTAGACTGGAAACATCTTGATTCCTCCTATCTTCTCTGGACAGGCAGGGAGATGATGTGGTTCCTATCTTTTGGAGTATATTGAAGGACCCATCCACTCCCTCTTCAAAAGAAGGTCCAGTGTTTTTCCCAGGCTATAGTCAATGCTAACCCTTTTCTGTCTGTGTGCATAGAGGAAGTTTCCAAGGAACACTCATGGCTGTTATGATCAGTAAGAGGAAAAGAATGAAGCAGAGGGTGTTTCCTTTCTCTTTCAGGTAAGACAACACCTTAAAGAAACTGAAAATGTCTGATACCTTTCATTCACTGAACAGAGAACTGGAACAATGGAGCTTGTATTTAATGCCCCAGAATTTATCATCTTGCACTTTCATTTTATAAGCAGATAAACGTAACTCAAGCACACAAATCAATCACCATTCCTTTAATAAAATCTGAAATGGATTTACCAAAGGGAAAGTGAGTGTTGATACTATTATTGCTAAAGATTAAGATATTCCTTCCATGTGGGAAGAAGAATCATCTTATTTAAGGACTTATATAAAATATATTTTTTATAGCTCAGAAAACAAAACAGGCATAAAGACATCCAAAGAAAAGGAAAACACTAATCTGAAAAGATACATGCACCCCAAAGTTCATAGCAGCATTATTTACAATAGCCAAGATATGGAAGCAACCTATGTGCCCATCGACAGATGAATGGATAAATAAGATGTGGTATACACACACACATACACACACACATCCACACACACACACGCGCTGGAATATTACTCAGCCATAAAAAAAGAATGAAATCTTGTCATTTATGACAAAATGGATGGACCTAGAGGGTATTATGCTAAGCAAAATAAGTCAGACAGAGAAAGACAAATACTGGATGTTTTCTAAAAAACAAAACAAGTGAACAAATATAACAAAGTAGAAACAGACTCACAGATACAAAGAACAAACAGGGGTTGCCAGAGGGGAAATGGGTGGAAGGAGAGACACAGAGGTAGAGTAAGAGGTAGAAACTTCCTATTAATCTGTCTCATATCAATTTAATTTAGACCGGCCAGAAGAAGTTATAGAACGGTAGAGGAAAATTTCTTCCTCCCTGACAGTGTGTAATCTATAAAAATATCCAATATGTTGTACACCTGAAATTAATATAATATTGTAAGTTAACTATACTTCAGTTAAAAAAAAAAAGATCTCAAACGGCAGCAGAGGGTGTAGAGGGTCAGGAATGCTCTAGATCAGGAAGGACTTTACCACTGCAGGAATCTTTTAGTTAAGGACTCACACATTTAGGGAAGACAGGATATGGATCAAAATAGATTTTAGACGACTGAATTTTACCATCGATACAGCTTCTGGTACAATTCATCAACACTAATCTTGACTTTTAAGAATATCAAGGAATGTCTATCCAATTTGAAGAGACTCTAGTTGTGTTGACTTTGCATGAAGGCTCCAGAAACATCATTGGAATTGGTTGTTTAGTGTACCTCTTCACTGGGAGGGACAAGCTGGTGGATCCTAGTTACTCTCCAATCTCCCTTTTAGATATCTGTCTTCTTTTACTGCTTTTGGTCCATGTTCTCAGTATCCTTATTCTGCTGAATGCCTATGTGTGTTGTATATTCTTCTAGGTAGTTTTCTATGTTCCTGGCTCTCCATTATGAAAGATTTTCCAGGTGTGTAATCCAGATAAGCAGCATTAGTCTCACCAGGGGCTAGTTGCAAATCGTCCAGCTCTATCCCAGATCCACCCACAATTTTGAAACTCTGGGGGTGAGATCCAGTGATGAGTCTTTTAACAAACCTTCCAGGTGATTCTGATGCTTCCTAGTCACAAACCACTGTCATAGTCAAATAAAATATCTAATTATTTACTTGTTCAGGGGTCTGCTCGTTGGCTTCCAAAGTGACTTCTAGTTACCTATCATAATCTTACTATAAGCAATCTGTTTAAGTCACTGATAAAGTTAATTCATATATCAGGACCCACAAAATGGTGGTCACCCAGGGGCCTGGCCCACGTCACAAATCTAAACCTAAGTCAGCCTACACTTACAGGAAGTGCTTCACTTCCTGAAAAGTAGAAAGAAAATGTAACACCAGTCACAATCTTCCAACTCAGGTTTAGCTAGCTCACCTTACCCTAGAAAATAGGACCTGGTAGCCTATATGCCTATAAGGAAATCCCTGACCTTCATTGCCTCTTCTAATGTTCCATAAAACTCGCTGTTGCCCAAAATCCCTCAGGAATAGTGCTCCACTGCTTGTGAGGCACTGTACCCCCAATCTAGGGGCGGTTTACTCTTGAATAAAGGACGTCAAACTCGTTATTAAATTGTTTTAGTTTTGTCATTTGACAGCACTCATGACTACGTGGGGGGACATCTAGAAGAGTAATTCATTAATAATATACATCAGAGTTGTGGATTTAAGCTTTCTATTATCTCTAGCTGTTTTTAGTCTATTGCTTAGCTGTCTTTTTAAAGACAGATCCTGAGGGGAAGCATTAATTTCTCTGGACACTCAAAACAAAATTAAATTGAAAAAAATATTGAAAAATTATTTATAAACCAGTTTTTAATCTAGTATCTATTTATTACACACCTACCACTGGCATTGCACTGATGGGATTGGCAGTTAAATTTTTAACACACGCCTATTCTAGAAGAAAGACTAGAGGCAAAGCTTTAATAATAGACTATTTAGTAAACACTAAATTGCTACCCAGGGATTCTGAAGTGCTGTTCCATAGTGATGTTTTCACTACCTGGCTGAGAAAAATAGAGATTATGTATACACGTGGAAAAAATGACACACATAAAGCTTGTATTCTAAGATCATGTTCTATATATGCAGCCTCAAATGTTATATGAGAAAAGACTGCAGTTAATGGTGTAGATATATTGTTTTGGGTTATTCAGAACAACTGGAAAAAAACATTCTTTTGGAAAAAAACTTCTAAAGTATTCCCATAATTAAATTTTATGTTGTAAATATTGGTATCAGCAGGCTAAGAGTGGTGTATAGAGGCCATCAGTTCATACAGATATTTCCAGGTGTCAGTGCTGGATGTTAAAAGTTGGAATTTAATTGGAGACAGAGTACCTGCATTTCAAACCCTTCCAAATCAAGCTCACCTTTTTCAGACTGAACACAATCTATTCCAGTTTATATTCATAGTAAATAGAATATAAGCAGCAGAAGTTTACGACAAACTATTTCTTATTTTAAGAAATGATGGAGACGATAAAGATATATTCAATATTTAAAATATTCTTGGCAAAATAAAAGGTTAGCAACGATATGTTAAGTCACCATTTATTATTTAGAAACAAAATCTCAGAACTGAAAAATTGAACAGTTGAGAATATATTCAAGGGATGATAGTTTTCTCCTGTCCTTACCTGTTTATATTTTAGAATATAGAAGCCTCCCTCCCCCTCCCCAAACAACAGGATTTAAGGGAATGGTGAAGATATTTTGGTTTGGGAAAAACCATAATATCTTGTTGTTTTTATGTAACAAACTTTAAGTGAAAAAAAAAAGGCTTTGAGTAAAAAACAAAAACAAAAACAAACAAATAAAATCTCCAACTCTGTTAACAGACTTTTATAGACAAAACAACTATGTTGCAGAAAATTTATTGGTAGATGATTCACAACTGACCAAAAGAGATTTTCTTAACCTTTATGTGTATAATTATATTCTCAGTAATTTCCTTGCTACATAAATCTCTCTGGGTTACAAAATACCCGTTTGAATGTAAGTCAAAATAAAAGGTAAAGACAAAGAGATATCTCCTTAAATTGTATTAATAAAAAGAAGTGACATTTCACATAAAAGAGTACCTTAATTCCCAATAATATGTTTTCAAATACTTAGTGGGATAAATCAGGAATGAATATTTTCCAAGCAAGCAATAATACAAACCTGTGTTTGTTGAAAACTTAGCCATGAATTTTTTTTTTTTTTACCATTTTAATTATGTCCTACTTATAGTGGTCTTTTTAAACTCTCTAATTTTGTTTTGATCTGCTGGGGGAAAATGTTTTCCAGAGAAGTTAAAATAGGCTAGAGTTGGAATGACACGCTGAGGAATCCCCTGGATTAAGTCAGAGATGACCCTCATAGGGTATTTAAACATGGTTGCAGTAGGAAAAAAAAATGTTTGTTTGTTTGTTTTTATTTTGTTTTTAACACCAGATGAAATCAAACTGCCAAACTTTGGAGATGTTTTGTACAATTTCTATGTTTTCTACTGAAACAAGTACACAAAGTTCCATGGGTTCCTTTGAAATGAGAGGACTTACTTATCAGAATCACGGGGGCTTCTTTAAAGAACCAAGACCTCTGGGCCTCATTCTAGCCAAAATTCCAGCCTGGGTTCCATGGAGGCCCTAGTAGTGCATAGTAACCTGTAGGGGGCTTATATTTGGAGGAGAAATAATGACATCTTTATTTTTACTAACCTCTAATTGAAATATAGTCTTTTCTTCTGATACAAATTCAGGTGACTAACCACAATATTATTAGAAACACCTATATACTTTTGCCACCAAAATAAATTGCAGATATCTTC
This sequence comes from Mesoplodon mirus, assembly GCF_964341445.2. Classification (NCBI taxonomy): domain Eukaryota; kingdom Metazoa; phylum Chordata; class Mammalia; order Artiodactyla; family Ziphiidae; genus Mesoplodon; species Mesoplodon mirus. The sequence goes on from NC_138982.1 coordinate 121,943,937, forward strand.
AGATCACACTGCAGTTACTGTATAACTATAAAAATATCATTTATGCTCATTTTTAATTACTTTCTGCTTTATAACAAAGTGAATCAGTCATACCTATACATCTGTTCCCGTATCTCTTCACTCTTGCGTCTCCCTCCCTCCCACCCTCCCTATTCTACCCATCCAGGCGGTCACAAGGCACAGAGCTGATCTCCCTGTGTTATGCGGCTGCTTCCCACTATCTATCTACCTTACGTTTGGTAGTGTATATATGTCCATTCCTCTCTCTCGCTTTGTCACAGCTTACCCTTCCCCCTCTCCATATCCTCAAGTCCATTCTCAAGTAAGTCTGTGTCTTTATTCCTCTTTTACCCCTAGGCTCTTCATGACATGTTTTTTTCTTAAATTCCATATATATGTGTTAGCATACGGTATTTCTCTTTCTCTTTCTGACTTACTTCACTCTGTATGACAGACTCTAGGTCTATCCACCTCATTACAAATAGCTCAATTTCGTTTCTTTTTATGGATGAGTAATATTCCATTGTATATATGTGCCACATCTTCTTTATCCATTCATCTGATGATGGACACTTAGGTTGTTTCCATCTCCAGGCTATTGTGAATAGAGCTGAAATGAATATTTTGGTACATGCCTGTTTTTGAATTATGGTTTTCTCAGGGTATATGCCTAGTAGTGGGATTGCTGGGTCATATGGTAGTTCTATTTGTAGTTCTTTAAGGAAATTCCATACTGTTCTCCATAGTGGCTGTACCAATTCACATTCCCACCAGCAGTGCAAGAGTGTTCCCTTTTCTCCACACCCTCTCCAGCATTTACTGTTTCTAGATTTCTTGATGATGGCCATTCTGACTGGTGTGAGATGATATCTCATTGTAGTTTTGATTTGCATTTCTCTAATGATTAATGATGTTGAGCATTCTTTCATGTGTTTGTTGGCAGTCTGTATATCTTCTTTGGAGAAATGTCTGTTTAAGTCTTCTGCCCATTTATGGATTGGGTTGTTTGCTTTTTTTGCTATTGAGCTGCATGAACTGCTTATAAATTTTGGAGATTAATCCTTTGTCAGTTGCTTCATTTGCAAATATTTTCTCCCATTCTGAGGATTGTCTTTTGGTCTTTTTATGGTTTCCTTTGCTGTGCAAAAGCTTTGAAGTTTCATTAGGTCCCATTTGTTTATTTTTGTTTTAATTTTCATTTCTCTAGGAGGTGGGTCAAAAAGGATCTTGCTGTGATTTATGTCATAGAGTGTTCTGCCCATGATTTCCTCTAAGAGTTTGATCGTTTCTAGCCCTACATTTAGGTCTTTATTCCATTTTGAGCTTATTTTTGTGTATGGTGTTAAGGAATGATCTAATCTCATACTTTTAAATGTTCCTGTCCAGTTTTCCCAGCAACACTTATTGAAGAGGCTGTCCTTTCTCCACTGTACATTCCTGCCTCCTTTATCAAAGATAAGTTGACCATATGTGTGTGGGTTTATCTCCGGGCTTTCTATCCTGTTCCATTGATCTATATTTCTATTTTTGTGCCAGTACCATATTATCTTGATTACTGTAGCTTTGTAGCATATTCTGAAGTCAGGGAGACTGATTCCTCCAGCTCTGTTTTTAGTTCTCAAGATTGCTTTTGGTATTCAGGGTCTTCTGTTTTTCCAAACGAATTTTGAAATTTTTTGTTCTAGTTCTGTGAAAAATGCCAGTGGTAGTTTGATAGGGATTGCATTGAATTGGTAGATTGCTTTAGGTAGTAGAGTCATTTTCAAAATATTGATTCTTCCAATCCAGGAACATGGTATATCTCTCCATCTATTTGTATCAACTTTAATTTCTTTCATCAGTGTCTTATAATTTTCTGCATACAGGTCTTTAGCCTCCTTAGGTAGGTTTATTCCTAGATATTTTATTCTTTTTGTTGCAATGGTAAATGGGAGTGTTTTCTTGATTTCACTTTCAGATTTTTCATCATTAGTGTACAGGAATGCCAGAGATTTCTGTGCATTAATTTTGTATCCTGCTACTTTACCAAATTCATTGATGAGCTCTAGTAGTTTTCTGGTAGCGTCTTTAGGATTCTCTATGTATAGTATCATGTCATCTGCAAACAGTGACAGCTTTACTTCTTCTTTTCCAATTTGGATTCCTTTTATTTCCTTTTCTTCTCTGATTGCTGTGGCTAAAACTTCCAAAACTAAGTTGAATAAGAAGGTGAGAGTGGGCAGCCTTGTCTTGTTCCTGATCTTAGTGGAAATGGTTTCAGTTTTTCACCACTGAGGATGATGTTTGTTGTGGGTTTGTCATATATGGCCTTTATTATGTTGAGGAAAGTTCCCTCTATGCCTACTTTCTGCAGGGTTTTTATCATAAATCGGTGTTGAATTTTGTCAAAAGCTTTCTCTGCATCTATTGAGATGATCATATGGTTTTTCTCCTTCAACTTGTTAATATGGTGTATCACATTGATTGATTTGCGTATATTGAAGAATCCTTGCATTCCTGGAATAAACCCCACTTGATCATGGTGTATGATCCTTTTAATGTGCTGTTGGATTCTGTTTGCTAGTATTTTGTTGAGGATTTTTGCATCTATGTTCATCAGTGATATTGGCCTGTAGTTTTCTTTCTTTGTGACATCCTTGCCTGGTTTTGGTATCAAGGTGATGGTGGCCTCATAGAATGAGTTTGGGAGTGTTCCTTCCTCTGATATTGTTTGGAAGAGTTTGAGAAGGATGGGTGTTAGCTCTTCTCTAAATGTTTGATAGAATTCGCCTGTTAAGCCATCTGGTCCTGGGCTTTGTTTGGTTTGTGACCCAAGATATGATCTATCCTGGAGAATGTTCCATGAGCACTTGAGAAAAATGTGTATTCTGTTGTTTTTGGATGGAATGTCCTATAAATATCAACTAAGTCCATCTTGTTTAATGTATCATTTAAAGCTTGTGTTTCCTTATTTATTTTCATTTTGGATGATCTGTCCATTGGTGAAAGTGGTGTGTTAAAGTCCCCTACTATGATGGTGTTACTGTCGATTTCCCCTTTTATGGCTGTTAGTACTTGCCTTATGTATTGAGGTGCTCCTATGTTTGGTGCATAGATATTTACAATTGTTATATCTTCTTCTTGGATCGATCCCTTGATCATTATGTAGTGTCCTTCTTTGTCTCTTCTAGTAGTCTTTATTTTAAAGTCTATTTTGTCTGATATGAGAATTGCTACTCCAGCTTTCTTTTGATTTCCATTTGCATGGACTATCTTTTTCCATCCCCTTACTTTCAATCTGTATGTGTCTCTAGGTCTGAAGTGGGTCTCTTGTAGACAGCATATATATGGGTCTTGTTTTTGTATCCATTCAGCCAATCTGTGTCTTTTGGTGGGAGCATTTAGTCCATTTACATTTAAGGTAATTATCGATATGTAGGTTCCTATTCCCATTTTCTTAATTGTTTTGGGTTCATTATTGTAGGTCTTTTCCTTCTGTTGTGTTTCTTGCCTAGAGAAGTTCCTTTAGCATTTGTTGTAAAGCTGGTTTGGTGGTGCTGAACTCTCTCAGCTTTTGCTTGTCTGTAAACGTTTTAATTTCTCCATCAAATCTGAATGGGATCCTTGCTGGGTAGAGTAATCTTGGTTGCAGGTTTTTCTCCTTCATCACTTTAAATATGTCCTGCCACTCCCTTCTGGCTTGTAGAGTTTCTGCTGAGAGATCAGCTGTTAACCTGATGGGGATTCCCTTGTGTGTTATTTGTTGTTTTTCCCTTGCTGCTTTTAATATGTTTTCTTTGTGTTTAATTTTGACAATTTGATTATTATGTGTCTTGGCGTATTTCTCCTTGGATTTATTCTGTATGGGACTCTCTGTGCCTCCTGGACTTGATTAACTATTTCCTTTCCCATATTAGGGAAGTTTTCAACTATAATCTTTTCAAATATTTTCTGAGTCCCTTTCTTTTTGTCTTCTTCTTCTCGAACCCCTATAATTCGAATGTTGGTGCGTTTAATGTTGTCCCAGAGGTCTCTGAGACTGTCCTCAGTCTTTTCATTCTTTTTTCTTTATTCTGCTCTGCGGCAGTTATTTCCACTGTTTTATCTTCCACCTCACTTATCTGTTCTTCTGCCTCAGTATTCTGATATTGATCCCACCTAGAGTATTTTTCCTTTCATTTATTGTGTTTCTAATCATTGCTTGATTCATCTTTAGTTCTTCTAGGTCTTTGTTAACTGTTTCTTGCATTTTGTCTATTCTATTTCCAAGATTTTGGATCATGTTTACTATCATTATTCTGAATTCTTTTTCAGGTAGACTGCCTATTTTCTCTTCATTTGTTACGTCTGGTGGGTTTTTATCTTGCTCCTTCATCTGCTGTGTGTTTTTCTGTCTTCTCATTTTGCTTATCTTACTGTGTTTGGGGTCTCCTTTTTGTAGGCTGCAGACTCGTAGTTCCCGTTGTTTTTGGTGTCTGTCCCCAGTGGCTAAGGTTGGTTCAGTGGGTTGTGTAGGCTTCCTGGTGGAGGGGACTAGTGCCTGTGTTCTGGTGAATGAGGCTCAATCTTGTGTTTCTGGTGGACATGTCCACGTCTGGTGGTGTGTTTTGGGGTGTCCGTGGCCTTATTATGTTTTTAGGCAGCCTCTCTGCTAATGGGTGGGGTTGTGTTCCTGTCTTGCTAGTTGCTTGGCATAGGGTGACCAGCACTGTAGCTTGCTGGTCTTTGGGTGAAGCTGGGTGCTGGTTTTGAGATGGAGATCTTCGTTGTTTGACATTATGTGGATCTGGGAGGCCTTTGTGGACCAGTGTCCTGAAGTTGGGTCTCCCACTTCAGAGGCACAGTGCTGACTCTTGGCTGCAGCACCAAGAGCCTTTCATCCACTAGGCTCAGAATAAAAGGGAGAAAAGTTAGAAAGAAAGAATTAGTAGAATAAAGAAAGAGAGAGAGAAAGAAAGAAAGAAAGGGGGAGGGGGGAAGGAGGGATAGAGGATGGAGGGAAGGTAGGAAAAAGAGAAGATAAAGTAAAACAGAATAAAGTATGATAAAATATAATAGCATTATTAAAATAAAAAAGTAATTATTAAAAAAAGAAAAAGAAAAAATGGACAGATAGAATCCTGGGACAAATGGTGGAAGCAAAGCTATACAGAGAATATCTCACACAGAAGCATACACATACACATTCACAAAAAGAGAACAAGGGGAAAAAAATCGTAAATCTTGCTCTCAAAGTCCACCTCCTCAATTTGGGATAATTCATTGTAAAAAGAGGAAAAGGGGAAAAACTCTTAAATCTTGTTCTCAAAGTCCACCTCCTCAATTTGGGATGATTCGTTGTCTATTCGTGTATTCCACAGATGCAGGGTACATCAAGTTGATTGTGGAGCTTTAATCCACTGCTTCTGAGGCTGCTGGGAGAGACTTCCCTTTCTCTTCTTTATTCTCACAGCTCCTGGGTCTCAGCTTTGGATTTGGCCCCGCCTCTATGTGTAGGTCGCTGGAGGAGGTCTGTTCTTTGCTCATACAGGACGGGGTTAAAGGAGCATCTGCTTCGGGGGCTCTGGCTCACTCAGGCCGGGGCGAGGGAGGGAGGGGTATGGAGTGCGGGGCAGGCTTGCGGCGGCAGAGGCTGGCGTGATGTTGCACCAGCCTGAGGCACACCGTGCGCTCTCCCGGGGAAGCCGTCCCTGCGTCCTGGGACCCCGGCAGTGACGGGCTGCACAGGCTCCCCGGAAAGGGGGCGTGGACAGTGACCTGCACTCGCACACAGACCTCTTGGCTGTGGCAGCAGCAGCCCCAGCGTCCCACACCCGTCTCTGGGGTCCACGCTTTTAGCTGCGGCTCGCGCCCGTCTCTGGAGCTCCTTTAAGCAGTGCTCTCAATCCCCTCTCCTCGCGCACCAGGAAACAAAGAGGGAAGAAAAAGTCTCTTGCCTCTTCGGCAGCTCCAGACTTTTTCCCGGACTCCCTTCCGTCCAGCCGTGGTGCACTAACCCCTTCAGGCTGTGTTCAGGTCGCCAACCCCAGTCCTCTCCCTGCGCTCCGACTGAAACCCGATACCCGAGCCTCAGCTCCCAGCCCCGCCTGCCCCGGCGGCCGAGGAGACAAGCCTCTTGGGCTGGTGAGTGCCTGAGGGCACCGATCCTCTGTGCGGGAATCTCTCCGCTTTGCCCTCCGCACTCCTGTTGCTGTGCTCTCCTCCGTGGCTCCGAAGCTTCCCCCCTCCGCCACCCGCAGTCTCCGTCCGCGAAGGGGCTTCTAGTGTGTGGAAACCTTTCCTCCTTCACGGCTCCCTCCCACTGGTGCAGGTCCCGTCCCTATCCTTTTGTCTCTGTTTATTCTTTTTACTTTTGCCCTACCCAGTTACGTGGGGGAGTTTCTTGCCTTTTGGGGGGTCTGAGGTCTTCTGTCAGCGTTCAGTAGGTGTTCTGTAGGGGTTGTTCCACGTGTAGATGAACTTCTGATGTATCTGTGGGGAGGAAGTTGATCTCCGTGTCTTACTCTTCTGCCATCTTCCCCAGCTCCTATGCTCACATTTGATAGTACAATAATCATTGGAATCACCAATATATCATATTTACTATGTTAATAAATAAATATATAATACCACACTGTATTTTTAATACTTTGATAATTTTTTCAATGTAATGAATTTCTTTTGTAATTATGTGTATTTTACTTTATGCAAAAATATGAGCTTAAGAAGAGGTTGGCAAGTTTCACCAGACTGCCAAAAATGCCCATGACACACGCAAAAGAAGATTAAGGACACCTACCCTAGATAGTGGTTCTCAAACTTCAGTGAACAGCAGAATCACCTGAAGAGCTATTCATACACAGATTGCTGTGCCCTGCTCTAGACTTTCAGATGAGTGGGTCTGAGGTGGCCGTTCCAGAATATGTATGCATCTGTATACAGGCATCCCAGGTGTTGCAGATGCTGCTAATTTGCTTCTTTTTTTAAAAAAATTCATTTTATTGAAGTATAGTTGATTTACAATGTTGTGTTAATTTCTGCTGTACAGCAAAGTGATTCAGTTACTAATGTGCTTCTAAAATCACACTGAGAAACACTGACCTAGACCACCCTGAATCTGAATGTCTGGGACCATGACCAGGTGACTGTAACGCATCACCAGGTTTGGGAGCTGCTGATCTAGCTTCTGGATTACAAATCAGTGGTTCGGTGGTACGCTTGCTTTCATGCCCTTGCCCATAGCAGATGTAATTACCTAGCCACTCTGTTTTCCCCAGCCTTGTTAGATAATAAGCCTAAGACGAATCTTAGGAAGTTACACAGTTACAGTAGTTTGCTATTATTTTCTCTTTACTTATTTTTAATTAATGCATTTCTAATTCTAAAACAGGAAAAAACCCTTCAGAGTTATAAATTGCAATTCTGGTAAATGATGAGCTTTTTAGCTAGGTCAGTTAAACCAAGTAAAATAAAATTTCTTTTCACCCCCTCCCCCCAGCACCCCTACCTGACCAGCTCACTGCCTCACTCATCCCATGCTAGGGACATAGCTAAGACTAAAATTAAAATTTCCTTTGTTGTTGGACTTGTTAATTAAAATTTATAAATAACAGAAAACATTAATTATTTTTGTGTCAAGTTAGCAAATAAAAAGAAATCATTTAAAGTTGAATGTAGTAGTTATATTTTTTCTATTAATTCCTATATCTAATCTTTGTTGTTGTTCTATGTTAAGGCTTTTTCCCACATAGTTGAAAATTTGGGAACACTGACAGAAAATATAGTCAAGAAGAGGAACATTATTTTTCTACCAATTTCTTAAATTAATAGGAAACACAGGTTCTATTTTCAGTTTTCCAGGAACCTATTTTTAGTGCTAAATTGTGAATACAAATTTGCTATAGTGCTTACAAAGGAAATTAAATAATCATGCTCTATTTATTTGGCAGGTTAACTTAAAAAAATTTTACCCCTCACCACCCCCCTGTCAAATTTTTGAAACACCTCTGAAATGGAAGAACATTGAAGTAATTCCGTTTCTTATTTGGGGTTTCAGAATGAGAGGCTCAACTTGATGTTTTTGATATTTGAACTGAAGGTATCTAACCAGGACTATTATGTGATATAAAAATTAACACCAGATCCTCATAGGGCTGCCTCATGGGGATACATATAACTAACTCTATTTTTAAAGCATTAGTATTTCCTGAATTTTGTAGAGCTGTACAAACCTGATGACTTCTCATTTTTAATCGCTTAGCAGGGCAAAACACCTGCATAGTTCATTTACTGGGTTAGTAACAGGGTAGTGTGCTTTCCTAAGAAATACCATTTTAAAAATCACTACTCTAACTTTCCTTAACATTTATTCTTGCATCAGTATAAAATGTTTTCCTTCATACTTTGATCAGAGACATGAAAATGTTGTTCAAAGTACTTTTTACTTATGCAGCTATCAATGGCAGGGAATGAAAATGTTTCATTTAGAAAAGGAAAGGCTGATGAAATCTGCCTCATACGATTTACTAGAATCTGTGGGGAATTGCATTTTGTACCCTATCTGAATAAATAATCTTGAGAGACTACAGTGCCTTTTTAATACATTGACTCCTAAATTACTTCCCACTGTACCAAATGCATCATTTTAAACTCGCCAAGTTTTCTTTCATTACCGTGCACCACTCTAGACAAATTCTCATTAAGGCTCTAACTTTCTTTCAATTACTAGAGCACTATGGAGACTATTTAATAAGTGCAGGTCCAAAGATTAAAGGCTTTGCAGAGATTACCTGACTCATTTCTGAAGAAAACAAGCACCTGACCTTCACGAAAAATATTGTATCCAAGAGTGGGATGTACTACTCGCTTTTCACACACTAAAAAAATCTAGTTTTCTGTCCCTGTCTCCATCTGGAAGGACTGTGAGTCATTAGAAATGAGGTCAATGAACTAGAGAGTAAAATCTGGTTTGGGGGAAAAACATGTAAATAGATAGTTGTGTGGAATTGGCTGTCACCCACACAGCTCAGGCCATTTTCTAGGAAGCCTTTCCTGACATGCCCAAATTGAGTATAGGTTCTCCTATAGCATATTGTATTTATCACATTATTTTATAATTCTTTTTTTTAACATCTTTATTGGAGTATAATTGACTTACAATGGTGTGTTAGTTTCTGCTTTATAACAAAGTGAATCAGGTTATTTATGTGTCTATCTCCAGCACATAAGCATTTAAAGCAAAAACTATGTCTCATTCATCTGAAGACCAGGCACAATATCATTACCAATGCTTAGATTTCTGATCTGGGAGTAAATAAAATAATATATTTATATAGACAACTATTAAAAAATAATAAAGATAAATGTTTCCTTTCCAATATGTTCTCTCATGCAACTGAAGGAATCAGCATTATGTAATAACCCAACAAATTTTATTCAAATGCATTCAAAATATTTCTGCCAAAGAAGATATCAATCACTTTGATCTTTGTAAATGATTCACCTTAACCCCGCTCTATCCTCGAGGAAACAATTCAGCTAAGATTCACAAACCACAGTGGAAAGAACACCTGTGTTTATAAGCATATAGTGATGCTTAGGTGATGAATCGGGACTTAAGCTCCTGTGTAGTAAAAGCCCAATCATCCAGGGAATTTAGATTCATCAATAGTGGACACAAGGTCAAGTAACCCATCTCCTCAGCCTAAATTTTACGAAGTTTCTGAGTCTATAAAATAGCTCCTCGGCATTACTGGCAAGTTTAGTAGTGGAAGCAAAGGACTTCCTAGGGTCTCACCTGCATGAGCTTGCTATTGAACTAAAATCAACACTAAAGTAGGAACCTGGAGTCAGCGCCACTTATCCAGTGCTTTACTTGAAGTGGGGATAAACAATTGTCCGTTTCAGTGTTTTGTTGATTCTTCATCAAAAAACATTATTTCCCCTAACCTACCCTCCTCCAAGACTCTTTATGTCTCAAAGCTCCCCAGGTTAAAAGGGTTTTTGTTAGAACATAAACTATAATGTATAATAAAAGGGATACATATATATATAAATTGCAAGGTTTCCAAATAATACCCATAAACCAAATTGATGATTATTTACATGATGGATGGTAAAACCCTCTTCCTCCATTTGAATTTGATAGGAACTGCCTTCCTGATGAGGATGACATCACTTGCATGAGACTTGGAGCTGGGGAGTTCCCATTCTGAAGGAACAGCATTTCAGGAGGTAAAAGGAGCTGAAAGCTCTCAATCCAACTAGTAGTTATCCAACTTCTAGTATCCAAGAAGTTATAGAGCATTTCTGACACTCTGACTGGGACCTCAACACATTTTCGTATTGTAAAATATCTCTATGTGGTGGTTAGGTGCTATTTTTGGCACTGGTAATCAATATAACTCTCCAAGTCTACTAGAAATTAAACACTGCACTAACATTATTTCTAGTGGAAAATATGTTTTGGGTTAAAAAGTAAACATTTTGAAATAAATTTCAAAAATCTGTATATAGCATGATGACTCTATGAATTAGTAATCAGAAAGAAGGGTCCCTTAAGAGGAAAGTAATCAATTACCTTTGATTTTGATGAACTAGAAATAGCTGAGATAACTTGGAAATGCTGGGAGTATAGGTGGATGTGGACTTAAATTATTTTCCTTTGTAACTTTGTGTAATCTTCTAAAATAAATTAGAAAACAATTCTGCAGTTCAAGGCAGAAAGGAAATTATAATGATTTATAACTGGCAAATGTACACTTCTGGCATACATTTATTTAGCTAGAAATATTTATATTTATATTTACATATATACTTATATATAAAGAATAACTTATTGCTTCAACAAATATTTTTTAGCACGTGTATTTTGAAACAAGGATAAGTCTAGATATTAGCAATGCAATAATGGATAAAATAGACATGGGTCTTACATTTATAGACTTCTTAGTTTACAGGCCAACCCGGTAAATAATATAGTGCTATGAGTGATAAATAACCATATGTGACCCAATATGGTTAAATCTCTCAAATCATGAATACCAAAGGATCAGAATGGTGAATTAGAGTTGACAGATTATACAGCTTAAATGAAGCAAATTATTACTATTTATCACCCACCATTTTTCACCTCATCACTTTTGAGACTGATGGGAAGGTAAAAAATGAATATGGTTAACTTATATATTTGATGTAATATATTATGATATTAAACTGGGATGTAACGTAAATTTTTGGTGAATCATTAATATGGAATTGTCACTTGAATTAAGTCTTGTAATTTTGCATATTCTTTCTCACAATAATTATACTGATACAAATCTTCTGAAAGAACTATTATGAACATGTCACAAAGATACAGCAAAAGCATGTTCTCTGCATTACTCTTGTGATTACTTATATACATTATAATATAGCATAAAATGGAATATTTCCTCTTCTTAAAAATAATAATCTACAGAAAATATTTAATGACATGAGAAATGTTCATGTGTAATTAGGCTACAAGACAGAGCATGATATGGTATTTTGTATGACTTTGTGATATACTATTTCTATATACTTATATTTATGTAATATTTATTAAAAGGTTATTAACTGTGGTTGTTGTTTGAAAATGGGGTTAGGCAAGATTTTGATTTTTTCCTTTTGATCATGTATATTTTCTAAATTCATAATTTCCATAAATTTTAAATTTCTTAATAAACCCAATTTGAAACCCATAAAAAAGCTTGAGAATAATTTAAGAGAGAGCAGGGTAGAATTACTTACCCTAGTCCCAGCAGCTGACAAACATAATTTGAAATCTGGGTCGTCCAGTTCTCAGCACAAGCTACATGCCATATGCTCTGGATTCTGAACTGCACCAAACCACGGTTTGTCGTGCCATTGAAGAGACGCACTAAAGAGATTAGATCATACATAGGGTCATTGTGACCTAAGTTGATAAAAGAAAATGATGGACTCTAAACTAAACCTGCAATGTTCTTAACATTTAGAGTTTAGGGATTGATAGTATGTAATTTTTCGTAACAGTATGCTGGAAGTCTTAAGTTGAAAAAGATAAATTCGGTAGACTTAATTTTGCTCTTTCATATGACTATAAAAAGGGAAAGGGCAAGTTCACTGCATACCAGTACAGCAAATAAACAGAAAATAAAGCTTTTTGAAGAGAATATCTTACAAATGTGTTCTCTAAAAGAAGGAAAACTCAAGTTCAGGAATAACTGTAAGCATTTTTTTTTCCTACCTCTTTCTCCAGAAGCTATTTTCTTTGCCCTTATTCTTTTGCTGTTTGGTTTCCATCATCTTCCCCTCCATCTTACAACCATTTTGGATAGAGTGTTAAGGTCATTAGTGGCTACGTGGGGATTGGGTTAAGCTAAGCTAGTTTATCAAACAGATAAAATATCACCCATCAGAGTTTTACCCACAGACACCATATTGTAATTCGGTAACTGAATGTTATGTTTACATTTTTTCCCTATTATAAAAAGAATAACAGAATGGACTTTAGAATTAGACAGACTTAGGCTGGAAACACAGCTCTAGCCCTTGCTAGGTGTGTGATCTTTGGCAGCCCCTTAACTCCTCCAAGCCTCAGCTTTCTCATGACTGAAATAGAGTGAATTCTAATTATGTTAAGATCGTTTTACAGCACTTAGTTACAGTGCCTGGCACATCATAAATAGCATTAAGTATGTGCTCTGAAGTAAAAGAAAGACAGAGTAAAAGTAGCCATTACTCCTAATGTGATAGAGATCTGGAGTGGGGCTGGACAGGAGTCACAGGCAGGAGTAGTAGATACTGAAGAATCAAGCATGTGAAGGAACAAGTCTAAGAAAGATAGTTATAAATGAGCATGAGGGTGCCTCTGTGTGTAGGCAGTGTACAGAGTATAACAGTTAATAAGAGTGATGCTAGAGTGCCTGTTGTGGGCTGTTGTCTCTCTGTGGTATTTTATGCTTTTTACCTGAAGATGGGCTGTCCTAGACTTAAAGTTATTGAATGTAGCCAAGTTTAAACAAACAGAAACAGAGTTTGCATGTTAGTTTTTGTTCTAACCAGAGTGGTGACAGTGGTGCTGAAATCACTGGGAGATCATAACCATAACCTCAGAGGACCAAAATATGTCCTAATAAATATAGTCATAATCTTCCTTTCACATCCGTAGAATCCAAATGTAGAGGTTAAGCTGATAAAAAGTATTTTCCTAAAAATAAAACATACCACAATGTGCTTCATCTGAGCCATCCTTACAGTGTGGAAAACTGTCACAGAGATTCACCAGCGGGACACACTCTCCATTCTTACACTGAAAATTGTCTTCCTTGCAGGGCTCTGTGGGGAAAAAATATGTACTCTATAGGATAAAGAAATGATAAATAGACAGTTCTAGAGTACCAATCCCATGTCTGCCCCTTTAAACATCCTGTTATTTGCCACTGTACATAGTTAAAGCTGGATTTGGTATTGACTATGACTACACACTTACTGCTCAGAATGTTTCTGCAATAGTTCTGTCAAAGCCAGAGGCATGGCTTAAGAAGAGCTTGTATAGGGGCTTCCCTGGTGGCGCAGTGGTTGAGAGTCCACCTGCCGATGCAGGGGACGCGGGTTCGAGCCCCGGTCCGGGGGTGGGTCCCACATGCCACCGAGCGGCTGGTCCCGTGAGCCATGGCCCCTGAACCTGCACGTCCGGAGCCTGTGCTCCGCGACAGGAGAGGCCACAACAGTGAGAGGCCCACATACCGCAAAATAAAACAAAACAAAACAAAACAAAAAGAGCGTGTATAAAACCTTAAGCATCTCCTCTGCAGCAGAGGGCAGGGCAGTTCCAAGAGATGGCCTAGAGGTTTTGGACATACCTCTCCGGCACCATCTCTGTGAGTCTCACATTCTTCAAACCCAAATGAACATATTGGGCTGGCCAAAAAGTTCGTTCATAAGCTGTTATGGGAAAACCCGAACAAACTTTTTGGCCAACCCAATACAAGTAACAACCACTGGCATGTTACACTAGCATAGAGAGATCTCTTGGTTTTACCATCCAAATGACACCTCCAAACCTTTATTATATAGAAATGTGGAAGGGGCCTTTTGGTGGGATCAAAGTTGGACCAGGCTGGAAGCAGTGAGCTTGATGAAAACGTGATGAGATGGGAAAACGTCATCTAAAGAAATGGAACCTGCAATAGTAGGAATTTGAAGGGAGGTAGGAATGGAGAGCCAAACAAGAAAAACAGGGTTGGAGTCATGGGAATGTGCTTGGACATTAAGAAACAGAAGGAAAATGAAGAGGCTGGACAGGGAAGGAGCTGAGTAGATCCGGTAGTTTTTTTCCAGAATTTGAGTTGTGCAGAAAGATGTCTACTTGAAATACTCATTGTTTAAAAGAAGTGAGAACTATATTTCCTGTAAATGTTTGTTTAAATCTTAAGGACTTTTGCCCTGGGAGAGTCTTCGTCTCACTGGAAAAGAGGGGTTTGCTTTCCTCAAGTTGTTTTCTGATTATGACTTGGGAGGGGTAGCTACATCCTGATATTAGGATCTCTGTTGGGGCCACACGGGATTTGGACCCTCTGAGAAAGGAAATAGTAGTTGGGTATGGAGAAGCTTGAAGTTTCTTCCCCTAGTGGTGCATGAACAATAATAATGGGTAAGAAAAAGCACTTGAAAAAAAAAAGGAACAGGGAAACCTGTATTTTAAAAACTATTAGTGAATATTAATCATTGACTACTATACTGTACTGCTTTCATAGATACACGACTCATGTTAAAATGGTTTCAAAAACAAATTTATGCTGACCAAATGTAATGACAACTGAAAGGAATAATTTCTGTTGCTTTAGAATCTAGGTTGTAGCCCCAAATCTGTGAGCATTGACAAATACTGTTATGTTCTACAGAGAGGTACTAAATGTAGCCATACTAATACTTTAAAAATTATCAAAACTAGTCCTGTGACTATAAATTTCTAGCTATCACCTATTTCCAGCTATGAAAAAGAGGGTTCGAGCTTTTTTCTAGAAAAAGACTAAATAAGGGTCTTAAGGAAGAGTGTTTTCACATGCAAGATGAGAGGAAGTTGCCATCCAGCAAACCAAGTGAAGGATGCCCCAAGAGAACCAATTCATACTGGGTTGCCTTAAAGAAGAGAGGCCATCTCACTCCCCAGCTGAAAGTTTATTACACTGCAGAGTCATAAGGGCTAGTGCTTAGACAGGGCCAGGGCTTACACAGGACTAGTGCAGGGACTTTCAGATACTTTTTTCAGCTGGGACCACAGTAAAAATACATATTTTAAATCATACTCTAGGGCACACCCCAATGTATATATGTGTGTGTATGAGTGTGTGTGCATGTAACTAAATTAAAATTTACTCTTACTTTGTTCTGTTATTTCTATTCTATTCTATTCCATTCCATCCCATCCCATCCCATCCCATCCCATTCTATTCATTCTATTCTATTCTATTCTATTCTATTCTATTCTATTCTATTCTATTCTATTCTATTCTATTCTATTCTATTCCATCCATTTTGCTCCATAGCAAAGAATGCTGGCCAAAACTCAATAAATTGATTTCATGATACACTTTTTGAAAAATACCAGACTAAACTGAAGTATAGTGAAAAATTTCATGGGAGATGGTAACTTTAGTGTCCTAAATTTTGTGGGTAGATAGCTATATAAATAAAGATTAGTATTCACTTCCTGTGTAATGAATTTAGAAGCCAGACATTTGGCTGGAACTTTCCTTTATGATAGTTAGGTGTAAGAGAGAGGGTGGCAGTAGAAAAAACCTGCATTTTCTCCATGTGCAGGGCAGTGCATGAGTTTTCTTTTGGCCACATGGACACTTGGAAAGATAATTGAGTGACAGCTGCCTGTCAGGACAAGCTGGCTCTAGCACAAATACGTGCGGGAATGAAGCCTGGCTGGTGGGGATTAGGAGCAAAGCAGGGTTATAAGAGATCACAAGGGTAAGTAGTGTACTACCCATGCCTACTGTGCAGTGACCCTGGGGAGGGGGGAGAGGAACACACCAAAGAACCCACAACTCTGTTCTACAAAAGAGTTAGCATTTGTCCAGGAGCTACTGTTAGCTGAAAGAAAACTACAGCGGTGGAAGATTATTTTTTTCTGCCTCTCTTCCAACACTGGAGCTATAGGAAGATGGAAGGGAAAGAAAGTAGGAAATAAGTTAAAGACAATATTTCCACCTTCTTCTACTTTAAGTTATTGGGCCAATATTTGTGCCTGAGTCGGGAGATTAAAAAAAAAAAAGAGCTATGACTTAGATGATATTAAAGTTTTGATGTTGTATTTGACTGTTCATTTTAATACCTAAAAGTGAGGTTTAATTACCCAGTTAAGAAAATTGCATACCTAAAATAGCTGGAAAAATGAAGAGATCTGCCTGAAATATCCCAGAATAAAAACAGAGATTTGAAATAAAGTAAGTAGAGAAAAATAAAGTTTTATCTGTTTATATTCTCATCAGGTCCGTTCTTTAAATTGAATGTACAATGTACTATCTGTAATACACTTATGCCTTGTTTCTTCATTTTATATGTTTAGGACTTGACAAAATGACTGGAACAAAGTAGGAAATCAGTAGATATTTGTTAAGTGTTAAGTGAATTAATTTATGTTAAATGAGTGATATGCCTCAAAAATCAGTATGAACCTTAGTAATAGAGTTGACGAAATACAAAGAAATCTTTAAAAGTATGATTTCAAAAAAAATTAAAAATTAGGCAGTTGATTTGCTGATGGTAACTATTGATTTGAAAAATAAAAATTGATTCTATGAATTATGAAGATAAAATTTACTGATTTGAGCAGTGGTTAAAACATAAGTTCTGGAATCATATGACTGGTTTGATCTGCAGCTTAGCCATTTCCTTTTTTTTTAACATCTTTATTGGAGTATAGTTGCTTTACAATGGTGTGTTAGTTTCTGCTTTATAACAAAGTGAATCAGCTATACATATAGATATATCCCCATATCTCTTCCCTCTTGCATCTCCCTCCCTTCCATCCTCTCTCTCCCACCCCTCTAGATGGTCACAAAGCACCGAGCTGATCTGCCTGTGCTATGCGGCTGCTTCCCACTAGCTATTGGTTTTACATTTGGTAGTGTATATAAGTCTATGCCACTCTCTCACTTTGTCCTAGCTTACCCTTCCCCCTCCCCATATCCTCAAGTCCATTCTCTAGTAGGTCTGCGTCTTTATTCCCCTCCTTCCCCTAGGTTCTGCATGACCTTTTTTTTTTTTTTTAGATTCCATATATATGTGTTAGCATACGGTATATGTTTTTCTCTTTTTGACTTATTTCACTCTGTATGACAGACTCTAGGTCCATCCACCTCACTACAAATAACTAAATTTCGTTTCTTTTTATGGCTGAGTAATATTCCATTGTGTATATGTGCCACATCTTCTTTATCTATTCATCTGTTGATGGACACTTAGGTTGCTTCCATGGTTTGGCTATTGTAAATAGAGTTGCAATGAACATTATGGTACATGACTCTTTTTGAATTATGGTTTTCTCAGGGTATATGCCAAGTAGTAGGATTGCTGGGTCGTATGGTAGTTCTATTTTTAGTTTTTTAAGGAACCTCCATACTGTTCTCCATAGTGGCTGTATCAATTTACATTCCCACCAACAGTGCAAGAGGGTCCCCTTTTCTCCACATCCTCTCCAGCAGTTATTGTTTGTAGATTTTTAAATCATGGCCATTCTGACTAGTGTGAAGTGATAGCTCATTGTAGTTTTGAGTTGCATTGCTCTAATGATTAATGATCTTGAGAGTTCTTTCATGTGTTTGTTGGCAATCTGCATATCTTCTTTGGAGAAATGTCTATTTAGGTCTTTTGCCCATTTTTTTGATTAGGTTGTTTCTTTTTTTTTGATATTGAACTGTATGAGCTGCTTGTATGTTTTGGAGATTAATCCTTTGTCAGTTGCTTCATTTGCAAATATTTTCTCCCATTCTGAGGGCTGTCTTTTCATCTTGTTTATGGTTTCCTTTGCTGTGCAAAAGCTTTGAAGTTTCATTAGGTCCCATTTGTTTATTTTTGTTTTTATTTTCATTTCTCTAGGAGGTGGGTCAAAAAGGATCTTGCTGTGATTTATGTCATAGAGTGTTCTGCCTATGTTTTCCTCTAAGAGTTTTATAGTGTCTGGCCATACATTTAGGTCTTTAATCCATTTTGAGTTTATTTTTGTGTATGGTGTTCTAATTTCATTCTTTTACATGGAGCTGTCCAGTTTTTCCAGCACCACTTATTGAAGATGCTGTCTTTTCTCCATTGTGTATTCTTGCCTCCTTTATCAAAGATAAGGTGACCATAGGTGCGTGGCTTTATCTCTGGGCTTTCTATCCTCTTCCATTGATCTATGTTTCTGTTTTTGTGCCAGTACCATACTAGCCACTTCCTTTTTATTTATTTTTGACCCTGAGCAAATACATTAGTCTTTCAGAAACTCAGTTTCCTTTACTGTCAAATAGGATAAATACTACTTATGTCTTAGGTATATCATGAGAGAGAGAGTAAATTTTTTAAAAATTAAATGCATTTAGTATACCAATATGAATACATTGAATGCAGAATAAATTTTATCCTTAACAGTAAAGTATTGATAGTAACATTTAGAAATCGTCCTTTTCATTGATATTTTTAAGTTACTATTCTTACTTTATGTTCTGATTGTGTGACTTTCCCCTCCAGATAATGCAAGAAGTCACACATAATCCTTTCTTCTGGGTATCTCACAACAATAATTGGAGCTATTTGTATAGGTTATTTTAAACTTTGATGAAGTCTATATTTTTTCAATCCAAATTTAAGTTACTTTAATAAAAAATACTTTAAGGAAGGCATGACTAGGCTGGTTGTTTCTACAAATCTTTATCCAATGAGAGTAGGTTACATATATCAAGTATAATACTATTAGGGAGGTTCTTATAAATGTAATTATCAATTTATTTCACAAACACCTATTTTTTTTTTAACCCCACATTTGTTTATTTATTTATTTTTGGCTGTGGTGGGTCTTTGTTTCTGTGCGAGGGCTTTCTCTAGTTGTGGCAAGCGGGGACCACTCTCTTCATCGTGGTGCGCGGGCCTCTCACTGTTGCGGCCTCTCTTGTTGCGGAGCACAGGCTCCAGACGCACAGGCTCAGTAGTTGTGGCTCACGGGCCTAGTTGCTCCGCGGCATGTGGGATCTTCCCAGACCAGGGTTCGAACCCGTGTCCCCTGCATTAGCAGGCAGATTCTCAACCACTGCGCCACCAGGGAAGCCCACAAACACCTATTTTTAAACCAGGTTAGTGAGATGATAAATGGGCAAAGACAGCTACTTACTTTATAGGCAAGCATTAATGTTTTAACTGAATTTATATTTTAATCTTTCTAGTGTTAATTTTCAGTTAGCAAACAGGAATACTTAAAGCTAGATATATATGTTTTTGAATTTATATATTCTATTTTAAATCTATACTTAATATATTTTTATTTATTTTAAAACCTGATGGCCTAAATATGTACCCATAATCAAATATCATAATATGAATGTTAGTCACAGCTAGTTATTTTTATATTACCCCATTACTTTGTTTTCATAGTTTGTTAAAATCATTATGTAAAAATGAGTTTTCAATATCAATACTCTAATAATAGATAATTTATTAATAATTTTACTCTTTTACTAGTATAGCCAGGCTATATTTAATTGGAAAACACATATCCATTGAATGAAAATTTAAATATCTGAATAAAAATATAAATGAAAACATGTATAAATATCTGAAAATTGTAATTTATTTTTGTGCTCTAGCCAAAGCTGTTAGGGTTATACCATATGAACATAGAAAAATTAACCTATTTCTATAAGATGAATATATTGGATGAAAAAATGCTGTATGGAGCAAAACAATCTATTGCTGATGAACTGAAAAGAATGACAAATTCTGAGGAGAAGTGTAAATAAACTTTTTCAAAATTTCCCTTTATGTGCATGAACTGAATTCTGATTCTTTGCAACATATAACAGTTTGGCTTCATTAAGAAGTCTTTAATCCAAAAGTTTAACTCTCTGTGGCCTCTGATGTCTTATTTCTGATCATTTTATGCCCATAGTGAGAGAGAGAGAAAAAAATATTGCTAAGAACTGAGTTTTCCCATCTCTTTTTTATGAAGTCTCCAGTAGCCCTGCCTCATTTAGTCAACATATGCTTGGTTTTAATGGAATTGAATTGATCTCTAAGGCACATGACACACAAGCTGGGGAGGGCTCTAAACCCCTAAATGTAATCAGCTGCCACTTCCACAGTTGCCAGATAAGCACTATTGAATTCCAAATTAAGATTCTGATATTCAGAAAAGGGCAATGAAGGGACATTCAGAGGAGAGTGATCTTAATAAATCTATATTTCATATACTCTAGTTTAATGTAAGTAAAATGTGAAAACTAAGATAAAGAAAGGAGATAGAAAAATATGTTATATAATTGTTTTATTCATCAATTGAATGCTTTGGAAGGTATCCCTAAAATATCTCAGAAGATAAATGAAGCACATACATGCTGCAAATTTATGATATTCCTTTCATCTCTTTTTCCTAAAATGACTAGCAAAGCAGCGCACCAATATAAACAGATATGTGTGCCTAATCTCTCTTTCCACTACCAGCGTGATTATCTGCCACTGCCAATTCCCTGTTTCTGTAATTGCTTTTCAGACTTTTGGTGTAAAAATCTCTCTGGGAGAAGACTGTGCTGATGATGACTCAATCCCTCCATTTTCTACTCTCCAGCAGCATCTGTCCTGTAGCCAAGAGGAATGTGAAACCACATTCCCAGCGTATTCAGCAAACAGTGATGGTCATGGAAGACTCCATTTTAGCTTCAATTTCTCTAAATGATTTATTACTTCAATAACATAATCATAGTAACTGAAATCTAGTGAAAAGGCAAACAAATATAAGCAACACCTATGCCATAAATCTCCAATCTATTTTTTTGTTGGAAGCCATAGATTACGCTCTTTTGGCTTTTATCTTGAAGGGAAATTTCTTGTACTATTTTTCAAAATCTTAATGTATTTATCTTATTATAAGACTCTAATAAAAGCTAGTAACTGTAATATTTTTAATAGAAGAGATGTTGCTGCCTTCCTTTTCCCAACCTATTCTCTTTCCACTTCTTTCCTCCCTTTTCCCTTACAATTTAAAATATGGCTTTAAAGACCTACTATTTCTCTAAAATTTCAAGATGCTTTCACTTTTGCAGATGGCAGAATGCTCAATAATTATTTCAGTTGTTTGGATTTGTAAATAAATTCACTCCCTTATTGGTTAGAGCTATTAGTTTTCTTATCTCATTAGTTCAGTTGGTTTTACTATTCATCTTCATTTCTTTAAAAATATAGTACTTCTCAGCCAAAGACCAATATCATATGATATTGCTTATATGTGGAATCTAAAAACATGATACATAAGTTTATTGGTTTTGGTGCAATGGTGAATGGGATTGTTTTCTTAACTTCTCTTTCTGATCTTTTGTTGTTAATGTATAGGAATGCAAAGGATTTCTGCGTGTTAATTTTGTATTCTGCAACTTTACCAAATTCATCCATGAGCTCCAGTAGTTCTCTGATGGCAACTTTAGAATTTTCTATGTAACTAACAGAGCATTGTAAATCACCCTTACTGCAATAAAAACTTTAAAAAATTAAAAAATGATACAAATGAAATTATTTACAAAACAGAAAGAGACTCACAGACATAGAAAACAAACTTATGTTTACCAAAGGGGGAAGGGGGTTGTGGGGAGGGATAAATTAGGAGGTTGGAATTAACATATACACACTACTATATGTAAAATATATAGATAACCAACAAGGACCTACTATATAGCACAGGGAACTATACTCAATATTTTGTAATAACCTATAAGGAAAAATAATCTTAAAAGAAATTATATATATATATATATATATATATATATATATATATATATATATATATACAATATATATAACTGAATCGCTGTGCTGTACACCTGAAGCTAACACAGTATAATAAATCAACTATACTTCAATAAAAAAAGAAAGTAAAAAAAAAAAGTTTATGTTTGCAGTTCATTTTAATTTGGTGAATAGATATGGGACAATGTTAAACAGCTAATAATTAATTATAGTTGCAGTTAATATAATGTGCTACAAGATTTTAGTTTATTTTGTGTTTTTATACTTACTAGAAATAAATGTTGGAAGATAAATTTTTTTGTAATAACAAATAAATAAATATAATTATAATACATTTTAAAAATATATAGTATTTCTCAAAAGTTCCTTCCATGACATCCTTGGAAAAAAGTTGGGAGGCCCTCCCCTCCAAGAGAATAATTTTCTTGCTCTATTTTAAAATACTTTATAGAACTGAGCACTTAATTCTATTGCATTCAAATACAAGTGATATTGATGTCTATACATTTTTTATTGCAGAATTTCTCCTCAAAAATTTAGAAATGTCACTCCGCTGTTTTAAAATATTCACCATAAAGTGACTAAAATATAAAGCTGAACTGATTTTTGACATCTTTGAAAAATGATTCTGTTTATTCTCCTTAAAAAATGTGCTGAAAAATTTTCCTCTTGAAATTAAAAATTTTAAACAGGAAATGTTACAACACTGATTTCTGCTTATAAATATTTTACAGTAAGCAATAAGACTTCATGATTTTTCAGTCACTTTAATCAGAGCTAGAAAGTATATAATTTTTTCCCATTACACCTTTCAGTGTTAGTTTTAACTGGTTCTATTATATTCAACTTGCGGGTTGGTCTTTTTCCTGTTTGCCTGTCACAGACTCCCACATTTTTCCATCTCTTTACCTATTGTTTTTGCTTACTTGATCATGCTTTTGTGCTGCACTTTTGTGACAATGTGGTATTTTGGTGCCAGAGTTTTTGAATAGGTGTGCAAAATAAACTGTGCAGTTCACACCATTAACAAAAACCTCTGATCAAGTCAGAGATAATAATCTGGTTGTGGTAGAGTTTCAACAAGAAATTCCTCTGCCCAAAGGTGGCCATAGGGATAAAATAGTGACAATTCATAATGGTAGTTTGAAAATTGTCTTGATTAATATTTTCCAAGGCAGTGATTTACTTCTCCTCTAAGTTAATTTCTGATCTTTATATATTATCTCTCTCTATATATATCTCTATATATCTTATACATTATATTTATACATAATGTATAATATATAATTTATATATTATATATTTATACACATAACTATATTTTCATGTCAATATATTTTCTTTTTTGCTATTTTGAAAAATAATTATAAGTATAATTTAAAAATAAATAAGTAATCTCATTTATAAATTAAAATAATTATAAATCATATCACTTTCTATATTTTTCTCCTTTTTCATGTACTCTATTTTAAGATAAATTCCAATTTTCTGTTGATCTAAAAGTCTTTATTGCTTTCCTTTGGTGTTGTATGTTCATTCATAGGCCTTAATATTTTTGTTTGTTTACTTCCCTAGTTGATCTTTTGTTTGTATACTTCATTAATTGATTTTTTTTGTTTATTTCACCAATGGATTTTTTTATTGATTCATGTCAATGTTGCTTATAAATCATAAGTAGCTGCTTCTAAAACATCACGAAATTCTTCTGAAGAACAGGATAGTTGGCTGCGCTACCACTTACTTTCACCTAAGTAGCTTGGGTAGTAACAATTGTTATGACTTATTTTCAGGGCCAGAGGGTATATAAGCTACAGGTCAATTTTCATATTTGTAGTAATGCTGAAAGCATACAACTTTCTAGCATGGAGTCTAAGGTTTAGGCCAGTTGTAAGTAGAGGAGCAGAGATTTGTACAGATGATTCTAGGATCAGATAATAGGCCAGATGATGAACAATGCTCCAAAACTGCCTCTTTTCTAGACATTTTAATTAAAGACAAACTGACCACAGTCTCTTATGGAAGGGAAGGATAGATGTAGGAAGGAATATGTATTCTGTTTTCCTGACATATTTGCATCTAGAGAGAACTACTAAGTTGTGGGACAGAAGTATTTTAAAAAATCATAGTACAAGTGGAGAAGCAAGCTATAAAAATTCTCTATAGACTGTTGAATGCAGAGTTATATTTTACATATATGAATGAAAATATTTATATCTATATCTATATATCTACATCTACATCTATATCTATATATCTCCATGATACAGAAAGTTCTTATTAGTTATCAATTTTATAAATATTATTGTATATATGTCAATCCCAATCTCCCAATTCATCCAGCCTCACCACCATCCCTGCTTTCCCCCCTGAGTGTCCATACGTTTGTTCTCTACATCTGTGTCTCTATTTCTGCCTTGCAAACTGGTCATCTGTAGAATTTTTCTAGATTCCACATATATGTGTTAGCATACGATATTTGTTTTTCTCTTTCTGACTTACTTCACTCTGTATGACAGTCTCTAGGTCCATCTATGTCTCTACAAAAGACCTAATTTCGTTCCTTTTTATGGCTGAGTAATATTCCACTATATATATGTACCACATCTTCTTTATCCATTCATCTGTCGATGGACACTCAGGTTGCTTCCATGTCCTGGCTGTTGTAAATAGTGCTGTAATGAACATTGTGGTACATGTATGTGTTGAATTATGGTTTTCTCTGGGTATATGCCCAATAGTGGGATTGCAGGGTCATATGGTAATTCTATTTTTAGTTTTTTTTAAGGAACCTCCATACTGTTCTCCATAGTGACTGTATCAATTTACATTCTCACCAACAGTACAAGAGGGTTCCCTTTTCTCCACATCCTCTCCAGCATTTGTTGTTTGTAGATTTCCTGATGATGACCATTCTAACTGGTGTGAGGTAATACCTCATTGTAGTTTTGATTTGCATTTCTCTAATAATTAGTGATGTTGAGCAGCTTTCCATGTGCCCCTTGGCCATCTGTATGTCTTCTCTGGAGAAATGTCTATTTAGGTCTTCTGCCCATTTTTTGATTGGGTTGCTTGTTTTTTTAATATTGAGCTGCATGAGCTGTTTAGATATTTTGGAGATTAATCCTTTGTCTATTGATTTGTTTGCAAATATTTTCTCCCATTCTGAGTGTTGTCTTTTTGTCTTGTTTATTATTTCCTTTGCTGTGCAAAAGCTTTGAAGTTTCATTAGGTCCATTTGTTTATTTTTGTTTTTATTTCCCTTACTCTAGGAGGTGGGTCAAAAAGGATCTTGCTGTGATTTATGTCATAGAGTTTCTTCTTATGTTTTCCTCTAAGAGCTTTATAGTTTCTGGCATTACATTTAGGTCTTTAATCCATTTTGAGTTTATTTTTGTGTATGGTGTTAGGGAGTGTTCTAATTTCATTCTTTTACATGTACCTGTCCAGTTTTTCCCACACCACTTATTTTTAATTTTTATTTTATACTTTTTAAATATCTTTATTGGAGTATAATTGCTTTACAATGGTGGTTAGTTTCTGCATTATAACAAAGTGAATCACCTATACATATAGATAGATATACCCCCATATCTCTTCCCTCTTACATTTCCCTCCCTCCCACCCTCCCTATCCCACCCATCTAGGTGGTCACAAACACTGAGCTGATCTCCCTGTGCTATGCAGCTGCTTCCCACTAGCTATCAGTTTTACATTTGGTAGCCCAGCACCATTTACTGAAGAGACTGTCTTTTCTCCATTGTATATCCTTGCCTCCTTTTTCACAGATTAGTTAACCGTAGGTGCGTGGGTTTATCTCTGGGCTTTCTATCCTGTGCCATTGAACTATATTTCTCTTTTTGTGCCAGTACCATATTGTCTTGATTACTGTAGCTTTGTAGTATAGTCTGAAGTCAGGAAGTCTGATTCCTCCAGCTTTGTTTTTTTCCCTCAAGATTGCTTTTGTTATTTGGGGTATTTTTTGTCTCCACACAAATTTTAAGATTTTTGTTCTAGTTGTGTGAAAAATGCCATTGGTAGATTGATAGAGATTGTGTTGAACCTGTAGACTGCTTTAGGTAGTATAGTCATTTTCACAATATTTATTCTTCCAATCCAAGAACATGGTATATCTCTACATCTGTTTGTATCATCTTTGATTTCTTTTATCAGTGTCTTATAGTTTTCTGAGTACAGGTCTTTTACCTCTTTAGATAAGTTTATTCTTAGGTATTTTATTCTTTTTGTTGCAATGGTGAATGGGATAGTTTCCTTAATATCTCTTTCTGATCTTTTGTTGCTATTGTATAGATATGCAAGAGATTTCTGTGCATTACTTTTGTATCCTGCAACTTTACCAAGTTCATTGATTAGCTCTGGTAGTTTTCTGGTGGTATCATTAGGATTTTCTCTGTATAGTATCATGTCATCTGCAAACAATGAGAGTTTTACTTCTTTTCCAATTTATATTCTTTTAATTTCTTTTTCTTCTCTGATTGCCATGGCCAGGACTTCCAAAACTATGTTGAATATCAGTGGCAAGAGTGGGCATCGTTGTCTTGTTCCTGATCTTAGAGGAAATGCTTTCAGTTTTTCACCATTGAGAATGATGTTTGCTGTGGGTTTGTCGTATTTGGTCTTTATTATGTTGAGGTAGGTTACCTCTATGCCCACTTTCTGGAGAGTTTTTAATCATAAATGGGTGTTGAATTTTGTCAAAAGCTTTTTCTGCATCTATTGATATGATCATGTGGTTTTTATCCTTCAGTTTGTTAATATGGTGTATCACATTGATTTATTTGCATATATTGAAGAATACTTGCATCCCTGGGATAAATCCCACATCATCATGGTGTATGGTCCTTTTAATGTGTTGTTGGATTCTGTTTGCTAACATTTTGTTGTGGATTTTTGAATCTATATTTATCAGTGATATTGGTCTGTAATTTTCTTTTTGTAATATCTTTGTCTGGTTTTGGTATCAGGGTGATGGTGGCCTCGTAGAATGAGTTTGGGAGTGTTCCTTCCTCTGCAATTTTTTGGGAGAGTTTGAGAAGGATGGGTGTGAGCTCTTCTCTAAATGTTTGATAGAATTCACCTGTGAAGCCATTTGGTGCTGGACTTTTGTTTGTTGGAAGACTTTTAATTACAGTACCAATTTCATTACTTGTGGTTGGTCTGTTCATAAATTTTATTTCGTCTTGGTTCAGTCTTGGAAGGTTATACCTTTATAAGAATTTGTCCATTTCTTCCAGGTTGTCCATTTTATTGGGATAGAGTTGCTTGTAGTAGTCTCTTAGGATGCTTTTTATTTCTGTGGTGTCCATTGTAACTTCTCCTTTTTCATTCTAATTTTATTGATTTGAGTCATCTCCATCTTTTTCTTGATGACTCTGGCCAAAGGTTTATCCATTTTGTTTATCTCCTCAAAGAACCAGCTTTTAGTTTTATTGATCTTTGCTATTTTTTTCTATATTTCTCTTTCATTTATTTCTGATCTTGTCTTTATAATTTCTTTCCTTCTACTAACTTTGAGTTTTGTTTGTTCTTCTTTCTCTAGTTCCTTTAGGTGTAAGGTTAGATTGTTTATTTGTGACTTTTTTTTTTTTTTTGTCTCCAGAAGTAAGATTGTATTGCTGTAAACTTCCCTCTTAAAACTGCTTTTGCTGCATCCCATAGGTTTTGGTTCATCATGTTTTCCTTGTCATTTGTCTCTAGGTATTTTTTGATTTCCTCTTTGATTTCTTCAGTGATCTCTTGATTATTTAGTAATATATTGTTTAGCCTCCATGTGTTTGTGTTTTTTATGTTTTTCCCTGTAACTGATTTCTAATCTCAGCATTGTCGTCCAAAAAGATGCTTGATATGATTTCAATTTTCTTAAATTTACTGAGGCTTGATGTGACCCAAGATGTGATCTACCCTGTAGAATGTTCTATGTGCAATTGAGAAGAAAGTTTATTCTGTTGTTTTTGAACATAATGTCCTATAAATATCAGTTAAATCTATCTGGTCTGTTGTGTCATTTAAAGCTTGTGTTTCCTTATTAATTTTCTGTCTGGATGATCTGTCCATTGGTGTAAGTGAGGTGTTAAAATCCCTCACTATTATTGTGTTACTGTTGATTTCCTCTTTTATAGCTGTTAGCATTTACCTTATGTATTGAGGTGCTCCTATGTTAGGTGCATAAATATTTATAATGTTATATCTTCTCCTTGGATTGATCCCTTGTTCATTATGTAGTGTCTTTCCTTGTCTCTTGTAACATTCTTTATTTTAAAGTCTATTTTAGGGCTTCCCTGGTGGTGCAGTTGTAGGGAGTCCACCTGCCTATGCAGGGGACACGGGTTCATGCACCAGTCCAGGAAGATCCCACATGCCACGGAGCAAATAGGCCCATAAGCCTGTGTGTCCAGAGTCTGTGCTCTGCAGTGGGAGAGGCCACAACAGTGAGAGGCCCGCGTACCGCAAAAAAAAAAAAGTCTATTTTATCTGATATGAATATTGCTACTCCAGCTTTCTTTTGATTTCCATTTGCATGGAATATCTTTTTCCATCCCTCCACTTTCAGTCTGTATGTGTCCCTAGGTCTGAAGTGGGTCTCCTGTAGACAGCATATATACAGTCTTGTTTTTGTATCCATTCAGTGAGCCTGTGTCTTTTGGTTGGAGCATTTGATCCATTCACATTTAAGGTAATTATCGACATGTATGTTCCTATTACTATTTTCTTAATTGTTTTGGGTTTGTTTTTGTATGTCCTTTTCTTCTCTTGTGTTTCCCACTTAGAGAAGTTCCTTTAACATTTGTTGTAGAGCTGGTTTGGTGGTGCTGAATTCTCTTAGCTTTTGCTTGTCTGTAAAGCTTTTGATATCTCCATCTAATCTGAATGAGATCCTTGCTGGGTAGAGTAATCTTGGTTGTAGGTTCTTCCCTTTCATCACTTTAAATATATATTGCCACTCCCTTCTGGCTTGTAGGTTTTCTGCTGAGAAATCAGCTGTTAACCTTATGGGAGTTCCCTTGTATGTTATTGGTCGTTTTTCCCTTGTTGCTTTTAATAATTTTTCTTTGTCTTTAATATTTGCCAATTTGATTACTATGTGTCTTGGCATGTTTCTCCTTTGGTTTATCCTGCCTGGGACTCTCTGTGGTTCCTGGACTTGGGTGGCTATTTCTTTCATATGTTATGGATGTTTTCAACTATAATCTCTTCAAATATTTTCTCAGGTCCTTTCTCTCTCTCTTTGCCTTCTGGGACCCCTGTAATGTGAATGTTGGTGAGTTTTATGTTGTCCCAGATGTCTTTTAGGCTGTCTTCATTTCTTTTCATTCGTTTTCTTTTTTTTTTAATTTTGTTTCACAGCAGTGAATTCCACCATTCTGTCTTCCAGGTCACTTATCCATTCTTCTGCTTCAGTTATTCTGCTATTGATTCCTTGTGTATTTTTCATTTCATTTATTGTATTGTTCATCTCTGTTTGTTTATTCTTTAATTCTTCTATGTCTTTATTAAACATTTCTTTCATCTTCTCGATTTTTGCCTCTATTCTATTTCCGAGGTCCTGGATCATCTTTCCTATCATTATTCTGAATTCTTTTTCTGGAAGGTTGCCTATCTCCACTTCATTTAATTGTTTTTCTCTGTTTTATCTTGTTCCTTCTTCTGGTATCTAGTCCTGTGCCTTTTAATTTTGTCTATCTTTCTGTGAATGTGGTTTTTGTTCCACAGGCTGCAGGATTATAGTTCTTCTTGCTTCTGTTGTCTGCCCGCTGGTGGCTGATGCTATCTAAGGGGCTTGTTCAGTCTTCCTGATAGGAGGGACTGGTGGTATGTAGAGCTGGCTGTTGCTCTGGTGGGCAGAGCTCAGTAAAACTTTAATCTGCTTGTCTGTTGATGGGTGGGGCTGAGTTTCCTCCTTGTTGGTTGTTTGGCCTGAGGTGACCCAGCACTGGAGGCTACAGGCTCTTTAGTGGGGCTAATGGACTCCGGGAGGGCTCATGCCAAGGAGTACTTCCCAGAAGTTCTGCTGTCAGGGTCCTTGTCCCCATGGTGAGCCACAGCCACCCACTGTCTCTTCAGGAGACCCTCCAACACTAGTACATAGGTCTGGCTCATTCTCTTATGGGGTCACTGCTCCTTCCCCTTGGGTCCTGATGCATACACTACTTTGTGTGTGCCCTCCAAAAGTGGAGTCTCTGTTTACCTCAGTCCTGTTGAAGTCCTGCAATTAAATTCTGCTAGCCTTCAAAGTCTGTTTCTCTGGGAATTCCTCCTCCCATTGCCAGACCCCCAGATTGGGAAGCCTGGCAAGGGCTCAGAGTCATCACTTCAGTGGGTGGACTCCTGTGGTATAATTGTTCTCCAGTTTGTGAGTCACCCACTCAGCAGTTATGGGATTTGATTTTGTGATTGCACCCCTCCTACTGTCTCATTGCGGTTTCTCCTTTGTCTTTGGATGTGGGGTATAGTTTTTAGTGAGTTACAGTGTCTTCCTGTTAGTGACTGTTCAGCAGTTAGCTCTTTCAAGAGGGAGTGAGTGCACATCCTTCTACTCTGCCATCTCGAACAAATCTCCCCTCCTGTATGTTACTACTGTTTTACTCCAAAAGTTACAAGGCAGCATGTAATCCCGAGTACACTTACCTGGAATCCCCAAGTAATAGCCAGTAGTGAAATTTGCTTTAAATCCCCCTTTTGCCAACCCATAATCAGTGATAAAAAGCACAGTCATTCTGTTGGTGGTTGAGAACACGTCCTTTACTGGACCAGGTCCTGTGTACACTGCTGCTCAAAAATAATAATAATAATAAAAAAAGAATAATCAGTGAGATGATCTTTTGACTCTAGAAGGAATATACCCTTTTTCTCAGTTCTGTCTCCCAGAGGTATGCAACATGCAGCCTGGCTTGCTCAGGAAGCACCACATGTAAGTAAATGCATACATTCTCTTACATTTTAGGCACTGCTTCTAGGAAAGCCAACTTCTCTACTGATCTTTTCCAGTATTACTTAAGGTTTCTGCAGCTCTATAATTTAATGATGAATTACTCATAATATTGTCTGGCTTTGCATCACTACTATTCAAAGCTCATGTTATCACAGAAAAATAATTGTTTGCCTGTTTTTAAAGGCCCTTTTAAAATAACAGAGCTTATAGTCTCCTTTAATAAATTTTTGTCTAAATTTATTTGATATTTTTAATAAATTGAATCACTAATCTAATCTGAAATATGAATTAATTAGAGACAGATAATATAAACCTAAATGATGGTTTTCTATATTTTTCCCTCTAATCCCTGGGCTTTGAGGGTTTCATAAACAATAAAATACTCTTTATTAAAAACTAAAAGCTTCAGTTAATTTAAAAATATATTCATCTTATTAAATATTTTATATATTGGAATCCTTGAAAATGATTCTGTATCAAAAGAACTTCTCACCTACATATTTGAAAAGGATGATTCTGAGATCCTTTTGGAATTCGTATTTACTTTTCTGTGATTGATGGAAATACTAAGAGGTGAAATGATAAAAATTGATTTTTCTTAGATCATGAGAACACTGAAGTTTTTATTAGAAAGACAGAGTAAACTGAAAATGGAAAAACTACTCAAAATGTGTTTATAACTATATTGAAAATCAAATTTGAAGTTCCTCAGTTCTTGCTAGCACAAGACTCCTCACCCCACCGAGACTTTCATTGTTATTTGTTCTGTGTGTGGCTCTCAAAATCCTCTCCCAGGAAACTTGTACTTTAGAACTTTGTGGGATTTTTCTGAAGAGCCTACATTATGGTGACAGATTAGTATGCCTGGGAAACCCTCTCCACCACTCTGCTCCTTCATTGCTATACAGCATGCCCTCTGGAGTCTTCATCCACTGGTTGCAGTGTTCATGTGATTGCATAGCTATCTGGCCAGATTTTATAGGAAATAATTAATACAGGTCTAAAGCACAGTTAGATAAAACATTTTTACTTGTAAAGTGTGCTGTTTCTGCATTCCAGTTGACATTTCATGTATTTTCATAGTTCAGTTCATGACTTATCAAGAGACACTCCTTTCTTAAAAATTGGTAGTAATTGAGTAAGATATTAGCCATTATACTTGATAGATTTTTATTATATTAACATGCATTCTATGATCTAGGTATAATAATTTCCTCTAGAATAGAACACTTTCCCCCTATGTCTATTTAAAAAAAATTAATGATCAACAGATGTTAGGGAAAAATCAACTTGCTCAACTTTTGACTTATTCTCAGATACTTATATAGAAGCAGCTAGTACTAGAGACAGAGCCAATCAAAGTAATAGTGAAACACAAAGTAAAAAGCATTTAAAATTTTTGCATAACAAACACAATTGTTCCTCTAGTTTGAAGTGAAATAAAACATAATATAATAGCTGTCTTTGGAAATACAATGTACACATAATGCATAGAAAACTGCATAATGGATGTTATTAGCTTTTAGTCTCTAAAGTGTAATGCTTATTGTAGTAAATTAATATCAGCTGGTAGGAACTGCTGACTCAAAACTATGAATCTTCGTTTGCCAAGAATGTTTAAGAAATATACCATTCTGTCATCATTGTAAACACTCCCCATATTGGAAGCATGACATACAGTTTGACATGTTACTCTACTGCTGTAATTTCACTTTGCTAGTTGTAAAATAGTGACTATATTTATTGAGAAATGCTCTCTCCATCAGCCCAGTGTCTTGAGCCGTTCAACCTTCACAATATTTAAACTGGAGACTTACCTAAGAGCAAGGAATCATCTTCACCATCTCTGATTTCAACAACATCTGCAATATTTTCTAAGTCAAATGCTTGAAAGTGAAGCTGAATATTTTTTCCCTTTTGTGCATTTAAATTCCAAACACCTTAAAAGTAATAAATAACAACATAGTTTAAACATAGTTCTTTTGATTTCTCTTCAAAACTTCAATCTCTTGAGAATTTCAAATTATTTTCAAAGATTTATTTCATTTTATATAAACCAATATTCCAAGCTGTTTCTGTGTGTGAAGAAACATTTTGTCTGTTCCAGAATATTTGTAGTAAAATTTCAACTAAATATGAAATAATTTACTGCAATTCAATTTACTTTATTTCATATAAAATGGAATATCTTAATCAAAGCTTACCAATAGTGTTTTACTCATACAGTCTAAAATTTATAAATGTCAAAGATGTGAATTTTCTATTTCCATTTATTTTATTTCCATGACTAAATGCAGAGGAAAACAAGGTGATGAAAATGCAATTTGTAGGGCAACTAAACTTTAGTATTTCTTTAAGTAATTGTTCCCATTATTTATATGTGTCATATGATGGTAGTTCCTTTTGGAACAAAACAAAACAAAATTACCAGCTTTATAACAATAAACACTCCTCTTTCTTTATTGATTCCTTAAAAGATTTAGTCTTTACATTTTGTTCTAGGCTCTTTCCTCATTCTGCGTGAGTGTTCTCATTCACTCTTAAGGAAATCATTTCATCAACATAGTAATGACATCTAAGTCTTTATTTTCTACACTTTTTTTTGAGAAGTAGATCCATTTATTCAATTATTTACTGTGTACAGACCTACATGTACATATCTCAAATTCAACGTGTAATACAGGGAACACTCAATTATCTCTTTCCCCAACTCATTCCTTTTTTCATTTTTCCTATCTCGGTGAATAGCACCACTACACATCTACTCATAGTTGTCTATACCAGGAACCTCTGCATCTCCCTTGACCTCCTCTCTCCTACTGCATCCAATCAATCACCAAGGCTGTCAGTACTACCTCCTATATCCCTGGAATCCCATTTCCTTCTCAGTCTCCACTGCCATTATCTGAGTTCAAGTCATGTTTATTTATTTTATTTTATTTTTTTAAGGTGTTGGGGGTAGGAGTTTATTAATTAATTATTTTTGCTGTGTTGAGTCTTTGTTTCTGTGCTAGGGCTTTCTCTTGTTGTGGCAAGAGGGGGTCACTCTTCATCGTGGTGCATGGGTCTCTCACTCTCATGGCCTCTCTTGTTGCGGAGCACAGGCTCCAGACGTGCAGGCTCAGTAGTTGTGGCTCACGGGCCTAGTTGCTCCGTGAGATGTGGGATCTCCCAGACCAGGGCTTGAACCCGTGTCCCCTGCATTAGCAGGCAGATTCTCAACCACTGAGCCACCAGGGAAGCCCTAAGTCACCTTTATTTTTCATCTCCTAATTGTTGATGCTGATGGCTCCCTTACCACCTATCTCTGATTCTACAGCCAGACGGATCCATCGAAGATGCAAACATGATTTCATCACTATTTTCCTCTAAACCATTTAAAGTTTCCTCAGTGCTCTCAGGATAAAATCCAAACTGCTTAATGTGGTGTGAAATACCTTCACAATTCAATTTCATTTATTATTACTTAACTTCGTTTGAAGATTCAAGAAAAAAAAAATCAAGGTCTTCTACCTCTGAACTTTTTGTATGTTAGGTACCTCTCATGTCCCTCCACAGTCTCCTGCCTTTGCACTTATTACAAACAGCACCTTAGAATTTTGTGATGCCTGACAATTTATCTGAATCCTTATGTAGACTGAATTATGTTTGTTTCTTCTTTACTTACTTCAGTGCCTAACAGATGAAGCATTCAATAAATATTTGTTGAATAAAGCAATAAATTTCTCCAAATTGTTCTTTCAATGTTCTGCTTATTTTCAGATATTTTTAAATCATTACTTTGTACAAATGACATGTTTAAAAGATATTTCCAATGTGAAGTAGAGATGATAATCTCTGGTTCCCCATACAAGTCAAATTAGATGAATGGCTCTTTATTTTTTTGAATCAGATATCTCCCTATAATAGTGACTCTATTATCCTATCAAAATGATACTTATCTCTGGATCATTTGAAGGAAGAAATTACATTTTCTAATAACACATTTTTCACTATGATTGGAACATTTTTTTCACTGGTAGAATTTTACATTTAGGTAGGTGGTGTTATGGGTGGCTGTGGAAGGCAAGGGAAGAACATGTCTGTTTTCCAGAACTACTGGAGTGGAATCTTTGTAGGACGGGCCTGGGAATCTGCATCTTTAACACAGACAATCTCTAAGCAGCCTTATGAGCTTCTCTATTTAGGACTAATGATCTAGAGACAAGCTTTTTATGGTTTTAGCATACTGGTCTATTCTTCTCTCTAGACTTAGAATATTTTAGTGATCCTCTTTATTAGTTCATCTTTTATATTGGGAATCTAATCACATTACTATAACTGCCTGCTTTATTGACCTTAGTCTATATTTATAAAGGGTGTGTATGTCACAGCTGGCTCTTTGCTTTTTATACTTTCCACTGACCTTATTCTATGGAATTGCAACCTTGTTATACACACCATAAACATTATATGCATAATCAAGGGGAGTGGTGTCTGGGGTAAGGCTGCCTATTTCACCTACTGGTTTTATTCAACTTTTAAATTTGAGAAATATAATAATATCATCTGTTTTAAAGAATTATTGTGAGAACTGTCTAAAATAAGGTATATAAAGCATTAGTGCAGTGACTGGCATAAAATAAATGCAAAAAGTTAGTAATTAATTATTGTTATTCTTGTTATCATTCTATTAAGCAATCTCACAGATGTGGTTGTTGTATTCAGATACAGTAAATTTATAATTACTTTGCTGTGTCAAGGGGAGAATCTAACTTTGATATATACATTTGTTTCTCATGGCCTGGAAAAGAAATGACTCACAGAAAGCCTGATTAGGGTATTTGTTTGGAAAGTTCATAGACATGAATGTTGTATTTGGCTCCCACAGTTCAAAAGGTCCTCCACAGTCCGCTGAAAAGGAAAGAAATGAAAAATCATTAGTA
The DNA here is from genome assembly GCF_964341445.2 of Mesoplodon mirus. Lineage (NCBI taxonomy): Eukaryota > Metazoa > Chordata > Mammalia > Artiodactyla > Ziphiidae > Mesoplodon > Mesoplodon mirus. The sequence goes on from NC_138982.1 coordinate 121,979,772, forward strand.
ACATATTGTTTATTTCAGACATAATACTATATGCCCATAAATTTCCAATTATATTTCTTGGAATACTGGTTTTGACAGATACATTTTAGAGTTTGTGTAAGGGAAAAATATAGGTTAACAGGTCTCTTTACTGAAGAATTTCTCAAAACCTTAAATATTCTTATGTTCTTTGTGATTTTCCAAGAAGGCATAATAGTATTCAGCATTTCCCAAAATTATTTAGGCAAGAAAACAATTTTGAAAGCATCTTTTATAAATAGGCTTCATGAAATAAGGTATCAATGCTCTGCTGTAGAAAAAAAGATGAATCTTCATAATAGAAACATCTTACATATGTCACTCTCTTATGAGAAGGGCTAGTAAATTACTAATCCTACCCTTTCTTGTTTTTTCTTCTTTTTTCCTGCTTTTTTTTTTTTTTTCTTTTCAGTAGAGAAAAAGCGTCACTGTCCTGAATATTGTATTGAGGCATTTGACTGTCAGGAAAGGGGGATTAAAAACTCTACCTTCTAAATAATTGGCCTAGACTGTGCAGGAGTCAAGTTGGAACTGAACTTAATGCAAATTTATTAGAAAAAATAGAGCACAGATCTTCCAGTTAAGATTATGATGCTTCAAGTGGGTAAACTAACTTTATGAAATTCTTAATCTACTTTATTTACCTTGCTTATTAGAAAAACATTCTAAAGTAATGTAAAACTTCATCAACTACTTTGTTCTATCTTGTTTTTTATTACCATGTTATACTTAATATCAAAAGAATAAAAGTAATCTAACTAGAAGAATATATAAATCTGAGATAAGTAGATATTTTTTTCTATTATTAAAGGCAGATGATAATGGTATTACTTCCTCCCAATAACACAGAAATCAGATTAGAGGAGGGAAAAATTAAATGTCTCTACATCTACGGCAGTGATTTCCATCAGACCCTCTTGTTTGATCCCTCTTTTACATGTCATCTGCCTCATTTATGTAGATCCTTTCAATTCATGCACACCGTTCAAGTTTGTATGTAATAATCTTCTTAGATTGGGATTTTATTATATGTACAGTGGGACAGAGAGAGGCAGTTTCTATGGCTCAAACTAGTATCATTGCCAACATATCCTGCTCTGTAAGGTTTGGTTCTGTAAGGGCTTGGTCTACCTTATATGCCCTCCTGGGACTGGCTTGTCCAGAACCAGCTGAACTTAGCAAGAATAATATAATCTTTTTAAAAAACCTTACTGTTTGCAAAGTTTCCATGCACATTTTCTTATCTGGAGAGAGAAGGTGGTGTATAAAGGAAAGATGTGTTAGAGTTGGTGGATTAAAACTATCGTTCTGAATTAGTTACTTGTCTTTTTGAGACTGGGTCTTCTCATATACAAACTAGATATATATTAGAGATTTTCAAGGTTGTAAAAATCAGACATAATTTATGAAAAGTGCCTACACATTACCTGGCACGCTCAGTCCTGGTTGTCAGTGCATTCTTGTGAATTAGGTAATTACTATGACTATTTCAATTTTCTTTTTTAACATCTTTATTGTAGTACAATTGCTTTACAATTGTGTGTTAGTTTCTGCTTTATAACAAAGTCCATCAGTTATACATATACATACATCCCCATATCTCCTCCCTCTTGCGCCTCCCTCCCACCCTCCCTATCCCACCCCTCTAGGTGGTCACAAAGCACCGAGCTGCTCACAGACAATTCGGGCATCGGAGGTGTTCTGTTACTTGCTAATGCCGAGCATAACCACTTAGTGTCAAAGTCAGGCTTCAACTCAGTTGACCTCAAACTCATCTCACAGTATGTTACTGTCTGTTACTGGGTTGATTAAACAGAATCATTTCAACCATCTGGTCTGAGCTACAGGCAGGGTTAGGCTGAGTCTCAGTAAGTGGCACTTGGTGGGTATGTGACAAGGAGGAGGACTGAAGGGAACATGGATGAGAGCACTAACAAGTAAGGTCAATGACGGACAGACCTAGAAGGAAGAAAGCAGTGTACACAGGGTGCTGAAGAAGACATTGGAACCAAAGAAAGAGTGATAATTCGGAACGAGGGCAGGTTCTCCACTGGGAAAGGCTGAGGGAACTGTGTGCTTCTACAGCAGCATTTCCTCCAAAGAGAATCCTTTCCTCGATTGTGGGACTTATTGTCTCGACAAGATTTCTGAAGAAGCATCCACTACAACCCCTCAACTCCCACATACACACAACTCACCTAACTTTAGTAACTCTAAAGTGCCTTGAAACACTTTCTTCAATCCTCAAGAAAACTAATGAGGAGGGGAGAGTGTAACTGCAGGGACAAAAATAACACTGCTGATTGGCGAGGGGGAAAGCCAGCTCTTCTTCTTAAATTTAGCCATGGCCAGTGTGGCCAGTGGGAGTGCTGTTGTTTAAGCATCATTCTCATTGCTCTTCAAGGAAAAAAATTTCTAAATCGTATACTCCTCATATAGGAAATAGCCAACAATTTGGAGAATGTATTGAGTGTTCACTTCTCTGAACACTTGATGGTACATTATATTATATGCAGATGAGTAGGTAGGACTTAAATAAACACAAAACCAGAACTAAAATGTTGTCAAGTGTGATTGTTAAGTCTGTCAAGGCAGGCAATTGACTTAGCATTTCTCCTCTGAATAGAAATATTAGAAATTCAACAAAAAATACTTTAAAAAGTAATAAAATATTTAAGAAGTATTTACATTTCAAATATAATTTTATGTCGAATAAATGATCAGTAAGTATCTCTGATCCTTGGTCTTCTAAGATTGATATCAGTTACTCTCTGTATATAAACGACTGTAAGGAATTGGCAAAAGCACTTTCAGCCACTCTAAATATGATGACAATTTATTTTAACGGTGGTGTTGCTATAGCAGAGATGTAGCATGTACTTCTTAGAGGATCCAAAGACTCATGAAATGTAATTCTGGAGAGCACAGTCCTGCTGTGTCATTTAATAAACCATCTCCACCCAGAGAATGAGAGTTAAATAGTTTTCCTGATACAGGGAACTCTTCAATTATAGTTGCTAAGTTCTACCATTTTTTTTTTCTTGGAACTGTTCTCTCAAAGATTTGTATTTTGATTAATTACTTACTATGCCAGTAGGAATCTTCATGACATGCAATATGTAAATAATATGCAGTAACTTGCAAAATGGTTGTCAGGGATAGATATTTTCCTCGAGGCATGTCATTTTTAATCCATGCTTAAACCTCTGACATAAATGATATATGTGTCAATGTGGAGGCATTTACTGTAGGGTGAAAAGAAGGAGAGTTCAGCTTTCACTTACAGTAAAAAGGTTCAAATTAAAGTTATTTATGACAAGATATTTAAAGCAAGAAATAAGGATGATAAAAGTAGGTTTCTTTTAGCTACTTTTATTTTTTAAGTTTTTTTTTAATGTGGACCAATTTTAAAGTCTTTATTGAGTCTTCCACACTCCCCTGCATTGGAAGGCCAAGTCTCAACCACTGGACCGCCAGGGAAGTGCCTGATTGCTACTCTTATGTGAGGGAAATAATAGGTGCAGTTTAAGAAATACTACCGCACATTGATGTTTGAATATGTTAAAAGTGGCTAATTTTCAAAGTCAGCATTTTAAAAAAAATAATCATAATAATAGATAACAAGTCCTAAAGTATTACAGACACAACAATTTTAAAAGCTTAGGTGATAATATAAAAAGAAATTTTGGGGTTCAGTTTGTCAAAATTTATATTTTCATTAACAGGTTATAGTGACCAGCCACGATACAAATGTTTTTATTAAATTTGTGGCAATAAAGTTCAAATTTATATTCCCTGTGGTTTACATTTTATTTATAATTACTAGCCATCTAGCCAATAATATATCTAATAAATAGGCTGTTTTGAAGGTAAAAAGATGAAAACAAGAGTAGCCAAAAACATACTGAGGTAGGAGCATATGAGGGCAGTTAATTTGGAATTTGCTAAGGGTATCAAATCATACTAATGATATAAAAGGCAAGCAGCTCTACATGACCATCAATTACATGAGAGTTAAATTGGTACTGATTCATTTTTACATGAATAACTAAAGTTAAATATCATTTAGCTCTAAGTATAATATCAAACCTATGAAACTTTCCAAATTAATTTTTATTTTGCTTTTGGAGATGGAAAGTGGCCTAATAATGGCCAAATAGAATGAAACTATAGAAATAGAGTGACTATTACAATAGTTAAAACTAGCTTGTCCTTTTTTTTTTTTTTTTCCTTAACTAGTTTTAACAGCCCAGAAATAAGCCAGGTGCTGAAATGTTGATTTCTTTTGGTATATACCTATTCTATTTAGTAGGTACTTGTCATGAATCATTCCAATTGTGTTGCTAATTGGCATTATATTTGTGTAATGGAATGTTTACTTTTTAAAAATGTTCTCAATACAATCCCTACATTTAAATTATTTGTGCCAACGTCACAGGGCAAAAATCATAGAGCTAATGCAGCAGCAAGTGATTAAAATCACATGATGGAAAAATCCCTGCAGTTATGAAAACTGAACTTACATTTCCCCAAACAAGGCACAATCTGGATCCCTAGGAACAGCAGAGAAAAATGGCCTTAGCTAGTCAGTTACTTGATTATTTTCTTATTTAAATGCTCTATAAGAACCAAAGAAAAGACTATTAGCCAGTCAACCATGGTTTCCCTTTGTTTCTGCTTAAACAAATCAGTGATCTGGAACCAGAAAAGCTTTGCTCAGATAAGGGTTTCGCTGAACCAATTGCAAAGGGCATTAGAATGAAATTGTTCAGAATGCATTTGACGGTAATTAGCATTTTCTGCTGTGCTAAATATTGCCCTGGAGTGAACCATTTGGAACCTGGAACAAATACACTCTGCGAAAATTCTAAAGTTTATATTTTAAAATCAGATGGGTTATTCTACCATTATAATTTCCCTATTGTAAAAATATGCAGGCATATCATGCTTCCTTGACATTGAGGTATTATCTTTTTCTCTTTCTGATTGGAATAGATAAGAGGACTGTGTGGGTTAGACAGATATATTTCTAATATGAAAAATCATATTTAAAGTTTTATTTATATATGTATGACTTTACATATGAAAGTTATCTCAAATTTTCTATTTTATATAGTGATGAGATTTTGCTACTTTTAAAATATTGAGCCTATGAAACTATGTTACTTTCACCCGTAAAATTTTTTCTTCTTGACCACTTATTGATGAATAGAAGAACATGCTGGCAGAAAGGATTATGAAGACAATCTGTTTTATTAAATGATTGCAATATCAAAATAGCAAGATGTTGTTAATATTTGGTATCTATAGCAATTATTTATCAAACCAGAAGTGATTTTAATGATTATAATATTGTTTTGCATGAAAATGTTTCATATAACAGACAGAAAGGGAGTGGGACACATACAAAATGAAGTGAGACAATTATTTTTAAACAACACTGTGAAGCCCAAATTATTGTGTTCATGTGATGTTTTATCCATCCCTAGCCCCACCATTATTTCCAAGCTTTAGTTCTGGTATCAGAATTTTGTTTGGCAAAAATGTTTAGAACATGCAGCCAAAATAGAGAGAGAGACAGAGAGAGAAGTAAAGAGAGAGAGGATACGTTTATACCTAATAGTATTTGTTGATGATCTATTTATGCAATGTTAAGAATCAGTCAGACACCAGTGAAACAAAGGTGAATTAGATCCAGAGTTTGGTGTCAAGAAAACTTCTTGTCACAATTCTGTGGCCAATACTATTACATGGGATTGCATGGTAATTTCCTGTTTTTGTTTACATTTTGAGTGTCATTCTATCTCTTAAACTGAATGCTTCCTTGAAGGTTTTTCCAGATCACAGTCTCTTCTCCAAAGCCTTTTATCACTTAATCCTCTCATTTACTACTTTTAGGGGCACATAGTTATATATTGCTTTTAATATTTATTAGTTTGTTAATTCATTAATATTATATATTGTTTCATGTATGAATGGTTATTGCTACAACTTACATTTCTTGTGCAGTGCTTTGTATGTAGCAGATATTTATAAAATTTGAATGAATGCTTGAAATATTGAGGAATATGTGTATAACCCATACATGCATCTAAACATGTTAATACACATGATGGTAAGTATAAATTAGCCTTTTGGTGGGATGTAAGTGCACATTCAATATGGCAGCATGGGACAAGTATGACAATGTGATTACTCTCCTCCTCTTAATGGCTGCTCATTTGTCATACATTCTCAAATACCAGTCATTTGTCTTTAAAGCTTTTGAGTTATTAAAGACACTCATCTGAAAAGTCAGTTTTTGTTTAACTTAAAGATTAGAAGCATACAAATATATAATTTTTGAAGTAAAATCAAATTTGGATAGGTTGCCAACTGATTTGCTGATGTGAATATGAGCAGAATTTCAAGTGTGCTTGGCACAAAAGGGGAAATGGAAAAACTGCTGTGTTTCATGATAAAACAAAAACATCTATGAGGTTCAACACAAGCAAAGCTGTACAGCTAGATGAGCTTCCTACCACCATAATCCAAAAACAAAAGGGATGTTTTTGCATCAAAACTACAATGTAGTGAAAACATTCCAATAGAGGGACAATAGGTAATGGATGTTTCATATCATTTGTCATTACACACACACACACATTTCGCTTGTTTGTTTATTTTGGTCAGATCCCACAGTCTGAAAGTGGTATGAAGTTATTGTCTCCTTTGACAAAATAAGATGGTCGATAATGTACCTTTTGCTTCTGAAATGTCATGTTTCAAATTTGAGTTAAGAGCACAGGTAGATACAGGCTCCGTTTTGTTCCTTTGAGATAAAAGATTCCATAGAACATTGGAAATGCGGGTCATTGCTCTTGCAAGGCCTTACAAAGACACCATGACAGGACAAAAATCTTTTGTGTGATCTAGGTATATTCAAAATCCAGACCGAATCATTATTATTAAATTATTCTGAAAATAGGCTTGGTGGGTTTCAAGCTTAAGTAAACTCCTCTTGAGAAACATCACTCTCATAAGAAGGCTATGAGAATCTTAAGGCTTCTTCCCAAAAGACTATAGGCCATGCTACATGGCTAATATGACATTAGTTTGTATTAAGTTGAAAAAAAATAGAAATCAGCACTTTGATTATCAAAAATGAAAATTTAGTAAAATTATCATAAACATGCATAACAAAGTAATTTCATTGTGAATTTTTATATAATATGTAATACTTTACTAGTTTCCATTTTACTTATATTTTAAAGGTTTTGATTTTCAGTGAAAAAAATAATACTAGGGAAAGATAATGAAAAATAAGTCAGAGAGAGATCTACCTGAAAATAGTACTAACTTAATTAGGAAAAATACATGTTAAGGTTACTTACTAGGAAGTTCTGGCAGAGGAGTTGGGACCAAAGTTGGTTCTGGATAAAGACTCACATTGCAAATCCCATATGTTAGGCTAATGTCATCCAATGCTATATCACTCAGGAACTGGTTTTTAAATGCATTAAAAGCAACCTGTAATTCATAGAGGCACATAAAACAATTCCACTTTAATCTTTTCTGATTGATTCTTCTTGTGGCCCAGTATTCTCTGGAGAATCAATACTGCCATACCCAAGTAAATGTGGACAAGTTATCACAAAGTGAAATGTTGCTTTTTAGTGTCCTTCAGCTGAGCCCAGCTTCCTATTATGTGCTCATACTAGTCTAAATTTTTACTAGTGTCTTCTTTCTTTGTTAGGCAACATTGTCACAGTTTCTGTCTCTAGCTCTTTCTTTCATGATATTGTCATACTCCATTGCACTCTGTCACATATACACATCATCTGGCAGGGGAGAACAATCTTATTCTAGGTTCTTTCCCCAACAATATTAAAAATCCAGGTAGCTGTCTGCCTTCTTAGAGCATACAACCTTGAAGAGAAGACACACTGATTAGATAATTTAAATGAGAGAAGAAGGAAACAAGAGAAAATATGAGTATGATATAGTTGTTCAGGGCCAGCTGGTACTGGCCATAGTTCACCCAAGAAGATGGTGTGGGATATATTGTGAGGGTGATGCTCAGAGGACAACAACCCAGACTTGGGAGAAATGTCCAGTGGTCAGATGAAACATATTAGGTTCTTAAGAATAGTGCGTATTTTTAACTGGACTTTCCTGAATCCTCTCCTGTCTGGGAAAGGTAAGACATAAACTGAATACCTGATATGCTAATTACTGTTCAAGGCACATTGTATACATTATCTCATTTACTTTTCCCGACACTAATGTACAGTAATCCATTCACTCATTTGTTCATTCATTCCACCTACTTCACGATAGACACTGTTTCAAATAATTGTCCTCTCCCTTTCATGTATGCACAAGCAGCATGTCAAAGATACTAAAGTAACTTGTTCAAGATTTCACAACAAAGTGGCAAAGCCAAGGTGCAAATATCTGTAGAATTCAGTGCTCTCACACAGCCTGATGAGCTAACTTTGAAAAAGTGAATGCAGTTTTATTACTTTTAAGAAACGCTTGGTGAGTTCAGCCAGATTTGGTCACTACAATACTTAGCTCCCTGATTCTGCCATCTCTTTGTTCCTTCATGTTCCATTTTCCTTTACCCTTCCTTGAATTATCAGAAAACAAAGGTGGAGAAGAAAACGTCACAGAAGTATAGAATCAGAAGAAAGAGGATAAGGAAAAAGGAAAGGAAGAAAGAAAAAGAAAGATGGGAGGAATACAGATGAGGGTCATTGATTATCGCCTGCCTTTTATCAAGTCACAGGAAAGCACTGAAGCTTCCTTCACTGATGATGGTGTCTGTCCAAATATACATCTTCTGAAAGTTATATTCTCTTGTCTGAAATTACCCGATTAAAACATTGTTAATTTGGTCAAACAATTAGCCTGTATTAGCCTACATTTTATTTTTTTAAATTAATTTATTAATTTTGGGCTGCATTGGGTCTTCATTCCTGCACACAGACTTTCTCTAGTTATGGCGAGCGGGGGTTACTCTTCCTTGTGATGCATGGGCTTTTCATTGTGGTGGCTTCTCTTGTTGCGGAGCACAAGCTCTAGGCGTGTGGGCTTCAGTAGTTGTGGCTTGCGGGCTCTAGAGTGCAGGCTCCGTAGTTGTAGTGCATGGGCTTAATTGCTCCTGGGCATGTGGGATCTTCCCAGATCAGGGCTCGAACCCATGTCCCCTGCATTGGCAGGCAGATTCTGAACCACTGCACCACCAGGGAAGCCCCTATCCTACATTTTACTTGCAAACATCCTTAGGAAAAGAACACGAGAAGCTGTTATATGAAAAATTAATTCACGCTAATGTAAAATAAATGATCAGAGACTTCCCAATGAGAAGGTTCATAGAATTTGTTTCTAAAGGAAAGATATGCGATTAAGTCAGAGTGGGGCAGGGTGGATAGATTCTGGTGGGTGTGGATGTTCTAACAGGAAAAGATGATTCCCTAGAAAAGTGCAGGGCTAATCTAGGTGGTGTATGTGAAAAGTTGCAAGACCTAGTTAGGCAGTGGACATAGGAAAACACGGTTGACTTGTGCTAGAAGTTGCTGAAGAAAGCTGAAATATCCTTCAAGGTTTCTATGACTTTTATGGCTCATTATAAGTAGTACTTTCATGTAGTAAGTTGTTCCTCAGTTAATGGTTTTTAATAAGTCAATGAATAATTGAAAATAGAGGCACTCAAAGATAATAAAGGAGGAAGATTAGGAGAGTAAGGTGACTTGGCTATACCCAGAAAGTAAATTAATTTTTTCACCATAAACTGTAATTGTACCACCATTTTTATAATACAAATACATGATTATAAAGCATTTTGCCAACCTTAAATTCCATTGTTTCATTTAATGTTACTTGTCCATAGTTCCAATTTTCTCCATAATTTCCTTCCTTTTGGAAAATTGTCTTCTCCATGTTTTGGTCACTGCTGATATTAATGCTTAGGCTATAGACATTTTCACCATACATATAATACCTAGATTGGAAGCAAGCAAAAATGAATGGATTCCTACAACATTAGAATATATATATATATATATATATATATATATATATATATATATATATATATATATATATATATATTAGGGTTCTTCTAATCCCTTCTAAACTCAAATACCCCCTTTTATCTTGGGTGAGGGAGTTGCTAGAGAAAAGGAAGGAGTTTCTCAGTATTCTGCTACTATATCAGCTGGAAAAGTAATGACTAATACACTAAAACTTGGGACAACACCTTAGTAAAATTTGAGCCTGGCAACGTTACTCATTAAATAAGATGTTACTTAACATGTGTCTATAACATACCAGAAACTAAGGCAGACTGGTTCCAAAGTGGGGTCTAAAAGGAGACTTAAAAGTCCTACTCTTTCTCGTCTCCCTCCTCGTCCAGTCGGGGTGGAAATGTAAAATCCTGTAAAAACAACAAAAATTGTTTACTTCACTTAACTATTAGCATTTTCGTTGTGTGAACTATATTATTCATAAGCAGGAAAGCACAACTTTAAGATGAAAATATAAGGAAATGTATTTAGGTACAGTGGAAAGGACAATGGACTGGAAGCCAGAAGACAGCTTCCATAACCAATTGTTATTTAAGAAAATCACTTCTCAACTCTGGACTTCCCAATAGCCTTGAATTGGAAGGATATATCAAAGTCTGAGTTACTATGAATCCACATGACTGTTTCATCATATTATTATGTCCAAATACCACTTTAATTCCAATTTATTAGATGTTTTGATTAATTCACTCCTTTAGAGACAATCAGTCCATTAAGATATTAAGTTATGCTGGTGGACTAATGCATGATATAGGCAAGTAGTTAAATAAAAATTCGAAGGCAAAGTTAAGTGTTTCAAACATGGTCAGTTTTTTATTCCATTGCCTATACTGTGTTTCTCTAAATAAGAAGTGACCTGATTTTACAACGGTCTTATCTTCCATATTCCTTTGAATGATAACTAGTCAGATCACAGAGGAGCAGGAAACATGCTAATCCACATAAAATCTTTCTAAATAGCTCAAGCCACTGCATAAAAAGTGCTTTCTGGTCTGGAATTCATTCTTGCAGCCAGTGATTCGAGTCATCTGAAGTGTGGGAAAAGTTTTTGGGATGATACCTCTTGAACGTTTTCTTAGGCAGATTTAATTTTTTTTTATTTTTAGTCTGCAGCTCATGTATTATGACAGAAAGCAGGAATCATGAAACCAAATATGATGTAAAGCAAATGAAATATTGGAGAAATTTAATTTTATTGGAATGTAATTTTTTATGAAACGCTGAAATTTAGTGATTATTTGAAAGCAATCATCTTCTCTCTTGTGCTTTCAAACAGAAGTGTTTTTTTTTTTTTAGGACATTTTCATAATTCCAAAAAGAAACCCATGCCCAATTGCAGGCACTCCCCATTCCTGTCACCCTTCTTCCAGCCTCTTGCAGCCACTAATCTGCTTTAAACCTGTAGACTTGCCTATTCTGAATAGTTCGTGTAAATGAAACCATGCGACATATGATCTTTTGTGAATGACTTCTTTTATTTAGTTAGTGTTTTCAAGCTTCCTCCAGTTTGTAATGTACTAGTGCTTCATTACCTTTTATGGCAGGATAATATTCCATTGTAGGCATATATCACATTTTAAAGTTTATCCATTCACCAGGTGGAGGACATTTAAGTTGTTTCTGCTTTTTTGGATATTTTGAGTAATGCTGTTATCAACTTGTTTTTATGAGGATGCTCATTTTCATTTCTCTTGAGTATGTACCGGGGAGTAGAATTACAGGGTCATGTATTTAACTGTATTAATCATGTTAAACTCTATGTTTAACCTTTCAAGGAACTACAAGACTGTTTTCCAGAGTGACCACACCGTTTTACATTCCCACCAGCAATATATGAATATGAGCTAACCCTTGTTATTGTCTGTTTTTTTGATTATAGCCATGTTAGTAGATGTGAAAAGTAATGAATTGTAGTTTTGATTTGTATGTACCTAATGAATAATTTAATGATGTTTAATTTAATGATGTTCAGAATCATTTTATGTCATTGGCTATTCATATACCTTCTTTGGAGAAGAAGATATATATATCTTCTTCTCCAAATATATTTGGAGATAAATTATATATATTTATAAATTTTATGTATCTTCTTTGGCCATTATTTGTCTCTATTATTGAGTTTTGAGAATTTATCAATATATATATTGATAAATTATATATCTTCTTTGGCCATTATTTGTCTCTATTATTCAGTTTTGAGAATTCTTTCTATATTCTGGATAAAATTCCCTCACCAGGGAATATGATTTTCAAATATTTGATCAAAACATAAATTTTCAAATAGTTTATCCCATTCTGTGGGTTATTTTAAAATTTTTCTGATGGTATCCTTTGAACCCAAACCTTTTATATAGAACTGTTTATAGTCAATGCTATGTATAAAATTCAGACCCGTTTATTTGTATCATGCAGAGTAAGGACAAGACACAAAGAAAAATGCTAGTAGAACTGCCAATAGATATATCAATGCATATTTAGATCAATGAGGCAAAAATTATTTAGAATGAGTATTTAATCAAGGTGAAATCATCATCAAATATCTTACTAAATGTAATATATGCACATCATTGGATTTAGATTACAAAAGGTAAAATAGAAATGAATGTGTATTTAATATTTTATAGTATTAACATACTACTTATACTTTGTATAGTGCTGTGATATTTCATGAGTACTTATTTTAGCCATGTAGTTAGTGTTCAATTATTCAGCCCAATAAAAAGTAGTATAGATACAGAAGACATATTCCAGAATCGACTCTCTAAATGCCCAACTCTAAGTCCTTTTTGAGTTGCTTAGAGTATAGTTCTAGAGGAAATAATTAAAATGCCACTGACTGTCATGAATAAGTACTGAAATGGCTACCCTATTCAGAAATATTTCTAGTTAGCAGCAATTATATAACTTAAACACACATCATGCTCCTATTTATGTTTGGCCATGTTCACAATCAATTAGTTATAATTAGAGAAATATTTTGAATTTATTGTTTACCCAGTAAACAGTAATAAACTTGGGGGTTTCAGTCCAATTAAGGTATCATGATGTTACGAGTTTTGTATTACGGTTTAGATAAAAAATTAATTATGTGGACTGTAATACCTTATGAATTTTGCATAAATAAATTAAAAAAACACAATACACTAAATATCAGATAGAATTGTGCATTTTGGAATAAAGTAAAATGATATACTAAATTATTATTCCTATGAAATGAGCTAAATTCTTTAGTCAGCAGATTAGAAGAGGAAGGAAATTCTTCATAAAATTATGAATTTCAAAAGTATAGAATTACAGTTGACATAAAAATTTACTTAGTCCAGGTACTCACTGTCCTTAAATTTCATCCACAACATTTTGCCTATGGGGGTCACTTGACCTTTGTTTAACATATATCAGATGTAGCAGGAATCATTGCATTTCAAGGCGGCCCATTCCATTTCAAAATGATTAGAAAATTCATTTCTTTTTTAAGAATAAGTTATTGTGCACCTATCATTTCTAATTTTGCCTCCTGGGCTCATTAGGATAAGATGAATTTATGGTAGCTCTACAAATACGTAAAGGCCACTATTATGACTCTCTTGGTCTTCTCAAGATTATCAGTCCCTTTTCCCTTTAATGATTTTAATGTGGCGCAATTTCAGTTTGTTTCTTCATCTGATAAGTTCTCAATAGTTGTACATCCAGTTGGTTCAGAGTATGGAACCTAGAAGTCCACACAATATTTCTGCCGGAGTATTTCACCAGGTGGAGGAGTAGGAACATCATAAAACTTGGGACTAAGACTTAAGTCATTGCATAATAGTCACGATCTATTTCCAAGTGTGTCTCGTAGTACTCTTGACTCCCCGTGAGAATTCTTCATCACTTACATCGTTATTTAATGCTTCCTTCTGTACAATCTAATCTGTCCCTATTCAACATCTTTCACCATCTCTTTGTTTCCTACTAAAACAACAAATTCACTGTGATGTTTGAGGCCTCTGTGCTATGACTTCACTATCCTTTTCTAGCCATAGTTCTTAAAATTCATGTATTAATATTGACATGCAGCACTTCTACAAAATTAGACTATTTTAATTTTTCCATCACTGAGAAATTTTATAACTCTTGGGGTCTTTTTTTCTGTTTTCCTGTCCTTTTAATTCTCCTTACAATTGTACCTGTCAATATCCTACAAATTTTTTGAGGTCATTTAAATCAAATTAACATCTCCTTCAGAAAACCCTTCTTGGTCTTTCCAACTAGATAAAACCCCTCCTTTGGAATTCTCAGTTGCACTTCTACTTCCCTGATGTCACATAATGTATTCCTTTGTGTATTGTATTTATGGTCACATGTGACTTTTAAAACTTGCTAGAAATTTGGAAAAAAGAAAGACAAGGTACATTTTTGAGTTCTCTATACGGATTAGCTGAATACTGTTTAATATTTTCTTGTTATTATATTTAATACTGTTATTATATTTAATACTGTTATTTAATATTTAATATTTAATACTGTTATTATATTTAATACTGTTTAATATATTCTTGCCACTCATTCAACTGGCTTTTTTAATTTTTAAATTTATTAAAGTACTGCACAAAATAAATGATTAAATAGATATTTTCCATAACCATATGGGGAATTATATGGTTAAATGATAATTTCTTTTAAAATCCATCAGCTTTCTTGAAATATCTTTGAGAGCTCTTAGAATTAATCGCAGAGTCAGCTTCAAACCCAGAATATTTTGTAATTTAAGCATTCAGTGAGCCTTCGCTGTGAGCCATATGGTTTCTCTTACAACTTCTACCTATCCCTTTTTCTGCTTATTTCTCTATGAACTGAACTTAACCTCTGCCTCCAACAGCCCAAATAAAAAGAAGTGCTGGACATGTGCTGATGCTGATGTAGAAACCGCAGAGATGTCAGAACCTTCTGGAAACTTGGAGTTCCCTCTCAAGAAGAAAACAAGCTTATATAAATCACTTTGTGAGTTTGTGGGTGCATATAAAGTTAATTGCAACTGGTAGATAAATATTGAAATGTTTAGATTGTAGAATGGTGCAAATTCTATCAATATTAGAGTAATATTATTTTCTGAAATTCAACATCACAGGAAAGGTTAGGAAATAAGGACAATTTTACTTTGAAACACTAAAATTCTACTTATTTTAGAATAAGTTTATAAGCTAAATAAAATGCAGATATCCAAAAGACTTAATATACTTTTGAAAACTGAACAGTAGTATTTAGAAAAATATCACAGCTAATTTGTTTCTGTTGAATACATCTGTGGTATGAAAAGAAAGTAGTTTTAATACCTAACATTTATAAAACATTTTTCATATGCCAGGTATTTTCCTAAGTTTTTTTCCAACATACTAATTTAATGTTCATAACATGCCTCCAAAGTCAGGTTCTATTATCATTGACCCACTTTCCAGATGAAGGAACTGAGATAGTAGATAGATAACTTGTCTAAATGGCAGAGCTCAAATTTAAACCTAGCTAGGATTTCAGGGTCTCTATTTTAATGATCTTTACTACTACACTATGCTAGCCCCCAGGTGTTAGAACAATTATGATTTCACTGAGAAAGGCCAACAAAAACTGCTTTCTTTGGCTCCGCTAGCTCTTTTG
This sequence comes from Mesoplodon mirus, assembly GCF_964341445.2. Taxonomy (NCBI): domain Eukaryota; kingdom Metazoa; phylum Chordata; class Mammalia; order Artiodactyla; family Ziphiidae; genus Mesoplodon; species Mesoplodon mirus. The sequence continues at coordinate 121,995,491 of NC_138982.1, forward strand.
TGACTCCTCCATTTCTTAAGTTTTCACATGTTACTAACCTCATTTTCCCTGAACGTTCTGAAAAAAACGGACCACTGCTGAGCACACTAAGATGCTGCCCTGTATCAGGGCCACCGTCTCCACCAATTCCCTTTGTTTCTGAGAAGTACAGAGAAACTGAGCATTGACAAAACAGAGATTCAGGAGCCGGTGCTCCACTAGGAGAAACTCCTTCAGAAGGACTCAGAAATTTAAGGGACTTAGATGTTCTTCCCTAAAGCAATGTTAATTCAAAGTTTATCTGTTTCATATAGACTTTCCTGTCATTTAAAGTGAAGGTAAAAAACCAAAAAATCCTGCATGGGTAAGAGGAACAGCGGGAGAGATTTAATTCCCTTCCATCTCAGAGGCAGAATGTTCTGACACATAAAAAAGCATGCTGGAAGAAAAATGCCCCTTGGGGGGAAATGACTGGTAGGTTATGAAATCACTGGTATGAGAGTTGGAAAGGACCTATTAAGGCCTCTCATCCGTTCTCATTACACTGCTGCCTCTGGTGGGCTCTGAACTGCTCTAACTCATCTCATTTTAAATAACTCCTGCTACACGACTTTCTCCTGAGACTCCATTTCCAACCCAACTATTTAAAACCTCCACCTGACATTCAACCTCTTTCACTTTGGTCAGTTTCATTTTATTTCTTTCGTTATTTAATCTGTTGGCAAGCTGAAACCATTTTTCTCCTGTAACGTACTTATAGTCTTCAAATATCAGTGGAATTATTTTTATCTCTTATTATGATGACATAAAAGGAGAAAATGATAATTTGAACATCAAAGATTTCAGCTATGTAAAAGCTATCTGCCATAGTCAGTAGATATAAATGCTTTCTGCACTTTCCTCTAACTATCCTTGTCCAAGTGTGGTAGAGACATTTTTTTTTATTACAGTTAAGAAAAAAAACTGGTCAAATTATTTGACTGTTTTAGGTCAGGATTCTTTAGAGGGTTGGGTGATTATCACTTGGGGTTAGTCTTCAGGTGTGGAGAATACTAATTTATCCATAGAGGATCAGGTTCTGGAAATCACTTATTCAAAAGAGATAAATTATGTATGAGATGATGCATGTCATAATTTTCAGTATTAAGCATGTAGGTCTAATGAGATTGGCCATCTATGCAATGCACCTTTTTTTGTCTATAGGTCCACAATAGTAACTAGTTTAGCAGGATCCTGTTAACTTTACTTTCAGATTATATCTAGAATCTGACCTCTTCTCACTATATCTGAGAGTTCCATGGCCTCTTTTCTGGATTAGGTGGTAACCTTTCACTGGTCTCTCTGACAACACCTTGCCCTGCCATAAAATATTCTACCAGTCAGTGTGAACTCTCTCATTCCTACACTTAAACTTCAATAGCTCCTAATTTCACTGGGGAAAAAGCCAAAACCATGGAAGACCTGTTATTATCTAGGTGCTACTGTCCCTATTGATTCCATTTCAGCCATGCTGGTTTCCTGGCCTTTCTTCAAGCAGGTCAGGCATGCTCCCTTTAGAGCCTTTACTCTGCTTGTTTCCTCTGTCTGAAATAATCTATATGGCTAATTCCTTCCATTTCTTGGAAGTTTTGATTCAAATGTCACTTATTGTTTCAATGAGACCTGAACTGATGACTCTAGTTTAATTTGCAAAAGCACCTTAACACCTGCCCTCCTCACTGAACTTACTAAGCTCTGTATTTTCCCAGAGTACTCATTCACATTAAACAGACCCCCAAAATGTAATGACTTGTCATGCATATTGCTTATTTTCTGTTTTTCTTTGCTAAAATATGTGTTACACGGGAGGAGAAAATCTCTTTTATATTCACAGATACATTCTGAGGACTTGAATAAGGCCTGCATTCAAAAAATACTTCTTAAATAAAGGAGTGAATAAACACATTGAGAGGAACTTTCAATGATTTCATAGGGAAATAGATTAAAATTAGTCACATTTTATTAAGAAATACTTTCAATTTGAAGTAGTATGATGAACTGTATTTTATTATTCTGGGGATGTATTTTCTAAGGAATCAGGATTACTCAGATACATTTCTACCATGAAAAAAATAACTTTTTAATGTACTCTTACTAGATGACATTCACAATTGACATTAACTCAAGCCATTTACTTTTCAGGTTATAAAAACAAGGATATTGATCTTTGTAATATAAGGGGCTATTAATAATAAATTACAATGCACATGTGCTCAGGCTATTACTATGTTATAAGCAATTTCATGTAGTCAATCACTTATTTAGAAATGACTTACTGAGTAAAAGTTGTAGACATTCATTCATGTATTTAAAAATAATTTTACATGTTAGTTAGATTCAGGCACTGAGAATACGCTAGCAATTCAAAGATGAAAAAGACAAGGTTCTTGTTTCTGAAGAGGGCACTGTGTTGGAAAGAAACAAATAAGTAAGCAGATATAAGGCCATGTGATAGGAAAAACAAAAGAGGTGCTTTAGTGTTTAACGGAAAGGAAGATTTTAACTTGGAGGTTCCAGAAGACTTTGTAGAAATGGTGATGTGATCTGTGTCCTCAATGCCTAGACCCATACCTGGTTAGAGAGAGGTTTTAATATGTGTTCTTTGAATTGAATTGAATTCTCATTGGTAAAAAGAGATACTAAAGGATAGATTTTGTCTAAGAAAATTATCTACATGCATGAATTTCTATTCTGTCCTTTTCCTTACTTTGTAAGATCCATATTACTTCTAGGTTTGTAATTAGATTGTATTTAGTATTATGAATACATGCTTCCAAGGTTTACATGGTTGGTCTTCTCACTATGAGTTCCTTATCTCCTGATAATTCCCAATAATTTCTGGTCTTCTCAAATTTTATTGCCTCAATATTAATGTCTCCACCTGAAATCCAGTTCTAATATCCCACTCATGTGAAAAATATACCTACAAAACAACACTTTTCCCTTGGGACCATGCTTTAGAATCAGCTCTTCCATAGTTTTTCTGCTATGGACTGAATGGTTGTCCCCCCCACCCCCCCACTGAAATCATAAACTCCAATGTGATGATATTGGAGATAGGTCCTTTGGGATGTAATTAGGTCATGAATGTGGAGCCCTTATGATAGTGTCAATATAAGTGATCTTATAAGAAGAGACAGGAGAGAGCTCTCTCTTATGTTCTCTCTCTCTGTTATGTGAGGGTACAGTAAGGAGGCTGGTGTCCGTGAACCAAAGGAGGACTCTCATCGGAATCATACCATACTCTCACCCTGACCTCAGACTTCCAGTCTCCAGAACTGTGAAAAATAAATATTGATTGTTTAGGATAACCAGTCTGTGGTATTTAGTTATGGCAGCCCTGACGGACTAAGAAAGCTTATCAGAAGAAGTAAACCTGCCTTTTTATCTGTATTTCAAAATGGTATGATCTTGACCTATTAAAAATTCTAAAGAATTCTTAAAAAACTAATAGAGTTAATAAACAGTTTCAGCAAGGCTGCAGGGTACAAGATCAACATACAAAATCAATTGTATTTCTATACACTAGCAATGAACAATCAGAAAATGGCAATTAAGGCAGAGTAGACCAAAGTTCAGAACAGTTATTTACCTCCCACAAGTCCCCTTAGTTAATAATAAATGGCAAATCTAGGGTGACAACCCAAGTTTCTTTGTCTCTAACGGCCTCTGTGTACTTTTCAATATTTCATGAATATATAGGGTAAAAAATATATTTCTTGAAATACTCTTACTTGCCTACTTGATTACCATTTTCATTTAAATTCATTTATTAGTCCATGATCAAAAAAAAAAAGAAAATCTGAAAAGACTGTCTTACATTTAATACTGCTCACTTTGAACTGTAGAACAGCACATGACACTTTTCTTTTAGTTTATGAATTAAATATGAATTATACCTGAATCATTGCCAAAAGTGTGGTCAAAATTTGGACCAGTAGAGGGAGGAAAGGTGCTTCCCTGAATCCTTTCCCATTCATTGTCATCATTTAGATCCTGGATCCAGAAACAAAAGCCATCTTCAAAATTACAGTTGATTTTCTCATAATCTGTAAATTTAAAAAAATAATAAAATATTTCAAATGTAGTCAACAATATGATTAATTATAATAGATTGAATTGAAAATAACATAAACTCACACAGTTTATAATTAAGTTGCATGCACAAAATCATTTTTTAAATTCATTTTAACTGTTTAATTCCATTTAGTTAAAAAAAAAACACATCATTTTGTTGCCAACTGTGTTCTTATGTTTCTTATACTCCATTAGGGCTTCAGCAAAGACAAGCATCTTGTTCTTATTGTTCTTTAATTTTTATATCTTACCTCTGTTGGCTTACCCACATAAACTTTGTCTCAAATTTTTTGCTCCCCCTATTTATTTACTAAACTTAATACTCTGGTCAAAATTAGGTTGATGTGGAACATTCTCAGAATTAGTTTTATGCTAAGTTTTAAAGCTTTGAATACTTGCAGTATATAAAAGTTTAATTTTCCTATTGATTTATAATTTGTTTTCAAATTGATTATTTGATTGTTTTCAAGAATGTGAGCTATTTTCTAATTTCTCATTTCTTTGCAAGTATCAAATGGAGAAAAGTATACTTAAGAGATACTCATTAAAGAACTTGCATAATGAAACAGATAATGACCCTGTTCTAAAATACTAGGTCCTGCTACTTTTAAAATTCCATTACAGTATTAAAGCACCTGAAGATTCAAAGGCTAAGGAATAAACAGTACTTACTATTAAGCACTTTGCTGTTAAATGCAGTGTATGTTGCATTAAAGCCAATATAATCAATTTCAGCAGATTGTATAAGAAAAGTGGCAGTAACTTGATTGGAAAAAATCCTAATTGTGCCAGGATTATTTGACCAGAGAGAAGCTACAAAAGAAAATGAATGACTGTTATATGTACATATATATCTATTCACTTATCTATTGATTTGTCCATCCATCCATCTATCCATTCATCAATCAATCTATTGATCTATCAATTGATCTATCAATCTTTTTATCTGATCCTACTGTTAACTAAAAACATTAGTCCTATAATTAATTTATTTAAAATAAATATCTCTTGTCCTATAATAATAATGTTTCAAATTATTACATATATGTGGTTTGATAAATTATATTTTCATTTTTAATTGTTAGTTACATACACTGTAAACACATATAAAAAAAGATCCATTCTTTTATGGAAAAAATTCCTCTAAGAAACATACAAGTTAAACAGTTATAAAACAAAACATGAGTTTGATTCTATCAGGTATTTCCCATGCCACACTAGCAGAGGCTAAACTCGATCACAATAGTAGAAATAAGGGTATTTCTTTGGCTTTCTACCCATATAGCTGTAGGACCTCAAAATAATCCTAGACAATTTAAGGATTGTTTCTACAGATATTGATCTTATCTCTTTTCCATTTTAATTCTAGCTACAAAAGATATTATCTTTCTAGATTTTTTATTTTCAAGGGTTAATATAGTGCTTGAGAAATAAGAAGTACTCACATGATGCTTTACAAAAAAAGCATTGTTATATAAAATTTACTTTTATAGAAATTTATTATTTAGCACATACATTCTCAAAGGGGTGACATTGCCTCCTACATGGTAAAAATTTGTTTTCAGGGACAGAAAAATTCTTAGTTTTTAAATTTATAAAGCCCAAGATAGCCATACAGTACATAAACAAGTATAGAGAATATCTGAAATATTAAAATTTCATGGGGAGAAATTAGGGAAGTAAAGGCCTAAAAGTTTCTTAGTGGGAGTGATAATGAAAAAAAAGGATAAGAAGCAATGGCTTAGCATTTTAGTTCGACAGTTTGAACTGGGTATCAGATTCAAGTTTATGAAAGGTATCACACTTGCAGATTGGAGACAAAGCACCACTGTTAATTATTGAGTTCTGAAGAAAGATACTTACATAAACTATTGAAAAATTCTGTGTTTATCATGTAGAAATTAGTGAAAAAATGTGATTACACGCATGATAATTTCAGTAAAATCTAATGGAAAGAAAACCATGAATAAGCATTGATTTATATCTTACTCTTTTCCCCAATAAAGTTGTATTTCATTCTTTCAGTATTTTCTCATAAAGGACTACATTGGTTATTTAGATTCCTTCTACAAGCATATGTAACTGTGTAACCCAAATGGTTGTCATATTTAAAATCTTTGTAGTCCATAAATGTCTAGCTGCTTAAAGCATGTGAATATTCTAGAAACTTTGTTTCAAACCTATCTGCCTCTCTTTCTTTCTTTTCTATAGCAATGGAGTTTTTTTTGGGGGGGGTGCATGGCTTCTGGTAGGATCTGAATGTGGCTACTGGTTCAATGGCACCCTTCATTGTTGTGATGTGGTGGGTTCCCATGTTGTCTAATGTTATTGCACTAGTCTAGCTAGTCTGGGGTTTATGTCCTGATATTCACTAATACGCTTCAGAGTTACACATAAATTTCTAGAAATGGTGTAGAACATTTTTATCTATTGAGGCTTTGTAAATCTTTTATCAGATTCTTAAAGTTGTGACTAGAAAGAGTCCCAGAGCCACAGATGCAGCGGAGAGAATATTAGCTTATGCATCCACAAAGGTAGTAGAAGACAGTGGTTAAAAACAGAGGCTCCAGAGTCAGCATGAGATTCATTTCTGGCTCCATGTATTATGAGACTTCTCAGTGCTTCAGTTTCCTCTGGTTTGGTATAACACCTTCCATAAACGTTTGTGAGTAAATAAGTAATTTCCACATGAAAGAGTGACTGGTATATAGTAAGTGCTCAGTGAATGCTAGCTATTATTCCTTGATCTGCTCAACTGGATTGTAAGCCCTGAAAACGCAGAGACTATACTTAACGCTTTCTGAGCCTCTGCCATTGTGTCAGAGCATGGGAAACTTTTAATCAATTTTTGCATGCATGAATTAAGATGTGAGTAAATATATCAATAGAGTTTGCCTACATAAAAGAGTCAGGGCAGGAGTTGAAAGAAAAAAAAAACAATTTCCTAATAATTTCTAAAGCCTGGATTTTTCTCTACCTGACACAAGAAACTTTTAGGCAATAATTCCTTAAGAAAATCCAGTGCCTTTTACTGAAAAACAATATTGCTACGGATATTAAAGTTGCCAAGCAGCCACACTTGTGTGAATTAACTCATTTGTCTTCTAACAATAAAGGCTTTGGTGAATAAGTTTTGCAAAAGAGGAAAGCTGGGAAGCATAATTAAAATTCAGAGGAATTTGGGATGAGGGCAATGGGCAAGGATAACAGACTTTCTACAGAGTATAATTCAACAGATCTAGCTCAAAACTATTTATTTTATCCTATTCATAAGAGAAGAAATTCTACAATTAGATTAGCTTCTTTGTGTGGTATAAAGGATTTCTAATATAGACAACACATTGTATTGAGTGCTCACTATGAATTTGGTATGGTGCTAAATGCTGGAGAAGAAATAACCAAGTTCCCCTCTTAGTCTGTTAGAAAAGTTCAGGTTAATGAATTATAAAAAAATTACTTTGGAATTGATAGATATGAGAGAAATGCCATGGGAATACTGAGGAAGTAGTTCTTAATTTTTCCAGGCACTATCACTGAGGAATCTTCAAGAGCCTCTGGGAAGTCTAACACCTTAAGCCAGTGCTTGTTAAACTTTTCCATATAACATACCCCTATCAACAGAAGTGAATGAGTGGGTACTTCTAACACTACATGAAAGTGTTCTAATAAAAGCACACATTTTAATAAAAGTGCTTTACTGTGAAAAATGTTTGTATATATTATTTAATTCTGTGTCCACAATACAATTATTTTTGTTGTAGGATAAGTTGACAATTCAGGAAGATCCACTATGTTTATTACATAACTTCATCTATATCTATGCCCACTTTTGTGTGATTCAGTTTTAAAAACATGTCCTTAAACTGCTAAGCTCCAATATTGGGGATATGCTATTAACAGTTCTTTGGGAACAGAAGAACAGCTAAGCACTTCGGATATAAAGAATGGTGTTAACAACTACACACACAGAAATGAATTTTCCTGGCTTGTCAACTTGTAATTGGTTTCAGCATGCTCATACAGGCTGTTTTTGTTGTCTTTCTTTGAGGATACATAAATATATCTATGTATTTTTAGAATAAAGCATTAATGGAGCCACTTCCATACCCAGTACTGTTAATTATTACCACCAATGAATTGAATATTTTACCATCATCACTCAGTTTAAAGAAAACATTTTTGACTACTATTCTGTTAATCTATTCTGATTTACCCTGATTTCCACACTTATTTGGAAGACTCTATTGCATTCTATATCATCTATCCGTATGAAATGCTCACCTTCCTCTGAAATTTTTTACCAGTCAGAGAACTTTTACATCATGACTGTATATAAAAATGACTGAAAAATGCCTTTAAAATTTGTTCATACTAACTTACCCCTAATCAAGTATATAAGAGCTATTTTATGGTACTGGATACTTTTATTTTCTTATAATTCCTTTACATAATCTTATTTTCCTTGATTTAATTAAAATATCTATATATTTTCCACGTGATAAAGATAATTATCTTTATTCTGAAATATAATTTAATAAAAGTAATTGTGTACACATCTCTCACAATAAGAAACGATAAAATATTTAGAAAAAAGATAGGATTTTGAATCAAGAAAGTATCAACATTGTTACAAAACAAAATAACTTTAGAGTTATAAGAAATGCTATTGATCTCCATTAATTAACTACTATGATACCATGATATATAAACTTGCTGGTTTAAATTTAAATCAACAAATACTAAATTTTTATAATATATCAGGCATGGGTTAGATGCTGGAGGTAAGACATTTTTACATATCTTTAAAAAAGGTATTATTTTTAAATTTAAAATGTAATTTTAACAGCTAATGACATTTCTCATATTTTTCAAGTTAAATTAAAATATTTAATTTAAAAAACTTTGAAATACATTTATATTTCAAAAAGACCTTAAAAATTAAACAACTACCTATTTGTTATAATTTAAATTCATTTTCTTAGATGCTTTTCTATTTGTATATTTCGTTTATTGCATTTTTATGATAATTATGTATGCATTATTGACATCACTATATATAATGATTCTAAGATTTAGTGATGTATTTCTGATGATCTAAGCATGTGAAAATAAGTAAAAATGGCATTCACGCAAATGGTATCTGAAGAGAAGGGAACATGAGGGTAATTTACACCTATCATTTTTGGGCAGTTAACCTCTATGAATTTAGTTTTTATCTGTAAAATAAAGATTGTAATAGCACCTGTGTAATATGGTTTAGGGGAGAATTTTTTTTTTTTGAGTTAAAGTGCTGAGAACACTACTTTGCATATTGCAAGTGATCAAAGTATGCTAAAATTTATTATTAATATCACATTAGCCCTTGGAGAAATTTATATGAACTGGCTTATTTGTCCACCTTTGTAAATATTTATGTTGACATAATTTTAAGGAACTAGATTTATCAACTACAGAAATAAGTAGATTATGAAATGGCTGGTCCATTTATTTAAGCCAAATGTGACTTACCATGAGTTCATCTGTTTTATGTATACTCGTGATTATACTTGTACTTGGGGCTTTTAAAGCACAATGAATAAATGCATTGTGTTTGAAGTCGGAGGGTCTGGGTCTGGTTTCTATCTCCAACACTAACTAGCTTTGTGGACTTGTGGTCATTTAACTTCTTAGATCTCATTTTCTTCTCCTGTAATGCATACTTTGTAGATTTGTTGAAAATATTAAATAAGGATATCCACATAGAGCACTCAGGATGATGTGTGTCATATTAAAAGCACCCAATAAAAAGGACTTATTATTATCATATGCTTAAATATTTCTCAAATTAATGAGTCAATCAAAACATTTATTCTATAGGATCTATTTTTCATTATTCACAAGTGCAATTTAAAATCCAAAATTATTAAAATAAATGCAGCTTTATATACATGTTAATAAGAGATGTCACTTGTAACCTTATCTTAACTCTGCTAAGATGACTATTGACTATTCCTCAAAAGTGTGAGGAAAACTAGTTATTCCCTGGACTCCGCTGCCACATTCTTTTCTTCATCCTTATTTTATTTCCTCCTGGAATTTCACTCCTACTTTTGTTGGCTACCATGAATGGGTCTATTCATTTGGGGACCAGATGGAATAAAGTGGGGTGGTCACACACGTATTATTAGAGTATTCCCTGCCCTTTCTCAGCTCCCATCGGTGTCTATGTCCATAACGACAAACGGCTACAAAATAACAATACCATCCACACTTTTCATTTAGTGAGACTACATCCTGATCTACTCATTGTTTTACCAACTTTATTAGTAATAGTCCTTCAAGAGACTGAGAAGCAGAGTGCATAATAAAAGTAGAAAAAAAAAAGAGATTCATTGTTGAAGAAAAAATAGCTGTTTTTAGGGTTTGTTTGAATTTTGCTGAATGGGGAGCAACACTTACAGTACAGTAGAATTCCACATGATTTTTAAAACAGCAATTAGAAGAGAATCATGTGAAATAGTACATCCTTTATTACTAAGAAGTTTGATTACACAGAGCACTAAATTATTAATTTTTATAATCAGGACCAGTTTTTCTTTTTTCTTTCAGTAACTTAAAGTACAAGCTCATATTCAGTTCAAAACCAAAAAATGGGTGTAAGACCTAAATAGACATTTCTCCAAAGAAGACATACAGATTGTCAAGAGGCACATGAAAAGATGCTCAACATCACTAAATATTAGAGAAACGCAAATCAAAACTACAATGAAGTATCAACTCCCAGTGGTCAGAATGGCCATCATCAAAAAATCTACAAAAAATAAATGCTGGAGAGGGTGTGGAGAAAAGGGAACCCTATTACACTGTTTGTGGGAATGTAAATTGATACAGCCACTGTGGAGAATAGTATGGAGGTTCCTTACAAAACTAAAATTAGAGCTACCATATGACACAGCAATCCCACTACTGGGCATATACTCTGAGAAATACATAATTCAAAATGACACATGGACCCCAGTGTTCCTTGCAGCACTATTTGCAATAGCCAGGTCATGGAAACAACCTAGATGTGTCCATCGACAGATGAATGGATAAAGAAGATGTGGTACATATATACAGTGGAATATTACTCAGCTGTATAAAGGAACAAAATTAGGTCATTTGCAGAGATGTGGATGGACTTACAGTCTGTCATACAGAGTGAAGTAAGTCAGAAAGAGAAAAACAAATATCATATATTAATACATATATGTGGAATCTAAAAAAATAGTACAGATGAACTTACTTCCAGGACAGGAATAGAGACACAGATGTACAGAATAGATGTGTGGACATGGAGGGGAAGGAGAGGGCAGGATGAATTGGGAGATTAGGTTTGACATAAATACACTACCATGTGTAAAATAGATAGCTAGTGGGAACCTTCAGTATAGCACAGGGAGCTCAGCTCAGTTCTCTGTGATCACCTAGATGGGTGGGATGGTGGTGGATGGGAGGGAGGTCCAAGAAGGAGGGGATATATGCATACATATAGCTGATTCACTTTGTTGTACAGCAGAAACTAACACAACATTGTAAAGCCATTACACTCCAATAAAAAAAATCCTCTTGCATCGATAAGAGAATGGGTTATTTCACAAATCATATTGCTACATATCTGGAAGAAAATAAAGCCAGATATACAACCTCAAAAAAAAAAAAAATCAAAGGGAAAGTGCATCACTCCAAAAAGTTTTCCACATATTTTCATTTTGATAATGGACTGTATATTTGTTTTAACTTACCTCTTAAAATCTTGCTTGAACCCACACCTTCATAAATATTTAATACATCTGTATAATATGTATTAAAATAATCAAAGTTCAGTTGAATGGAAAGTCCTTGGTTTACACTAAATTAAAAGCAAAAAATAGACTGTTACCCTCTTAACAGTTGGCACAACTCAATGTATTCTAGAATTTGAATGTACTCTTCTAATTGTGATAAAGAATATGTAACATGGGATAGACTCTCTTAACAATTTTTTAAATATATGGAACAGTATTTTTAACTATAAGCACAGTATTGTACTGAAGCTCTCTTGAACTCTTTCAAGTTGCATGACTGAAACTCTATACCCACTGAACAGTAACTCCCCATTTTTTCTCTCCCAGCCTCTGACAACCATTGTACTTTTTGACTCCGAGTTTGAATATTTTAGATGCTTCATATAAGTGAAATCCTGCAGGAGTTGTCCCCCTATGACTGGCTTATTTCATTTAGCATAATGTCCTCAAGGTGCAACCATGTTGTTGCCTATGATAGGATTTCCTTCTTTTAATGACTGAATAATATTCCACTGTATATATACACCACATTTTCTTTATCTATTCATCTGTCAATGAACATTTAGTTTGTTTCCACCTCTTAGCTATTGTGAATAATGCTGCAATGAACATAGGAGTGTGTATCTTTTAGAGATCTTGACTTCAATTCTTTGGGATAAATACCAAGAAATTGGATTGCTAGATCATATGGTAGTTCTATTTCTTATGCCTTTAGGGAGGCTTCATACTGTTTTCCGTACCGACTACACCATTTTGCATTCCAAACAACAGCACACAAGGGTTCCAATTTCCCCACATCCTCACCAACATTTATAATGTTCTGTTTTTTTGGTAATGGCAATTATGATTTTGATTTGCATTTCCCTGATGATTACTGTGTTGAACGATGCCCTTTAGCCATTTGTATGCCTTTTTTTTTTTTGAGCAATATCTATTTGAGTATTTTGCCCACTCTTTATTCGGTTTATTTTGCTATTGAGTTTTGTAGGAGCTCCTTATATATTTTGGATATTAACCCCTTATTAGATATATGGTTTGCAAATATTTGCTTCCATTCTTTAGGTTGCCTTTTCATTCTGTTGTTTTCTGTTGTTTCCTTTGCTGTATAGAAAGTTTTCAATGAGATATACTGCCACTTGTTGATTTTTGCTTCTGTTGCCTGTGCTTTTGTTTTCAAATCCAGGAAATCATTGTGAAGACCAATGTTATGAAGCTTTCCTTTTATGTTTTCTTCTAGGGGTTTTATGATTTCAGGTCTTATGTTTAAGTCTTTAATTCATTTTGAGTTTATTTCTTGTGTATGGTGTAACGTAAAGGCCCAATTTTGTTCTGCATCTGAATATCTAGTTTTACCAACACCATTTGTTGAAGAGACTATATTGTTTCCCCGTTGTGTAGTTTTGACATCCTTGTCAAAGATAATTTGACCATATATGTGTGGGCTTATTTGTGACCTTTCTATTCTGTTTCATTGGTCTGTATGTCTATTTTTATGCTGGTACTATACTGGTACTGATTGCTGTAGCTTTGTAATATATTTTGAAATCAGGAAGCATGAGGCTTTGTTCTCTTTCTCAAGATTGTTTTGGCTATTTGGGGTCCTTTGTTGTTCCATATGAATTTTAGGATTGTTTTTTCTTTTAAAATCATTGGGATTTTGATAGATTGTGATGAATCTATAGATCATTTTCAGTAGTATGGACATTATTATATTACATTATTATATTTTAACAATATTAAGTCTTCAAATCCATGAACATGAGATGTCTTTCCATTTATTTGTCTTTAAATTCAGTCAGTAATGTTTTATTATTTTCACTGTGTCTTTTACCTCCTTGATTAAGTTTATTCCTAAGTACTTTATTCTTTTTACTGCTGTTGTAAATGGGACTGTTTTCTTAATTTCCTTTCTGGATGATTAGTGTATAGAAACACAAGTGATCTTTCTATGTGGATTTTGTATCCTGTAACTTTGTTGAATTATTTTATTATTTCCAACAGGTTTTTTTGTGGAATTTATGGTTTTCTATATATAAGATATTGCCACCTGTGAACAGATAATTTTACTTCTTCCTTTCTTGTTTGGATACATTGTATTTTTTTTTCTTGCTTAATTGCTCTGGCTAGGACTTCCAGTACTAAGTTGAATAAGAGTGGTGAGAGGGGGCATCCTTGTTTTGTTCCTGATCTTAGAGGAAAAGCGTTTACTTTTTCATCATTGAGTATGATATTTACTCTGGACTTTTCTTGTATGACCTTTATTAGATTTAGGTAATTTCCTTCTATCCCTATTTTGATGAGTGTCTTTTATGATGAAAGAGTGTTGAATTTTGTCAAAAACTTTTTATGAATCTGTTGAGAAGATTCTGTTGTTTTTAGCCTTCATTCCGTTAATGTGGTGTATCAAATTGATTGATTTTTATATATTGAAACATCCTTGCATCCCAGAGATGAATCTCACTTGGTGATGGTGTATAATCCTTTTAATTTTCCATCGAATTTGGTTTGCTAGTATTTTGCTTAAGGATTTGGGCATTTATATTATCAGGGGTATATTATCAGGACTGTAGTTTTCTTTTCTTGTGGTGACTTTGTCTGGCTTTGGTATCAAAGTGAGTGTTCCTTCTTTTCCAATTTTTGGAAGAGTCTGAAAAAGATTAGTATTAACTCATCTTTAAATATTTGGTAGAATTCACCAGTAAAACCAGTGAGTCATGGTTTTTTTGTTGGGAGGTCTTTGGTTACTGATTCAATCTTCTTACTAGTAAATGATCTGTTCAGATTTTGTATTTCTTTATGATTCAGTCTTAGTAGATTGTAAGTTTCTAGGGATTTATCCTTTTCTTCTAGGTTATTCCACTTAGCACTTCTTTTTCTCTATCCCATAAGATTTGGTATGTTGCTGTCGTGTTTTTTTTTTTTTTCATTTGTTTCAAGATATTTTTTAATTTCCTTTTTGATTTAGTATGAGATTCATTGACTGTTCAAGAGCAATTAGAACCTTGCAAGTTTCTTTTTCAGTGGTGTCTAATTTTTTGCTCTCTCTGGTGTCTGTATGTGGCGCTGCACATTCTCTGATCCTACCACAGCAAGTCACCCAACTATACCTTGTTCTCTGCAGCCACAGACCATGCAAATTGTGCTGGCTCACCAGCTCCTCATTCATGCAAGACATATACCCGTTGCTGGGGAAGCTCTTGAAACAGAATGTTGGAAGCATGCTGCACTTCTTTCTTTCCATCCTTAGGGAGAAGCCTTGAATTGTGCACTTTCTCCCAATTGTATCAAGCCCTGCTGGCCATAGCAAGCTGTATCCAATTCTCTTTGACCTCAGTATCTCTCAGGCATCCAAACAATACCAGTTCCATCACTTATCCACATGAGGTGAGACAGAAACTAGTCCCTTAAGCAGCTCTTGGAAAAGCTGGGACACTGGATGCATGTTTCATCCTTCTTTTTCCTTCCAAGGAAGAAGTAGTGAGTCAAGATTTGTGCTGAGCTGTGCTGTGTTGGGGAAGGAGTTGATGGAGGATAAAATGAACTTGACCTTCATGTCCATTTCAGTGCAGCTGTCCTTGGCTTTGTGCTCACCTGAGGTATGAAACTTCTTAACTGAATTCTGGAATTCTCATAAACGACTTTTGGTTCACATTTCACTGTTAAATCGACATATCTGTGGGGGAACAAAAACTGAGGCTTCTTGGCTACAGAATAATTCCCATCTCATTATGCCAGCATCTGTATGAAAATCTCCTATGGTGTGATTTAGTCACGGCAGATTAAAAGCTGAGAATACCTTCTATATACATCCTTTGTGCTAAATCTTGAATAAAATTTGGATCAGTTGCTATATATTTGATCTCCAGGCTCTCAATTTGGTTGACTAATCCAATCATTATGATGATGAAAATAATCAAATTGCCAATGGCCAATCTACCTTATGCTGAATGCTCTGTGGGGAAAAATGTTCAAATTTTAATTTTCAGTTTGGGGAAAAGGTGTCTAGGGCAATGCCTATTTATATCTCTACTGTCTCCCTGAAGTGTAGGATCAGAAATGGGAATAATTCTTTAGTGTTTTGGAGGTACAAGGTTCCCCCGAACTCTGCAAAAAGGAGGAAGATCAAACAATTAAAGCAGAGCATGGATAATGTTGAAGCTGGCTGAATATTGAAAGGGTGGATAATAGGGAGAAATCTAGTCTCCAAAGCCAAGAAGGAGACTGAGAAGATACTTGGCTTCAGAGGCTGACTGTAGAGGCTGCTGATTGAATCATGGCTCCTGCCCAGGGGCATGGCAAGTTTGGATTTTTGGTAAGTTATCAGTAGTACCTTGATCAGTTGGTAAACTGGGGACATTGATCACAAATGTAGTTAATTTTGAAAATCTAAGTTTCATGGCTGGGAAATGTCCATTTGGGGCAAGACCTGAGGTTTGGCAAACGTATTAGATTCCTGATGAGGGGCTGGAGGCAGGGCTAAGGTTTAGTCTTCAAGGAGTGAGGTTGACAACACTGCAATGGCAGCGACTAGCAGGGGAGGATTAAAAGACATGTAAGCAGTAACCCAGGTTTTTGGATCTGACCAGTGTTTGCTGCCAGGAAGGTGAGGTTAGAACAATGGTGGGTTGTTTTTAAAAAATATTGACACAGGGACCTCAACCCTGGATATCAGATTCCATGGTTCTGGAATGGATTTGGGGATGTACAGTTTTAAATACTCCAGGAACAATTGTGATGTGCTCTCAGGTTTGAGGGTCACTTGAGGAAGATAGGCAGATGCAGAAGATGCCACACTCATGGGCTACTCTCAGATGTATTTAGTAACCACAGGAGGTTGACAGGGGTGGAAGGAGATCAATGTAAGGGAGCAGGAGATACTCCCAGCCCAGACTGAGAGAAGGAGAGAAAAGCAGATGATGGCAGCTGTTTAAAAAAATTCTACCTCTGTTAATTCTCTTCAGCCATGCAGAAAGTGAGCCTGCTAGTGAGAACTTTAGGAAATCCAGCATCAAAACTGAAGAAGACAGAGGAAGAAGAAATAAGCTGCCTTCAGTGATGATTTATCTTATTTTAATGAAAGTTTTAGTGTCTCCAGGCAAGAAAACAGTGAGGTTTTTCTGGTTGTTGTTGTTTCCTTGTTTGTTTTGTTTGTTAATTTTTTAAACAAGTGATGTTGTTTTCAAGAAATTAAGGATTCAAGAGGAGCTTCCTAGGAAACTTTGTGTTCAGAAGCTGTTTACTTTTTCAAAGTAGATAACTGAAGGTAGAGGAGAGAAATGAGTGCATACTGTTTTCTACTTTCTTCTGTTTCAGAAAAGCCAACTTATTTGCAATAAAACAAAGGCATTTATAAAGGTGAGATTAATTGGAGAATATAATATCTGATGTTTTTATAATATTAACCACAGTTACCTTCTGAATTTTTGAAGGAAGGGATAATTTCCTAAACTTAATTTTTATATTTTACATTTTTGTATCAATAGCTAATCTTTTTAGAGCCCATTTTTACTGAGCATATAATAGAGTGCTAAGTGTTTTACATTCAATATTGCTTTTCATAATGACTTTGACCCCTGTAGTTAGAGATATTGAACTCTATAGATGTAGAGATTTTGAGTCTAAGAAATTTAGTTATTTGTCTGAGATCACATATCTTGAATCTGAAGAAGCCAGGTTTGAAACCCATGCAGACAGTCTCCAGTGCTCACATTCTCCATCACTGACACTCTGCTACATGTGGTCCCAAAATATAGCTTAATTGCATCTTAACCATTTCTCCACTAGTTATTTGGTCTTCCAAGCTTGTAAGAAACATTATTGCCTTTACCCCATTTTGATCACCATTAGGAAAAAGAAACCATCAGGTCTAATGCACCTCTAATGTAGTAATCAGTTTTGAGAAGAAAATACACTTACATTATTTATATAATTTTAAATCATAATTTTGTCATGAAGTACAGTATTTACTTATTTTAGACTCTATAGGTTTTAAAAATCATGCCTAGATTAATGGTGGATTTCTTAAAATAGTTTTAAAAATTAAGTGATGGAAAAGGAAGTAAAAAGAATAGAACCATACAAATCTTTAATTAACATAGTATATTATTACATAAATGATATTATGTACTATTATAGCAAAAGTTTATTGTGATCTGCTTATAAGACCTCCCTGTAGTTTTGACCTAGCTCTACTAAGAAGTGGATTGAACAATTAAATTATCATTATTTAGTATTAATAAAATTCCAAAGATCACATGAAGAAATCACTGTGTAGTTAGGAATGTAGATCAGTTAGAATTCATTTTCTTTCCATTTTCAAAGGAAGTAATTTAAGAGTTTTCTAAGCTTTTCTGCTGACATTTTAGGTAAAGAATTGAATATTTTTCATTTTTTTATGAACAATGTTAATAGCCATTTATAAATGCTTCTCTTTAAATATGATGTGATTATATTAGAAACGATGTCCTCTAAATTTTTAAGTTTTCACTTGACAAGAATTACCTAGAACTGCCATTTTAAATACAAAATCTTATCTTTGGCACACAAGCAACATATTGTTTAGAGCATGAAAAAAAGGAAATTGTGTTCTTAGTTATATCACATGACTTACGTGAGGCTGAGCTCCAAAATAGAAATTATTTAAGCAGAACAAGATGTTATTGGTTTCCTGAATAATGC
Organism: Mesoplodon mirus; assembly: GCF_964341445.2. Lineage (NCBI taxonomy): Eukaryota > Metazoa > Chordata > Mammalia > Artiodactyla > Ziphiidae > Mesoplodon > Mesoplodon mirus. Next base: position 122,014,069 of record NC_138982.1, read on the forward strand.
CAAGTAAATGTGTTTAGACCAATCTTGCCTTCATACCTCATCTCATCTCTGGAATACGTCTACTCAGGAAAACAACTCTTGTGAGTCTTTATAGGGTCATTTCCTATCATTTATTTGGCAAGAACCCAAAGCTCTGTCTTTTAGCCTTCTTTAACCAGCTGTTATATTGATTCCCCATTTTCTAGTGAGTTATCACAATGATTAAAATAAATATATAGTAGGTCGGATTGGGAAACCATAATCCCATCCAGCTGTTAAGAGAAATGAACGAACTAGAATGCATTTCTCAAAGTGAATTCCACAGAGTACTTGTGCTGAATGCTCTGTGGGGAAAAATGTTCAGTGGCTTAATAGAAAATATATATACAGTTGACTTGAACAATACTGGCTTGAAGTGTGTGGGTCCACTTATATGTGGATTTTTTCAATAAATGCATACTACAACACTACACAAAACATGGGGAACCATAGAACAGAGGGTCAACTGTAATGTTATATGGAGATTTTGACTGCATGGGCTGTTGGCGCCCCTAAGCCTTCTGTTGTCAAGGGTCAACTGTATATTTTGGGGGAAATTTACTTGCATCTTAACTTATTTAAGACTATGAGAAGTCTTGTACTTAAAAAAAATGTAATGAGTTTATTTCAGAGCTCCTTATATTTATTCTAGTAAAAATGATTTTACCTTGAAATATCTGAGAGAAACATTAGGTACTACTCCTCTGTGAAAAATGTTTAGGCAAATATTAAAGTAGACCAGCTATCAGCAGTTTGATTATTTTGATCTTCATAATGATTGGATTCGTCAATTGAATTAAGACTTGGAGGTCAAATATATAGTAAATGAACTAAGTGTTATTCAAGATACAACAAAAAGGATGAGTATAATGGGTTTCCCAGCTCTTGATCTGCCATGACCAAATCACACTATCGGAGATTTCACATGGATGCAAGCCTAATAGCAAAGGAACTACTCTGTGGCTAAGATGCAGCTAAGTGAAATACATTTTCTTGCAATACACAGACATACAGGCATGCTGTTAATTTTGGCAGCCTTTGATTTGTGCCAACTGTATGGAATAAAACTTTCTACAAAGCCCAATGAGATGGCCCCATTTATTGTTCATAGGGCAAAAATCCTTTTTAAAAGTTTAAGAATGAGAGAGAAATTTCTTGGACAGGGTATCAGTTGGGAAGGTTTTGCTTCGTAGTTAATGAAAAAAATTGTCCAAAAAATAAATGCATTACTAAAGATGGTAAGACTAACTGCATCAGAGAGAGACTTTATGACTTAAGAACAGGGAATAGAAGATGGTATATTACCGTATAATCCACTGACAAACAACACTTGGATTAGAAGGCTTTGGATAATGGGCAGCTTCAAAGGACCCAGAAGATCCAGTCAACAAAAATCTTCCATCACAAGCTGTGGCTGTGAAAAAATGGCAATTAATGTTAGACAAAACAATCTTGGAAGGGTTTCTCAAACGAAATGGGATTCAAATTGCCTAACGAACTTTCATAGAATATTCATGACTAAATCTATACGAGGCCATTTCACAAAACTAAAATGATCGAATGGTAATAGATCAGATTTTGTGTTTTAAATCTATTAGCTATTTTCAAATACTTTTACACACCCCATTATAGATCCTTTAGAAAACCATTCTATTTCTAAATACCCAGAGTTAAGTTGCATTTTTAGTATATTCTTTTATATTTGTAAGAAAACAAATATATCTGAATTGTAAACTTCCATTTTAAAGAAGCAAATAATATTTTTTATTTTCCCCATTAAATTGGAGCTAGGGTGAACTTCATCTATGCTCACTAAGTGATACCTCTTCCTGAAAATGATCAGAAAATGGTCAGGCAAATGATACATATTGTGCAAGGGGCCTGAAGAGATTCTTCCATTCAATCTACTGCACACAACTTTTAACCTTCATCACTTTTGCTCCTTTTGTATGGACTCACAATCTAGCTCAGTATTTTCATTCAATATTCCTGAGTGTGTTTTTCTTTCCCATGACAACTCATTTTCCTCTTTCAATTCTTGTAGCACATTTACTTCACGTACTTCTCTTACATCTTACATCTTAATGTCATGAATTACTAGTTGTCTTAATTTATATCTGAGTCATTTCCTACTAGATTAAAATCTTGAAAGCATGAACCAGGAGTCATAATTTGTAGCTTTTTATTTTATACGTGCTATGTATAGTATGAATTAAAAATAAAACTGATTTGATTTTCACAATCTTTAGTTTTTCTTAGGTTATTTTCTATATTCTTACTACTGTTGACACCATAATTCTAAAATAATGACTCCTGGAATGTGTCCTTTTTCTTTTGGTATTTTGTTTATTCCTCGTATGTCAGAAGTGTTGATAGAGGGAAGGGAAATCAAGGAAATTTATCAAAATTAAATTGCTGCCCTTGGAATCTGAGTGCAGAATAAACTAATCCTAAATTGATAAATGGAAAAACCCACTGTAACATTACACAGTAATTCTGCCAAGTTATAAAACACAAGCTATTATATGACATCAAATATTTTATATGAACAGAAGAAAGAAATTGAAAAGCATATAGAAATCTTGGTAAAAATCCCACGTTTTGGTTGGCTTTTTACTACTTTTGGTGTATATTTTAAAAAGGCATATAAGGTAGAGGCATAAGAAAAAGTTAATAAATTTTAAGATTCAAAATCTGTTTAAGAATAATGTCCTAGGAATTAATTGCATTGGATTATGCATTGAATTATTATAGCCCAATTCCCAAGAAAAAAAAAGAACAAATTAAGAACAGAAAAGATAATAACCCAATCTCATAGACTTCAAGAAATTAAAGAGAAAAAATTGTGACTTGTTGAGAGAACTGAATCACTTTATGTGTAATACTTGCTGGAGCAAAAAGGACAATTAAGGCTAATTTGTATGATTTGAAGATAAACAGTAAAATATATGTCTGTTTAATGCAGAGCTAAATCATTTTCTAGTTGTAAAAAAAAGTCTCCTTCTTAACTCTTAACTCTCTGCTCATCACAAACCATGCCAAATAAATGAGACAATTAATCCCTTAGCTTCAATGACCATAAAAGTAAGAATAGTGTCTGCTTGTATTTTTAGTGATATATGGAGCTTTTTAGTCACAGTTTGTCAAGAAACGTGGGCTCCAAGAGTATAGGCAGTGCAAGAAAATCCACTACTATTATAAATAGTTTATATTTAAACTATGACACTTAGGAACACAGTAAGGAAGAGCAATCAATCCTACCAACCCTAAAATACAACTGTTAACATTGGTGGAATGTTTATTATGTGCCAGCATTGCTCTAAGGTCATTATATAAGTATTAATGTCCCCTTCATCACAAATTTATGAAGTTTTAGGTGGGGAAGCTGAGGTACAGAGCGGCTAAGTTAACTAACATAAGTTCTTCCAGCTTACAAGGGTTGATTCAAAACCAGGCAATATCTGATATTAGCCTAATACCGCAATATATAGAGCTATCAGGGTGACATAACTCAGTCGTTGAAAAGCAGGATGTGTGTGTGTGTGTGTGTGTGTGTGTGTGTGTGTGTGTGTGTGAGAGAGAGAGAGAGAGAGAGAGAGAGCGAGAGAGAAATTTTAACTGAAAGAAAAAACAGAAAATTAAAAGAATTTCGTCATGTCCAGTGCTTTTAAAATTAGAATATAGATCACGTTTGCAACAGCACTTCACAACAAACAGGAGGGAGCAAAATAAGATAGAGTGAAAAAGGGAACAAAACAAGACGGGTTTTAGAATTTGTAAAATCTATTTGCAAAGCTGGTAACACTTTAGTAATTCTTCACGTCCACTCACTATATATTCGGGAGGAAGATATCCACAGCTTTGGGCTGTACAATGGGGGCCATAAATTTCCAAAAAGCTGAGTGATGACCCTGGTGGCAGAGATTGTTGTATGTTTGCCATACCCTTATTCAATCCCTTTCTAGGTACGTGACTAGACTGCATATCCTAAAATGGGTCACGTGACAGAGTCCGGTTAATAAACTATAGTGAAAGTAATTGTGTTTATCTCCAGATATGATTTCTAAAAAGATCTTCTATAACATTTTTCCATTTTCTCTCAGCAGGTTGCAAAGGATCCAGGGGAGAACTTGGCACAGAAGGGATGGTGGAGGAACCGGCATCCTGAATGCCTGCAGAGCACAGCCTCTTGCCGTCTTTCTTGGAATATAACGTAAGTGATAAATAAACTGTAATTGTCTTACATTGCTAAGGTTGTTTATCATAATATTTAGCTTGCCCTTAAGAATATGATCAGTTTGCCTGTTCAGTTTTTTATGAAGTTGCTGAGTTTTAGTGGAAATGGATAATCTACAGGTCTAGTTCTGCTCTAAAGGTTCTCTGAGAATTCCTGCACTTAAGTAAAGATTAAGAATATTCCTGAACACATTTAAAATAAAATTACAATAATATTGAACTACTTATCATAGCAAAATTCAGAATGCCAAAATATGATCATTTCAAGATATGGGCTTGTGCTAAGGACTTTCTCGTACATTCTTTCATTTAATTTCAGGATATTTCTGGAGAACCTAATGTTACATGTCATGAAGCAGGACGGACTTTTGGCAAAACAGATATAACCCAGCCATGGCTGAGTAGGACTACTGGGTATTCAGGATTATAATTTTTGACTACGAAGTGCTTTTAAGTGTAGCATCAGAAAAAATTCTCAGTGAGAGATCAAAGAGCCTGTCAAATAATATCAGCTATTCTATTGCACTATCTGAAATTGCCTGTAATGGAATGGGCTTCCTATGGGTGTGTTCTTAGGACCCACGGAGAGAGCCCTCTGCTGGCTCAATGTTTATTAGTTGTGTGTTTTCTCAGGGCTTTGAATTCTCCAGGAACATAAATCAAACATGATCTCTGCCCATCTATTGCGCACATAACTATAAGGCATGCACGTACACCGTGCATGCAAACAATCTATGGAGACACTTGCCAACTTCCAAACAGGCCTGAACATTAGCCTAAACGCTGTGAGTCAGCACCTCTTCTTCTCATAGGTCAGCTAAAAGTGAACTTCCCTGCTGATGCAATTTTCATCAGAAGAAAAAACAATTTAAAGAAATCTTGGTTCTGCTATAGTCAGCTATAAGTTGTGAAAACCTAAACAACTAAAGACTAAAAAAAAAGCTGTTTAGCAAGTCAACATTATTATGACTCTATTAATAGCACAAACTAGAATTAGAGCTCACAGCTGGAGGAGAAAAAAGAGATAGAGCAAAGGTCAGTTTCACATAGAGAATTCTCTTAAAAATCTTTCAGTGAACGTAGATTGATGGACGGGGCTTTCATGTAGAAATTATGCTATAGAAGTTCGAGGTGGTGCTGAGGTGAAGAACTCACAATCATTCATGATTAAATAATAAATAAAACAACTTATATATGCTTGAAAATCCTAGATGGATAGAGTAATTGATCTGTCCACTTTTTCCATAACAACTTTAAATTGTTTTTCAAAAATAGATATAATGCTAACTTTAAAACACAAATAAATAAGAGAATCGAGAAAAAATGGCAAACGAGGATTCAGAGGTTTAAGAAAGTTATGACATCGAAGGTGAATTGATACTGTTTAAATTAACATAAAACCTCCATGATATTGAAAAATAATAATGCAGTTTGATTATGTCTTTCAGGCAAATTTAGAGAATTCAGTTCTAATAGTGAGGTTCATGTCATGAGTTTAGAATGACTAAGAAAAATAATTCATGGCCTTATAACTTGTTTTAGGACAAGTTGCCACACATCGGATATTTCTATGGTTATTTTTTGATAAGCATGGATACTAATTTATTATGAAAATTATAACCTCCATGACAGTAAAGAGCACATAATAGGTGTGGTTCATTTTCTGCTTATTCATCTTATATATTTTTCCCCATTTAAAGTTATCGATCATCATTATACAGGCTTAAAGGTATGTGTCTCACTTTGATACACATTATTTTTGAAATATAAATCAGCATCACTTTTATTACCTTATGATGGCACACTTGTATCACATTCTCTGTGGAAAGGTTTTGAAAACTGCCTGAAAACCATAGCAAAATAGGATGTTGCTTTCTTTTTCTTTGAGTAACTTAGTTATATAAAATAGATTAAAAAATATTTTGTAGCCTACACTTTCTTCCAATATGCTCTGAGTGCACTTCAAAGTATGTAGCTAAACTCTGAAGTTTGAATTTTATCCAAGAACATTTGAATTAGGATTGCTCAGTAGAAGACTCTTCAGTTACCAGTTTTTGAGTTGGTTCTGGGAAACAGAACAACTGCCTGTCTTTTCAAGTATATATTGAGGGTCTAGGTAATTTTTAAAACTTCAGTTTGTAATGGAGCATTCATCTTCAATTAACATCAAGCAAGAAGAGCAAAGTGTAACAAATAATAGAAGAACACAGGGTAGCAAATTGTAACTAAAGCCTCTTCACATTTCGGGAACTAATGGTGCTCATGGTCAATTTTTAAACTGATTGTAAACCACACCAAAAAATTGTCCAATTCCTGACGTTTAATTTTTCAAGAACAAATTATAGGTTAGAATCGTTCAGATAGTTCCTCACATTCTTTACCAATCTGTATGTACATTTATGTGCTAATCTTTCATGTGTATATTACCCAGTGATAAAATGAAGAAATAAGCCAAAGAAGAAATATGTTTATATCACTTAGAGCCATGTTTGGCATTTAGTAAGTACTACTTACATGTTAAATAATAATAATAATAATAATAGTGATTTAAAAAATTATTAGCACTCAAAACAAATGCCAAAATTTACCAAAAGAAACACAGATATTTTATTGATCAAACATGAAGATCTTATTTGTAGCTGATTTCCCTTATTCACAGAACTACAACTCAAGTACAGTTTTTAATATATCTTTTGTTTCTTTACCAAAAGGTAAATAAAGGCAACAATCAAAATTAAGGGGTGGTGATTACAGAGTTAGAAACTGTTAAAATGGCAAAAATAAAATGACCAATATTATGATAAGACGGTGAAAAAGTGTTCAAATTCATAATAGTTTGTAGTAGCTTAATATGGGATGAAAAATAATGCCAATCTCCTCCCCCAGACATTAACCACAGCATTCTTTCTACACTTGTCAAATGGAATTCTGTTTAATTAATATGCTTAACGTCATAAAGTTGAAATAAAGTTTAGGAAATATTAATATAATTATTTTTTAAGATTTTTGTAGTAAATTATATACATGGCTATTGGGATACCTCATTCTCCAGTAGTTTTTGGTACTTGAGGGGTGTGTGTGTATGTGTGTGAGTACATAGTGAGGGAGGATGGAAAAGAAGGGGGAAGAGGGAGGGAAGGTCATCACTTACCACAAATTTTATTGTCTTCATCAGAGCCATCTGGACAGTTCAATTCTCCATCACAAAATAAATCAATTGCTATACACTTTAGAGCATCAGCACACAGCCTTGAATCAGGTGGGCACTCTACTGAGACATTTCCTTTTAAAAAAAGATTGGATTTATAAGTCTCCCACATAGTAGATTTAATTTCCAACTAATGAGATATGTACAATGTCTGGACGGTTATTATGTATTTTTTGTCATTTGGGTAAGTATATGCTTATTTATAAGCATGTATTTCAATTTCCAAAAGAAATATTTATTTCATTTAATGAATTGATCATTTGTAAAAACTTAGAGTTTTAAATTTTGAAGAAATGATACATATTTCTTCATAGATGTCAAATATGATGTTTATTTTGTTGGTTTTTAACCTCGACAAATCAGTACTACAGTTTGGACATTTAGTCACCAATATTTACACCTCCTAGGATTGTAATGTGTAATGTGGGGCAATTTATTGGAATATGTATCACATCATCTGCAGTATCTAGTAGCCACTTCGTTTACTTATAAACTTATCATTTGAAAATATAGTGGCTGAAGTCAAGGTTTGCATGCTGCAGAGCAAAATTTGTCAAAGAATGCTATTTTATAGTAAAATAAAACGCTTAAAGTTCCCAGTGCATTGAGCATGAGAAACCCAAAGGTTATTTCTTTTCAATATCTCCTTGCTTCTTGGATCAGAGGTTCTTAGGGGGAAAGGTGCAATTATGGCCCTGAAGGGCTCCATGCCATACTCTGGCCATGATCTGATCAATTTGCACCTCTCAACCTGTCCTTTCCTTCCCCTTCTCCTCTTCCACATTTCTAGATATAGAGGTGGACTGAGAAACACATTTTACTTCTAGAAATTGACTTGGAAATTTTAGGTGTAATTCTAAAAATATATTTGTATGCCTACTAGATAAATACATATGTTTTTATTTTTCTAAGCAATGTGAGAATTTGAATATTTTTTGTCTATGATTAGAATAACAATGACAGTTTAAAGTTTTTGGAAAATCTTTAAGCTCAATAACATTTTTTGTTATTGTTCTTAATCTTAAAACCAGCATTGCACTGCCATCTGCTGGGCTTTAAACATATATTTGATTCTGAAATTTCTCCTTATACTCCAAGGAATTAATTGGAGAAAGAAAAATGTTTCTGTCAATAAATCTGCTAAGGTAATACTTAATTAGGAACATTATGGACAGCATTGCTGAGTATATATACAACTAAATTGAACTTTTGTAATTGTCTGTAATTAACGTGGATATAAACTATTGGGAAATTCAAGGATCACCTAACATCTAAAATAGGAAAGGATAAAAACCACAGCCAGGTCCCGGAGGAAGATGGCGGAAGAGTAAGACGCGGAGATCACCTTCCTCCCCACAGATACACCAGAAATTCATCCACACGTGGAACAACTCCTACAGAACACCTACTGGACGCTGACAGAAGACCTCAGACCCCCCAAAAGGCAAGAAACTCCCCACATACCTGGGTAGGGCAAAAGAAAAAAAAGAATAAACAGAGACAATAGGATAGGGACGGGACCTGCACCAGTGGGAGGGAGCCGTGAAGGAGGGAAGGTTTCTACACACTACAAGCCCCTTCGCGGGCGGAGACTGCAGGTGGCGGAGGGGGAAAGCTTCGGAGTAGCGGAGAAGAGCACAGCAACGGGTGTGGAGGGCAAAGCGGAGAGATTCCGGCACAGAGGATCGGTGCCCTTAGGCACTCACCAGCCCGAGAGGCTTGTCTGCTCGGCCGCCGTGGCGGGGGGGGCTGGGAGCTGAGGCTCGGGTATCGGCTTTCAGTCAGAGCGCAGGGAGAGGACTGGGGCTGGCGGCAGGAAGAGAGCCTGAAGGGGTTAGTGCACCACGGCTAGCCCGGAGGGAGTCCGGGGAAAGGGTCTGGAGCTGCTGAAGAGGCAAGAGACTTTTTTCCCTTTTGTTTCCTGGTGCGCGAGGAGAGGGCATTAAGAGGGCTGCTTGGGGAAGCGCTGGAGACAGGCGTGAGCCGCGGGTAAGGCGCGGACCTCGGAGACGGGCGTGGGCCACCGGCGCTGGCGCCGCCGCCGCCGCCGCCGTCGCCGCCGCGGCCCGCCGCCCGCCGCCGCCGCCGCCGCCGCCGCCGCGGGGCCTGTGTGCGAGCGCGGGTCACTGTCCGCCCCGCCTTCCGGGGTGCCTGTGCACCCCGCCACTGCCGGGGTCCCAAGACCCGGGGACGGCTTTCCCGGGAAAGCGCACGGAGCGCCACGGGCCGCTGCAACGTCACGCCAGCCTCTGCCACCGCAGGCCCGCCCCACACTGCGCGCCCCTCCCTCCCCTCTGCCTGAGTGAGCCAGAGCCCCCGCATCAGCGGCTCCTTTAAACCCGTCCTGTCTGAGCGAAGAACGGACGCCCTCCGGCGACCTACGCGCAGAGGCGGGGCCAGGTCCAAGGCTGAGACCCGGGAGCTGTGAGAGCAGAGACACGGAAATCTCTCTGTGCAGCCTCGGAGGCAGCGGATTAAAGCTCCACGGTCCATTTGATGTGCCCTGCGTCTGTGGAGTGCATGAATGAACAGCGAATCATCCCAAATTGAGGAAGTGGACTTTGAGGACAAGATTTAAGACTGTCCCCCCTTTTCCTCTTTATACAACGAATTATTCCAAATTAAGGAGGTGGACTTAGAGAGCAAGATTTCAGACTTCTCGCCCCTTTCCTCTTTTTACAACGAATTATCCCAAATTGAGGAGGTGGACTTGGAGAGCAAGATTTTTGATTTTTCCCCTGCTCTCTTTTTGTGAATGTGTATGTGTAATCTTCTGTGTAAGATTCTCTCTGTATAGCTTTGCTTCCACCATATGTCCCAGGGTTCTATCGGTCCGTTTTTTTTTTTTTTTCTTTTTCTTTTCCAATAATTACTTTCTAATTTTAATAACGCTACTATATTTCATACTTTATTCTATTTTACTTTACCTGTTCTTTCTTTTTTTCCTACCTTCCCTTCCTCCCTCCCTCCCTCCGCTCCTCCTTTCCTTCTTTTTCTTTCCTCCCTCCCTCCCACCCTTCTTCTTTCCACTTTCTTTTTCTTTCCTTCCTCCCTCCCTCCCTCCTGTCTTTCTTTCTTTCTTTCCTTCCTCCCTCCCTCCCTGCCTTCTTCCATTCACTCTTCCTTTTGCTTTTATTCCTCCCTCCCCCCCTTTCTTTCCTTCTCTCTTTCCATCCTTCCTCCCTCCCTCCCTCCTTCCTTTCTTTCTTTCTTCCTTCCTTCCTTTCTCCCCTTCTTCCTTTCTTTCCCTCTCTCTTTCTTTCTTCTACTAATTCTTTCCTTCTGCTTTTTCTCCCTGTTATTCTGAGCCGGGTGGATGAAAGGCTCTTGGTGCTGCAGCCAGGAGTCAGTGCTGTGCCTCTGAAGTGGGAGAGCCAATTTCAGGACACGGGTCCACAAGAGACCTCCCAGCTCCACATAATATCAAGCAGCGAAAATCTCCCAGAGATCTCCATCTCAACACCAGCACCCAACTTCAGTCAACGACCAGCAAGCTACAGTGCTGGTCACCCTATGCCAAGCAACTAGCAAGGCAGGAACACAACCCCACCCATTAGCAGAGAGGCTACCTAAAAACATAATAAGGCCACAGGCACCCCAAAACACACCACCAGACGTGGACCTGTCCACCAGAAAGACAAGATCGAGCCTCAACCACCAGAACACAGGCATTAGTCCTCCCCACCAGGAAGCCTACACAACCTACTGAAACAACCTTAGCCACTGGGGTCAGACACCAAAAACAACGGGAACTACGAATCTGCAGCCTGCAAAAAGGAGACCCCAAACACAGTAACATAAGCAAAATGAGAAGACAGAAAAACACACAGCAGGTGAAGGAGCAAGATAAAAACCTACCAGACCTAACAAATGAAGAGGTAATAGGCAGTCTACCTGAAAAAGAATTCAGAATAATGATAGTAAAGCTGATCCAAGATTCTATTTCCAAGATCCATAATCTTGGAAATAGAATAGACAAAATGCAAGAAACAGTTAACAAGGACCTAGAAGAACTAAAGATGAATCAAGCATCGATTAAAAACACAATAAATGAAATGAAAAATACTCTAGATGGGATCAATAGCAGAATAACTGAGGCAGAAGAACGGATAAGTGAGGTGGAAGATAAAATAGTGGAAATAACTGATGCAGAGCAAAATAAAGAAAAAAGAATGAAAAGAACAGAGGACAGTCTCAGAGACCTCTGGGACAACATTAAACGCACCAACATTCGAATTAAAGGGGTTCCAGAAGAAGAAAAGAAAAAGAAAGGGACTGAGAAAATATTTGAAGAGATTATAGTTGAAAACTTCACCAATATGGGAAACGAAATAGTTAATCAAGTCCAGGAGGCACAGAGAGTCCCATACAGAATAAATCCAAGGAGAAATACGCCAAGACACATATTAATCAAACTGTCAAAAATTAAACACAAAGAAATCATATTAAAAGCAGCAAGGGAAAAACAACAAATAACACACAAGGGAATCCCCGTCAGGTTAACAGCTGATCTCTCAGCAGAAACTCTACAAGCCAGAAGGGAGTGGCAGGACATAATTAAAGTGATGAAGGAGAGAAACCTGCAACCAAGATTACTCTACCCAGCAAGGATCTCATTCAGATTTGATGGAGAAATTAAAACCTTTACAGAAAAGCAAAAGCTGAGAGAGTTCAGCACCACCAAACCAGCTTTACAACAAATGCTAAAGGAACTTCTCTAGGCAAGAAGCACAACAGAAGGAATATACCTACAATAACGAACCCAAAGCAATTAAGGAAATGGGAATAGGAACATACATATCAATAATTACCTTAAATGTAAATGGACTAAATGCTCCCAACAAAAGACACAGAGTGGCTGAATGGATACAAAAACAAGACCCATATATATGCTGTCTACAAGAGACCCACTTCAGACCTAGAGACACATACAGATTGAAAGTAAGGGGATGGAAAAAGATATTCCATGCAAATGGAAATCAAAAGAAAGCAGGAGTAGCAATTCTTATATCAGACAAAATAGACTTTAAAATAAAGACTATTAGAAGAGACAAAGAAGGACACTACATAATGATAAAGGGATCGATCCAAGAAGAAGATATAACAATTGTAAATATTTATGCACCCAACATAGGAGCACCTCAATACATAAGGCAAATACTAACAGCCATAAAAGGGGAAATCAACAATAACACAATCATAGTAGGGGACTTTAACACCGACTTTCACCAATGGACAGATCATCCAAAATGAAAATAAATAAGGAAACACAAGCTTTAAATGATACATTAAACAAGATGGACTTAGTTGATATTTATAGGACATTCCATCCAAAAACAACAGAATACACATTTTTCTCAAGTGCTCATGGAACATTCTCCAGCATATATCATATCTTGGGTCACAAATCAAGCCTTGGTAAATTTAAGAAAATTGAAATTGTATCAAGTATCTTTTCCGACCACAATGCTATGAGACTAGACATCAATTACAGGAAAAGATCTGTAAAAAATACAAACACATGGAGGCTAAACAATACACTACTCAATAACGAAGTGATAACTGAAGAAATCAAAGAGGAAATTTAAAAATACCTAGAAACAAATGACAATGGAGACACGACAACCCAAAACCTATGGGATGCAGCAAAAGCAGTTCTAAGGGGGAAGTTTATAGCAATACAATCTCACCTTAAGAAACAGGAAACATTTCGAGTAAACAACCTGACCCTGCACCTAAAGCAATTAGATAGAGAAGAACAGAAAACCCCCAAAGCTAGCAGAAGGAAAGAAATCATAAAGATCAGATCAGAAATAAATGAAAAAGAAATGAAGGAAATGATAGCAAAGATCAACCAAACCAAAAGCTGGTTCTTTGAGAAGATAAACAAAATTGACAAACCATTAGCCAGACTCATCAAGAAAAGAAGGGAGAAGACTCAAATCACTAGAATTAGAAATGAAAAAGGAGAAGTAACAACTGACACTGCAGGAATACAAAAGATCATGAGAGATTACTATAAGCAACTCTATGCCAATAAAATGGACAACCTGGAAGAAATGGACAAATTCTTAGAAATGCACAACCTGCCAAGACTAACTCAGGAAGAAATAGAAAATATGAATAGACCAATCACAAGCACTGAAATTGAAACTGAGATTAAAAATCTTCCATCAAACAAAAGCCCAGGACCCGATGGCTTCACAGGCGAATTCTATCAAACATTTAGAGAAGAGCTAACACCCATCCTTCTCAAACTCTTCCAAACAATATCAGAGGAACGAACACTCCCAAACTCATTCTACGAGGCCACCATCACCTTGATACCAAAACCAGGCAAGGATGTCACAAAGAAAGAAAACTACAGGCCAATATCACTGATGAACATAGATGCAAAAATCCTCAACAAAATACTAGCAAACAGAATCCAACAGCACATTAAAAGGATCATACACCATGATCAAGTGGGGTTTATTCCAGGAATGCAAGGATTCTTCAATATACGCAAATCAATCAATGTGATACACCATATTAACAAGTTGAAGGAGAAAAACCATATGATCATCTCAATAGATGCAGAGAAAGCTTTCGACAAAATTCAACACCCATTTATGATAAAAACCCTGCAGAAAGTAGGCATAAGAGGGATCTTTCCTCAACATAATAAAGGCCATATATGACAAACCCACAGCCAACATTGTCCTCAATGGTGAAAAACTGAAACCATTTCCACTAAGATCAGGAACAAGACAAGGTTGCCCACTCTCACCACTCTTATTCAACATAGTTTTGGAAGTTGTAGCCACAGCAATCAGAGAAGAAAAGGAAATAAAAGGAATCCAAATTGGAAAAGAAGAAGTAAAGCGGTCACTGTTTGCAGATGACATGATACTATACATAGAGAATCCTAAAGATGCTACCAGAAAACTACTAGAGCTAATCAATGAATTTGGTAAAGTTGCAGGATACAAAATTAATGTACAGAAATCTCTGGCATTCCTGTACACTAATGATGAAAAATCTGAAAATGAAATCAAGAAAACACTCCCATTTACCATTGCAACAAAAAGAATAAAATATCTAGGAATAAACCTACCTAAGGAGACAAAAGACCTGTATGCAGAAAATTATAAGATACTGATGAAAGAAATTAAAGACGATACAAATAGATGGAGAGATATACCATGTTCCTGGATTGGAAGAATCAATATTGTGAAAATGACTCTACTACACAAAGCAATCTACAGATTCAATGCAATCCCTATCAAACTACCACTGGCGTTTTTCACAGAACTAGAACAAAAAATTTCAAAATTTGTTTGGAGAAACAAAAGACCCCGAATAGCCAAAGCAATCTTGAGAACGAAAAACGGAGCTGGAGGAATCAGGCTCCCTGACTTCAGACTATACTACAAAGCTACAGTAATTAAGACAGTGTGGTACTGGCATAAAAACAGAAAGATAGATCAGTGGATCAGGATAGAAAGCCCAGAGATAAACCCACGCACATATGGCCAACATCTTTGATAAAGGAGGCAGGAATGTACAGTGGAGAAAGGACAGCCTCTTTAATAAGTGGTGCTGGGAAAACTGGACAGGGACATGTAAAAGTTTGAGATTAGATCATTCCCTAACACCATACACAAAAATAAGCTCAAAATGGATTAAAGACTTAAGTGTAAGGCCAGAAACTATCAAACTCTTAGAGGAAAACATAGGCAGAACACTCTATGACATCAATCACAGCAAGATCCTTTTGGACCCACCTCCTAGAGAAATGGAAATAAAAACACAGATAAACAAATGGGACCTAATGAAACTTCAAAGCTTTTGCACAGCAAAGGAAACCATAAACAAGACCAAAAGACAACCCTCAGAATGGGAGAAAATATTTGCAAATGAAGCAACTGACAAAGGATTAATCTCCAAAATTTATAAACAGCTCATGCAGCTCAATAGCAAAAAAACAAACAACCCAATCCAAAAATGGGCAGAACACTTAAATAGGCATTTCTCCAAAGAAGATATACAGACTGCCAACAAACACGTGAAAGAATGCTCAACATCATTAATCATTAGAGAAATGCAAATCAAAACTACAGTGAGATATCATCTCACACCAGTCAGAATGGCCATCATCAAGAAATCTAGAAAAATAAATGCTGGAGAGGGTGTGGAGAAAAGGGAACACTCTTGCACTGCTGGTGGGAATGTGAATTGGTACAGCCACTATGGAGAACGGTATGGAGGTTCCTTATAAAACTACAAATAGAACTACCATATGACCCAGCAATCCCACTACTGGGCATATACCCTGAGAAAACCATAATTCAAAAAGAGACATGTACCAAAATGTTCATAGCAGCCCTATTTACAATAGCCCGGAGCTGGAAACAACCTAAGTGTCCATCATCGGATGAATGGATAAAGAAGATGTGGCACATATATACAATGGAATATTACTCAGCCATAAAAAGAAATGAAATTGAGCTATTTGTAATGAGGTGGATAGACCTAGAGTCTGTCATACAGAGTGATGTAATTCAGAAAGAGAAAGACAAATACTGTATGCTGACACATATATATGGAATTTAAGAAAAAGAAATGTCATGAAGAACATAGGGTTAAGACAGGAATAAAGACACAGACCTACTAGAGAATGGACTTGAGGATATGGGGAGGGGGAAGGGTAAGCTGTGACAAAGCGAAAGAGCGGCATGGACATATGTACACTACCAAACGTAGGGTAGATAGATAGTGGGAAGCAGCTGCAGAGCACAGGGAGATCAGCTCGGTGCTTTGTGACTGCCTGGAGGGGTGGGATGGGGAGGGTGGGAGGGAGGGAGATGAATGAGGGAAGGGATGTGGGAACAGATGTATATGTATGACTGATTCACTTTGTTATAAAGCAGAAACTAATAAAAAAAAAAAAGAAAGAAAACCGAAAACAAAAAAAAAACCACAGCCAGTCCCAAATGACAAAATACTCCCACTTAAGAGAATAAAAAATGATAAAAATGGTATTGAATAAACACATATGCATATTATGAGATATATATGAGATACTCATCAAGAGAGTCCTTAATTGTTGAGTCCCTAATCCATGAAAGGCATAGTGTTGATAGTATTCCATAAATGCTTGATAAATAAATAAATGAGAAAAAGGGCATTATTCTAGAAATTCTATGTCTTATTTTAACAGTAGTTAATAGAATTCTAAGTGTTCAGCATCTATAAAAATAGATTTGGGGATATAACTAGGAAAATTATAATTTTGTCTGATCTAATGCTTCTCATGGGAACTTCAATTCCTGATGTTTCATATTTTGTCTGTTGCTCATTGAACATTATAGAGTGAATTTCAAAACTACACTGGCAAGTGACATGCCTTGGGATCTTTTGATCTCATTAATGATCACTCATTCACTCTACAAGTATTTATTTCTATTTATTTGTGTCATGGATTTTTAAGGGATAGAGATAAAAGGATGAGTAAGACAGAGACTATTCTCATGGAGCTTGGAGTTTAGTTGGAGACTGGTTCATTAACTAATAAATTTTTTAAATGATGCAGAAAAAAGTGATATGGGAACATCAAAGACTGGGCTAAACCATGGATTATTTTCCTTCTGAGGCAGGGATTGAAAGCATCTTCACATAAACTAAATTTTGAAGGCTGCTTAGAAATGCACAAGAAAGAGAGGTATGTGAAATGTATACATAGTGATATGACAAGAGCATATTAATATATGCAGAACAGAGGACTGTATCTAGATGTTGGGATGTTAATTGAAGCCATGGCAGGAAGGGAGTTTAGTGCCAAATTCTGGGGGACTTTTAAAAAATCTTTTAACATATTAAAATATTTTTCTATAAGCATTGGAATTGAAAGTGTTTACATATATATGTGATATGACCAGTCCATATTTCATAAAGACAATTCCAGGGCCAAGTGGAGAATCTCTTCAGAGACCAATTGAGAAACTGTTTCAATGGTCAAGGTGAAAGTTGATGAGGGTTGGAACTCAACTCTTGCACTCACAGAAGAGATGGGGCACATTCCAATTGCTATTTTATAAGTAGAATTGATGAGCTTTAGTAACCAGATGTGCCCCTGACCAGAGAGCAGTGGCTAAGGGGATGCTAAGGATGGTACGTACACTTTTGGAGTGGTCAGTTGAATTACCAACGGTCATTAGTCAAGTTAGTGATTATAAGAGAAACAGCTGGTGGGATTAGAAAATGACTCTAGTTTGAAATATTTTGATTTGAAGGTGGAAATATTATATTATGTGAAGACTGTACTCTGTATATCTCCAGATTCCAGTGTATAAACACTCTTCAGCTGTCTTGGTCCATGAATAAAGAGAAGTTCCTCATATCAAAACCAATATGGGGGGGAGACCTTCAATATAGCGGAGGAGTAGGACGTGGAGATCACCTTCCTCCCCACAAACACATCAGAAATACAAGTACATGTGGAACAGCTCCTACAGAACACCTACTGAACGCTGGCAGAAGACCTCAGACCTCCCAAAAGGGAAGAAACTCCCCACGTACCTGGGTAGGGCAAAAGAAACAAGAATAAATAGAGACAAAGACTAGGGAAGGGACCTGCACCTCTGGGAGGGAGCTGTGAAGGAAGAAAGGTTTCCACACACTAAGAAGCCCCTTTACTGGCAAAGATGGTGGGTGGGTAGGGGGGAAGCACCAGAGCCACGGAGGACAGCGCAGCAACAGGGGTGCAAAGGGCAAAGCGGAGAGATTCCCGCACAGAGGATCGTTGCCGACCAGCACTCACCAGCCCGAGAGGCTTGTCTGCTCACCCGCCGGGGCGGGCGGGGCTGGGAACTGAGAGTCGGGCTTCGGTCGGAGCACAGGGAGAGGACTGGGGTTGGCGGAGTGAACACAGCCTGAAGGGGTTAGTGCACCACGGCTGGCCGGGAGGGAGTCCGGGAAAAAGTCTGGAGCTGCCGAAGAGGCAAGAGACTTTTTCTTGCCTCTTTGTTTCCTGGTGCACGAGAAGAGGGGATTCAGAGCGCCGCTTAAAGGAGCTCCAGAGACGGGCGCGAGCCGCAGCCATCAGTGTGGACCCCAGAGACGGGCATGAGATGCTAAGGCTGCTGCTCCAGCCACCAAGAAGCCTGTGTGCAAGCACAGGTCACTATCCACACCTCCCCTACCGGGAGCCTGTGCAGCCTGCCACTGCCAGGGTCCCGTGATCCAGGGACAACTTTCCCAGGAGAACACATGGCGCGCCTCAGGCTGTTGCAACATCATGCCACCCTCCGCCGCAGGCTCGCCCTGCATCCGTACCCCTCCCTCCCCCAAGCCTGAGTGAGCCAGAGTCCCCGAATCAGCTGCTCCTTTAACCCCGTCCTGTCTGGGCAAAGAACAGACACCCTAAGGCAACCTACAGGCAGAGGTGGAGCCAAATCCAAAGCTGAACCCCAGGAGCTGTGTGAACAAAGAAGAGAAAGGGAAATTTCTCCCAGCAACCTCAGGAGCAGCGGATTAAATCTCCACAATCAACTTGATGTACGCTGCATCTCTGGAATACCTGAATAGACAACGAATCATGCCAAAATTAAGGCAGTGGACTTTGGGAGCAACTGTAGACCTGGGGTTTGCTTTCTGCATCTAATTTGTTTCTGGTTTTATGTTTATCTTAGTTTAGTATTTAGAGTTTATTATCATTGGTAGATTTGTTTATTGATTTGGTAGCTCTCTTCCTTTATATATATATATATATATATATATATATATATATATATATATATATATATATATATTTCTTTTTTCTCGTTTTGTGAGTGTGCATCTGTATGCTTCTTTGGGTGATTTTGTCTGTATAGCTTTGCTTGAACCTTTATCCTAGGGCTCTGTCTGTCCACATATTGTTTTTCTTTTAGTTTTTAACACTTGATATCATTAGTGAATTTGTTTTTTGGTTTGATTGCTCTCTTCTTTATTTCTTTCCTTTATTTTTATTACTTTTTAATTTTTTAATTTTTAATATTTTTTATTTTAATAACTTTATTTTATTTTTTTCTTTCATTTTTTCTTTTTTTTCTCCCTTTTCTTCTGAGCCGTGTAGCTGACAGGGTCTTGGTGCTCTGGACGGGTGTCAGGCCAGTGCCTCTGAGGTGGGAGAGCCAAGTTCAGGGCACTGGTCCACCAGAGACCTCCTGATTCCACATAAAATAAAATGCTGAAAGCTCTTCCAGAGATCTCCTGGTCAATGCTAAGACCCAGCTCCACTCAACGACCAGAAAGCTACAGTGCTGGACACCCTATGCCAAACAACTAGCAAGACAAGAACACAACCACACCCATTAGCAGAGAGGCTGCCTAAAATCATAATAAGGTCACAGACACCACAAAACACACCACCTGACATGGTCCTACCCACCAGAAAGACAAGATCCAGTCTCATCCACCAGAACACAGGCACCAGTCCCCTCCACCAGTAAAGCTACCCAACCCATTGAATCAACCTTAGCTACTGGGGGCAGACACCAAAAACAACAGGAACTATGAACCTGCAGCTTACTAAAAGGAGACCCTAAACACAGTAAGTTAAGTAAAATGAGAAGACAGGAAAACACACAGAAAATGAAGGGGCAAGGTGAAAACCCACCAGGCCAAACAAATGAAGAGGAAATAGGCAGTTTATCTGAAAAAGAATCCAGAGTAATGATAGTAAAGGTAATCCAAAATCTTGGAAATAGAATGGAGAAAATATAAGAAATGTTTAACCAGGACCTAGAAGAATTAAAGAGCAAACAAACATGATGAACAACACAATAAATGAAATTTAAAATTCTCTAGGAGGGATCAATAGCAGAATAACTGAGGCACAAAAACGGATAAGTGACCTGAAAGATAAAATAGTGGAACTAACTACAGCAGAACAGAATAAAGAAAAAAGAATAAAAAGAATTGAGGACAGTCTTAGAGACGTCTGGAACAATATTAAATGCACCAACATTCAAATTATACGGGTCCCAGAAGAGGAAGAAAAAAAGAAAGGGACTGATAAAATATTTGAAGAGATTATAGTTGAAAACTTCCTTAGTTTGGGAAAGGATATAGTCAATCAAGTCCAGGAAGCGCAGAGAGTCCTTTACAGGATAAACCCAAGGGGAAACATGCCAAGACACATATTAATCAAACTACGAAAAAGAAAATACAAAAAAAAAATATTAAAAGCAGCAAGGGAAAGGCAAGAAATAACATATAAGGGAATCCCCATAAGGTTAACAGCTGAACTTTCAGGAGAAACTCTGCAAGGCAGAAGGGAGTGGCAAGACATATTTAAAGTAGTGAAAGAGAAAAACCTACAACCAAGATTACTCTACCCAGCAAGGAGCTCATTCAAATCTGATGGAAAAATTAAAACCTTTACAGACAAGCAAAAGCTAAGAGAATTCAGCACCACCAAACCAGCTTTACAACAAATGTTAAAGGAACTTCTCTAGGCAGGAAACACAAGAGAAGGAAAAGACCTACAATAACAAACGCAAAACAATTAAGAATATAGTAACAGGAACATACATATCGATAACTACCTTACATGTAAATGGACTAAATGCTCCAACCAAAAGACATAGACTGCCTGAATGGATACAAAAACAAGACCTGTATATATGCTGTCTACAAGACCCCCATTTCAGACCTAGGAACACATACAGACTGAAAGTGAGTGGATGGAAAAAGATATTCCATGCAAATGGAAATCAAAAAAAAAAAAAGCTGGGATAACAATTCTCATATCAGACAAAATAGACTTTAAAATAAAGACTATTACAAGAGACCAAGAAAGAAACTACGTAATGATCAAGGGATCAATCCAAGAAGAAACTATAACAATTATAAATATTTATTCACTCAACATAGGAGCACCTCTATACATACGGAAAATGCTAACAGCCATAAAAGGGGAAATCAACAGTAACACAATAATTATAGGGGACATTAACACCCCACTTTCACAAATGGACAGATCATCCAAAATGAAAATAAATAAGGAAACACAAGCTTTAAATGATATATTAAACAAGGTGGACTTAATTCATATTTATAGGACATTCCATCCAAAAATAACATTATACACTTTCTTCTCAAGTGCTCATGGAGCATTCTCCAGGATAGATCATATCTTGGGTGACAAATCACGCTTTGGTAGATTTAAGAAATTTGAAATCGTATCAAGTATCTTTTCCAACCACAACACTATGAGACAAGATATCAATTACAGGAAAACGTGTAAAAAATATTAACACAAGGAGGCTAAACAATACATTACTTAATGACCAAGAGATCACTGAAGAAATCAAAGAGGAAATCAAAGAATACCTAGAAACAAATGACAATGAAAACACGAGGACCCAAAACCTATGGAATGCAGCAAAACAGATCTAAGAGGGAAGTTTATAGCAATACAATCCTACCTCAAGAAACAAGAAACATCTCAAAGAAACAACCTAAACTTACACTAAAATAAATTAGAGAAGGAACAAAAAAACCCCCCCAAAGTTAGCAGAAGGAAAGAAATCATAAAGATCAGATCAGAAATAAATGAAAAACAAAGAAAACAGTATCAAAGATCAGTACAACTGAAAGCTGGTTCTTTGAGAAGATAAACAAAATTGATAAAACTTTAGCCAGACTCATCAAGAAAGAAAGGGAGAAGACTCAAATCAATAGAATTAGAAATGAAAAAGGAGAAGTAACAACTGACACTGCAGAAATACAAAGGATCATGAGAGATTACTACAAGGAATATATGCCAATAAAATGGACAACCTGGAAGAAATGGACAAATTCTTAGAAAAGCACAACTTCTGAGACTGAATCAGGAAGAAATAGAATATATAAACAAACCAATCACAAGCACTGAAATTGAGACTGTGATTAAATATCTTCCAACAAACAAAAGCCCAGGACCAGATGGCTTCACAGGCGAATTCTATCAAGCATTTAGAGAAGAGCTCACACCTATCCTTCTCAAACTCTTCCAAAATATAGCAGAGGGAGGAACACTCCCAAACTCATTCTACAAGGCCACCATCAACCTGATACCAAAACCAGATAAAAATGTCAAAAAGAAAGAAAACTACAGGCCAATATCACTGATGAACATAGATGCAAAAATCGTCAACAAAATACTAGCAAACAGACTCCAACAGCATATTAAAAGGATCATACACCATGATCATGTGGGGTTTATCCCAGGAATGCAAGGATTCTTCATTACATGCAAATCAATAAATGTGATAAACAAGATTAATAAACTAAAGTAGAAAAACCATATGATCATCTCTACAGATGCAGAAAAAGCTTTCAACAAAATTCAACACCCATTTATGATAGAAACTCTCCAGAAAGTAGGCATAGAGGGAACTTACCTCAACATAATAAAGGCCATATATAACAAACCCACAGCCAACATCATTTTCAATGGTGAAAAACTGAAAGCATTTCCTCTAAGATCAGGAACAAGACAAGGTTGCCACTCTCACCAATATTATTCAACATAGTTTTGGAAGTTTTAGCCACAGAAATCAGAGAAGAAAAAGAAATAAAAGGAATCCAAATCAGAAAAGAAGAAGTAAAACTGTCACTGTTTGCAGATGACATGATACTATACATAGAGAATCCTAAAGATGCTACCAGAAAACTACGAGAGATAATCAATGAATTTGGTAAAGTAGCAGGATACAAAATGAATGCACAGAAATCTCTTGCATTCCTATACACTAATGATGAAAATTCTGAAAGAGAAATTAAGGAAGCACTCCCATTTACCATTGCAACCAAAAGAATAAAATACCTAGAAATAAACCTACCTAAAGAGACAAAAGACCTGTATGCAGAAAAATACAAGACACTGATGAAAGAAATTAAAGATGATACAAATAGATGGAGAGATATACCATGCTCCTGGATTGGAAGAATCAATATTGTGAAAATGACTCTACTACCCAAAGCAATCTACAGATTCAATGCAATCACTATCAAACTACCAATGCCATTTTCCACCAAACTAGAACAAAAAAATTCACAATGTGTATGGAGACACAAAAGACCATGAATAGCCAAAGCAATCTTGAGAAAGGAAACCCAAGCTTGAGGTAGCAGGCTCCTAGACTTCAGACAATACTACAAAGCTACAGTAATCAAGACAATATGGTACTGGCACAAAAACAGAAGTATAGATCAATGGAACAGGATAGAAAGCCCAGAGATAAACCCATGCACATATGGTCAACTTACTTTTGATAAATGAGGCAAGAATATACAAGGGAGAAACGACAGCCTCTTCAATAAGTGATGCTGGGAAAACTGGACAGCTCCATGTAAAAGAATGAAATTAGACCACTCCCTAACACTGTACACAAAAATAAACTCAAAATGGATTGAAGATCCAAATATAAGGCCAGACAGTATAAAACTCTTTGAGGAAATCATAGGCAGAACGTTCTATGGCATAAATCACAGCAAGAACCTTTTTGACCCACCTCCTAGACAAATGGAAATAAAATAAAAAATAAACAATTGGGACCTAATGAAACTAAAAAGCTTTTGCACAGCAAAGGAAACCATAAACAAGATGAAAAGACAACCCTCAGAATGCGAGAAAATATTTGCAATTGAAACAACTGACAAAGGATTAATCTCCAAAATTTACAAGCAGCCTATGCAGCTCAATATCCAAAAAACAAACAATCCAGTCCGAAAATGGGCAGAAAACCTAAATAGACATTTCTCCAAAGAAGATATATAGATTGCCAGCAAACACATGAAAGGATGCTCAACATCACTAATCATTAGAGAAATGCCAATTAAAACTACAATGAGGTATCAGCTCACAGCAATCAGAATGGCCATCATCAAAAAATCTACAAACAATAAATTCTGGAGAGGGTGTGGTGAAAAGGGGACCCTCTTGCACTGTTGGTGGGAATGTAAATTGATACAGCCACTGTGGAGAACAGCATGGAGGTTCCTTAAAAAACTAAAAATAGAACTGTCATACAACTCAGCAATCCCACTCTTGGGCATATACCCTGAGAAAACCATAGTTAAAAAATAGTCAAGTACCACAATGTTCATTGCAGCTCTATTTACAATAGCCAGGACATGGAAGCAACCTGAATGTCCATCGACAGATGAATGGATAAAGAAGATGTGGCACATATATACAATGGAATATTACTCAGCCATAAAAAGAAATGAAATTGAGTTCTTTGTAGTGAGGTGGATGGACTAAGAGCCTGTCATACAGAATGAAGAAAGTCAGAAAGAGAAAAACAAATATTGTATGCTAACGCATGTATATGGAATCTAAAAAATATAATAATAATGGTTCTGAAGAACCTAGGGGCAGGAGAGGAATAAAGATGCGGACATAGAGAATGGACTTGAGGACTAGGGGAGAGCGACGGGTAAGCTGGGATGAAGTGAGAGTGTGGCATGGATATATATACATTATCAAATGTAAAATAGATAGCTAGTGGGAAGCAGCCTCATAGCACAGGGGGGATCAGCTTGGTGCTTTTTCCCCATCTAGAGGGGTGGGATAGAGAGGGTGGAAGGGAGGGAGATGCAAGAGGGAAGAGGTATGGGGATATATGTATACATATAGCTGATTCACTTTGTTATACAGTAGAAACTAACACAACATTTTAAGGTAATTATACTCCAATAAAGATGTTAAAAAATAAAAACCAATATGGAAAATATGAATATAGTTTTGTTATATAAAGAAGTGTGTTTTGGAATTTTATCAGATTTTATTTTTACCTAGTCTGCTGTCTACGTCTCATCTCCTTATGTACACATATATGATTTCAATTCCCAAGAAAACCATTGGTTAACACATTAACTATTACAGAAATTAGCCAGATGCCAGTTTTTTTAAAATGACCTTCCATTCTTAAAACTAGAGTCCTTTGATTTGTGTACTACTTAGCTTGCCATTTCATTCCTTAATTTTTGCTCTAGTATTTCTTGTTTTCTAGGAAATCTGTAGTGTACTTCTCAAGAGGGAATTGTTAGCAAAGGAGTTAAGAAGTTCTATTTAAGGAAATGTGCACAAAGATAATAAGAATTGGTTCTACTTATTAAAAGCTGTTCAAATTGTCTGAATATTAGTTGCTGTTTTCTTGAGTGGGAAAAGGATTGGCATATTGTTATATCTATATGATATTTTATCTTCTGGATATTAATTTTTTGGCAAACTATGAAAACCCACCAGTAAATTAGTATTATTTGGAATTCTGCAAATGGAAGGTTTTAAGTAACTGTTTATATTTGTATTATGAAGGAGTCAGTACACACTGAAATGTGATTACTTCAGAGTGATTCACAGTCATATCAATGTCCAGTGATTTGGGGTGAGGAATCTCTTGTGCCTACTTTGTGCAGACTCTGTGCTAAGCATTGTGGAGGATAAAAAGACTGAAATCCATTATTTGTTTTCTTCCAAACCAGTTATAAGAAGTATTACACACAAGACAGTAATTTGAATATCACATTTTGGAAATCTTTGATTTTTATTTTGTCTGTTACTTAAATAGGGGTAATAACACTTGGTGGCCAAAGATGAGACAAATTAAACCCAACTCCTGGTAATTGTCTCCTTTAATAGCTTACTTAGTAATGGGATCAGAACCTGAATCCATGAATGCCTGCCTTGAGAGACCAAGTTCATTTCACTGTACTGTATTAGAAAAAGAGATATCACCTTACAGAAATTCTCATCTACTTTAAAAGAACAAATTTAATCTATTTAGCAAGACTATGACTGGTCAATTCAAATGAAATTATAGTGGAAAGATACTTTAATTCTGTTATCATGTGCATAGGAATGTCTTAAATTAGAGGAGAGTGCTTAGCAATATATGCATATTTTTTTCTCAAATGCAGAGAAAAAAATACTTAAAGTCAAAATACATTTGGTGTTGGTTACAGTGCCTGTGTCTTCGTCCTGGGGCAATTAATTCATTTGAGGAGTATAATTCTGCCTTACCTTCTCTTGACCCAACTTTATGTTCTTCACCTAATCAGCCAGTTCCTTTTCTTCAGTCCCCAAACCCCTCCACATAGTGGAATTGTGGCAAATTGCATTTTGTTGGAGATTGAGAAAGCCCATGATAGTGAAACTTTTGTTTTTTCGCAGTCATTGCCTACATAGGAAGCAACAGAAGACTAGAACAAGCCGTATTCTAGAAACCCTTCAAGCATATGAACAATTGCCCAAAAGGGCCCCTCTCAGGCACACTGTAGCAGCCAGAAATCAAATTGGTATAATGCAACCTTGGTTCCCATCTCTTCCTTTACTCTTCCAAATGGGTTAGTAGAACTTTACAGTAATTGGCAACAAAGACAGTTGAGCAATAGAACATAATCCTCATGGACTTTGTACCAGCTATCATATAAAAATTATCTGTGGCAGAATTTATAATATTACTAACACTCAGGTATATGATGCATGCATTTGCTGATTTTTCTCACACTCTGTCTTCCAGGCATATAAAAAATGAGAATAAAGTTAACATCCTTGAAAGGCATATTCATAATAAATTATTGCTTGGAAACTGCGGTTTTCAAGTTTAATTGTCTCTCTCCCTTCTATAGATTTATAGTATCTTGACATATGAGAGGAATAAATAGAAAGGATGACTGGGGAACTCATGGATCCAGTAAAAGAGGGAATGTGATATTTTGCCACCTACTTACCTTATTATAATTTTTTGAAGATTGAGTAAAATAATTCAGTACAGTCTCCAATAATAGGAACGCTTTGGATATGGAGTTTTTTTGATCAAATAAATGATCAGATTAAAATGAGCATTACTGAATACAGTAATCTTGTCTTAACCTTAGTTTAGTTTTTGAAAAGTGTTTTTAAAAAAGTATCCAGCTGCTTTTTTTTTTGGTCTAAGTCTGAAGGGGGAAAGGAGAAAGGATCTAACATGTGTCCCTCTTTATGCTAGTCATTAATTTGTATCTGTATTATTTCTCTTCTTCACGACCACTCTAAGAAATATACCTAAATCTTTGTCTTTCAGATAATAACTACAAAGTTCAAGCAGACTAGGTAGCTTATCAAAAGTGACATGTACAGCAATTGGTGGAAATGGTTATAGTGGATTCACCCACACACTTTCAATGTTTGAAAATTGTATGTTACTTTTTGGTCTTCATTTTGATTATCAAATGCTTACATAAAGAGTGAAAGATAGGACTAAATATGTACTGATCCCATTCTTTTTTTTTTTTTTTTTTTTTCTTTTTGCGGTATGCGGGCCTCTCACTGCCGTGGCCTCTCCCGCTGCGGAGCACAGGCTCCGGACGCGCAGGCCCAGCGGCCATGGCTCACGGGCCCAGCCGCTCCACGGAATATGGGATCCTCCCAGACCGGGGCACGAACCCGTATCCCCTGCATCGGCAGGCGGACTCCCAACCACTGCGCCACCAGGGAGGCCCTGATCCCATTCTTATAGTTTACATGTAAGAAAGGAGATTTCTATTCCACTCCATAGGAGAGAAAAGTACGGGTTGAGTGTTACCCTCTTGCTCTCTGTTCCCCATTCTCCATCTCCTTTGGCCAGAAGAAACTGGGCTGTTAGCCAACTTTTGATACTGACCAATATGTCACAAGACCTTTGACCTGTGAGATATTTTGGTCCATAAGACATTTGGTCCATTCCAAAAGGTCCTTAAAATTTGGTCTTATATAAAATGTCCATGAGCATATTTGGTCCATGCCAAATGATTTTGGACAGGACCAAATTATCAAGGACCTTTTTGGTGTGGACAAATTTCTTATGGACCTTTTGGACAAGACAGTCCTGCAAGGAACTGGTCATATGGTTCAGCCACTTTTTATAATTTTAGTGGGTTTGTCTTTAGGAGAGTAAGGGGGAAAATTTAAGTCCAAGGATTTCTTGCTTTAACACTTTCCCCCCACCCCTAAGTCATTCCACATATTTCTCTTAGGGCATTTTATATACCTAAGAGGTCCTCAATAACTGTGGGTTATATGAATCACTCAGTGAATCAGTAAACAGACAGATAAATGGAAAACAGAGCACTGATTTAGATATTTGTTGCTGACTTTTAAAGTTTTAGAAACAAATTTCTCAAAATATATTAAAATTATTTTTTCAGTTTATTTTTAGATTAAAGGAATTAGTTACTATAGATCCTAAAATCATTTTTTGAAAGTGTGTTGAAAGGTGATTTTAGAGGCTGTAAATAGTTTTCTACATTGGATAAGGGACTATGGGTTGAAGAGCAGTTTTATTTTTTAATATGTTGTGCTACTATATGGTTAATACCTACATACAACCCCAGGCAGGCTTATCCTACCATAAAAGACCTCTATAGTTTAGAGGTGGGATGACTTGTTTCATAAAGCATTTTGATTAATGATTCATATATCATTCTGCTTTTCAAACATCACACCAACCATTTTATCCAAGAATTATTGTGTTACTCAGAGATCATTTATAATTTCACAAATGTTCTCTCCTTGTATGTATATAACATTTGATATAAATTCTAATAACATAAAAATGGCAGTATTATTTTTGGAGCTGACGATCCACACATTATTGCCTTTATGGAGTTTACCTAAAGAGATTAGGTTCACATCCAGACCACTTAACATGAAGATTAAGTTAGGGCAAGAGAAGACATTTTGGTTAACCAGCACATAGACAAAGGCACAGTAGACAATTACTAGGAATCCAGAAAAATTGTCACATTACAGATACATACCAGGAGTTGGCACAAGGTAGGCATTTAATGAAAAATTGCTGAATGAATGAATCCAAGGCAACTTTGGTACTGGTTTGGCAACCATACCGTGTTAAGAGGAGAGAGCAAGCACGTCTCCCTTGCATGCAGAGAGAATAATTAGAGAAAAAATTCCCTCACATCCTATGAAACCTACATCCTTTTTGGCAGACATTTTGATCCTATTGGTGGCATTCTTAGCAAAAGGTAATAACCATGGTTCTAATAGACGAAGGACTGAAGTGAGATCAGATAATCCAGGCCTTGATTGCCTCAAATATATTGCTATGTTTTGGTAAAATATTAGGCTAAAAGTATAAAGTTTGATGCTCTAGTTTTCTTATCTATTAAATAAGGGTACTGTTAACTGCTGTGTTATCAGAGAATTCTCAGGAGTCAAAATGAAATATTAACAAAAAGTTTTTTTTTTAAATAAGAGAAATAATATTAAAACTGACCTGTAGTTGCCAGAGGACTGCTGGTAGTTAGCTTGTCAGTAAAAATAAATGACATAAAAATAACAATTACATTTTAAAACTGATTATTAGGAATTCCTTCTGTTTAATATTTTACTTGAGAGTTTTAAAAATTACTATGAATTATTAATATTTATTAACTTAAGAATATATCATTTGTAACTGGAGCTAAAAATAAATCTTTTATGTTTTCATTGACTTTTAGAGCTGTAGAGCAGAGGTTTTTAGATGTTCTTACTTTTTAAGTAATGAAGATGATGTTTTTTAATTATCAATAACTAAACATAAGAATTCATTAATGGCTGTAGACTAAAATGTTCTAGATTAATCTGCTATTGTTTGAAATAGGAGCTTGAGTTATGCTTAGAACATGGGCTTTGGAGTCCAGAGGAATTCCTGACTTTGATAATTAATAGCTGTGTGACTCTGGGCACATTCTTTATTACTTATGTATTTTTAAGTAGAACAAATATTACTCTCTACAGAATCATTCAGAGAATTAAATGAGATAATGTTTGTAAAATATGGTACCTGGTCCAAGTAGATAATTCAAACAAATAGATTTTTCAAATATTATAAAATTGGTCATGATTATGGATAACACTAAAAGTAATGTGGTTAGAGTTTTATAACAACTTACACTTTAAATATCATTTTTATATGAATTCGATACTTGTGATGACTTCTAAAATATTTAGAAAATTTTATTATTTACAATTTATGGGAAGCAGATTTTGAGAAGGTGAAATGCCCAGTGATTCTGGTAGTTGACAGACAGGATTAGTGTTCAATTCTTTTGACTTCAATTTGAATAATTTTTCTACAACAGAATGATTTTCCATTTTAAGATAACTCAGGTTAGTTTTTAAATGATTGATAATTTCTCAAAGCACTCTTTTGATAGTCAGTATGATCTTGATAAGACAAAGTGAAGAGGTAGTGACCAATTGTAGTTAGAAACATAGGGTGGAGAAAATGCTGGAATAGAGCAAAGTTAACTTTAAACTTTAGATTGTCCTTTCCAAAGAGTACGATACATTTTGAAAGTTATCATTTCATTATATTTTAAACTCCTTTCCTTCATTTATAGTGACCTTACAAATGTCAGGGTTTCATTTCCAAGGCTGCATGATCAGAGCCATATTTTGAGATCACACACATGCGCACACACAAACACACTCTCACCCATAATATATGCATACATACATATATAGAATTTAAAATATGAAAGGGGCATTGGAAATTCATATCCTTGTATATATAACTAGGCACTATGAACTTTGTAATATTATGAACTATGTTATTCCTAACCAAATGTATGCTTTATACATTTTGATATGAAGACTAAATATCTCATTTAGAAAGAGCCACCAGAAAAAAAATTGAATCCTTGCCTAATGTCATAAAGTTTTATGATCACCAAATTATACATTTTGCAGCTATAAGTACTGACCTGAAGTTGTTGCAGGACTTATCGTAGAGAAATTCTCCAAAGACGCTGGAATAAAGTAAAGTTGGTTTTAAGTTAGGGCTTAGAGTATAAATATATTACAAAACATTGAGTGCAGTTTGAATATTCATTCAAAGGGCATCTGATCTACCAGAGTTTCCATTTCATCCTTTCTCATCCTGAATGTCCTTATTTATTTATTTAATTATAATTTGATTGTGATACATTTGATGAATTTCCAGAATCTCTATGTATTCTCTCTATAAATTTACCTATGCAAAATATTTGCTTTATTTTACCCATTTAAGAAAGATATCTATTTATTCATCATAATTATATAGAATAATTTATATTTAAGAGAGACAATATAACACACCATATCTTGTCAGACCTAGATCAATGGTTTTGCACTGAAACAAATGGATGCAAAAATAATCTTACACATGATAATACCTACAGGGAACAAAGTACTGTTTAAGTCTAAAGTGCTTTTCACATAAAAGATAAAAACTAGCTATTTTCTTCACCCATTAACATGTTTAATATTTTTAAAGATATAATGACAACTATATTAAAAATAAAGAAAACCAAAGCATATCTTATGATCTAATGAGTTTGTTTTCATTCAAAACAATATTTATGGTAAGTGGGTTAAGAGGTATGTCCTCTTCTACTAACTGGATTGTTTATTACATTATTTCTTCATTACTGCACTGTCTTCTCTCTAAAAGATCTATAGCAGTTTCATAAATGATATATGGTAGATTATTGGTGAAGAAGATAAAATAAATTTAATAAGATATTTTCATAAAGAAGATGATATTTTAATTTTCATTGTTTGGTTTGACAGTATACTATATAAAAATCAAAGGTATCTGTGAAATTATTAACCAATTAAAAATGAATGTAATAAATTTGAAAATTCACATGATGCAAGTGAATATTAAACTTAAATACCTAAAATTAAGCTTCATATTATGTTTATAAATGTGTTTTAATATAGTTCAACAAGTTAAATGTAACTCCAACTTCTGGATCATACTCTTGAGTTGATGTTGTGATATAGTTTATTGCATTTATGATCCTTATTCTAAGTTAATTCAAAGGATATGGTTTTATTGAATAAATAAATTTTTTAAAACCACAAACTCCCCTCTCCTAAATAGCCCCACCATAGGGAATCATGAAAATAAGTTTCAGCACACCTGTCAATTCATTTGCCTCAGCAGACCTCCAGAAACTGATGCCTATTCAAATAAAGATAGTAAGATTCCACCTTTCTAGAAGAAAATTGACTATTGAAAAATAATCAACATTGTTTAAAGGCAAAACTATTACAAAGAAACTCTAATATAAGCTCTAAGAGCACAGATATTAGGCTAAGACCCCGTGGGTCAGAATCCTCAATCCATCTCGAAATAGCTAAATTTTCTGTATGTTAGTTGTCTCATCTGTAAAATGGGGGTAGTAAAGACACTGTGCAATAAGATTGGTATGAGGAGTAAATGTGTTGATAGAAAAACCACCTGTTGTAGCTAATAATAGTTAGTAGTAGTTTTCAGCTCATTTGAATCAGACAAAAATCCAAAACAGTCTCTGCTTCAGCAGCTGTGCCAGAGGGGACCAAACCATCAGTAGAAGAAGCACTTAAGAGCTTGAGCTGTCTTCTCACTGAACAGGCATGGCAGGATATAGTAAGGGGCTTAGTGGAAGAGTACTGTGCTTGATGAACCCAGGCTGTAAAGAAAAGCAACTAGAAGTCTGCGATTTTGTATCCACTATAACAAATTTTTTAAAATGCATGTTTTTTTTATGTTTCCTTTAAGAGCAAATCTATACTGATATCTCATTCTGAAGCAAAACTATTTGAACTGGCAATAGGTTGTTTGCCTTTATTCCACTTGATGTGGATATATATATATATATATATATATATATATATATATATATATATATTTGTGTGTGTGTGTGTGTGTGTGTGTGTGTGGTATGCGGGCCTCTCACTGTTGTGGCCTCTCCCATTGTGGAGCACAGGCTCCGGACACGCAGGCTCAGCAGCCGTGGCTCACGGGCCCAGCTGCTCCGCGGCATGTGGGACCTTCCCGGACCGGGGCACGAACCCATGTCCCCTGCATCAGCAGGCGGACTCTCAACCACTGCGCCACCAGGGAAACCCGGATATTTATATATTGATGAGCTTTCTAACATCTAAAAATTTCTGAATTCTAAAACATATTTAACCTGAAGGTTTACAGATAAGAGATTGTGGATCTGGATGGGCCTGGCAACTTATTATTGTTTTCAACCAAAATAGGACTCTGTATACATGTTTGTTGAATTAAATTGATTGGGAAACAACTAAAATGGAAAATTTAGAATAACTTAACATTGATAGACATTATTGTCTTGATATTATTTTTGATGCTCTATATCTCTTCCCCTTTGATTTATTTTTATCTTAAAATTATTTATCATTTTAAAATAAAGTTTTATTTTTTATAAGTAACTGGGATGAATCAAACTCATAATCCCCTCTTTTTACTTCCTTTCCTTCTTTTAAGTCCTCAGTCAGAGACTGGACTTGCCACTTGACTATGTAATCTAATAATATCTATATGACTATCACAAAGTAATGTGTCACTTTCCAATGCAGGGTTCCTGGAAAGTCAGGGTGTGTTTGGCCAATGGCAAAAGTGTGATCAGACCCACAAACATTTAGGCATGCCAATATTTTCAGAACTTTTTTGATATTTGATATTTTACAAATATTTTCTCACTCATATTTTTCTCCAAAACAGTTTCTCCATATTTTATTTTTCTTATGTAAATGTGTTATCTCAGGCAATAAGACAGGTTTCTAAAGTCCAGGGTCATCCCACTGCTCCCCTGGTACATAGCTAGAATTTTAATTTCATAGCTTAACAATTCAAGGAAATCAAATACAGATACCTGTAATATTAATGCTGTTCACATCAATATGGAAAGTGACCAGTTGGCTGGATTTATTTGCTTCAATGCCTTGAATCATTTCTTCTTTTACCTTTTCATCTGACACCCACTGGGCAAAGAGAAGGTCAAATATGACTATAATGCTGCCATTTCTGCAAAGCAAAAAATGACATAAGAGAAAAAAGTTAGCCTTCTTCAAATTATTTGTGTTCAATTTATGTAAGGTGTCTTTGAAATTCTCCACAGTTATCCCCTTGTTAATCCTTATTACACCTATACAAAGTAGGTCATGTCAAATATTATCTTTATTTCACAGGTGGAAGAAAGAGAAATTAAAAGACAATGTTTCTCCAAGAACACAAAGATATATCCAGAATTAGAATCTGATTTTTCTGAGTCCCACATTAGCACGCTAATCCTTAGGCTAGACCACAGATACTTGTGTCAAATTAAACCAAATCACATGGTATCATGACATTTATTCTCATTTTTCTGTTTGAAAGAATGAAGAATGTGAATTTGTAATTTTTCATAGATGACTTCTAAGTAGGAATAGGTCTAAAGTAGTTTCACTGATTTCAGAGAAAAATTTTCTAAATAGTTTATGAAGGCTTGATAGCAAGCTTATAGCAACTAATTTATATCTACTTTTTCTTCTACATTCTTAATATAAAATAAATGAAATATGCCCTGATTTAGAAGGGTAGAAAGAAGACAAGCATAAGTGGATTATTGGGAATTTGTGGGATTTTCTGTCTCATGGTCAAGGGTTGGGATTATCTTGCCTACTCGTCTCTGACCATAACATTAGAGTTCAATTACATGACCCAAGTCATCTTCTCTTTTACTTCATCGCCTTCTCTGAAACATGCACTTTCAAAGTTTTCTTCACTGGCGATTTGTTTACAGTTTAAAGAATCATAAAAATGAATAAATTTTGGACCCACTAGAAATACTGGAGAGATTTTTGCTCTTCTGTCTACATTTCTACTTTGCTACTGTGCTTTTAGGATACAACTGCTAGGGAAACAAATTCTAGCTCTGGTCTTCATTCTGTCTCCCTCAGTAAGCTGGGGTTACACAGGGTTTACTTGGACCCTTAAGAGGCAGACTAAGGAGAACCAAATTTTGCATGATATGTTTGCTGGTTCTGAAATTTACACATTTACATTCATATCCTTGTGATATCTTTAAGTTAATGAGTTTCTTGAAGGACTTCATCAACTCCTGAAGAGTTCTTTATGTATCTGTATGTATATATGTCTTGATAAAACCTATAATAAAAGTTTTTTTTTCTCCAAGACTATATACAGGATAAAAATGTTCCTGAAAGATCACAGCAGATCAACATTTCCTCTCGGTAGGATATTCCTTTTTGGTTTCTGTGCTATTATTCAGGTTCATCGTTTAGCAGAAGTGATTCCTTTCTATGTAGCTAGCTTTTCATGATTGACGTGAATAAGATACTCTGATCAATAATTGCACATTTCACCTCTATTAAATATATTATTTTAAAAATGTTAGAATGTTTAACTTTCCAATCATCTGATTAAATCAGAGTATCCAAATCTTGTAAATGGCAAGGCTCCTTAGTAACTATTTAGATCCAGGTTCCCCAAATTTACCCATACATGGAATCACTGCTGTCCTTGATAAAAATAGATTTCATCACAGACACTGTTTTTATCTATTCTTCCACACTTGTTAATTTTTCCACGCTGGCTGGTCTCTAATTTTGTTTGAGAATAACTCTCCATTTTCTCATGGCTTCTCCAACCATTCCTCATGTCAATGATAGTTTTATTCATGGGCATATGACGAGGCCCTGGTCAATGAAACATGAGGGGATGCTGATCGTAAACTTCTTGAAAACTTCTCTATATTTCATCAGATAAAGGTTCATAGTGGACTACTACTCTTCTTTGTTGAATGTTATTATATCTATATGTGATTGCTGGAACTGTCACATCTATCTTGGGACCATGAGGCAAGCTATGACTGACAAGCTAAAGATAGTACAATAAAACAATTAAACCACCTAAATTCTTGATTATGTCTCTGTCATTGTTCCACTGAATTAACCTCTGCTGAAACCTCCAAATTTCTTGTGATGTCAGATGATAAATTCTTGTTGTTTAAGGCACTTTTAGTCACGTGTTCGGTTAATTGCAATTAAAAAAATCTTAACTGGCATACAACTCTCAGGCCTCATCCGTATTTATTTAAACAGATGCTCAAGAAAAGGGAGATGACTCTATTTTTGCATCTGATGCTGGCCAACATTGCAATTTTATAAATAGGGAGAATGAGACTCAGAGTAATATAGGTAACCTTGCCTAGAGTTATACAGCTTATTAATATCAGAGAGAGAGAGTAATAAAACCCAGAACCTCTGTTTCCCAGATATGTTTTGCTCTAGTTCCCATCCCCACCCCACATACCACTGCTATCAACACCATTATGAACTATTTGTCAATAGAAAAGACAATACAACACATTTGCCTAGATGCAGATCCAGGTTTTTATTATCTTGCATTGTTACCAGAACTTTATACCTAAAAAGATGCAGAAAATAGCTAGTTGGAATTTGGGGGGAGAATGGATATTTTATTGCCGCCACACTTTGAGAGATAGAAGCTTCCCTCTTCCTGTCCCTTTCCCTTTCTCCCTCTTCTTCCTCTGCCACCTGTTCTTCTTTTTCTTCTCGTTTTCCCTCATCCTCCATCTCTTCTTCCTGCCCTGCCTCCTCCTTTTCATTGTCTCCTTAACCAACCTCACCCCCCAAAATTTTTAAATGGACAGAGTTCAATATGGTAAAAATGAAGTGAGAGTGAACAAAGTCCATTAGTTTCTCTGTCTTCAATTTCTAATCTTTACCTCCTTGGTTGCACAGCAGATAGCTTTAATTCTGATTAAATCGGATTTTTCTCTTTGTGTAACTTTCACATATTAAGTTTGACCACTTGCTTTTATTTTATTTGAGTTAGGGAGTAAAAGAGGTAAGGTAATTTTGGTAGAGAACATACAAATCTGGAATTTTCTTTCACCGAGTTGAAAGTAACTGGATAAGTTCATCCTCAGGCATAAAATATCTTTGTATGAAAGATGTGTTTTCTTAGTTGTGAATTATACATTTCATTTAATAATTTATACTTTGTAAGGACAGGAGTGACTGATCCTATATCCACATACAGTTGTATTCCTTAAAATTTGTTTCTTATTCAGAGTAAATGTTGAGATAAGAGAGATATACAGTAGAAATCAGGAAAACCATAATAAACATTTGTGTTTCATGTAATAAGAAAGCTAAAGCTGTTATATTAGTAGTTTAGTAATGATCTCTATCACTGCTGTGAAATTGAATTTATTTATTAAGGTAATGCGAATTCTTCCTTTAGAAAAAAAAAAAAAAGAAACAATGGCCATTTTCATTTCAAAGTACTGTTCCAGTAGAATATCTGAGTCTGTTTTTTTTTTTTAACAGATAAATCCTATCATTATACAGAGAGCCTGTGTGCAATAAATCAAATGTTTCTTATCTCTTATTTTCCTTAATGATACTGATAACCTCTAGGGTTGCTGAGTAAACAAAAGTCTTTCCTTTCCTAACTTAATGACTTATCTGTGCTCAAAGGGCAAAATAAGCTTCATATTGCCATAAAGTGTAAACAGCACTTTATTAGAAGAATCAACCCCTGAATGCTCTTTGAGTCAAAGTGCTTTCCACAAAGCAGAATAATAGAAAGTGTTCCCAGATGAGGGTAAACCATTTGCTTGTCCTGTAGAGTGACTCTACACACACACACACACACACACACACACACACACACACACACACACACACACAACTTAGCAGGGGGAGCAAGATTTGACATTAAATAATATTTTTAAAAGGAAGAAGTGATAGATTAATGACTAAGTTTAGTATTCTGAGTGCTATAACTTGACCATGTACACATACATGGGGTGTGTATTTCAGTAAAATCAGTAACAAAAAAGGAAATAGACATTTTAAAGGATTTTTAGATGTATTTTTAACAGTTGGTGTGGCTATTGTTAGTTAGTTGAGAAGTCAGTTATTTCTGTGTCTTGACTTTATCAATTGGAGTTTAAGGTGAAAATAATTTACAAAGGTAATTAGGAGTCTGTCAATTTTTTCTATAAGTGGAATATGTCATTTTAAGTGTGATTATTTAAAGTAAACCTAAATGTTTGCTTGTTACTTTCTTTCCTGCTTCTGAATTTCTTTTCTCATCCTTTTTTTCTCTGTCTCCCAAAGTACCTACCTGTAATTTATCTTACAGACATTTTCATGAAATTCCTTTGCATTGCATCTTTTAAAAACTCACTTCTGATTTAAAAGTAGTTCAGCTACAACGAGGTGAAAGTCTCTTTACACTGATGAAGTGTATTATTTGAGAATTGTTATAAAATATGTATCAAGATTTAGGAACTATATTAGTCTCCTAGGTAGTTTAAAGGAAGGGAAAGAAATAATTCCTTAGCTCAAATAATTTGCAGTCTCACATATAGTGATTTTACTATCTAAAGAAACATAAGTTTACTTAATAAATATCAAAGAAAATGGTTGGGTTTTGATAAATCCCCAGACCTTATATAAAAGTCTATATTCAGCAAATTTTCCCAATCTAGTAAAAACAAAGTTATCCAGCATGTTGTAAACAAGAGAAGACAAAGGGTTCCATTTGCAAAACTATCCTAATAATCTCTGCACTAGATACCGTGCTTTGCATGGATTTCACTGGTTAGAGCCTGAGGAAGGTGAGGAAGGACGAGGGTTTCCTCTCCTTAAGCAATGCTTTAGTTCTAAAACCTTTAAGAACTAAATTTGAATTGAAAATTTAATGCAATCTCCAAACTCAATCCTCTCCAAAACTGGAAAAGAGAAATTGGTTCCACTCATTCCAAAGCAGAGAAATAAAGTGAAATAAAATCTTTCATGAATTGTTTTACCTTCACAGATAAATACTGAATAAATATTTTAAAAGAGCACTTTGAGGAAAGCACACAAACAAAAAATAATAATAATAACCTTCCCTGAGAGTCCACCTGTGTCATTATATCCCTGAAATTAAGCCATGAAAGAGGCTATCAGAGATCATAAGCCCTGGAAAACAGGAGTCGAAACCTCTGTGTTGTGGATAGGAATGAAGCCAGTAGATGGAGGTAGGGTTGACTGGCTACTGAGACTAAGATCTCATGAATATGCAGTGGGATAAAGAATAATAAATATAGATAGATAAGTAGGTGAGAAAGAAAGAAACGGAGTTCTATTTTTTTTTTTTTTGGTATAAAATAAAGCTTTGTGCTTTTTTTCATGATGGCTTCCACTAAGTGGATACGTTTTGTTCCAACAAGAAATGGCAAGGCCTAAAGTTTCCTTCTGCCCATTAACTAATTCTGTCATTGTTTTTCTAAACATAATCTCTTTTCCTTTGACTTGACCTCCCTACCTCTATTCGGTCATTGAGAACTAAGAACTCTTTTACCAATGTCAGGACTTTTGTGAAAACCATGTACCAAGTATCTTTGGTGCCAGGCTTTCAGGTTCAATTGTTTCTGATCTGAGATAGGAGAATAGTCTTTCTATAAAGTGAGGCTCACTGCATTCTCCAATGACTTGGAGTACCATATGCCTTCTATTTGATATAGGTTAAATGTCAAGACTCCTAGGCATCTGCATAAAGTCAACCTCAGCCTTCTCCATGTGTCTCTGAAAGATTTTGCACTTAGGAGAGAGAAACATGTTAATATGAGGTAAATTATCTAGCATTATTATTATTTGTTACAAATATAAAAATTTATACTACGCCACTTTTCTCAATCCTCCTGGAAAATGTTGAAAATTTAAAATGCTCCATTTTCTCCTAAAAATAGTGACAATCTTTTACAAATATTAGCAAAAAGATCACTATTTTGTGATCCTGTGCTTTCTATCTATAGAAAAATTTTGAGCTATACTTACTCAAATTGTAAAACTCTTGAGTTTTTATATTCATTTTTCAGATTACTTGATTGGAAGATATCATCTATCTAAAAAAAGAAAAGGTTAAGAAAAGACATTAAATTTAAGATTTTGTTTAGAATTTTAAACAAAGTAATCTTTATATTCTACTTAGAACTGTATTGGGGTGATTTCCTTCTCTGTGATGATGGGTCTCATACATGTAAGTATCCTGAGCATATTACATTTATTGACTAATTTTTTTCAAAGAGAACAAGATCTATGTATCTTTTGGCAAGTGGTTAGCGAAACTATGTTATGAAATTTTAAACTAGTTGAGGAGAGAAGGTCTCCTACCATTTGCTGAATGTCAAAAGCAAGAACTTTGAAATCCACTGAGAGTTTGTCTTGCAAATTAGGATTATATGTAACTCCGGATGTTATTGTCAATGTCCCTCTGGCTTCATGACTTTCTCCAAATGCTGCATCTAGATGAATTAATAAGAAACAAAACGCTGAAAATGTGAATACTGAATAAGAGAAAATATACACATTCTAGTTAAGACATAGAAGTAAAGTTCTTGCTTAATGTGCTGGCCCTGGAGTTCTTGTTTATTTTCTTTGCAGTCTTCGTGTTTCATCATCAGCTGTTTGTTATTTTTTAACTTATATTTTTAGCTACCTAGTTGTTTTAAAAGATTGAAAATTAAACTTCTTCTTCTCTATCCTATTATTGTTTTTTTTTTCTTTTCTATGGAGTCTAACCAATTCTCCAATCTTCCAAGTTTTGTTTGGTTTTTGTTTGTTTGTCATTGAGATTTCTGTTGGAAGATACAGGGATTATCACCTTCCACCAATTATGGGAACTGATTCAGGAAAACATAGTGAGAAGTGGACCATTAAAAGTTTTGTAGTTACTTTCAGATACTTCTTGTACACCTAGCATCAAGGGACACTGCTCATTTACTACATGTAGATTGCTGTGAAGATTTCAGTGTGTGTATTACTTTGTAGCATAGTTTTGAAACTACTTTTTTCATTCTAATAATTATAAAATTGGCATGTATGACCTTTTGTCATTAGATGGAGACTGTCATTACTGGAGAAGTTATTGAGAATGCTGCAGAAAATTTATTATCTCAATATGAAAAAATATAAGAAAAAAGCTAACAAACTGAATACAAACATGGGAAATAAAATGTGCCACTAAGACCAGTACAATCCCATTATGAGATTATTTTCTTTGCATATATATTTATATTTGAAATGAATCACTACAGGTGAAACTCACACAATGATGAAATCATTAGTAAATGTAATAATAATGATACATTGACCTGGTATGAGAAGATGTTATTTCTTCTTTCCCCAGATGGGGAAATTTGGGCTTAGATTTACTAGAAAATTTCTCAATGTGATAAAAGTGACAGATCTGGAATTTAGACAAAGGATTGACTAACTTCAGAACCCAAGATCTGTCATATATTGACACAAATCTCCTAGTCCAGAAGGAACTGTAGAATTAATACTTTAAACAATAAACTTGCACTTCGTCTATACAGTTATCATTGCATAATCGATGTAATATATTATTGATACTATTTCATTTGTTTTTTAAACATTCAAAATAACATTTAGATTTGCATATTTAAAAGTGAAAAACAAGGAAAGACTGAGGAACTGTCATGGATTGGAGGAGACTAAGGAACCATGATAACTAAACCCAGTGTTGGAATCTGCACTGGATCCTGAACAGGTAAAGACATTAATGGGAAAACTGGTGAAAGTTGAATAAAGTGTTTGGTTCAGTTAATAACATTGTAACAATGTTAATTTCTTGGTTGTGACAATTGTACTATGTGTGTACTAGATATTGACATTAGGGGAAGCTGAATGAATGTCTACAATTTTTGCAACTTTTTAAAAGTCTACAATGGTTTCCAATAAAAAGTGTTAAAAGTATATTAAAGTAAAAGTATGTACTGAAAGTAGAATGTCTTATATCCTCTAGTGTTCTATTATTGCCTTATCTCAAATCCCTTCTTATATTCAGTTGTTCACAATTAAATCATATTAACATTTATAAATATTTATTTTTTATTTTTCTGGTAAAATAACTAACTTTTGTATTTTTATTGAGCATCAAGGCTTCCAATAGACTTCCAAATAATTACATATCCTTGAAGTTATTCACAGAATTTAAGTAAGACCAAAGCAGTCTCTTTTCTAAAAGTCTCAGTGAATTTCTATAATTTATTAAATTGTTCTTATAATTACATAAAATATCACAAGCCTTCTTTCTCTTTAAAATATATTCCTGTATGTAGCCTATAGTAGTTAAATAAGCCAAAAATTATACTGGAATTATTTTATAAAACTATAAATCATATTTATTACATTCTAATTTACTTATTTACTAAGGGAAAAAAACTAACTCAAAGGCTGAGAATTTTATTTTCTTGATAAAACTAAAATCACTCACATATAAAAGGTTTTGCTCTGAGAGTTTTCAGAAGGAATTAATATGCCTGTATATAATTCATCATTTAAAAAATATGAAAATGTTCTCAGAAAAAATAAATCCAATACTCAAGTTTCTGCTATGCTGCCATTAAAAAAAATTATCTTAGAAATGAATAAATGGTAAAGAAGAGCACAAATTCTAAAGTTGGACTGTCTAGTTTGCACCACCTGGCAGTGTTGCAAATAAGTAAGTTACCTAAATTCTCTGTCTCTGATTTTTCACCTATAAAATGAGGGTAACAATAACAAATAACTCATAGGTTTGTTGTAACAAGATAATACAATTGGAGAGTTTTTAAAAGCAGTTGTTACAGGTAATTTAGCTCTAAATAAGAATTACCTTTTTTTCTTTTTCTGTCAATGACAGATTGCTACTCAGGCAACTTGAGATCTTTATAAATCCACAATTACATTCAAGTGGCTTTATACTGTTGCAATTCAAATTGTTGTACTAATAAGAGAATAAAGATATAATTATCTAGAAATAACAATATTTTTTCTTTAACTTGGCCTATTTATCCGCTTCTATGGTCAACAGTGTTTGAATAGGTTTATGACTTAAATTCTATCAGAACAGACCCACAGGCTATGAACCTACTTTGTTATATGTTGGAGCTGAGAACATTATCATTTTTTCTTTTAAAAACAGTCTCATGTTTGAATTCTGAATTAAAATCCAAATTATATACCATGTTAAAAAATTCTATGAAGTAAACTACGGTGAAGCATCTGGATGCAATATAAATACCTTGCCATGAAAGCACAGCAATGCATACAATATGCTGGCAGGATTCTGGAGATTGAAGTGTATACATTCATCTGAGAGCACTTTTCTGTAGCCAAGTCTATGTGACTTACCTCTTTCTGGTCCCTCGATTGACAGCCAGGTCACTGCAATTAATCCAGCACAGATCACCACCAATATGGCAAAGAGAGCTGCAAACATAACTTCATAGGTGCTGAGAGAACGGCGCCTTGAGGGTACACTTCGCTTTGAGCCCATGTTTGGTTTTTGAAGGTTTGCTACTCTAAGGGCTCTGAGAGAGCATAGAAGCTTCACCAACTGGAGAGCACAAGCTCTCAAGTTTTCCAAGAAGGCTTGTCAAACAAGTCTACACTAGTCTTACTAGTCAGTGTAAATGAGTTGTGTATGTCTCTTTGGCAACATTATGTCTCTATACATTAAGTAGCCTTAAAAGTGCAGTTAATGTTTAAAAAGATATTAGTGAGTACAGAGAAGCTTAGAGTTGTAAACGTTAATCACCTGAACAGGCCAGCTGTCAGCGT
The DNA here is from genome assembly GCF_964341445.2 of Mesoplodon mirus. NCBI lineage: Eukaryota > Metazoa > Chordata > Mammalia > Artiodactyla > Ziphiidae > Mesoplodon > Mesoplodon mirus. The sequence continues at coordinate 122,057,991 of NC_138982.1, forward strand.
GAATGATATTAACTGCATGTTGTAAACAAAAATGATACTTTATCACTTTGAGAACTGGTAGAAGAAATATGAAATTCATGGTAGTCAAATTAATCATTGGGCACATGCACATGACATTTGTAAAGAGTCCCTAACAGATCAACCTTCCACCCTCTGACTCAGGTCATTATTAAGGCATTTTTTCCTGTTTTATGTAGGTGCAGACATTCTAAAGATAAATTTTAAGCACATATGTGTGTGTATATATATATATATATATATATATATATATATATATATATATATATATATATATATATTTCTTATTGAAACAATCACAAATATTGTAATCTTCATTATGTCACCCATGTGAAGTTATGCAGTGTAAGGGAGTATTGATCTAACCTAAAGGAAAGTCCACTGAAACATGGCTTTATATCCCCACTTTTTATGGCCTCATGTAGTTATCAATGAACAGGAGTAGCAGCTGTGAGAGGAATTAAGCATTTTTTTTTCTATTTTAAGAAAATATTCTGGGTGGGGAAGACATTACTCACTTGTCCAGGACTTTATCTTTTTAAAAATGCCAATAATAACACGAGGACATGTTGAGAATTCCACACTCATAACTGTGGTTATGGGAAAACCAGGACTGTTCTCTGATAATTAAAGTACAGTTTATCATGGGAACTTCCACACTTTGAATAACAATAAGTTTAGAATTAAAAATTAATAAATAAAACCAAACCTGTTCTGAAGTAAGCTAATTTACCTCTTGTTCTGGAAAGTAAAACTGGTCAGAGATAAGGAAGTACTAGCTCAGGGGTTAATGTGCTGGAATTGTGGCATTTTATAATTGGCTAAAATAAGCAAGAGCCACGTTTGTTTCTTCTTCACTCTTGAAGGAAAAGAACCACATGTTGCTCTCTGAAAGCCTTGCTGGTAAAAAGTGGAATATAAATAAATAAAGGTATGTCATGGGATGTATTTATATTTTTTATTTAACTGAATTAATACTAACTGTATTCTTAATCCCTTTAAAATACACATGAAATGAGAGACACCACTGTTGGAGTTGGGAGAGCTTTATCTTACTTATGTTCTAGTAATAGGTGAGACCCTCCCTTACAATGGGAGCCTGGAGAATGACACTTGAATTTGGGGAGCCTAGAATATGGAAGTACAATGAGTGTTTTCTTCATTATAGCTGATGCAGGTGCAGCATATTTGCTTTCAGAAAATCAAGTAGAACTTTGTTTTATTTTGACTTTATATAAGGGAGGGAGAAGATAACAAAATGAGTTCACATACTATGCTCCAAGCACAGGACAATAATATATTAAACATAAGATTGAAAATAAAAAATTATATACTTATGTTCAGAAATGAAATCCACATTCATATTATAAATTTCCCTTAAATTATATGTTTTAAGTGATTATACTTAATATGTTCAAATAAATGAGTGGAAGAATAGCTTTCCTTTAAAAAGGTATTAATTTATAAAGGACAGAATGAAATAAAACAAATAGGTTATTGTGAAAAACGACAAATCATATGTCCAGAAATTGAAAAATTTACTAAAATAAACTGGAACTTGGCATATCATATAACAAAACTCATTAGACAGTTATAATGATAAAGAGTGAGTGGTATTGGTCCAGGGGTAGAAAAATATCTCAGTGGAATAGAGTAAAGATCCCACAAACATCCTGATTCATATGTGGAAACTTCACATGTCAAAAAGATAGTCTTACCAATACATGAGATAAGGATGGCTATTCAAGAAATGATGCTGGATCAGCAGGTTATTCATCTCAGGATAAATAAAATTAGACCCTTATCTCACATCATGAAGAAAAATAAATTGCAGGTGGGTTAAATATACAGAAAAACTACAGAAAAATGTTTGAAGAAAATGTAGGAAGATGTCCTCCTGATGTGGGATACTAAAGGAGTTTTTAAAAAAGAATAAACATTTTTTATTTTATTAAAAAATAAAAGGATGAACTAAGTAGAAAAATACTGATAAATTTAGCCAATAATAACACTGACTGATTTTTAAACAAAATATATAAAAAGAAAGTAAAAACAAGACACAAAACAGATTGTTTCCTTGTTTTTCTTTTCTTTTTTTACTGTGTTTTTTAATTTTTTTATTTATTATTATTATTTTTTTGCGGTACGCAGGCCTCTCACTGTTGTGGCCTCTCCCGTTGTGGAGCACAGGCTCCGGACACGCAGGCTCAGTGGCCATGGCTCATGGGCCTAGCCGCTCCGCGGCATGTGGGATCTTCCTGGACCGGGGCATGAACCCGTGTCCCCTGAATCGGCAGGCGGACTCTCAACCACTGCGCCACCAGGGAAGCCCCTGTGTATGTTTTTGTTTGGCTACAACATAACAGAAGTGCAGCAAAGATCTTTGTATGAGTTTCTGAAATTTATTTGGAAGGTAATCCATGGAAAGTCCGTGAAATTAGCTGGGAAGTGAAAAGTGGGGAAAATAAAGCCAACGCAAGTATGTAATCAAGCTGGAAACTACCATAGGCTCAGGAACATAATCCTGCTGGGAACTGCGTGAGACAGAGAGAAAAGTCCTCAGGATTACCCCAATTAACGGACAAGGAAGCAGGGATGTTTACTAACCAAAAAGCTTTGCTCACTGGTACAGAGTAGCTTATGGGGCTTTAACTGTCCTACTTTCAGCTTACCCTGTGTGTGCGTAGAACATTCATGAAAAGCTGCCCTCAGCTTGCAGAGATGAAGAGAGCCTATGTGGGAAGTACCCTTATAGTTTACAACTGAAAAATATTTTCCATAATTCATGGAGAATTTCTACTAATTAACACATAAAAGACAAATAGCAGGCAATTAACAAAAACACAAACCAAACAAACAATAAGGAAATAAAACATGATCACACAAATTTCTATAGGTTCTCACTTTTAGTAGATGGTCAACTTCAGTAGTAATTATGGAATTCCAATAAAAATAAAAAAGAAATATTACTGACCTCAAATATACTAGCAACAATTAACATCATTAGCATTACTAAGCAGTGGCATTCATTGCTTGTGAGAAAGAAAATTCTAATAATCATATAGAAGAGCAATTTGGTAATATCTATCAAAACTAAATATGCATATACAATTTGACCCCCGAATTAGTCTACTAACTATACATCCTAGAGAAACTCTAACACTTGCATGCAATGAGATGATATTCATTACAACACTATTTTAAGCCCCACAAAATAGAGAGAAAACTTGTGTCCATCAATAGGAAAATGAATTGTACTTTTTAAATAATAAAATATTATACACAAGTTAAAAGTGTACAAACTGGAACTCTATGTAGCAGCTTGGAAATAATAAAAAAAACTTTTACACAAAGAAACAAGCTGTACCCCAGGATCTGGCCCTGCCCATCATCAGGTAGTTGATAGATAGATGATAGATAGATGGATAGATACATAGAGCATTCTGTCCAAAAGCAGCAGAATACACATTCTTTTCAAGTGACACAGAACATTCCCCAGGATAGATCACATGCTAGGCCACAAAACAAGTCTCATTAAATTTAGGAAGATTGAAATCATATCAAGCATCTTTTCTGACCACAGTACTATGAGACTGGAAATCAACTACTATGTTGTACACCTGAAACTAACATACTATTGTAAGTCAATTATATTTCAATAAAAAACAAGAAACAAGTTGTAGAAGAATATATGCAGTGTTACACTATTTAAAGTCAAAATAGAAAATAATTTGTTGAGTAATGCAGTTATATGTAATAAAAGATTACATGGGAATGGTAAATAAAAACTTCAGTATCATGATCACTTCTAGGTAGGGATGGGATTGGATAGTATGGGAGTGGAATACCAACCAAGGGGACTTCAACTGTATTTGAATTGTGTCAGTTCTCTTAAAATTTTTGAAATAAATTAGTGAACCATGTTAAATTGACAGAGTTAGATGATTAAGACATATGAGTTAATAGTTTTCTGCATTCTTCTATTATATATATATATATTCTTCACTTTATAAGTATATGTATATATATATATATATATATATATATATATATATATACATACAAAGTGAAAGGGAGAGCATGTGATTGATGTCTCTGTGTATTATTTTCATCTTTATTAAATAACAACTAAATTTTAAAAACCTTTGTGCATAGAACTTTCTACTTTGAGAAATGTGGAAGTCACAGAACCACCCCCCTTAAGTCAGTCATTGAATATTTATAGGAGGGTAAAATATTTATTTTAAACATATATTTAAAAACTTAACCATATAAGTTAAAATGATCTAGATAAAGTAGAAACTAAGTAAGAACAAATATCTGGTATGGTCAATGAAGAGAATATGTAGCTCTGGATAGGTCAGCATTATTAATACTCTTAATGAAGCTTTCAGTGAGGAAATCAAAATCGTGACCAGTTCAGTGATGGGAATGACACATTCCAGTTAAGTGAATAATGAAGTAGGAAGATACTTGAAGATAGTGAAAAATCGAGTAGGTAGAGCCAATATTGAACGTTTGGAGACTCCTAAGGGAGATTATATGTATTTTAGCCTATAATGAATGAAAGGATAAGAATTGGAAACTAAGAAAATTAAGAGTGTATAAGCTCTTGTTAATATTATTGAAGCATAAGGACCAGAGAGTTAAGAATCATGGTCCATAACATAGTTCATTCATTTGCTCAGTGTGATTTTATACTCTGACTGCTCTATGTAGCTGTAGTAATTGCAAACAGTCTCTAAAGATTAAGGCCCTGAGCATTTATAAAACATTTCTTCCACTATTCAGCATAATGTGAGAAACTCCCAATAGCTTTCATCTTTAAATAAATTCCTGTGACTGGGTTGTTATTGGACACATTTCTTGAATAAAGATTAAATTAAAAAGAAAACTAATATAAAACAAGAAAATCAATATTACTCATCAGTAATACTTTTGGATATTCTACAGATGATTCTTTCTCTGAAAATGTGTCCAAATACTCCAGTGTAGTCAGTCCATTAACACTTAGGTGACTCCTATGATTCCTGGTTCAAGGATGACAGAGCTGTATGAAATACACATCTTCCTGTCTCCAAGGCTGGTATGTTTTTCTTTGACTTGTCATATAATTTTGACACAGTATTCTAAAACCTAATTGATAAATCTCTTTATATTTTAGATGTTACAAGGGACAGTAATCATTCTTTGTGAAATATCTGAGGACTTTGATAAACATCTTATGGGGTGAAAAAAAGAGTAGGTCTTTAAATATTGTTAGACATCTTTGTCAGTGAGGATCCTTAGATACTGTAATTCCAGATCACTAGGTATTATTTTTTATAGTTTTGGCACTTGAAGAAAAATTTGACGGGATGAAAAATTGTGGTGCCATATCATCTTTTCCCTCAGAAGCTTGTAGGTATTCCTCTGCTATTCTCTGACACCAAGTATTGGACTAACCTTCTTTTATGACTTTCTTTCATCTTCTGATTGCATGTGCATCATCATTGTCATCCAGTTTTTCTTTATGTGTGTGTGTTATTTTTAGGGCTGATGGATTCTATATATTCCTTGAGTTTATTCATATGTGAGAAAACTTCTTCTTTCTTTTATACTTGAATGATAATTTTCTGGGGATTATATGCATGGGAAAATGACAAGTTTATTCTTTTCCTTGGAATTCTGATGATATTTGTCTAATATTGTCTTTCTGACAAGGAACATAATTGGGAAAATGTCTAAAGCTAACTCCATATCTTACTTATGTATGTGCCATGTTTTATATCTCCTTGATTGCCTAGAGAATTCTTGTTTCATACATGAGGTTCAATAGAAAATAAGTTGGCGTTGATTATTCTGAATTGAGTTTTCTTGGAATGTTGTGTACCTTTTTCAGTTTCCACTTCATTTAAAAATTAACCTTCCTTTATTAAAATTTTGAAATTGTTTGTTGTTCAATTTACTAGATGTCTTACTGGGGGTTGGAGTCCAATTTTTTTAGGTTGGATTCTCTTAGTTATTTCTTTATATCATTTATACATTTCTCCTAATTGTTACCATATCTGTAACTCCCTCATACATTTAAATTATATACGATGTTCAACTCTGGGTTTTTTGTTCTCTGTTGTTTGTAAGTTATTGTTAGTTTGTATAATGCTGATGATTCAGATTGCAATTGTTTTTTTTAAATCATAATCTTTCTCTTTAAACCACTTCTGTGTTTTATTATCTTATTATTGTCTTGAACTTATTTTCTTATTAACTTATTTTATAATAAATAGTATGGTAGAAAACTTTCCTTTTGTTGAATTTGCTTCTAGAATCAAAGTTTGGGGCAACATTTTATAAACTAGTCCCTTCCCCTCTCCTTTCCCTCCTTCCTTCTTTCCTTCTGAGGTATATTTGCATGGCTGCCTTGATATTACTTTTTGTTTGGTTCCTGCTTTACTTAGTTCTCTTAAGCTCTTTCCCATGGCTTTCCCATAGAGTGGGTGAATTCTCTTTGCTTTTGTATGAACAACAGTTTGAGGAATGCATATGATCTGCTTTTTTATTTTTTATAAACTGAGGGGTTGGGGGAAGGTGTTGAGAGAGAAGAAACCCATAGGAGGCTATATACCCCCTTTGTATGATGGCTCATATCCCTTTCTCTCTTCTGCAATTTTACCAAACACCCTGTCAAAAGGTTCCTTTGTACTAATGTGGGTTTTTTTCTGTTTGTGAATGTGTGTGAGGTACAACTGTGCTGCATACTCTTTCCTACAAATTGATGAATAGCACTGAGAGATCACAAGGTCCTGTGGTTTTCTGCCTGTCTCCACTTAGATGCCCTAGCGTCATTAGCTACTAGGGGTCGCTAGTCCTGAGATATTTTCTCTTTTCTCAGGCTGCTGACTCACCAATTTGAGCTGCTTTTCTACAAATTGCAGGATATTAATGAAAATTAGAACTTTTTTGGAGTTCTTTTCAGCAATACTGGTGGAGAGGATAGGGTTTATAGATGACTGATAGAAAAAAGAACCATGTTGAGCTTCATAATATTCTTGCTATTGAATATAATTTTTGCCATGAACTTTGTTGTATTTTCTTTGTTTTGTTTCTGGGTTTTTTTTGCCCCTGCTGGTGAATTTTGGCTAGTTTATAACTAGTTTATAACTCATTCAATTAGATTCTTGAGAAGGGTGATTTAAACTTCAGCTTCAATTCAGACTTTACCCAAAAGTCCATCCAATGTAATTTCTGACCTAAAGGCTATTTCAATTTTATTCAACTAAACTATACCTAAAAATTAGTTTAGATGTCATACCAAAGCTTCCTGGCTCTGAAAAAATTTGAGTAAACAATATTACTTAGTTCATTTAGGGACAATGTTTTCAGGTGAATACTAGTTTACTAACGGATACGTACATGAAAACAAAATGAAGAGAATAAAAATCCTTTCAATTTACAGTAATCTCTTGCATCGTTTAACAGTCCAATCAAACAGGAGTTGGATTCCTGTACTACTTTTAAGTTGACAGTAAAAAGAAATCCTTTATAGTTGTTACACACTGAAATATTCTGTTTAAATTGCAAAACTGCATCTCTTGAATTAGTAAAAAATGTACTTGTCCTTCAAAGAAGGTGGTGTGACGTGAAAAACGCATTAGTCCTATAGACAGTACACCCAACTTTACATATAGACATGGACCTTGACTATGCAACCTGGGGCATTTCACTAAACCTCTTACTGAGCTGCAGTTTTCTCATCTGGAGGACAAAGTTATTGATCTTAAAATCACTTTCATTTCTAAAATTTCCTGAGTTTATGATTTTTATGGCCCCTTCTAAAGGAAAGTATACAATTTATGTCTCTTCACACTAAAAAGTCTTTGTTTCCCAGATTGCTTTCAGAGATTCACCTAAAAATCACCTGTGCGAGACAAGGTCTTTTCAAACATTTTCTTAAGATCTTTTCCTTCATCTCTCCCACTGACCTTTCAGTCTCATTGCAGCTTTTTTTTTATCCTTCTCTTGTCTGACTACAGTGGAATCATATTTACTTTCCCTTTGCTAATGCAAATTCTGCTTCCCCTTCTTCATCCTTTGTTCCTGCTCTACATGTGGCTTCTTACCTTGCCATATGAAAGTCACTCTCACCAAGCATATCTCCCCAATCTACTTTTGTCTGTAAAGTGGATTATGAAACTTTTGAATCAAGGGTATTATACCTGGACATGCTGAACTACATAGCACTTAACTGTTCCCAAAGAGAGCTCTATTCATGGCAGTATTCAAAAATAGACCTGTATTTCAGGAAAGAAAAATGAGCTAGGCTGGGAGAGATTGGTTTTTTCTCATAGGGGTTACCACACTTTTTATAGCATCTTAGTTGGTTCGTAGGGAGCTTTGAAAAAATATCAGTATGTTCTTCCTTGTCACCTGCTAGTTTAGGTCATTTTCAAAGAAACCCCCTGTGTATCCAGAATCCTAACCAATTCACACCCCCATGATTTTATATTATTGTGGTGGCCACATGTGTAGCTCAGGCTGGATTTATCATCTCACCATGTTACTTTTGAACTTTAATCATCTTAGTGCCTGGAGGTCAAAAGATTTTTTGATATTGAAAGGGAATCAGCCTACTTGTCAAGTTTTCTCAGTGCTTTTTTATCTAACTGCCTTGTTATCATCACCAAAGTCTTTGGTCAAGCTGTACTTTTTCCACAGAACAAATTTTCCACATTAACTTGCTGAAGCAGTTTTCACTGTCATGTCATTAAAACAGTTCCAGAAAGCTCATCGTCTTTTCTTTTCTAACTGAAAGAATAAAGATAAGATCAAATTAAGAGACCATCTAGTTAAGGAAACTAAAGTTTTCAGCTTTGATCCAGACGTCAAAATTCCCATATAAAATATTGCACTTTGTTTTATGACTATGCCTTTTTAGATATCACCCAAATAAACCCTTTTGGTAATATTGTTTACTAGGTAAATGCATAGCTTCTTTACATGAATTTTGTTTACTTCTCCTTTATTATTGAGTGTCAGTTCCTAGATGAAAGTGGTCAGGTATGTAGTGAGCTTTTACTTAAATAATGTACTGTATCCAGAATTATGTGTTTAATGAATGTTTCTTGCTGCTACTGCTGAGTTGTGACTACTGACCTTAAAAATAAAATAAAATAACTTGCTACTGCAAGTTGTTGTTAAGTCATTATTTTAAGGTGACAAATTCAATGAATGACAGAGGCATGAGTTTGGTGAAGTTGGTTAGACATAAGGAATTAAGTAGGGTACATATATATTAATTGAGATTTCTTACACTAAGTCATTGGAGAGATTACATAAAACTAAGACAAATTTTATATAGACATACTGTGGTGGAGATCACTCTTCCCCTCTTTTCATTCTCCCTCATCCTTTTAGTGATGGAACTCCCTGCGTTTTACCTGTGAGCCATGAGCAACAGCTTTCTTTCAGTTTAGATGTGGTCTTGTGATTAATTTACGGAAAATGGGGTATGAGAGAAAGTTATATGTGCAACTTCTGGATCATCTTTTTAAGGAGCCTTGTTATAATTTTTTTTCTTTCTTCCTGAAGTCTATAAAATGGGGAAAAGTAGTGGTCTTGGAAGCTACTTGTGAATGGCAGAGCCAGACGCATGCCCTGGCCCTTTATATCTGTGCTAATATGTGAGAGGAAGACAAACATCTGTGTTATTTAATCAACCTATTACTTCTTTACTTCACTTTTACAGTAAACTTTACGGGTTTTTATGAGGAACTTAAATATAATTCATGATGTACTTTTAAAAGATTTAAAAAAATATCCTTAGAAAGTGCTCACTTGTTTATTTGAAAGTAGAAATTCTTTAATTGCTATATTTTAATAACATTTTTCTTTTCGATGAGTAAGTGTTCCAGTGTAGGAATGTATTAGTTCTGAACTTAATAGACTGCCATTAAAATATTAATTATTATATCATGTCTATTTTTTCTTAGTTTCTTTAAAAATTTTTTAAATTCTTATGATTTTACAGTATTTATACTCCATTGTAACCTTCAATTTTCCAGGCTATCCTAGATTAAAATTTAGATCATCCTAAACATCTTTTAGACAATGGACATGTGTGGATGTACTGTTAACGTAAGGCATTTGTTTTGAGAGCTCAGTTTGCCATCTCCCTGGTTTGCAATGGTGTCTAAAGGACATTAGATCCCTATGATTTATCTATACCATTAACAAAGTGGAGATGGTATTCTTTAGTTTGTGAAGTTCTAATATTTAGCCAAAATGTGAAATCCTTTGATAAAGTCACAAACTATTTGCAACATATTCTAAAGCATTTAAAAAATGTCTTCTTGTTAGTTTTGACTTTAAAATATCCAGAGCTTTTGACTTTATCTCTTTCTATTGGACATGATAAGCTCATTCATTCAAGAATATACACATTTATATCCTGCTGATACCTTGAATGTACTTATCTACTGTGTACACATTTTCTGTGATCTTTATTTTGCTTTAATGAGGTTTTAAGATGTTAGTTCTGAAGACAAAGCCTGCTCATAACAGGTTAATTTGAAATAAGCCATGCCAGTCAACTTTCTATCTCTTTGAAGATAATGGTAAAATGATCATATCAATTTACATTTTGATTAATTATAAGATTAATGTTTTTGTGTGAGGTAGCAGTTTGAAGTGAGTGTATATAGAATAAACCATAATCAAAAAATCATGTTGATTGTAACATTTCGGACAAATTTTACATAAAATGCCTTGAAAATTAGTTTCAAGATTTTGGACATGTAAACCTAATTACCATTTATTTGACACTTCTGCTTTAAATTTTTTTACCTCTTTTCACCAAAAATACGGTATTAAAGATTCAATCAAAAAGTCTCCACTTTGTGAAGATAAGAAGGGAAAAATAAACCATTCCAACAGCTCACATAATCCTACTATCGTCTCCCTTATATAAAAATTCTGCCAGAGCAAATAAGTAAGTACAATGACAGCTTGACGGAGGTCTCTGAAGATAAAGAATAAACAGAGATGTTACAGAGAGGTTCCCAAACATAGTTATGTAGTTAAAATGTGCAATTAAAGCATGGAATGCAATTAAAATAGCTACCGCATTTCTTTTCAAGAGAAGACTACTAAAAAAAATGTTACTTTAGAAACATTTTAAGATTCCTACTACTAAATTAGTATCTACATTGAAAAAGATTTGTTATGTTCACACTTCAATTAAATTCAAACTCAATAACCCTGTGATAAAAAAAAGACCACAACCCTCTCAGATGTCTGTATCCTCTAGGTGTTTCTGATCTAGAAAATAAAATAAACTCTTCAGTGTAATGATCCAAATAGACTGTCAGGAACTAATCTTGCTCAACGTGAATTGATCCATATTATGAAAATAATGACAGCAACATGGATGGACCTAGAGACTGCCATACTGAGTGAAGTAAGTCAGATACAGAAAGACAAATTATCATATGATATCATTTATATGTGGAATCTAAAAAATGGTACAAATGAATCTATTTACAAAACAGAAATAGAGTCACAGGTGTAGAAAACAAACTTATGGTTACCAGGGGATAAGGGGGAGGAGGGATAAATTGTGAGGTTGGGATTGACATATACACAGTACTATATATAAAATAGATAACTAATAAGAACCTGCCATATAGCACAAGGAACTCTGCTCAATACTCTGTAATGGCCTATATGAGAAAAGAATCTAAAAAAAAAAAGAGTGAATAAATGTATATGTATAACTGAATCACTTTGCTGTACACCTGAAACTAACACAATATTGTAAATCAACTACACTCCAATGAAAATTAAAAAAAGAAAATAATGAAGAGAATGTTGTCATCATAAACAGCTTTATGTATCAGTCAGAACTGCAGCCTACACACATATAAACACACGTGCATCCAGACTCACATGACAGCACACACATAAGCACATATACACATGCACCTGCACACAATCATGCACACATACATACATACACATACTCAGAATTGCATACGCATTCATACAAAAACAAGCACACATATATTCCCACACACACAAACATAATTGGAATATAATTTCCAAAAATGCTATATCCGTTTCACAAGGAACCTGTTAGAAAGAATTGAAGAGCCAACCTTACCCTAGCAGAGTTGTTGGGAGAAGTTGAGCTTGCCTAGCAATTTAAGAAAAACAGTCACTTTGCATCCTGGTCTCTCTATTCAGCTAAAAGGTAACTACACATGTTATTCATTTGTTCTCCCAATTATGACCAATTAACAGGAAAGACATGATACCTTCTCTCCATCTCTCCCAAACACACCCTCCTCTCTGGTTTCATTTCATCCATTAATTTCTTTAATATTTGGTACCAGCTGGCAGACAATATCCAAAAGAGAGGGTCTGAAGGATACCCTGCTTCTGTGAATTATGCATGAGGGAGTTAAGTCCATTATTCTGAAAAGTGTCCTCCTGTGCTCTTTCCTGCATCTCTTATTTTTATCTGCTGTGACCAGCTGGAATGATGTCATTTTGAAGCCAGTGAGGTAGACTCAATGATTTTATAGTCACATAGGTAGAAATGACAGTGGTCACAACTTTGTGAGAGTGAAATTATCTGCCTATATACATCAGACGGCTATGCTATAACTTTAAGCTCGAGTCGACCTTCCTGTGCTTGGAGGTTGCCATATGTGTGGACCTCTTGTTAATACAGAGAAAAACGCACCCTCTCAATAATTATAAAAAATACATATAGTTATATTCTTGTTCACAGGAGAGAATACTCTCATTTAAGTACTTCAAAATAAACCTGACCAATCTCTGCTAGAAAACATTGTTGAAATTGGAACCACCAGGGAAAGAAAATAGACTGACTACAGGCTGTTTATTGAGTGTATACTATAAACACTAGATCTATGCCAAAGCAACAGAATTCACATCATTTGTAATTGTAGAGGACTGTATCATTTAAAAAATATTATTTATACTACCCTAGTAGGAAAGTATCCTTCTCTGCTCCACTGACATCAAGATTGACCATGACCTTTGCTGCGCTCCTCCCTGCAAGTAGAAAATACATGTTGTCATGTTATGATTTTTTGGACTAATGAAATGTAAGTAAAAACAAGGCATTATTTTTCCCCTGTGCAATGAGAAAAGCAAGTGCCCAGATAGGGCTGCTCTGTCAACCTCTGACCAACAATGGTCATGCAACGTGGGCAAGAAATGGATGGTTGTTTTGTGTCACTGAGACCTGAGAGTCATTTTCTAATGCAGCATAACTTAGCCTATACTGACTGATATAGTAATAGTGGAGGTAGGTACATGCAAATAGGAGGCTTTTCTTTCCTAAACACCAGACTAGAAGTCAAAATCTAAAGTTTCCTTCTTGATTTTGCTAATAACGTTATCTTAAACAACTTAAGTAAGTTGTTTGAGTTTTAGCTTCTACATTTATACAATGAATGGTTTAGACGAGACAATGTTAGCCAGCTTTAGCATCCCTGAGTCTATGGTAAGAGTAACCTTAAACAGCATTGCTAAAGTCACCATTTGTCTTATTTCAGGCTGCTACAACAGAATACCATAGACTGGGTGGCTTATAAACAATAGAAATTTATTTCTGACAGTTCTGGAGTCTGAAGTCTGAGCTCAGGGTGTCAGCATGATCAGGTTATGTTAAGGACCCCCTTCTGGTTGCAGATGGCCATTTTCTCATTGTATCCTCATGTGGCAGAAGAGGCAAGAGAGCAATCAGGGGTCTCTTTTTTAAGTGCACTAATCCCATTCATGAGAACTTCACCTCATGACCTAGTCGTCTCCCAAAGACTCCCCACCTCCTAATAATGTCACATTGGGAGCTAGGATTTCAACATATTAATTTTGGAGGAACACAGACATTTAGTCCTTAACACCATTATCTAGCTTTGCTGTAAGCTCTTTCCTTTCTTTATTTTTTTATTAGGTAATTGGAAGGCACTTTGTGGTTGCATAGAATACTAACTCAATCACCATCAGTAGCTTGCACATATTGAAACTCATATATCACCTAAAACAACTAGTAACTTGATTTAGTGATATTGTTATCCTTTATGACACCATACTGGATTAAACTGTGTAATATATAACAAGCACACTTGATCTTGCTGCTGTATGAAACCAGCTTTTTGATCTCTGATTTCCTGTTAAGTACAAATAGCATGACCAGGCTTGGGCAGTGAGGAAGATAGTGCCAGTGGGATGCACCATGTAGATGTCACTCTGGGTCTTAGTTACATTAGAGACATGACTGCAGTGAGCCCCAGCAATATATAATCAAAGAGTTTCCTGGTGTGTGGGCTTTCTTTCTCCCCCAAGAGGTATATAGAGAGGGTGTGAAGAGGTTATATCTTTACCATTCAAAGTTTAGTCTCTGAAAAATATCTGGAAGCTTGTTAGAAATGCAGAATCTCACCAGAATAATTTACCAAGAATCTCGGATTTAACAAGATGCCCAGGTGACTTATATGCACATCGAAGTTCTAAAAGCACAGACTTTTCAAAGAATAAGCTTAGTGAGAAACTCAGAAATTCCCTTTTTAACTGTTATTTTAAACGTCTGACTTGGGACCACTATACCATTGAATACCATACCACTAATATTGGGAAATGCTACGTACTAATACTTGTGAACATTGAGACTATTAATACTAATAAATACCAATTTGGGGAAACAGCACTAACATAGGATTAATGTGACCTACAATGATATAAAAATGTGCAGTATATTAAACATTTCAAATCGGCTTTTGGTCTTTGTGTAGAAGAATCTGGAATTTTATGTTTCAAGACCTTGGTCACAGTTTTCATTGCTCCATCCTGATTATGAAGGGAAGGCATTGCTTTGTAAAAAACATTGACTTTGAGTCCTCCTTCTTTAGTTCAAATATTGGCTTCTTGTTACTAACTGTAAAAATGTGGATAGTTTTCACTTAATTTCCCTGTCAGTTTCCTCATCAATATAATGGGTATAATAATTGTCTAACTATTAAGAGAAAACTTCAGAAAAAGTTCTCCTTTCAGACCAGATATTCTTATGCCTGGTCAGATAACAATTTTCCCTTTTGTAGGGTTCTAATCAAATTCTGCCTAGTGTTTTAATTTAGGGATGCCAGAGGTCAGCACGTTTCTTGTAAGATAACTACACAATTTCATTAAAGAAAAATAGATAACATGTGCAATTTCCATACTTTGGGGATTGTGCTCTCACTCTATTGAATGTATTTCTCCTTAATCTATTTATGGAATAGTTTGCTCCTTTATTTAAGGTCTGAATAACATTTTTCTGATATCAAATTTTGCCCAGAAAGATAATGGATTAAGTCTCATGGAGACTGTAAGTACATTTCATCGTATGTTTTAAGTTCAACCTTCACTGCCCTAAGAAAAATTATTGTTGACACATCTCTTCGGTTATGTCCACTGAAAATTACAATGCCAGCTTTGAGCAAAAGACTTCTCACACTATTGGTGTTTCTGCCTTCAGGCAGAGGGCTGAAAGCAACGTATTACCCTTAATAGACAATAAAGGGAAGATGAAACCCTTGGAGTCTTGATATTTTGTTGTATTATGATTTTTAAAAATCACAGTATGGTCTAACTCAGAGAAGAAACATGTCATTTGGGAACAGATCTTTATTTCATGTGATTATTTTTTAAATAGAATAAAATGAGATAAAACACATAAAGAAAATTTCTTACATTTAATGGTCATTCATTACACTATGTGTCATTCTAGGAACTTTACATGTATATTTTATTTAATTCTTACAATAACACTGTGGGTTAGGTGTTACTATTATTCCCACTTGAGAGATGTGGAAACTGAGGCACAGAACATTTGAGTAACTAGCCTAAGGTATTAAAGCCAATAAACACCAGATTCAGGAAATAGATTCAAATAGTCTAGGTCTAAACAGTAAACTCAGTGGTTTCACATGTGTCAATTTAGGTAAATTAACTTGATTTTTCAAATGCCCTTCTCTGTAGGGTTCTAGGCCAGGCTGGCCCCAAAAGAAATGAATGAGATTTGGAAGGTGGATGTGAAACAGTAGCTAGTAAGCTAGGAGGCTGGTGCCATGGCTCCAGGCATCACTGTGGGTTTCACATTGTTGCTGATTGGCTAGCTCATCTCAGCATGGGGCTGCAGCCAGAACAGAGTTCCTTCTGGTTCTTTAAGCTGTGGGCCAAGCTCCTCTGCAGTGCCAAGGTGAAGGACCCCTGCTTCTTCTGCAGGTCACTTAAGGTTACATGTTGCATTAGAAACAGCAAGAAAAACAATGAAAGACAGGTATGGGTTTTAGTTTATCCTCGTGGGTTTCGGTTTGTCCTCATGGTTTCTTATTTATTTTTCATTTTTCTCATTTTAGACACAGATTTTATTCAAAATTACCTATCCTGCTGATCTATAGCCTGTCCCCTCCCGAATGCAGAGGCAACAGTCTTCTATAGCTTTCACTAACTCTGGACTGTGATTCCTTGTTAGTGACTTTTCTCTGATCCTCCAACCATACATTTCCTAATCTTTCCTTTTGTGCATTCTTTCATAATTGTAGAAAATCTAATCTCCAAAATGAATTTCTTACTCTATATTTCTCAATGGTTCTCCTTCTCTAATAGAACCATCACTGGTACATATCTCTATAAAACAAAAATACTGATTATCTATAAAAGAAAGCCTTTCCTGATATTAACCGATTATGGCTCAATGTGTTTAGCATAATGCCAGAGACATTATGATCACTTAGTGATGTTCCATATCATCCTCATCTTCGTCTTCATCCGCTTCCTCCTTAAAAATTCATGGAGACATTATCACAAAGCTAATCAAAAAGGGGAGATTCAAGTGTGCTTCAGTTAAAGAAGAAATCGTTTCAACAAGGCATCAAGAGTTTGCTTAAATATTTTTTTTTAAACATCTTTATTGGAGTATAATTGCTTTACAATGGTGTGCTAGTTTCTGCTGTATAACAAAGTGAATCAGCTATATGTATACATATATCCCCATATCTCTTCCCTCTTGCGTCTCCCTCCCTCCCACCCTCCCTATCCTACCCCTCTAGGTGGTCACAAAGCACCAAGCTGATCTCCCTCTGTTATGCAGCTGCTTCCCACTAGCTACCTATTTTACATTTGGTGGTGTATATATGTCCATGTCACTCTCTCACTTCATCTCAGCTTACCCTTCCCCCTCCCCATGTCCTCAAGTCCATTCTCTACGTCTGCGTCTTTATTCCTCTCGTGCCCCTAGGTTCTTCAGACCTTTTTTTTTGTTTTGTTTTGTTTTGTTTTTAGTTTTCATATATATGTGTTAGCGTATGGTATTTGTTTTTCTCTTTCTGACTTACTTCATTCTGTATGACAGACTCTAGGTCTATCCACCTCACTACAAATAACTCAATTTCATCTCTTTTTATGGCTGAGTAATATTCCATTGTATATATGTGCCACATCTTCTTTATCCATTCATCTGTTGATGGACACTTAGGTTGCTTCCATGTCCTGCCTATTGTAAATAGAGCTGCAATGAACATTGTGGTACATGACTCTTTTTGAATTATGGTTTTCTCAGGGTATATGCCCAGTAGTGGGATGGCTGGGTCGTATGGTAGTTCTATTTTTTAGTTTTCTTAAGGAACCTCCATACTGTTCACCATAGTGGCTGTATCAATTTACATTCCCACCAACAGTGTAGGAGGGTTCCCTTTTCTCCACATCCTCTCCAGCATTTATTGTTTGTAGATTTATTGATGATGGCCATTTGGACCGGTGTGAGGTGATACCTCATTGTAGTTTTGATTTGCATTTCTCTAATGATTAGTGATGTTGAGCATCCTTTCATGTGTTTGTTGGCAATCTGTATATCTCCTTTGGAGAAATGCCTAAATATTTTAATAGAAAGCGTGTTCCTTCACAAGTTCTCAAATGGAAAGCCATTATGTTTTCCACCTCTAAAGCAAGTATTTTAAATGTTCTTCACCAATAGTGTTATCTGAGGCATGTTGATTCTTTAGGCTTCCTTTTAGGTCAGCAATAATTTCCAAACCTCATAACTTCTACTAACTTGAGAGAAGATTCTATTTTCCAGCCCTTTCATACTCCTTTTCACCCCTTTCACATGCTGAACTTCTTACTTATCCTCTAGTACCCAGACTTCTCCAAATTGTCTAACAAAGCTCTAAACCCAGCAAAGCACTGTGGAGAAACTATACAGCCATTCCTTTACTCTACACTCCTGTTTTGACATCTCAGTGAGTCTATTTACATGTAGTAATTTCCCAGTGCCAGTTAAAGTCAGAAAAGTGCTTCACTGAGGCATTCCTGCAAAATATGACAGATGGGCTCATTAGTCCTTTGATTCATAAAACCCATGGTGCTGTTTTGCTTAAAATAAGAAGCACAAAATAAGCAAGTCCCTGATAGGTTTAAGTCAGAGTCAGACCTAAGTAATGCCAACTCTGCAGATTCATGCAAAGGACTGTGCACATGAGTGCATTATGCTTTGTGAAAAGTTACGAGCTCTAAGCCCATAAGCTATAAACCCGGTACAAAAGGGCTGTGGATACAGCAGCTAGAGAAAAGATGTACAGAAAAGCAAGAGTCACTTACTAAGTTGCATGCTGTTTATGTTTTCTTGATGTAAATACAGCATTAGAAAGGATGAAGAAATTAAACAATAAGCCTTAATAGAATGTCAAAACTGTAAGATGCCAAAGATTTTAAAGACAAAGAAATCCCTAGCAATGCATGACTAATACAATACAGAATAGTATCTGTTCACAAAGAAGCCAAAATAGAGGAAGACATTTTTGGAATGTCGACACTAAAATCTCTTCAAGAAAAACCAGTAAAGTAGCTGTATGCCAGCAGAAAAGTATTCTTATTAAAATTTTCATTCATATTGATTTGGCTATCCGTGTTTTGTTGTAATCAGAAAATCTGCCTGGTAGGACTCCACAGTCAAATCTGAATTTAAAATTATGGCTAGTAGGTTTTCAAAACTTATCTGCTGTCTTTCCTTTGAATGCAGCGTAAAGGAAATCTGCATAGATTGTAATATTTCTTACACTTAAAAAATTAACTTAAAAATCAAGAGATAGTAAGAAAGGAAGTCCCATAATGTAAGTCTTTATTGAGCAAAAGGCTTCCACCAGTAACCTAAAATATTTCTGCTGTTAGAGAAGCTATGTTTCTTTCAGTTTCTCCTGGGGTGTGTCTGTTTCTGTCATTGTCTTCCATGGTATGTGAATCATAAGATATATCTTAATCTTTAGCAACTACTTATGTAGTTACATAGGTAAATCATTTAAGAAATTTAAATATATACGCAGATAAGAACTTCTCCAACTTTGAGGAGAAACTTCTCAAAGTTTCAAATGTTGTGATAATATTATCTTACTGGAAAACTGTTTTGCTTTATACCACATTCAGGGAAAAAAAGCTTAAAAATATCTTCCAAATATACTTGTACCCAATTCTCTTACATATTTTGATGATTCAGATACATCAGTATTCTGATCTTCAAGCAGGCTTGGTGTCAAAAGCCTTTAGTAACCTGAATGAAACATAACAATGAAGCATAATATTTTGAGGTGGGAAAAGAGAAAGACAGTATCATTGATTTTTGGCTATGCACCAGACTCAATACTATGAATGTGACAGATGTTAACAAAATATCTCCTTTCATTCGCATATTTATTCCCTCCCTAAATATTTTCAGGAAACCTTTTTTAATTCTGCATACCTTTTTCTGTAATGGTCTTTGTTTTCTTTTCTAGCTTCAAGGACACACAGTTGCTTTATTTTACAAACTCTTGTTTAGCTACTATGTATACAGATAACCTAAGTACTTGTACTTCACAGATACAACCTCATTTAATCTTCATATATAGTTTATAAGGTAGGAATTAATATAATTCCCTTTATACGGAGGGAGATATCAAGGAATAGAGAAGTTAATTCACTCTTCCATTGTCGCTTAGCAAGTAAGTGGCAGATTCAGAATTCAGATGATCTGGCCGCAGAGAGGTGCTCGATTGTGCAATGTTGTGATGTGTAGCAAGGTGCTCCATGAGGCGTTGAATTCAATGACTTCCGCTCTCTGACTAGAAGACTTTCTATTTCTTGCTTTTATTAAAACATCCTTCCTGATAAATTGGCCATCTCAATAAAATGTGTTCCATTATTAAGGTCTGTTGAACTCAGCTTATATTATTTCCTTCTTACCAAAGATTTCTATCATTATAACACTGTACATTTTCCTTGATAAAATTTGAAAAACAGGGAATTCCCTGGCAGTCCAGTGGTTAGGACTCTGCGCTTTCACTGCCGTAGGCCCAGGTTTGATCCCTGGAGGGAGAACTAAGGGTGCGGCCAAAAAAAAAAATTGAAAAATAAAGAGGCGGGAAAATGTGTTGCCAAATGGTTTACCAATTATAGTAATAGTATAACGATAATATTTTTCAATTTTTCCTAGCTTACCCACTTGTCATAATATGAGTTCTTTTTACCACAGGAATTAAAAGAACAACAAAAAAACTGTTTACTTAAATGTTATGAAATAAAAATTTTTAAAAAGTCTCCCCTCCCCATTCCCATCCTCCACCATGCCTGGTTTAGAGTCAATTAATCCTATCTGGAGGTTTTTATAAAATATGATGCCACTGGAACCGCTTTCACTGTAACTTAGTTTTGCTGGTTGGTTAGTTGGTTCTTACAGAGAGTGATTGGCTCTAAGCATCAAATTAGCAGGTAAGGTGTATCTGGCAGCAGTCCTCTGAGAATGGATTCAGCTCCCCGCCTGACACTTGCTCATTTGCGTGTGTCTCTGGCAGACAGTGTTAGCTGCATAACCAAAATTCTGCTTCCTTTCTTCTTTGCTAACAGAGCCCCAAGTTTGATGAGGGTGTCAATGTGTGCAGACCTCGACAAAGCATCGCGATTAGTCTAACCTTCAACCTACCTATTTTCCCCAACTCACTTGCTGTTATATTTAAGAAAATAAAGTCAATATGCTAAAGATTCAAAAGAAAATTCTTACCTTTTATATCATTAAGCAGTTGTTTTGATGCAGGCAGACCCTCTTTTTGGATGATGCTATGTGAATAAAAGCTATTTGTTTTAGTCACAGCTGGTAGAGGACTTTAGTTACAGTCACGTCATTTATTACTAGTTCGCTACCAGAAGCAGAGCTACTCAGTGGTGCTCTATTTCCCCTAAGGCTGTCCCATCACACTTCCATTCACTAGTTTATTTTCCCTCAAGAAAATGTCATAAATGCGAGGTTCTAACTGTTCTTGATTTAACCCCTTTGTCTTATCCAGGAGCAGATTTTGGCAACATTCAAGACCAAAGCACTGTTCCCTGCACGTGTGCTTCTTCCATGGCTAATCTGTTACGTCCTCTCCTCTCAGATATTTATTATTATTTTTTTTTTGCAGTATGCGGGCCTCTCCCTGTTGTGGCCTCTCCCATTGAGGAGCACAGGCTCTGGACGCACAGGCTCAGCGGCCATGGCTCACGGGCCCAGCCGCTCCGCGGCATGTGGGATCTTCCCGGACCGGGGCACGAACCCATGTCCCCTGCATCGGCAGGCGGACTCTCAAACACTGCGCCACCAGAGAAGCCCTCTCAGATCTTTAAAATACAAAAAGTTTCACCAAAATGTGTCTGGGGATTTACATTTTATCATGAAATTGGCCTAATAAACGTGTTTGCTCAAATCGTTCTTCAAATCAGGAAATTGTTCGTCTATCATTTATTTAATTTTTCCCTTTTCTTCATCCATGTAATTCTTGTTAGAATTCCCAGTTCACATATAGGAAAACTTCTGGCTTTAGTATCCATGCCTCTTAATTTTTAAGTATTTTCATACGTATAATGTTTAGTACTTAATATATATTCATATGTAAACACACACACAAGCTTTTTCTTCTGATGTCCCAATTTCTTCAGTTGGTCTTTTATGTCCTTGATTTATACGACTTCAATATTCAATACACTTCTTTGAACTTTTCAATTTGGAACTGATGTTGCTCAGCTGAAAACAGTGTTTAATTGTCTCAAAATTTTCTTTCATTTAATCCAATTGAAAATCATGATGCAATATTTCTCCAGAAAGAAAGAATTACTCTTTGATCTGTGACATTTCCTCTGGTGAAATGCCTCTTGCAACACTTACTTAAGCAATGCTCACAGGATCAAAATGAACTGTGGAAAAAATTGCAGAATATAATCTGTGCCAATTCAGTGCCTGTCTTGTGTCACCAAAATTCTTACTGAGAACTCTGTAAGCACTGAGTAACTAGTAATGGATGAGATGCAGCCACACTGGAGAATGGCACTAGACAGCCCAAGGAAGCTATGTGCTGAGGAAGGTATAAAGATGGAAGGGATTCCAGAGCTGACAACCTACCTGTACTGAGGTGGTACTCAGTCAGCCTTTTCTCTTATTAGCACACGCATGTCCCAAATGCAGAGTGATTTAGAAATGTTGCAACCTGTGCCTGGGAGTCACATGACTTCCACACTGCATGCTGTGTGACCCGTCCTGGATCCTTTCTTAAAGGTAAGTCAACTTGATACTGGGAGACATTTACTGTGTCTCATGAGTCTTTTCAAGACTACTGTTACTGGTCAAGGAGAGGGGGGATTTCATTCTTATCTTCTACTTAAAATATTTTCCTTTGTATCTTGTAGTGGGAAATTTGTATTGATTCCTCCAGTGTAACAATTCTTTGTCTTGTTTTTAAATGACTGGTGTGTCCCCTGTTGAGGTCCTGCTTAAATGAACCAAGTTTCAAATCTAGTTTTGGAGAGTTGGGATCACTTGCACTGTACTAGCAGCTTCACAGTTTTGTTCCTAAAATCATCCAACATGCTTTACTATCATTGAACCTCTTGATATCTCTCATATTCATTAAGAATTTTAAAGACTTTTTTTTGCTCAAACCATTTCTTTTTAAAAATTTTTTATTGCTCTTATTTATTTATATTTTAACATCTTTATTGGAGTATAATTGTTTCACAATGGTGTGTTAGTTTCTGCCTTATAACAAAGTGAATCAGCTATACCTATACATACATCCCCATTCTCCTCCCTCTTGCATCTCCCTCCCTCCAACTCTCCCTATCCCACCCCTCTAGGTGGTCACAAAGCACTGAGCTGACCTCCCTGTGCTATGCGGCTGCTTCCCACTAGCTATCTATTTTATGTTTGGTAGTGTATACATATCCATGCCATTCTCTCACTTTGTCCCAGCTTACCCTTCCCCCTCCCCATATCTTCTAGTCCATTCTCTAGTAGGTCTGTGTCTTTGTTCCTGTCTTGCCCCTAGGTTCTTCATGACCATTTGTTTTTGATTCCATATATATGTGTTAGCATATGGTATTTGTTTTTCTCTTTCTGACTTACTTAACTCTGTATGACAGACTCTAGGTCGATCCACCTCACTACAAATAACTCAATTTCATTTCCTTTTATGGCTGAGTGATATTACCTTGTCTATATGTGCCACATCTTCTTTATCCATTCATCTGTTGATGGACACTTAGGTTGCTTCCATGTCCTGCCTATTGTAAATAGAGCTGTAATGAACATTGTGGTGCATGACTCTTTTTGAATTATGGTTTTCTCAGGGTATATGGCCAGTAGCAGGATGGCTGGGTCGTATGGTAGTTCTATTTTTATTTTTTTAAGGAACCTCCATACTGTTCTCCATAGTGGCTGTATCAATTTACATTCCTACCAACAGTGCAAGAAGGTTCCCTTTTCTCCACACCCTCTCCAGCATTTATTGTTTCTAGATTTCTTGATGATGGCCATTCTGACTGGTGTGAGATGATATCTCATTGTAGTTTTGATTTGCATTTCTCTAATGATTAATGATGTTGAGCATACTTTCATGTGTTTGTTGGCAATCTGTATATCTTCTTTGGAGAAATGTCTATTTAGGTCTTCCACCCACTTTTAGATTGGGTTGTGTTTTTTTTGATATTGAGCATCATGAGCTGCTTGTATATTTTCGAGATTAATTCTTTGTCCGTTGTTTCATTTGCATATATATTTTCCCATTCTGAGGGTTGTCTTTTTTTCTTGTTTATGGTTTCCTTTGCTTTGTCAAAGCTTTTAAGTTTCATTAGGTCCAATTTGTGTATTTTTTTTATTTCCATTTCTCTAGGAGGTGGGTCAAAAAGGATATAGCTGTGATTTATGTCACAGAGTGTTCTGCCTATGATTTCCTCTAATAGTTTTATAGTGTCTGGCCTTCCATTTAGGTCTTTAATCCATTTTGAGTTTATTTTTGTGTATGGTGTTAGGGAATGTTCTAATTTCATACTTTTACATGTACCTGTCCAGTTTTCCCAGCACCACTTACTGAAGAGGCTGTCTTTTCTCCATTGTATATTCTTGCCTCATTTATCAAAAATAAGGTGACCATATGTGCATGGATTTATCTCTGGGCTTTCTATCCTGTTCCATTGATCTACATTGCTGTTTTAGTGCCAGTACCATACTGTCTTGATTACTATAGCTTTGTATTATAGTCTGAAACCTAGGAGCCTGATTCCTCCAGCTCCATTTTCTTTCTCAAGATTTCTTTGGCTTTTTGGGGTCTTTTGTGTTTCCATACAAATTGTGAAATTTTTTTATTCTAGTTCTGTGAAAAATGCCAGTGGTAGTTTGATAGGGATTGCGTTGAATCTGCAGATTGCTTTGGGTAGAGTCATTTTCACAATGTTGATTCTTCCAATCCAAGAACATGTTATATTTCTCCATCTGTTTGTATCATCTTTAATATCTTTCATCAGTGTCTTATAGATTTCTGCATACATGTCTTTTTGTCTCCTTAGGTAGGTTTATTCCTACGTATTTTATCATTTTGTTGCAATGGTAAATGGGAGTGTTTCCTTGATTTCTTTTTCAGATTATTCATCATAAGTGTACAGGAATGCCAGAGATTTCTGTGCATTAATTTTGTATCCTGCTACTTTACCAAATTCATTGATTAGCTCTAGTAGCTTTCTGGTAGCATCTTTAGGATTCTCTATGTATAGTATCATGTCATCTGCAAACAGTGACAGCTTTACTTCTTCTTTTCCAATTTGGATTCCTTTTATTTCCTTTTCTTCTCTGATTACTGTGGCTAAAACTTCCAAAACTATGTTGAATAATAGTGGTGAGAGTGGACAACCTTGTCTTGTTCCTGATCTTAGAGGAAATGGTTTCAGTTTTACACCATTTCAAACGATATTGGCTGTGGGTTTGTCATATATGGCCTTTATTATGTTGAGGTAAGTTCCCTCTATGCCTGTTTTCTGGAGGGTTTTTATCATAAATGGGTGTTGAATTTTGTCAAAAGTTTTTCTGCATCTGTAGAGATGATCATATGGTTTTTCTCCTTCAGTTTTTTAATATGGTTTATCACTTGATTGATTTGCATATATTGAAGAATCCTTGTATTCCTGGGATAAACCCCATTTGATCATGGTGTATGATCCTATTAATATGCTCTTTGATTCTGTTTGCTAGTATTCTGTTGAGGAATTTTTCATCTATGTTCATCATTGGTATTAGCCTGTAGTTTTCTTTTTTTGTGACATCTTTGTCTGGTTTTGATATCAGGGTGGTGGTGGCCTCGTAGATTGAGTTTGGGAGTGTTCTGCTATATTTTGGAAGAGTTTGAGAAGGATAGGTGTTAGCTCTTCTATAAATGCTTAATAGAATTCACCTGTGAAGCCATCTGGTCCTGGGCTTTTGTTTGTTGGAAGATTTTTAATCACAGTCTCAATTTCAGTCCTTGTGATTGGCTTGTTAATATTTTCTATTTCTTCCTGCTTCAGTCTCAGAAGGTTGTGCTTTTCTAAGAATTTGTCCATTTCTTCCAGGTTGTCCATTTTATTGGCATAGAGTTTCTTGTAGTAATCTCTCATGATCCTTTGTATTTCTGCAGTGTCAGTTGTTACTTCTTTTTCATTTCTAATTCTATTGATTTGAGACTTCTTTATTTTCTTCATAAGTCTGGCTAATGAAGTCTGGTTTATCAATTTTGTTTATCTTCTCAAAGAATGAGCTTTTAGTTTTATTGATCTTTGCTATTGTTTTCTTTGTTTCTATTTCATTTATTTCTGCTCTGATCTTTATGAGTTCTTTCCTTCTGCTAACTTTGGTTTTTTTTTGTTTTTTGTTTTTTTGTTCTTCTTTCTCTAATTGCTTTAGGTGTAAGGTTAGTTTGTTTATTTAAGATATTTCTTGGTGACACATCTAGGTCCCAGGGAAAGGAGGGTGTGAGAATGGGAGGGTCCGCAGGTAGATCCCTAACCCCCGGGCCTGGACTCTCAATGTGTGGGTGGCTGCCGCTGGACCATGGGTTGGGGGGATCTGGGCTGGACAGCCCACTGAAACTGTTTCTTCCCTCAGGGAGGAAGCCCTGTTGAAGACACTTGTTGTGGACCGGAACATGGAGGTGTGGCAATGGGACCCCACTTTTTCAGATCTGCAGAGGGTCAGTGTTGTGGATGTGTCCTTTGTGAAGGGCGACAATGTCAGCTCCTGTGCCTCCCTGGTGGTGCTCAGCTACCCTGAGCTCGAGGTCCTCCAGTAAGCCCCACTTCCTCCTGCAAGACCAGGAGTTGCTCTCAGCACCCTTTCTTTCCTCTTTATCACACTGGGTTTGAATTGGCCTGTGTGTCTCCCCTACCAAAATGTAAACTCCACAGTGGTAGGAACCATGTTCTCTTGCCCACCAGTTGTAGTCTCTGCACCTAGTTCAATGCCTGGCACATAGAAGAAGATCAAATAGATACATGAACGAATTGACAGTGTGCTCCCAATTCCTTTGGAGTGAACAGCTCAGGAAGCCTCGGCTAAAGAAGAGCTTGATGAGGAAACCTCTGCTCTGCAGCTTCAGCATTTCCCCCTCCCTGCTCCTCTGCCTGATCCCAAAGCTACCACCTTCCTGCCTCAGCATCTTTGTGCTTTACTGGGAAGATCCTTTAGTCAAAATTCAGCAGAAATATATTGATACCTGACTCAAGAGTTTGATGAGGAATAATTGAGATCAGGCATGGAAAGCAATTAGCATAATGGGCATGTGATAAGCTCTCAAAAATTAAATGCTAAGCCACTGTTAATTCTGAGGATGACTTCTCACTTCTCAAGACCCAGTTCACTTGTTCCCATTGCTCTATACCTTTCTGTGCCTGCAGAATTAACCACCCCCTCGTCTCTGTCCTAGGCCTCTTTCTTATGCATGTGCTATTACAGTACTTCTCACACTGTATTAAAGTTATAAGTTTAGGAGGTACTCGCAGATCTTACAGCCTGTTAACAGAGCACTCTCCTTTTGCAGTAGCCTTCCTCCCCTCATTGTAGTAATAGTTTTGAATAGTTCCCCTTACCTCAAAGAAAAGTTATTGGTATATTCTGGTTTTCCCACCATCTGTAGGTTCTGAAGGGCAGGGTTATACTGTATTTCTTTTGGAACCCCAGCACTGAGCAAAGTGCTTGCTACTTGGATGTAGTCAGCACTTGTCATCCTGTGCTATGGAAGCTTAGACTAGGGAATGATCTTGGAATAGTCTGATCCAGTGACTCCCAAATGCCCAACCATGGATCTATGCAATGGGAGTCGCCTGGAAGTGCATTTAGAAATATGGATTTTCAGAGGTTGGACCATGACACACTCCTCTTTCCTTACTAGGGCCCCCCATATATTATTTAAGACATATTTCAATAATTTTCTCCTCTGATAAGAATTCTCTGAACTCTTTTACTAGTTGGAGACATTATGTCTTCATCAATCTTCTGATCTAATTATTTAATATTTAATAACCTTATAAAAATGAAGTAAGCTTAGTTTTGTGTCATGTTTTGGATTGAATTGTCTCATCTCTAAAAAGATATGAAATCTTAACCTCCAATACCTCAGAATTTGACCTTATTTGCAAATAAGGTCATCGCAGATGTAAATAGCAAAGTTATAATGAGATAATGCTGGGGGGGGCGGACCCCCAATCCAATATGACTGGTGTCTTTATAAGAAAGATGGACATATGAAGACACTGATACAGGGAAGATGTGATGTGAAGACAGAGAAAAAGATTGGAGTTATGACTTCCGGGTAAGATGGCGGACTTCCGGGTAAGATGGCGGAAGAGTAAGACGCGGAGATCACCTTCCTCCCCACGGATACACCAGAAATACAGCTACACTTGGAACAACTCCTACAGAACACCTACTGAACGCTGGCATAAGACCCCAGACCTCCCAAAAGGCAAGAAACTCCCCACATACCTGGGTAGGGCAAAGCGGAGAGATCCCCACACAGAGGATCGGTGCCGAGTGGCACTCACCAGCCCGAGAGGCTTGTCTGCTCACCCGCCGGGGCGCGCAGCGCTGGAAGCTGAGGCTCGGGCTTCGGTCAGAGCGCAGAGAGAGGACTGGGGCTGGCGGCGAGAACTCAGCGTGTAGGGGGCTAATGTGCCACAGCTAGCCGGCAGGGAGTCCGGGAAAACTCTGGAGCTGCCGAAGAGGCAAGAGACTTTTTCTTCCCTCTTGGTTTCCTGGTGCGCGAGGAGAGGGGATTAAGAGCGCTGCTTAAAGGGGCTCCACAGACGGGCGCGAGTCGCGACTGAAAGCGCGGAGCCCAGTGACAGGCGTGGGACGCTGGGGCTGCTGCTGCTGCCGCCGCCAACAAGCCTGTGTGCGAGCGCAGGTCACTGCCCACACCACCCTTCCGGGAGCCTGTGCAGCCCGCCACTGCCGGAGTCCCAGGATCCAGGGGCGGCTTCCCTGGGAGAACGCACGGCGCGCCTTGGGCTGGTGCAACGTCACGCCGACCTCTGCCGCTGCAGGCTCGCCCCGCACTCCATGCCCCTCCCTCCCGCCCGGCCTGAGTGAGCAAGAGTCCCCGAAGCGGCTGCTCCTTTAACCCTGTCCTGTCTGAGCGAAGAACAGACGCCCTCCGGTGACCTACACGCAGAGGCGGGGCCAAATCCAAAGCTGAGACCCAGGAGCTGTGAGAACAAAGAAGAGAAAGGGAAACCTCTCCCAGCAGCCTCAGAAGCAGCGGATTAAAGCTCCACAATCAACTTGATGTACCCTGCATCTGTGGAATACATGAATAGACAACACATCATCCCAAATTGAGGAGCCCGGAGTCAGTGCTGTGCCTCTGAGGTGGGAGAGCCAACTTCAGGACACTGGTCCACAAGAGACCTCCCAGCTCCACATAATATCAAACGGCAAAAATCTTCCAGAGATCTCCATCTCAATACCAGCACCCAGCTTCACACAACGACCAGCAAGCTACAGTGCTGGACACCCTATGCCAAACAACTAGCAAGACAGGAACACAACGCCACCCATTAGCAGAGAGGTGGCCTAAAATCATAAAAAGTCCGCAGACACCCCAAAACACACCACCAGACGTGGACCTGCCCACCAGAAAGACAAGATCCAGCCTCATCCACCAGAACACAGGCACTAGTCCCCTCCACCAGGAAGCCTACACAACCCACTAGACCAACCTTAGCCACTGGGGACAGACACCAAAAACAACGGGAACTACGAACCTGCAGCCTGCAAAAAGGAGACCCCAAACACAGTAACATAAGCAAAATGAGAAGACAGAAAAACACACAGCAGGAGAAGGAGCAAGATAAAAACCCACCAGACCTAACAAATGAAGAGGTAATAGGCAGTCTACCTGAAAAAGAATTCAGAATAATGATGGTAAAGATGATCCAAGATTCTATTTCCCAGATCCAAAATCTTGGAAATAGAATAGACAAAATGCAAGAAACAGTTAACAAGGACCTAGAAGAACTAAAGATGAATCAAGCATCGATTAAAAACACAATAAATGAAATGAAAAATACTCTAGATGGGATCAATAGCAGAATAACCAAGGCAGAAGAACGGATAAGTGAGGTGGAAGATAAAATAGTGGAAATAACTGATGCAGAGCAAAATAAAGAAAAAAGAATGAAAAGAACAGAGGACAGTCTCAGAGACCTCTGGGACAACATGAAACGCACGAACATTCGAATTATAGGGGTTCCAGAAGAAGAAGAGAAAAAGAAAGGGACTGAGAAAATATTTGAAGAGATTATAGTTGAAAACTTCCCTAATATGGGAAAGGAAATAGTTAATCAAGTCCAGGAGGCACAGAGAGTCCCATACAGAATAAATCCAAGGAGAAATACGCCAAGACACATATTAATCAAACTGTCAAAAATTAAACACAAAGAAATCCTATTAAAAGCAGCAAGGCAAAAACAACAAATAACACACAAGGGAATCCCCATCAGGATAACAGCTGATCTCTCAGCAGAAACACTACAAGCCAGAAGGGAGTGGCAGGACATAATTAAAGTGATGAAGGAGAAAAACCTTCAACCAAGATTACTCTACCCAGCAAGGATCTCATTCAGATTTGATGGAGAAATTAAAACGTTTACAGACAAGCAAAAGCTGAGAGAGTTCAGCACCACCAAACCAGCTTTACAACAAATGCTAAAGGAACTTCTCTAGGCAAGAAACACAACAGAAGGAAAAGACCTACAATAACGAACCCAAAACAATTAAGAAAATGGGAATAGGAACATACATATCGATAATTACCTTAAATGTAAATGGACTAAATGCTCCCACCAAAAGACACAGATTGGCTGAATGGATACAAAAACAAGACCCATATATATGCTGTCTACAAGAGACCCACTTCAGACCTAGAGACACATACAGACTGAAAGTAAGGGGATGGAAAAAGATATTCCATGCAAATGGAAATCAAAAGAAAGCAGGAGTAGCAATTCTCATATCAGACAAAATAGACTTTAAAATAAAGACTACTAGAAGAGACAAAGAAGGACACTACCTAATGATCAAGGGATCGATCCAAGAAGAAGATATAACAATTGTAAATATTTATGCACCCAACATAGGAGCACCTCAATATGTAAGGCAAATACTAACGGCCATAAAAGGAGAAATCGACAGTAACACAATCATAGTAGGGGACTTTAACACCCCACTTTCACCAATGGACAGATCATCCAAAATGAAAATAAATAAGGAAACACAAGCTTTAAATGATACATTAAACAAGATGGACTTAATTGATATTTATAGGACATTCCATCCAAAAACAACAGAATACACATTTTTCTCAAGTGCTCATGGAACATTCTCCAGGATAGATCATATCTTGGGTCACAAATCAAGCCTTGGTAAAT
This sequence comes from Mesoplodon mirus, assembly GCF_964341445.2. NCBI lineage: Eukaryota > Metazoa > Chordata > Mammalia > Artiodactyla > Ziphiidae > Mesoplodon > Mesoplodon mirus. The sequence continues at coordinate 122,089,281 of NC_138982.1, forward strand.
TTAAGAAAATTGAAATTGTATCAAGTATCTTTTCCGACCACAATGCTATGAGACTAGATATCAATTACAGGAAAAGAGCTGTAAAAAATACAAACACATGGAGGCTAAACAATACACTACTTAATAACGAAGTGATCACTGAAGAAATCAAAGAGGAAATTAAAAAATACCTAGAAACAAATGACAATGGAGACACGACAACCCAAAACCTATGGGATGCAGCAAAAGCAGTTCTAAGAGGGAAGTTTATAGCAATACAATCCCACCTTAAGAAACAGGAAACATCTCAAATAAACAACCTAACCTTGCACCTAAAGCAATTAGAGAAAGAAGAACAAAAACATCCCAAAGTTAGCAGAAGGAAAGAAATCATAAAAATCAGATCAGAAATAAATGAAAAAGAAATGAAGGAAATGATAGCAAAGATCAATAAAACTAAAAGCTGGTTCTTTGAGAAGATAAACAAAATTGATAAACCATTAGCCAGACTCATCAAGAAAAACAGGGAGAAGACTCAAATCAATAGAATTAGAAATGAAAAAGGAGAAGTAACAACTGACACTGAAGAAATACAAAAGATCATGAGAGATTACTATAAGCAACTCTATGCCAATAAAATGGACAACCTGGAAGAAATGGACAAATTCTTAGAAATGCACAACCTGCCGAGACTGAACCAGGAAGAAATAGAAAATATGAACAGACCAATCACAAGCACTGAAATTGAAACTGTGATAAAAAATCTTCCAACAAACAAAAGCCCAGGACCAGATGGCTTCACAGGCGAATTCTATCAAGCATTTAGAGAAGAGCTAACACCTATCCTTCTCAAACTCTTCCAAAATATAGCAGAGGGAGGAACACTCCCAAACTCATTCTACGAGGCCACCATCACCTTGATACCAAAACCAGGCAAGGATGTCACAAAGAAAGAAAACTACAGGCCAATATCACTGATGAACATAGATGCAAAAATCCTCAACAAAATACTAGCAAACAGAATCCAACAGCACATTAAAAGGATCATACACCATGATCAAGTGGGGTTTATTCCAGGAATGCAAGGATTCTTCAATATACGCAATCAATCAACGTGATACACCATATTAACAAATTGAAGGAGAAAAACCATATGATCATCTCAATAGATGCAGAGAAACCTTTCGAAAAAATTCAACACCCATTTATGATAAAAACCCTGCAGAAAGTAGGCATAGAGGGAACTTTCCTCAACATAATAAAGGCCATATATGACAAACCCACAGCCAGCATCGTCCTCAATGGTGAAAAACTGAAACCATTTCCACTAAGATCAGGAACAAGACAAGGTTGCCCACTCTCACCACTCTTATTCAAGCTAGTTTTGGAAGTTTTAGCCACAGCAGTCAGAGAAGAAAAGGAAATAAAAGGAATCCAAATTGGAAAAGAAGAAGTAAAGCTGTCACTGTTTGCAGATGACATGATACTATACATAGAGAATCCTAAAGATGCTACCAGAAAACTACTAGAGCTCATCAATGAATTTGGTAAAGTTGCAGGATACAAAATTAATGCACAGAAATCTCTGGCATTCCTATATACTAATGATGAAAAATCTGAAAGTGAAATCAAGGTAACACTCCCATTTACCATTGCAACAAAAAGAATAAAATATCTAGGAATAAACCTACCTAAGGAGACAAAAGACCTGTATGCAGAAAATTATAAGACACTGAGGAAAGAAATTAAAGATGATACAAATAGATGGAGAGATGTACCATGTTCTTGGATTGGAAGAATCAACATTGTGAGAATGACTCTACTACCCAAAGCAATCTACAGATTCAATGCAATCCCTATCAAACTACCACTGGCATTTTTCACAGAACTAGAGCAAAAAATTTCACAATTTGTATGGAAACACAAAAGACCCCGAATAGCCAAAGCAACCTTGAGAACGAAAAATGGAGCTGGAGGAATCAGGCTCCCTGACTTCAGACTATACTACAAAGCTACAGTATTCAAGACAGTATGGTACTGGCACAAAAACAGAAAGATAGATCAATGGAACAGGATAGAAAGCCCAGAGTTAAACCCACGGACATATGGTCACCTTATCTTTGATAAAGGAGGCAGGAATGTACAGTGGAGAAAGGACAGTCTCTTCAATAAGTGGTGCTGGGAAAACTGGATAGGGACATGTAAAAGTATGAGATTAGATCACTCCCTAACACCATACACAAAAATAAGCTCAAAATGGATTAAAGACCTAAATGTAAGGCCAGACACTATCAAACTCTTAGAGGAAAACATAGGCAGAACACTCTATGACATAAATCACAGCAAGATCCTTTTGGACCCACCTCCTAGAGAAATGGAAATAAAGACAAAAATAAACACATGGGACCTAATGAAACTTCAAAGCTTTTGCACAGCAAAGGAAACCATAAACAAGACCAAAAGACAACCCTCAGAATGGGAGAAAATATTTGCCAATGAAGCAACTGACAAAGGATTAATCTCCAAAATTTATAAGCAGCTCATGCAGCTCAATAGCAAAAAAACAAACAACCCAATCCAAAAATGGGCAGAAGACCTAAATAGACATTTCTCCACAGAAGATATACAGACTGCCAACAAACACATGAAAGGATGCTCAACATCTTTACTCATTAGAGAAATGCAAATCAAAACTACAATGAGATATCATCTCACACCAGTCAGAATGGCCATCATCAAAAAATCTAGAAACAATAAATGCTGGAGAGGGTGTGGAGAAAAGGGAACACTCTTGCACTGCTGGTGGGAATGTGAATTGGTACAGCCGCTATGGAGAACGGTATGGAGGTTCCTTAAAAAACTACAAATAGAACTACCATATGACCCAGCAATCCCACTACTAGGCATATACCCTGAGAAAACCATAATTCAAAAAGAGACATGTACCAAAATGTTCATAGCAGCCCTATTTACAATAGCCCGGAGCTGGAAACAACCTAAGTGTCCATCATCGGATGAATGGATAAAGAAGATGTGGCACATATATACAATGGAATATTACTCAGCCATAAAAAGAAATGAAATTGAGCTATTTGTAATGAGGTTGATAGACCTAGAGTCTGTCATACAGAGTGAAGTAAGTCAGAAAGAGAAAGACAAATACTGTATGCTAACACATATATATGGAAGTTAAGAAAAAAAAATGTCATGAAGAACATAGGGGTAAGACAGGAATAAAGACACAGACCTACTAGAGAATGGACTTGAGGATATGGGGAGGGGGAAGGGTAAGCTGTGACAAAGTGAAAGAGCGGCATGGACATATATACACTACCAAACGTAAGGTAGATAGCTAGTGGGAAGCAGCCGCAGAGCACAGGGAGATCAGCTCGGTGCTTTGTGACCACCTGGAGGGGTGGGATAGGGAGGGTGGGAGGGAGACGCAAAAGGGAGGGGATATGGAAACATATGTATATGTATAATTGATTAAATTTGTTATAAAGCAAAAAATTAAAAAAAAACTGGAAAAAAATATTAAAAAAAAATTAAAAAAAAAAAAAGATTGGAGTTATGCTGCCACAAGCCAAGTAATGCCTGAGGCTATCAGAAGCTGGAAAAAGCAAGGAAGGATCCTCCCCTCAGAGGTTTTGGAGAGAGCACAGCCTTAGTTGTCACTTTGATTTTGGACTTCTAGCCTTCAGTAGAAGAGAATAAATTTCTGTTGTTTTAAGCCACCTACTTTGTGGTACTTTGTTATGGCAGCTCTAGGAAACTGATACATCTGGATATCTTAGGTATTATGGAAATAGTCAGATTATTTTATTGTTTTATACCCATCAATTATCACAAAAGTTTTTATCTTAGAAAAAAGTTGGGAGTAATTATTTATGACTTTATTTTTATCAAGTAAGTCACACAAAAATTTCTGTGTACTTTTCTTAGGAAGACAAAGTTCTTATTTGGAAAGAAATTGAAGATATGAAACTTAAAATAACCTGGTGAAAACCTCAATTCATAAAGGATATAAATTTACTCTTTAAAATGTTAATATTAAATAATAAAGAGTGCCTTGCCCACTAGACCAGCCTTCAGTGGGGCAATGGAGATATTGTCTGACCTTACCACTGCCAGGAATATCTGTCCTTTTAATTTTAGTGCCGTCCAATAACCCAACTCATGGGGACGAGTGGTCTGATCCACCCCAACTGATAAAACAGAAAGAGATTTCAGGAACAGTGGAATGAAACCGGTTTGATGCTATCCACATGCTGCACACTCTCGTGTTGAAACTAAAGGAGCAAGAGAAACTCTTTGATTAATGTTCTGGAATTTCTGCCACATCATTTCTCTTAAAAGTAACAAAGATTTAGCCTATCTCCCCCAAAAGATAGTTACCTCTCATTTTGATAAGGGCCAAATACATTCCGATATACCTTCTTGTCACTGACATTAACTTTATACATTTTCATAAAACCTTGTGATTTAATAATTTGTTCTGGCGTCTTGCAGAAATTTTGTAATGAACTTTTCTCTCCTTTTGAACAATTGAAAACATCTGTCCATCATTATATCCCACTTTCCTCAAATAAAATCCAAAACTTACAGTTATTCAAGGAAATGTGAACATAATTGCTAATTCCTTGTCAGATTATCCTTTATACCAGCACATAGTAAGCTATAGGATACAAAAGTGGTTAAGCAACAACCATAAACATTTCTTTACATTTGTATGGTGCTTTATGCTATTTTTTTTCAAGGACCTTCATATCACTGAATACTAAAAATTACTGCCAACACTATAAACATAGCTCTGAGTCACAGTAGGGACTTTAACAGAAACAACAATAATAACAAATCACACTCTAATTATATGCAAAAAAATGTGCGTGCATGTATGCATTTTTTTTTTTTTGTAGAAATTTGGTTGGGTGGTGTGGTATTGAAAACTGACACACTGTGAGCATTGGCCTAGAAAATAAATCTAAAGCAGAAAACCTCTGTGTCAGGCATAGGTGCACATCAACTTATGTTTCTTTTTGCAGCCACCATTTAAAGGAAGTTGAAATTTCACTAGAAGAACACTGAACTAGATTTAATTAACAACTTCAAATCATCACGAAAGAATGCTTTAATGAAGAATGCTGTAGATCATTCATTTGTTCTTTCTTAGAGTCACGAAGCCCTTAAATCCATATGGTTTTCTCTGAAATCTTTTAATTAATCTGCTCTGCATTCTTTCTCATAAATCTTTTTTCTTATGGTTAATGTTGAAAGTAATCTGCTCTAAAAAGTCAATTCTCCCTTTATATCCAATTCCAGATAAAATTTCTCATATGCTCCTCAGGAATTACTGCTGGCCATTTGAGGTTTACACATATTCATCTCTGAATTTCCTTTTACAAATTTACCCATGGCAAATGGCCTTTTTTGTTATAATGCTTTGAATTTAAATAGTTCATTACATTTAAAAATTAATGTAATTCTGCTAATATCTCCAAAAGGAAGCAATGATTTCTGTGATCATGTTATTGATGGAGAAACTGTAGTTCGGAGGGTTTAAAAGATGTACCAAGAGATAGTCAGCAAGGGAATAGTTTAGTTGATGATAACAAGGCAGGAACACTTATTTTTCAGCAGTCTTCATTCTTTCTTTGAAGCAGTATTTTTTTCAGTATGTTCAATAAAGTTTTGAAAGAATTTTGGACAAAAAGAGTGAATGCATTTTTTATTTTAATAAAAAAATTTAAAGTATTAGAGTTACCAGAGTATAAAATATATAGCTGAGAATTTTCACACCTACTGCATTATTTTTTCCAATTCAAATAGTATTTATCACATTTTCTTAGAGAAATAGGGTTTTGAAAGGAGGTGAGTTATAAAAGCATCATGATCAAAGTAGCAACAATCAATAATGGGAAGGCAGGCTAAGGAGAAGTATATATTAAGTAGGATTTATAGGTGGACAAGAACAGATTAGTTAGGTTTAAAGGCAGAAAATTATAGCATGGGGAGAAGCGATATCATCTTTAAATCTCCTATTAGAGTGTAAAATATTCTTAGTGGATAGCAGTGCAACCCGTTTCAGAGATGCTTATCTGAAGCCAGAAATCACTTAAGAACTGAGAGTTGAGGTCTGAGATAATGACTTAAATGGCACAGAATATTTGCATGTAGGATAGTTGTGAAGGGGGCAGGGAGTTATCATGAAGTCCTGTAATTAAAAAGCATGGGGTTGCTAGGTTCTCAGGGAAAGTGCTTAGGGAACGTTATAGACAAATCTTACCTATGTGGATTTACTTAGACAAAACTGTGGTGATACTTCTTTCTATGGGGGTGAATACAAAGAATTTGTATAATCTGATAAGAGAAAGAATTGAGATTATGAGCACTTGGAACCTGCCTTTCCTTGCCAACTTCACAGATCTGGTGTATATCAGAATTCTGGACGTATGTTTTTTAAATTCTAAAATTTTAAAATTTGAAGTTAAGTAATAAAAACACTTCATTTTTTTAAAACAATTAGCCAATATTCATGCATTTTGAATAATTGTGTATTTTAAAATTTCAAACAATGTTTTGTTAAATTCTTGTCATGACCTGTTCATATGAATGTTAGCTAGGCATTCATGTAATATCTTTTCTTCCATTCTTTTTTTTTTCTTTCTTTCTTTCTTTCTTTCTTTCTTTCTTTCTTTCTTTCTTTCTTTCTTTCTTTTTTTTTTGTGGTACACGGGCCTCTCACTGTTGTGACCTCTCCTGTTGTGGAACACAGGCTCCGGATGCGCAGGCTCAGCGGCCATGGCTCATGGGCCCAGCCGCTCCGCGGCATGTGGGATCTTCCTGGACCGGGGCACGAACCCGTGTCCCCTGCATCGGCAGGCGGACTCTCAACCACTGCACCACCAGAGAAGCCACTCTTCCATTCTTTAAAGACCTGATTAGCATGGAAATCAGTGTACTATTATGATTGATAATAATATGGCTTTTTTCTGCTTAAATGGTAACTATTTCTATGTTGCAAAATGGTCAGGGCACTGTCCAAAAGCAAGAGTTAAGATGAACTATTTGAACAATTGAACATTCAGGAGACTTGCAGAAAAGTGAGATTATAGAAGTTGTCAGCTTTAGGACACCTTGATTTTACTAAATTCCCTCCTCCAGTGAGCAAATTCTTCCTTAATTTAACCCAATCTCCTATTCATTTTATCCTCCTCTTCCTGTATTCTTACTTCACTACAATTTTCTTTTCTGTTATTAAAATTCCTATCTCTCCAATGATACAGCTTAAAGTTTAATATCAATGAGCATTCTTTCTTAGTTATCTTGAGTGTTATTTTCATTAATTTCATTTAAAAAATTATTCCCACACCTTCTCTGCTCTCTCTGATCTTGGGTGGCCTCGGCCTGTAGCGCCTTCAAGCAGGTTTTCAGTTCCTGGCCAGTGATTGAGCTTGGGTCGAGGCGGTGAGAGCACTGAATCCTGGCCACTAGTCCAGTGGTCAGTGACTAGGCCCTGTCCCTATGACTTTGCAGAAAAAGAATTCCCACAAAGATGGAAAATAGTGAAACAAGTAAAGTATTTATTAGGAAAAAAAGAAGTACCGTACATGTGGATAGACACATGGGTGAGCTCAGAGAGTAGTCGTGCCCTCGTGACAGTTTGAATCACTTTTATGGGGCATTTCTTCCGTGTTTCCTTTGACCAATCATTTTGATTTGCCTGGTTCAGAGTCCATATTTGGTGTATCTCAGGATTTTCCCATGTGTGCGCATGCAACTGTTAGCCAAGGTGGATTCTACCGAAGAGGCCTATGAGTAGAGAGCATCACTCCCCTTTTGACCTCCAAGGAGTCTTTCTGCACATGTGTAGTTGGGGAAGTCTCCTGACTTCGAGAATATGTGGTCACTTATCTTCTATCTGGGCAGAGTTCAGCCTCCTCTCTCAACTGTCCTGTTATTCTCCTCTCAGAGTTTCGGTCCACAGGGAACGAACTTAAACCATTTGTCCTGAGGGCCCATCTGTCTCCTGCCTCATTTCCATCAAATACAACTCTTTCCCATAATTATATTTATCCTACTTTTCCTATCATTAGCTCTTGGCATGGACACACTTGATGTGTTTTCTAGCAGATTATCTGCTATAAGTAATAAAACATTCTGGCATCACATGACTGTTTATGTGAACAAACAAATGTTTCTGTGCTTTTTTCTCCTCATATGTATTTTTCATTCACTCTTTCAAACTTTTATTCCAAATGGAAATGAAGCTATAACATAGTTAAATTTTTAAAGAAATTATTAAATTCATCAGTACTAGGTTTTCTTTAATGACACAATTTCTCTAGGCATTGTTGGGAGAGGAAACTCACCTCCATCACACAAGGCCAAAGCCCCACAACCCTGAAAATAACATTTCTTATTAGAGTGAATTTGGGACAGCTTATGAGGCTCTCTAGTTATTCAGCTAGCTGAGCAAGAATACAAAATATTACTGTTTATTTTCCTATCCATGTGGTCAATGGTAATTCCTCCTAAGCTAAAATCAAAGTGTTCATCAAAAAGTTTATTGTGACTATTTCTTTCTGGGGTTCACAAAGACAGTGTTCTGAGTGAATAAAATAAGTGTAAAAGTAGAATATATTTTATTATGTTTCTAATTTATAAATTCTATTTAGCCAAAAAAAATCAACTTTGGAGATGATAAATGTAGTTAGTCACCACAAGATATTATGAAGGAATTTATTGAACAGGCTAGGAGAAACAGGTGACTCTGTGTGTTGGTAAGAATTAAGTTCAAATATGTTGGCCTTGTGTATCCCCGACCATTACCCGAAGACAATCCATGAACATTTTGTTTGTGTGTATTTACAATTAAGAATAAATCATCAAGCTAACTCTAATTAAATAAGTGTAGAAAAATAAAAAATGAGGAAACAGAACAAGAGAAGAGACAAAAGGAAGAACTAAAGCTAGAGGGGAAAAAACATACAAGACTGCTGTCTTTCTAAAATAAAGTTCCAAAGCTTTTATTGGAAATGCGGGAAGATTCTCAATTTGTCCCATGAGTCCCCTTCTCCCTTGGCTAATTTCCTCTGAATATTAATTGCTGCTCTTATGTCAAACCTGGCCTCAAGGGGAGCAGCTCTTTAACACTGTATTTCACAACTTGTCTAGAACTTGTAAATAACAGTTAATAGCCACTAACAGCAGCTTAACACAAAATTTCTCAAAGAGAATTATCTGGTTTAAATAACTTACTGCTATAGACTGAATTCTGTGTCCACGCAAAATTCGTATGTTGAGACCTATTCCCTAACATGACAGTATTTGGAGGTGGGGACTTTGGAAAGTGATTAGGTCATAAGGGTAGAGCCCTTATGAATAGAATGAGTGCCCTTGTAAAAGGGATCGCAGAGAGCTCCCTGATTCCTTCTGCCATGTCAGGACACAGGGAGAAGACAGCCACCCCTGAACCAGGAAGGGGGTCTCACCAGACACAATCTGCACGTGCCTTGACCTTGAACTGTCCAGCCTGCAGACTATGAGAAATAAGTTTCTGTTGTTTATAAGCCCACCCAGACTATGGTCTTTTACTATTTGTAGCAGCCTGAACAGCCTAAGGCAACTATTTTAAACTTACAGTTAAAGAAAGGAAAATCTTCATGGCCAGGTAAGCAGAGGCTGTCGTTAATCAATACCATCTGGGCGCAAGCAGAATCATCTTTGATACTCAAACCCATTATCTAGGGAAACAGTTTTTCTATGGTTGGCATTTCAAATCTGTATTTCTTTGTCTTCACACAACATCTAACATATGATTAACCCAATCACTTTTAGGGAAAGCTACAGATAACCTTAGACATGTGGCCTTCAATATAGCATAATAAACATCCATATAAAACAGACATAAATATCTAATGGGAAAGGGAACAGTTCTTTTATCACAGAAGCCTAGAGCTACCACCTATGGTCATGTGACACTTTTGTACCAGGATTCTTAGTTGTATATGTAAATGCAACTTTGGGAATTATTGGATAAATGAAAAGAAAATGAGGAACACAGTTAGTTGCTTGAGAAAGTTGGCAGTGAAAATTATAGTATTTTTATCTTTAAAAATGAGAATATTTATATTTTCCCTCTCTATGTTTAATTCTAAAAAACACTAAGTTTGGTGCTTTGGACATATATAATCTCCACAGGAGATTCTCTTTTGTTTTTCAAGGCAGTTACCAACATTTAAGAAAATTCCAAAGTCTTTCACATTTATATTTCATCAACCCTAGAATGGTGTCCAGGAGTGATTGTCATAGTGGTGGAACAGGTGAAGCAAAATGAGAGAAGAAAGAAACCAAGAAGGCTGGTTTGAACGTATATGCATGGAGTGTCTGCTATGACAAATATGTTTGCTTTTATTTATTATTGATTTGTGCAGAAAAGGATTTGTTGATACACATTTATTCTTTTATAATTTATTTTATTTAACATATTTATTGAGCTTGCCTGCTGTGTCTGTTTTAGGGGCTGAGAACACAGACTGCATCCTATTTGAAAAGCACATAGTTTTCTTCAAGTTTCATGGATTTGAGAATCATTTTGGGATTTTGTTAAAGTTAGGTTAAAAAAAATATTTCTAGACTCATCACCAAGGATTCTGATTTCATTGGCCCTGGGTGATCCAAGAAGATGCTTTATAACACAGTCTGCCAACATGGTCCACAGTCTTTTGGTTTTCTTAGTATATTTTGAGAATAGTGGTCTATGCATCTGCAAAAAGGATTATGACATTGTGTCTAACTGATCTTAGATCTTAATATACTTTACTACAGGAGGGTCACTAAGAATGCTGAGTCTGGAGCCAGATTTCCTCATTGCACAGCTCAGTTTATTTGACACAAGCTCTGGGAACTTGGGGGATTAGGTAAATTTCCTGCCACACTTCCACCATCTTCACCATGGAGGTAATAATAGCACCTTCTGCATAAGGCTGTTTGCTGTTTGAATAAGGCAATAGATGCAACACACTAAGAAGATTCATGATGCATTTTGAGGAATCAGTAAAGTTTTGTTCTTTTTGCTTGGTTGGTTTTTGAAAAAATATAAAAATTCTAAGCATAGAATATGATAAAACTTAAATTTATTAGTATATGCCTTATAATGACAACATGATATATTTATATAATTTTAAATATCATGTAGTAATGTTGTCCCATTATGATATTCAGAGCTCCAGAATCCATTATATTTGAATTTGCTTTATAATTTTTATTTATAAATGTCAAAAACTATTGTTTAGATAAGCTATTCTTTACAGTTTCTGCTGTTAGGTTTAGTAACCCCCCCAAAAAAATAGTAATAATAATTAACTACCATATATTAACATAAATAAAATATTTCTATCAATGATTTGAAAGTTGCCTGATATTTTACAATATATGGACCATGTCTTATTCTTTTTTTTTTGAAACAAAACTGGCTCAAAATATATTTGATAATTATTTTGTTTGTATAGGTGAGTTATATGAGCCTATTTGGTAAATGAAGAATAGATGTTTGAGTAATTAAAATATATAAACATGATTTGCTTTTCTGACCTAAAGGCCACACTGAAAGGAGTTGCTGCTCTTTTTGTTCCTTCATTTGGGAAAAGGAAGGGAAATGCTAATATTTATCAGATGAATTATGACCTTATTCAAAGAGCTTTTGAAAATGTACTTTTATACGAAAAATAGGATTTCTATATAAAATACAAAATTTAACAGTTCACAAAAAAACAACCTTTCATGTATTTGTTTCTATTTCATGCATGTAGTAATGCTGTGAGATGGAGACTGCTAATCCATTTTGTTAATGAACCAAAGCAGGTCCTCTCACCCCCGTGCAGTAAAACCAATCTACTGATACCAGATTGTTGTGAAGGAAAGTGCAGCATTTATTGTAAGGCACCAAGCAAGGAGTGTGGACAGGACAGCTAATGCTCTAAAAACTCGAACTCCCGAATGGGTTTCAGCAAAGCATTCTTAGAGGAAAGGTGAGATAGGAGAGTCCCAGGGTGTGTGATCAACCCCTGCACAATTCTCTGATTGGTTGATGGTGAGGTACCAGGGTGATGTCACAGGGGTTAGCATTATCAATCCTTAGGCATCAGTAGGTCTGGAAGGGGGGTTCTATGTGCTCTTGGTCATCAAGTAGTTAATTTCTTCCATTTGGTGGTGGTTTTAGCATCTGTAAAACAGCTCAGGAAATGTACGTCAGATACTGTTATCTAGGTACTTCAGAGGGAAGCTAAAGCAGAAGATATGGGGGATGGGTCTGTCTCAGGAAGGCCCCATAGGGCCCTACTCAGTTACAATCTCACAGGTGAAAAGTAGCTCTGAGTTGGGGTGACTTGTCAAAGTACTACATGCGTGCGTGTCTTCTTACTTCAGGATCACTCTACAAGTTCTACCAATATCCTTTTCCCTTGTATAAACAAGAATTAACATTCTTGAGTTCAATTCCTGATATTATCACTTACTGACTGTTGACTTTGGTCAAATTATTGAACTTTTATGTACTTCAGTATCCTCCTGAATAAGATCGGGATACTCATTGAACTTCCTTCCATAGGTCTTTGTGACTGTAATTGAGTCAGTTTATGTAAAGTGTTTAGAAAAGTCCCTGGTACATGACTAGCACTCAATGCCTCCCACTTATTATTGTCATTTCAGTTTTTAAACCAAACTTTCAAAATTATGAGTATCTTAGCAATGAGAAATGTCCAGACCTTCACTGAAATCTTTGAATGACTCTCAGATTTTTTTTACACAGGCTTCAATGGGAAATATCTTACTCTGAGGTGACCCAGGAAACTCACCAATCTTCTCTTCACAAAGACAAATCCACACAAAATGGAATGATAACCCTTAGAAAATACAAAATAAGATATATATCATTTATAAGATTCCACCCAATTTTTTCTTAAAACATGTACTTTTCAGGTTTCCATCACTTACATTTCGCTTAAGTCTTTCATTTTCAACTTGTGGCAGAAATTGGTTGAATGGAAACTCCACGGGAATATACAGCCACAGAACATAGTTCATTATATACACTTTTTGCATTCTTTTATATACAATGCATATTCATTTTCAAGATAATGAAAATAACCTTATGTTTTTTATTGCTTGTATGAATTATTTCAAATTAAATAAAATGCATATTCCATTATTTCACATGTTTCTCTAACATTCTATTCCATTTGTGGTTGTGGAATGGAAGGATCTATTTTCTCCTGAAATCTTTTGTCATAGCTTGAAAGGATTAATGACTATTCCCTGTGATTCAGTTTCACAAGGCTATGTCTTAAGAGCCCTTAAAACTGAGACTCTCAACGCATTTTTGTCTGCTTAAGAATTTTAAATCTTCTTACTTCATTCTGTGATTATGCCATCCCTTGACAATGGTTTCACTAAAAGATTTCCAAAGCTGAGTCCTGGGAGTAGAGACAGAGTTCAATTTTGAATGCTATTTTCTGATCAACTGGAGCTCTTTAATCCTCTTCCTTTACTTTACTGTGCTCTGGTAAATAACTGTCAGCCAGGGAGGAAGTTCAATACCTTTGGGCCATGACCCACTTAAATACTCCTTCTGCTGGGAAAAAAAATCCATGCAGCCTTGAATGTCAATATTCTCCTGGCACACTCTGGCATCAGCCTCAGGGGTTCGATTGTCATGTGTATATATAAATTCCAGCCTTTTCAAGTAAAATACTTGAAGTTATTACATCTGTCAGGTGAAATAGAAGTAAATACAGACCTGGATTATAAATATTTAGTCCATGTATACACAGTAAACAATAACAAATCCAGGGAGACATTCTAATATTTGAACCTGTATAATAAATTCTATAGTTATGTGTGAAATTCATTACAAATTGGCTGATTATTTCTATCCTACTCATTTCAAGATAATCCACAATTAATCACTGGCACAACATTACAGTGCAATGTTCTATAAAATTTATGCAGATGATTGACCTACTTTTCAAAAAACACTGAATGCTTCTTTTTCATTTCTGATGCAGTGATTTTGTTAGGAATTTTATTATAATACAGTTCTTCAGTTTCCTGGGAGTTTGGACCTATGTAAAAGGGCATTTCTTAATGAAAGGTCCATGATGAAAATGAAAAAGGTAAGATGAAATAATATGTCAAACACTACTATCAGGTTACTGATAGTTATGAAGTTATTTTAACTGCAAGCAGTTCACCAAAAAACCTACTGAATTAAATGTCTATTTTTAATCTTAGTGGATTGGTCATGGATTTCTCTGCCACATCTCTTTTATAAGATGTTAAGTCATGATATTGTACAAAACTGCAAATGTATAATCTTGTTTAGATGTAAACTCCTCAAAATGAAAACCAATACTCTAATTAGGATGGATAAATCTTGGTTTCCCAATATGCCACACTGAGGTCTTCAAGCTAACTTGGGACTCCAGTATAGAAGAGTCCAAAAATCTACAATTAGTAAATGCTGGAAAGGGTGCAGAGAAAAAGGAACCCTCTTACGCTGTTGGTGACAATGTAAATTGATACAGCCACTATGGAGAACAGTATGGAGGTTCCTTAAAAAAAGTAAAAATGGAGCTACCATATGACCCAGAAATCCCACTCCTGGGCATATACCTGGAGAAAACAATAATTTGAAAAGATACATGCATTCCAATGTTCATTGCAGCACTGTTTGCAATGGTCAGGACATAGAAGGAACCTAAATGTCCATCAACAGAGGACTGGATAAAGAAGATGTGGTACATATATACAATGGAATATTATTCAGCCATAAAAAAGAACAAAAGATGCCATTTGCAGCAACATGGATGGACCTAGAGATTGTCATACCGAGTGAAGTAAGTCAGACACAGAAAGACCAATGTATATCTCTTATATGTGGAATCTAAAATAAAGGGGACAAATGAACTTATTAACAAAACAGAAGTAGAGTCACAGATGTAGAAAACAAACGTTGTTACCATGGGATAAGGGGTAGGGGTAGGGATAAATTGGGAGATTGGAATTGACATATAGAACACTGCTTTTTGTAAAATAGATAACTAATAAGAACCTGCTGTATAGCACAGGGAACTCTACATAGTACTCTGTAATGACCTATATGGGAAAAGAATCTTAAAAAAAAGAGTGAATATGTATATGTATAACTGATAAACTTTGTTGTACAGCAGAAAATAATACAACATTGTAAATCAACTATATTCCAATAAAAATTTAAAAAAGCTCCTAAACAAACAAACAAACAGAGTCCTATATACTTACCTAGGCTCTGGTTTGTCTTCCTTGCAACAGTTTTCTGCAATTACAAAAAAATCTTTGCAGCAGAGCTTGTGCTTTTCTAGACACTAACATGTTTTACTTGTTATTAAATTTACTTTTGTTTTTTATTTCCAGTCTGTTTTGTATACTCCCCTGGAGGAAGAGGTTCAGTTTTCATATGGCAGTTCAAGATGAAAACAGAATAGCAGGCTATAAGTTTTGGCTCAGGTGAATTTAGAGGCAATCATTATGTCAATCCAATGTCAAGGTTCACACACATGGCATGCACAGAGCAATTACTCTCCTAGTTGTGATTTTATTCTTTCATTGTGAATTTTGCTTCCAACTGAGGCAATTGAATTTAAAAAAAAAAAAAACATTTGTTATGATTTTTACTTGAGACAAAAAATTGTCTCTGGGCTTCTGGAGACAAGTGCAGGATGGCAAAACTGTCTCCTACTTTGTGGCTCTTGGAAAGAAATCAGCTGGCAATAAATGAGCTAATATTAATGTGAGGCCAGCTCCAAATACATAGAGACTGAATGAGTTAGCAACTTAGTTAAGCCTTTCCCCATACATCGGGATTCTTTGTTTTGGGTTTACAATTTCCTAAGCATGGTTTGTTGAAATTAGCACACATAGGTATGAGGAGTAGCAATAACTTGTTTAGGTTATTCTCTGCTCACAATTCAAACACACACACACACACACACAGACACACACACACACAAAAGGTGCATATTATGCAACATTATGATTCAGTAGGATATTTTGAGTGCTGTATTATTGAATAGTAATACAGGTAAATGTGAACTAATTGATAACAATTTCAATACAGAGTTGATACTCTAAGCCAGCAGAAAGCATTTTCAAACTTATCCTTTGTTCCTTGAGACTTAGTTATCAAAGGTAGAAATGTGAGTATTGGAAATTTAATACTGGAATATCTGAAGTCTTTTATTCTATAATGGAGACAATTTCATATAAAGAACTCAATTTACAAAGTTTCAAAGAGGATACTCGTAATTATGAAATAAACTCTAATTTGAAATTTGGGCATTCTGAAAATCATTTTCTAGAAAAACTGGTTAGATGTTGAATGCATCATTTTTTCCCCCTTGTTGGTGTAGTACCATTTTATCCTGATGGGATTTTTTCCTTCAATTGGAATTAAAAGTGATTAAATTATTCAATTAGGGTAGAATATTCTCTTTTGCCCCCAAAGCCATTTTAATATAAAAATACATGGCTCTTCTTAGGAGCATGTGAGATTAATTTTAATGTTTTGATAAGGCTTCATTATTGCCAATGGAATTGTGTAATTGTAGTCCTTCATGGAAAGCTATTTAGATATGTTCTAGATATTTCCTCATCAAAATGTGAGTTACTTAAAAATATATCTGCTATTAGGAAATAATTGATCTGGTGAAGTCATCACCTCTAATTGCCAGAAATATCAGAACTTCAGTTTCTAAATCCCTATTAAACTTCCTATACCTTGAAATTATTCATTTATCAAAATTCACTTTTGAACATTTTCTCATTGCAAGGGAATGGCTGCTCATCCGTTAGTCCTGTGCTCAGGGAGAGAAGACTTCCGTAAATTCCTCAGCAAGAGACTCTGGCTTTATGTCAGATATTAACAGTGAAAATCAGTGAGTTTGGGGGAAAGAAGTATAGTTATTTAACTCAATAAAATATTTTAGGAGACAAGAGATAACAAATAACTGTTACTAATTTTAGCAATTGAGAGGATGAAATCAGGACCAAAGGGGAGTAAAAGTAAAATGTCTCCTCTTGTATAGTTTTGTATAACAATCTAGACACAATTTGATTTGGTTTCCTCAGAAGCATTAAGTTCTGGCTACTTGTAGATCACTAAAATGAATAAACCAATCTTTTTGCAAATTATTTAAAGTAAAATGAATTTCTTGAATACAATCAAAGGAATATAATTAACATGGGAAATAAATCCTTTAATTAGAAAAGTCAAATAATTATTTTTCTTCAAAGAAATAAAATTACAGCAATTACTTTTTGAACAGATACTACAGAATTATTTAACAGATAACTTTAAAAAGCCTACAGAAGGAAATTTAACTAATCAGTAAAATATGTACAGGGCATTCAGGGATTAACTCTCTCTTACAGGAGATTCCTTAGAACTTCAGCATTTATTTCCAAATCTTTTGTTTTATTTTATTTTATTTTTTTTTTGTGGTATGCAGGCCTCTCACTGCTGTGGCCTCTCCCGTTGCACAGCACAGGCTCTGGACGCACAGGCTCAGTGGCCATGACTCACGGGCCCGGCCGCTCCGTGGCATGTGGGATCTTCCTGGACCAGGGCATGAACTCGCGTCCCCTGCATTGGCAGGCGGACTCTCAACCACTGTGCCACCAGGAAAGCCCTTCCAAATCTTAAAATGGAATGATTGTGCAAACTCTGTTTCATTGAGCAACTATTTAGGCCAATTTATTTTTATCTTGAAATTATTAGTCAAATAGGGTTTAAAAAGTTAACAGTTAAAATTATGTCATTTACAATTCAGTTTAATAAAACATATAGAGCACATAAAGTCCACTTATTCTGCCAGCTACATCTTTCAGTGTTTAGGACTTTTAAACTGAACAACTGCATATTTTAGGAGAAATTTAGTAATGGAGCTGAAGAGAGCTATATAGTTTTCTAAATTCCAATATGATACTCAAATCACTAAATTAAGATAATCTTTATTTAAAATAGCATGGAGAAACAGTACAAATATTTAGCAAGATTCTTACTGCAGAGCTGTTTAGAATTGTTAATTAGAGCTGGATATTGTTCATGAATATAAATCATAAATGAATAATTTAATAGGTAAGTAGTGTTACTGCTGCTTATAAGAGTCAGCAAAGTTTATACTTGGGATAAGCATATTATCCTTGATACACATACTTCAAAATTAAAAGAGATTTCCCCAGAGATTTGTATTTTTCTCTTCAAAAAATGTGTGCACAGTTATTACAAAAGTTAACTAACATTCTTTAGTGTAAGATATATTGCTCCTCACAATAAGATGTTTAAGTAGCCTGAATTAGGCAATAAAATTTTCTATATTTTAGCCCATCACTTTTAAGAAATATCATGTTGTGATTAAGAAAGTGGGCTCT
This sequence comes from Mesoplodon mirus, assembly GCF_964341445.2. Lineage (NCBI taxonomy): Eukaryota > Metazoa > Chordata > Mammalia > Artiodactyla > Ziphiidae > Mesoplodon > Mesoplodon mirus. The sequence continues at coordinate 122,107,725 of NC_138982.1, forward strand.
GGAATCAGATAGATTTGCACATGAATTTGTTCTGTGTTCCTTACTGTGTGACCTTTTCAGTAAAACACCTGACTCATTTAAGCCTCAGTTTCCTCACTGTGAATTGTAGAGAGTAATTGTAACTATTTCATAGGATTGTTGAAAGCATTGGGAAAATTACATGTAACTTGCTGAGCACTGTGTTTATACCAAGTGCCTCAATCTGTGTGGTCTACTATCACAATGATTTTTCGTACAGGATTATGCATGAAGAAGGAAAGTTAGAATGTGGATGGTGTCAGCTTTAGAATATTTGAGTGTTTTCTCCTTAACTAGGCCACTACTGGAGACACATATGTTTCTCTCTTACCCCAACTTCCTTGGGAGGAATAAAGTTCTGTCTCAGAGCATGCACACGTAAGCAACTTTTTATGCCTCCACTTAATTTGGAATGGTTGCTGATTAAGAACCTTAGGTGGTATAGTATCTTCTATGCACAGGAGATTGCTTCACTTTCTCTGTGTGATTATCTCGCCCTGGAGGTTTAGGAGTATAAAACAGTTCTTAGCATTGTTTTATATTTGAAACTAAAAATCTTATACTAGTCATTAATAATGCAAGAGTTTAAAATCCTGAAGTACAAAACTTAGTTTCAGCAAAGAAGGTAAAACATTTGGGCTAAAAAGAAGTAGGCTCTCACTTCTAATGTGAAGAACTTGATAGTAAGCAGGCAACAAGGTTATGCTTTCCATTTCTAGTGATGATAGATATTAAAGAAGAAGGTGACAACTTTTAAGAATCCTTATCAATGGATGGGGCCATAACTAATATAGCCATTTTTTTGTTTAACATTTTGTAGCCTGAACACTTGGATAAACTTTGAACAACCAAATTAGTTTGGGAGCCCCAAAATTATAATGTTTGAGTGACCACTTACATTGTTAGTATATCCTTATATTGTAAGTAATATCCTTTGTTAAAAATGATTTAATTCAGACTGAGAGAGGATACTGCTTTGAGACCAAAGCCAGGAGTTTAATGGAAGTATAGTTGGTGCAGCTACCTCTTTCTTTGTTCACTAATCAGAAGCAAATAAATCTATTTTTAATAGGCTTATATTATTGAAGTAGTTCATTTAGAATGACAGGATAAGGAGGATTGAGATTAAGCTATTCCCCCACTCTTATTTTGTCATTTAGCTAATTCAGACACTATTTGGATATGGCTATTGGAATCTTTGCATGAGGAAAAAAAAATAATTAGAGGTATTGAAGTACTCGGGCATTCCCCAGCAAAAATTGAGAGTGATACCATGGTGAAGGCATGACAAAGTCTACTTTTGGCATCCATGTTCAGGCTGAGAAATTTTAGACATTTGACTCAGGAATATTGAATGCACACTGAGCCAGAGCTGTTAGAACTTTGAGATTTCAAAATAAAAATCACAAGCACTTACTAAATAGATGAAATTGAATAACAGTAGCTGGATATCTTTTAATAAATGTCAGAGTAGCACTCAGAAGAGTTGGGGCTGTTTTTAGAAAGTGGTTGGACAAAATTTCCATTCAGGAAATTTCTGACATGTGGCAGCAGATAAACTGGTGAGAAGTGAACCTGTCTCTAAGAATAAGAAGCCTCAAAATTAACATCCTACTGCAAAATCTATACATTTCATAGCCAAAGGAGAGATTAAGGGTGATCTCTGAATGTCATCTCTGTAATATCTATAAAAGAGACTCAATCCTACCAGACCATGACTTTTTTTCTCAAAATAAAATTCTTAGCTGAGAAATATAAAGACTGAAACAGGTGCCAAAAATACCATGAGCAGTATTCCTATTGATCATGCTAGCTTTCTGTAGTGGAAAACATCTTATAATGGAAAATTGTACCATTTAAAATTTCATGAAATCAAATTCATCATTTTTTTCTTTTGTTGTTGAATTTTTGTCTTATTTCTTTGTCTAACTCAGATGGTGAGGATGGTCTCCTTTGTTTTGTTCTACTACCTTTACAGTTTATCATTTATGTTTGTGTCAATAATATGTCTTTTTTTTAATGTGTGTGTGGTATGAAGTACATAGTGTGTATAAAGTCAGGTTTGCTTTTTTCTACATGGGTATACATTTTTCAGTATGATTTGTTGAAATGCATTTTTTCCTGATGAATTTGGTACATTATCAAAAATTGTATTAATTGTATCTTATAAGTATCCATCTATTTCTGGACATTCCAATCTGTTCTAGTTATCTATATGTCTATCCTTAAGCTAATATCTTATCTCTTGATTACTATAGCTTTAAAGTAAATATTTATTAAATAGTGTAAATCCTGCCCATGTATTGCTCTGTTTTCAATATTTTTAGTCTTTTTAATTTCTATGTAAATTTTACAATCAGCTTTCCTATTTCTATTTAAAAATTGCTGGAATTCTAGTGAGACTATATCAATCAATCAGGGGAGAATTAACAACTAAACATATTGATTTTTCTAATCTATAAATATGGTGCATCTCTCCATCTATTTAATTTGTCATAAATTAGCTCAGAGATGTTTTGTAATTTTTAGTTTGGATGGCTTACACATAATAAGTTAAATTGATTTCTAAGAATTTTGTTTGATGCTATTTATATGTGAATTTTTAAAAGTTACATTATTGATAGCATAAAGAAATATAATTGATTTTTAAAGTTTGACATTTTCTTCTGTGACTCTTAAGAATTTACTTATTATTGCTGTAGTTTCTTGATAGATTTCTTTTTTTATCATGTGATCTGGGACAGAGGTAGTTTTATTACTTTTTTTTTCAAGTGCACATTTCTTTTTCCTTTTAATGACCACATATTATATCACCAAAGAGAGTTCAATGACTTCAAAGAACAGCTAATGCATAAAACATGTTCTCTGTCCAGGATAAAAAAGATTATATTTCAAGAATAAAATGTTTGGAAAGAAAAAATAAAGTACTCCTAAATAACTCTATGGACCATAGATAAAATCAAAATAGAAATTAAAACACTTGTAGAACTGAATGGCTATGAATGCACTATACAAAAGGAGTTTTACTACTTTCTGATATTTATGTTTTATATTTCTTTTTCTTACCTCATTGCATTGGATTGGATCACCAACAAAATGTTGAAAAATATATTCTAAGAAAAGATATCCTTGCTTTGTTCTCAGTCATAACAATGATGAGTTCAATACTTCACCAGTAAATATGGTATAACAGTAGGCTTCTCATAGATACCATTTATCAAATTAAATTCACTAAATTTTTTAAAAATAAATTGTTGAATTTTGCTACATATTTTTTCCTCTATCTATTGACAGGAATGTATGATTTTTGTTTTTTATTCTGTTTAGATGATGAATTCAATGGTACTTTGAATAAGCCCCTGTAATAGCATTATAACATTTTACTTAAATTATTAAACTATTTATTTACACTATGTACTTATCATCTTCTCCAGAAAAATGGAACCAATAGAATGTGTGTGTCTCTGTGTGTGTGTGTGTGTGTGTATATATATATATATATATATATATATATATATATATATATATATGAGAGAGAGAGAGATTGAGAGATTTATTTTAAGGAATATGTTCACATAATTATGGAGACCAGCAAGTCCCAAACTTGCAAGGTGAGATACCAGGTTGGCAACTCAAAAGAGAGTCTATGTTGCAGTTCAAGTCTGAAGGCTATGTACTACAGAATTCCTTCTTGCTTAACAGAGGTCTTCAATTTGATAACAAACTCACAGAATCAGTTATTAATAAATATGCACCTAACATTGGGGATCTAATATATATAAAGCAATTATTAACAGATCAAACAGGAGAAACTGACAGCAGCACAATAATAGTAGGGGGCTTTAACATGCCACTTACGTCAATCAATAGATCATCTGGACAGGAAGTAAGCAAGGAAGCAGCAACCTTAAATGAAACATTAGGACAGATGGACTTGATAGATTTACTTATACCATTCCATCCAAATGCAGCAAAATGCATATTCTTCTCAACTGTACATGGAATAGTCTCAATGATAGACCATATGTTGCGACACAAAACAAGTCTCATTAAATTTAAGAAGATTGAAATCATATCAAGCATTTTTCTGATCACAATGATATGAGACTAGACTTCAACTACAAGAAGAAAGCTGGAAAAATCACAAATATGTGGAGAATGAACAACATGCTACTAAACAATTATTGGGTCAACAAAGAAATCAAAGGAGAAAGCAAAAATTCCCTGAAGACAAATGAAAATGAAAATATCACATTCCAAATTCTGTGGGATACATCAAAAGTGATCCTAAGAGAGAAGTTTATAGCAATACAGGTATATATCAAGATACAAGAAAAATTTCAAATAAACTATCGGATCTTACACCTAAAGGAACTAGAGAAGAACAAACGAAGCTCAAAATCAGTAGAAGAAAAGAAATAATAAAGAGCAGAGTGGAAATAAATGGAAACTAAAAGGACAAAAGAAAAGGTCAATGAAACCAAGAGCTAGTTCTTTGAAAGGAAAAAAAACAATTGACAAGCCTTTAGCTAGACTCACTAACAGATAAAGAGAGAAGGCTTTGATAAATAAAATCAGAAAGAAAGAGGAGAAATGACAAGGAGTACCAGGAAATACAAAGGATTATCAGATAATATTATGAACAATCATATGCCAACAAATTGGACAATCTAGAAGAAACAGGCAAGTGCTTAAGATCATACAAACTTCCAAGACTGGATCATAGAAAACTTGAATAGATTAATCACTAGGAAGGATATTGAAACAGTAACTAAAAACTCTCCCAAAACAAAAGTCTGGGACCAGATGACTTCAAAGGTGAAGTTCTACCAAACATTAAAAAAAAAAGATTTAATACTTATCCTTCTCAAACTCTTCCAAAAAATTGAAAAGGGGAGAATGCTTCCAAAGTCATTTTACAAGGCCAACATTATCCTGATACAAAAACCAGACAAGGAGAGCACAAAAAACGAATATTATTGACCAATATCTCTGATGAACATAGACACAAAAATCCTCAATGAAATATTAGCAAACCAAATACAACAAAACACTAAAAAGATCATATGCCATGATAAATTAAGATTTATTCCAGGGATACCAGGATGGTTCAACATCTGCAAATCAACAAATGTGATACACCACATTAACAAAATGAAGGATAAAAAAATCACATGATTACCTCAATAGATGCAGAAAAAGCATTTGACAAGATTCGACACACATTTATTATAAAAACTCTCAATAAAATATGTATAGAATGAACATAGCTCAGCATAATAAGGGTCATATATGACAAACCCACAGCTAACATCATATACAATGGTGAAAAACTGAAAACTGTCCCTCTAAGATCAGCAGAAAGACAAGGATGCTCACTCTTGCCACTCCTATTCAAAATTTTGTTGGAAGTTTTAGTCAGAGCAATTAAGCAAGAAGAAGAAATAAAAGGCATTCAACTTGGAAAGGAAGGAGTAAAACTGTCACTATTTGCTCATCACATAATTTTATATATAGTAAATCCTAAAGACTCCACCAAAATACTTTTGGAAGTAATAAATGAGTACAGTTAAGTTGCAGGATAAAAGTCAATATACAAAAATCTGTTGCATTTCTATAAACTAACAATGAACTAGCAGAAAGAGAAATCAGAAAAACAATTCCATTTACAATAGCAATACAAATAATAAAATACCTAGCAATAAATTTAACCAAGGAAGTGAAAGATCTGTACACTGAAAACAATAAGACATTGTTGAAAGAAATTGAAGAAGACATAAAGAAATGGAAAGCTATTCCGTGCTCATGAATTGGAAGAATTAACATTGTTAAAATGTCTATATTACCTAAAGCAATGTACAGATTCAATACAATCCCTGTCAAAATCCCAATAACATTTTTCACAGGAATAGAACAAAAAATCCTAAAATTTATATAGAGCCACAAAAGACCTGAATACCCAAAGCAGTCTTGAGAAAAAAAGAACAAAGCAGGAGGTATCTTGCACCCTGATTTCAAACTATATTACAAAGCTATAGTAATCATGGTATTGGCAGAAAAACAGAAACATCGATTAATGGGAGAGAACTGAGAGCCCAGAAATAAACCCACTCATATATGGAAAATTATTTTTTGACAAAGGAGCAAAGAACTTACAATGAAGAAAGAAGTGTCTCTTCAGTAAGTGGTGCTGGGAGAACTGGAGAGCTACATACAGAAGAATGAAACTAGACCACTATATCACATCATACACAAAAATCAACTCAAAATAGCTGCACTACTATGGAAAACTGTATGGCGATTTCTCAAAAAGTTAAGAATAGAACTACCATATGATGTGTTTATTCCACTCTGAGCATTATTCTGAAGAATACAGAAACGTTAATTAGAAAAGATATGTGTACCCATATGTTCATTGCAGCATTATTTATACTAGCCGAGATATGGAAGCAACCTAAGTGTTCATGAATAGATGAATCAATAAAGAGGATGTGGTATATATATACAGTGGAATAATATTCAGCCATTAAAAGATGAAATCTTGTCATTTGCAACATGGATGACCCTAAGTGAAATGAGTCAGAGGGAGAAAGACAAATACTGTATTATTGCACTCACATGTGAAATATAAGCAAACAAACAAACAAAAAAACCCCAAGGTAAATGAACAAATCAAACCAAAAAAAACCAAGCTAGAGTAGTGGTTACCAGAGGGAAGGAGGGTGGGGGGGAGGGTGAAGTAGGTAAAGGAGGGTCAACTGTATGGAGTTGGATGGAAACTAAACTTTCAGTAGTGGGCATGCTGTAGTGTATACACATGAAACTTATATAATGTTATAAATGTTACCTCAATTAAGAAAAAAGAATATTAATATACCTTATGTAGCTTGTATCATTAATAATAGCTAAACATCATGAAAAACTAAAATCTCCAACATTTCCCTTTTTATAGGAAGGAAAAATCAACATTTCATTAATGCTGTTTCCACTCTCAGAAATAATACATATTTTCTGTTTTAAGCAAAATTTTATGAAATAGCTTATGAAATAAAATTTGTCTCATAATTTTTAGTTTCTTCTTTTACAATGTTTCTTTCAGACATCCCTCCCCTCCTTTTAACTATTTACTATGGAATGTTGGTCATAACTTAAAATGAATTATTTTCAGTGCCCTTTTAAAGTTATCAATTATCTTTGGCTACTGGGGTTGTCCGGAATTTACTTCCATGTGTTCTAAAATAGGCATAAACTTCCTTTCTGGGAAGAGGAATTTCTTTCTATATTTTTGTTTATTAAAATTATTTGCAAAATTTTATAAACTTTCTATGCAAAATTGCCTTGGTCAAATATTAAGTTTTTAAAAGTTAAGTTTTTGTGAGAGTCATTATGTTTTGTTCTGTGTTTGGTTATAATTCTGATATGACTTGGATTTATTCTTCCTAATGCAATTGTACACATTCAAGTGATAGGGAAAGAGTCACAACTAATGTTGTTACAGAATTGATAACACAAAGAAAATACATTTCCATCCTAAAAATAGCCAAAATTGCTAGCACTCAAGGTCATAGAATGCTGCAGTTAATTGGGTTTTTGAGAAATGGAGTCTTAAAAGATTAAAAGTTGCATTAAAATGTTATTCATGATTATGTACAATAGCAGTATAAAACACAATGTGGTGAATTACAATAAAATCTAATAGTTTGTTTCCACAAACATTTGCTCTATGAGAGTGTGATATAGTCTCACAATTTCTGCTTGGAATTGCTGTTTTATCCATGACGTCTCTAATGCAGGTCTCTCACCTGAGGGGGTATGTTATACCTAGAAAGGAATGCATTTTGTGAGGAAAATCACTGTTGGACAAAATCAAGTAACTATTGTATTTGTAAATGGTCACATATGAGGAAAGAACAGAAAGAACACCATAGTCTTGTTGTCTCACACATTATTAAAATAAAATAAAAATTTTGAAACACATAGGTAAAATATACTTAAAATTTACCTTTTAAGATGTTGCAAACTTGAACTTGGTCTAAGGAAAATAAAAATGAGAGGTGACAGCAAGAAGAAAAATTGATTGTAGAAATAGCTTTCAGTTAAAGAGCAATGCTTGCCTCAATATCACAGCTTAAAATCTCAGGTTAAAGGAAAACAAATTCCTACTTTCCTATCATGGAGCTAAAATGTGAGAACAACAATGAATCTGTTGAGTAATAAACCTTGATGAATCCAATGTTGAGATGCAAATATGACACAGAGTAATTTACTTTTAATTACTTTAATACAAAATAATTAATGTACCAGGGTTTGAAAAAAGTCTTTTTTTTTTTTTCTTCTTGGAAAATGTTTTAGAGTAGAGTTGAAAAGAGGAGGAACAGAGTAGAGTTCTTGAACCTGAGAAATACAGGTTTAATCATGAGGGAGAAGTCCTGTGTCTGTATGAAGAGGAGGATGGATGGGGGTCAATCAGGACCAGGAGACCGTGATATAAGATTTATGTTTCAAGGATGACAATATGATGAAGATATTATTTCATAATATTGCCCTGTGGATGCTACCAATAAATGAAGCTAAAAAGATAAGGGAGTAAATAGAAAAGGAAGATTATGGTTGGATAATCCCAGAAAAAAGGAAAATATTTCAGAATCCAGAGTTTCTGTAATTTTAGTTTTCTTAAGACAGAAGAGAAAGAGATAAAAGAGAGAGAGAGAGAGAGAGAGAGAGAGAGAGAGAGAGAGAGAGAGAGAGAGAGATGATGGGGAAGGAGAAAAAGAGAAAAGGAACTGGTTAGAGTTTCACTGGAAAGTTCAGGCCAATTGTGTGAATTACAATGAGACCATATTTACATAAAAATAACAAAATTATTGAATATACACTTGAGTAATTCAAACAAATTCTACAGATTTCTATTTTCAGAGTGGTTACAACATTGAGATTTTGTTTTCATTTTTAGCTCTTTAGAGATTTAGAAAGCTTATATGGATAATTGACGTTCTCTTTTTGAACCCATTCATTTACAAACAATGAAAAAAGAGAATCCCTTCAGTGGGTGATTTAGCTTTAGTGCTATAGCTTTTTTCCTCTATGCTCTTTCCAGGCTATCACACTCACTTGCAAAATACACAATTACTTTATCCATTCAGGTACCCATACTTGGTTGTTTCCATATCTTGACTATGAATGATGCTGCATTGAACGTGGGAGTGCAGATCACTCTTGGTCACATGGATTTCATTTTCTTTGGATATACACCTAGAAGTGGGATTGCTGGATTACATAGTATTTATATTTTTAATTTCTTGAGGAACTTCCATATTGTTTTCCATAATGGCTATACCAATTTACATTCCCTCCTCTCCACACCCTTGCCAACGTTTGTTACCCCTTGTCTTGCTGACACTAGGCATCTTTACAGGTGTGAAGTGATATCTCATTGTAGTTTTGATTTGTATTTCCCTGATGATTAGTGATGTTGAGCACCTTACCATGGACCCATTGGCAATTTTGTGGTATATATACACACAACTGAATATTATTCAAACATAAATGAAGGAAATCCTGCCATTTGTAACAACACGGATGAACCTGGAGGACATGATGCTAAGTGAATCAAGCCAGAGAAAGAAAGACAAATATTCTCATATGTCATTTCCATATAGAAGGTAAAAAAGTGAAACTCAGAACCAGAGATTAGAATGGTGATTGTGAGGGGCTGGGTGGTGGGAGAGATTAGGAGATGTTGGTCAAAGTGTACAAATTTTCAGTTATGAGATGAGTAAGTTCTAGGGATATAATGTTCAGCATGGTGATTATAGTTAATCATACCGTATTGCATACTTGAAATTTGTTAGGAGAGTAACTCTCAATTATTCTCACCACACACACACATACACTACATAAGTTAACTATGTGAGTTAATGGATGTGTTAACTTGATTGTGGTAATCATTTCACAATGGGAAGGTATATGAAATCATCACATTATACACTAACAAAACCCCAAAACATCATGTTACACAGCCTAAATATATATGATTATCATTTGCCAATCATACCTCAATGAAGCTGTAAACAATAAACAATTGCTTTATTTTCATTATGGGAATACTCCAGCTAATTCAGATTGATATATAATTGCTATGTAATTCCTGGTTAATGAAGGAGATATTACTCTTGTTCATTGTGCTGCAATGTCTCTTACTGGCTTCCTTTCCAAAGCTCTCTGGAACCTTTAATTTTGGTGCATATATAGAACAGAACAAACCAGGGAAACATACAGTCCTTCTATCAAAAATGTAATCAATGAGAGTTTTGCATACTTTTTATCCGCTTCATCAATTGTTTCTAAGAACTTTTTCATTATATACTTTTATGAGTCATATTTAAGTTACACATTGAGAAATGAGGCAAAGCTTGAAAAATATAAGACCTGCTTCATAAGTGGATAACTGTTTCCTTTACCCACAGTCAGTGTTTCATTTTATTTCATTTACAATAAATGAGTAACTGTATTTCATATGCTTTGTATGTATACTTAGTTCCCTGCCTTTTAATTTACCCTCTCAAGACCTCCAGGTGGTACCGTATGTAATTCTACCTTTCACAGAGCAAGCTGCACCGTTAGGTTCAGTAAATGTGTTCTAGTAATAACTTTCATTTTGGAAAAGCAAAACAAAATATGGAGTATTCAGGCATGTCTTAAGTTATGACTTCCTCTGAATGGAAAATAAATCATTGTGGTGCTAATAACATTTGCATGTATATAAAGTAGAAAATCACATGCTTTAACATAAACGTCAGAGGAAAAAGCAATTGCAGCTGGCTGTTGAAAACCTTGGCTCTTGGGTCCACCTGACTAATGAACATAGCCTTCACTACAGTTGCATTTCCAGCAGTTTCCTTTTGTTGACTACAGTTCGGAGGCAGGAGGAGGACATGGGTGATTATAGAATTCTTCTGGATGTAAATAAATGTTTGTAATAAAAGAAGGAGGTCACTTTCTTCTTAAGTGTTTGAATGCCTAAATATAGCCTTCATATATTGAGAGGTTATTGTTTATAATTTCTTACCTCAATTTAACTACCTAATTTGATACCTTAAGTTCTGGAATTTCCCCGGAATTCAGTTTGCCTTCCTGGGCCTTGGAGCAGCATTTTTACCATAAAAAAAGAATCACTTGGATAAATTATTAATATTTGTTATTTGTCAGGAGATACTAAAATTAAATTTTGTACTTAGCATTTTAAAAATTTCGTGAAAATCTTGGATCCTGTGTAGTAAATCACCGTGTAATTCCATCTGGGTCTTTGTTTTTTGTTCCTCATAAATTATTATTATAATATTCTTTATAATAATTAAAACCTTGATATAAGGAAGGGAGGAAGTATATAGTGCAAGAGCCACATATTGTAACAGATTTTGGTGGGAATTTAATGTTATTAATGGGCAGAATTAATTTGGAGAGTCTCCTATAAACTCTGTTCTGTAATCCTGTGGGAATGGCAACACAAGTATGCCATAAAATTTTAAGTAATCAGTCTTATTTCTTTTAGTCACAGGACTAACTCAGACTCAGTACTGTATACTATCTCTGCAAATGCATTATAGTTCTGTATCTTTATTAAAGTTAAAGATAACTTTGGTTTTTTCATGTTACAGTAAATAAAATGATTATGAATTTTCAATTACCGTGAAAACTAAAATTGAACTAGAAACATTGTTAGCTTTTAGTAAATTGGGTAAATTGTCCTAAATATATTTTGTTATTTACTTGGGTCTGAAACAAAGGAAGGGTAGCTGAGTGTTTTAGTAAATTTTCAGGTGAACAAATCTACTAGAGTCATAGTTCTACTTTGTGGAACAAGTGAGGATTAATTGGGGAATATCCTTTGTCCTCTCCCAGAGCAAGTGACACTAAAGCACCCATATTACTCACTCTCTATTTCTTTTATTTCCCTCCAACTTTTCTTTGTGGCTCCAAGTCATCCTTAGTTATGATTTTCTTACATACAATTCCAGATCCCAATACTTGGTCTCATATATTCCCTTCCCATATACAAAACAAAAATGAGAATGCTTTTTTAAGAGCTTCCTTGTTCTTGTAAAATTTTAAGAATATTGTAGAAAGTGGCTAAGTATTACACATTTCAATATTACCATGTGGTGCTTCTAGGCCTAGACTATACTGATTTATATCTCTTTGTGAAGGTGATCAACGTGTATAAAACAAGCAGAAAAAGAAGAGATTAATGTCTTAAAGTTCATCTATAATGTAAATTTATATTGATAAGGTCTACTCATTGATTTCACATACGTCTCACTTGAGTTGCACAGATTATTTTCTTTATCTTTTTTTTTTTGAAGCAGTTACCGATAGTGATAAACTTTATTGTATTAATATGTAAGCTTTTGGAAAAGAGGAAAAGAAATATGAAAGAATGGGGGAAACAAAGGGTAAATAATCTTATCTCAAGTATTTAACATTGTAAAAATCAAAGCCAGAGAGGCTTTATTTCCTCTATTTCAAAAACTTGAAATGTACTGGTATAAGGTAAGCCTTTTCCACTAATAGATATTTTAGTGCTAAATACCCACAAAATGCTTTTCTGGGAAACCAATCTTTGTATCTTTAAAAAGATTAGTCTGGCAGTAGAGGAGTCACAAAGTTTGTAAAAGTTAGCGTCATTGTTTTTAAGACTTCTTAAATCTCTCTTTCCAGGGATGATTGATATACAAAAGAAGGTACCCGGACAAGATTGTCTATAGTGGAACACACTACAGAGTGAACTAGAAGAGATGGAACTCAGTTTTTCTCACTGTCAAGGGCAGAAATGTTGGGTTTCAGTAGTCTGAAGTTCAATAGAACTGTATCAAGTTTACACATTGTCTCCTAAAAGAAGTTAGGCTGTTTTGATATTAAAAAAAAAAAAGAATTTAGTATTCTATTTGTGGTTTTGTAATCTCATGTCTATGAATTAACTATACCTTTTTTTCTATCTGTAGTAGCTATGCTGCTATTTTCAGCTAGGGTAGATTTTTGAGGTCTTGCTCTGCAAGGCAGAAGCCAAGGAGGTTTTTCCATGTGACAGACAGGAGAATTAAATACATCCAGTAACATTATGGGGGTCAAGACAACACAATCACTGTGGTCGGCCTGCTGGGGTGAGAGCAAAGGGCAGGCAATACGGGCAGTTGTCCTTTGTGTAACCGTGGCTGAAACAAACTGATAAAATAGGAAGTAAAATAAAACTCCTAGGGAGAGACAGCACAATTCATCTTTTTCTGAAGATATTGTTGCTTCAGTCAGAAGTTGCTTTGGAAGTGGGTATCACTCAATAGAGAAATAACTATCAAGATAGAAAATTTAGATTAAATATTAAGAAATAATTGTTGAATGAGTGATGCTTGCCCTTTGTGGGATTGCCTGCAATTTTATTTTCATATCACTAAACAAACATTTTCTCTCAGTGAAAAGAAATCTGGAGGTAGAAATAATGAATAAGTCTCACAGTTTATATATCATATTCTAACAGAAACTAGCCTGAAAATAAATAAATGGGTTATGTTCTAGAGGTGAACTTATTTCTTTTCATATGTGGAACTCAACTCAGTCAATTATTTGCGTGATATTTCTCATAGCATAGAAAACAGGGTAATGTGAAAAATTTAAAGCTAAATGAGTGATACATATCTAATCATCTAATTGGCTAGGTTTCTATTAGCTTCATAATAGCAAAGTAGCTCAAAATTATGTCACAAAGCACCGAAATAAAGTATTAGATGAATTTAAATGAATGGCACAAGCACACACACACATACACACACACAAAACAACCAAGAAATGAAACCAATAATAAAGCAGCTCATGACAAGCAGTAGGAGTTAGGAAGGGGAAATATGCCCAGAGATTCAATAGGAATAATACACAAAATTTTACATACAGTAATTCCATGGGGAAAGAAAAAGAAATTGCATAAATATTTAGATCAATAAATGGGAATGTGTGAGGTTGGGGCAATAAGAAAAACTACACTAGAAGTACTGTAGAATATGAATGACCTCACTGAAAATGTGAATTCTAGAGGCAGTTCAATAAGAGGGCACGATAACATATAAGTTTGGTAAGACTATTTTAATAAAGCATGTGATTATAGTAATAAGTACTGAGATGGATGTTGTTTGTATCTAAATAAAATTCTATCGAAATCACTTTTAAGGGCTAGGTAAGGAATCTGTCCAAGTTGTAGTTCTAGCCTAATTTTTCAAGTCCCAAGGGAGAGAGGTAATAAATGAGTTAAATGGAAATAAAACACTCTTATCTAAAGCTGAGTTTTTGGTGCAGCATAAAAATCAGAAGCTCTTTAAGAATGAACAGTTTTGGGCTTCCCTGGTGGCACAGTGGTTGAGAGTCCGCCTGCTGATGCAGGGGACACGGGTTCGTGCCCCGGTCCGGGAAGATCCCACATACCACGGAGCGGCTAGGCCCGAGAGCCATGGCCACTGAGCCTGTGCATCCGGAGCCTGTACTCCACAATGGGAGAGGCCACAACAGTGAGAGGCCCACATACCACAGAAAAAAAAAAATTGAGCAGTTTTATCAAAGCACACGTTTCTCTCTGCCTTTGAGTAGTTACTTTGTGCAAAAGATAAGAGAGGTCATTGACTACGGAAGGAATATTATGCTTATTTGAAAATTCAGGTCAGGTTGGTTAGCAGAATGTTATTTTATAAAATGTGCATTTTGTGATTATGATCCTTAAATTTGTCCTTGCGTTAATTGATAAAGTCTGAAGGCTGTATCCATACAGGCACAACTTTGACTTTTTTTTTTTTTACAACAATCTTGTATTCTTTTCACTATCTTTTCTTTCCTCATATCTGTTATAAATGGATATGTGTGTCTGTGTGTTTTAATCCCTTTTTAGTTATCTGTTCTTCACATAAATATTTTGAATAAATCAATCTTTATCTAGGAAAGATTCTTATAGCAGCTGCAGGGATTTGGACAAGACAACTACTCTTTCTAATAAAGAAAATTGGTTATACGACTGATTATACCACCCATTTCACACCCTGAGAATATCCATTCCTACTTTTTCTCTTCCATCTTATTGACTGCATATTATAACTAATTATTGAGTAAGGCAATTTTTTGTAAATGGCAATCTTCTTGTTAATGTACTTTTTTTATTAATGAACAGGAAAGTTGATTTTATTGATATAATTTTCTATCTACTTTTTCTAGACTATTCCAGCTAGATTGCTATCAAGAATTTGTGCTATCTTGGTCAAAGCCTCATTGGCATGTCATTGAGTCTTTTGGTACAGATAGATGGTATTAAACAGAGGTCATAAGCCAGTGACCATTAAGTTATTCAATGTGATCAGGGACATTTTACTTTTAAAGGGGCAGCTCTTAAGTCCAGTGTAACCCTATGTGTATTATGAAATGTATAAAATGTCATATACATCAATATATATCATATATACAGAGATATAAAGATATCCATATGTCACCTATCAACTATCACCTATCTATCATCTAGCCATCTATCCATATATCAACAGAGGTACATGGATAAGTATGTAGGCAACAATATAAAGAAAGATACACATTTTTGCTATGGATAGGACATGTGATATGTGAACTGGCTATTGTGATCAACAGAAAGGAATTTTGCAGAGAAGCTAGGAAGAGCTAATTAGCCAAGCTCTAGAAAGGTCAGGGATGAAGGAAGTTCCAGAGGTACCAAAAACAACTTTTCACAGACACTTCATAGTGTCAACAAAAGATGTTATTAGGTTTTAGCACTACTTGGGTCCATGATTCTCCATTCCAATTGTCTATTTCATGGGATGGAGGGGGGAGAAGCAGATTAACCTAATCTAAGACACAAATGTACCTTCATCTTCCGTGGTAGAGGAGCAAAGGTCATGGGGCACAAACACAGGCACAAGTATGCCCTGTCAGAGAATCGAAATCATGATGAATTCGGCAGCCTCCCCAGAGATACCTGCTTCATGTGAGCAGGATGAGACCATGCAGTTACCTGGACTAGAAAGATCTGAGACAATGGTGTAGAGTGTCTCCATGTAAGCATCCCACTCATAATGACCCTTAAAATAGCAACATTATTTCTAAGGGAGCTGAAACCTAAATGTATTGCTTTGCTTTATTTTCCAATAGAGGCTGTAAATTATTATGGACTCATGTAATAGCCCAGTAGAAAAATTAGTCATTTTTTAATTTGATTTGAACCATGTATAAATGCCAATTCCAAATTATTATTTTTGTTCACACAAATGTTAAAAAAATTCCAAACTGGAAGCTAAAATAAAAGTCTGTCTTTAGGGGCTTCCCTGGTGGTGCAGTGGTTGAGAGTACACCTGCCCATGCAGGGGACGCTGGTTCATGCCCCGGTCCGGGAAGATCCCACGTGCCGCAGAGCGGCTGGGCCCGTGAGGCCCGCGTACTGAAAAAAAAAAAAAAAAAAAAGTCTGTCTTTAGAATGTTTGCTATTATTAAACAAAAAGAGGTAAAAACAGTGAATTAGTATCAATTTTTTATGCTTAATATATAATTGTCCTCCCAATCACTTATAAGTGAAGGGAAAAGGGGAGAGGTTTAATTTTAAAAATGCTGATTTTTCTTCTGATTTTGAATAGATGATAATAAATTATAAATTATATTGAATAACGATAGCAGTGCAATTAGGCTGAAAGCTGTTAACTTTATCAGGCACTACCAGCAAGTGCTATAACTTTTAAGATAAAGCACATGTACTACAAACAAGGGAGCAATTGTTTTGACTTGTAGCTTGTATTAGTTTGAACTTCTGGCTTTTTTTTTAAACAAGATCACTTGTGGACTTTGTATAGATTTTATTTCCTCACATAAAATTATGATCCTTATCTACCTCTATTAAATATAAGATTTAATTTTATTGACAGAATTCTAGAAATGCTACATTAATTACAAAAACCTTGGTGATGCAGATTATAGTAAGTTAAGTATTAATGAGAATTGTATCTTACTCTGCTGCAAAGAAGCCAAAAAAATGTTTGATGTAACATGTGTAAGTCTGAATTATAGGAACATTCACACAACATTAAGAAATTATGTATGAAAAAAGAATTATATACCATAAAACTATTTTATCTGAATCATATTTCTTAGTATTCTTCTCCATTAAATAGCTGACTTAGGGCCTTAGAACATCCTGAGAAATGATGTCTTTGTAGGTGGCACTTCTAAATATTCCATGACAAGAAAAGATACATATACTCCACGTTTTTAGCATGCAATATTTTATGACTTCAAACTACAACCCCAGATTCTTCCCCATATTAAGTTATTTTTAGATATGTGGTACGAAAATGTATTTCAAATCTTTGTGGGAGAGAAATACTCTCAAAAGGGAGAATGATCTACAATATCAGAAACACATAAATGATTTTTGCAATGTTTGTGTAACTAATGGGAGGGATAGAAAAAAAATACATAAAGAAATTTCATGCTTAAAACCCCAAACTATTTTAGACTGAAGCCAAACTATTGCTATCATTTATCATTAAATTAGCAAATATTTATTGAGCTTCTATTGTGTTCAAGAAATTGTGCTCTGCAGTGAGGAGAGAGGCAGAGCCTGCTGAGTTTCCTTAGAGCCTTACAATATTAACTGGCTTTTCAAACCATGAACATGCATTACTTTAATAAAAAAATGAAAATAAAAAAAGAAATTGTGCTGTGTGTTGTGGGTTTATAGAATCTAAAGCAAAACATTGCTGCACTAAAATAACTTACAACCAGAAGAACGCTTTCCTTTTTTAATTTTTTTTATTTTTAATTTTTTTATTGGAGTAAAATTGCTTTGCAATGGTGTGTTAGTTTCTGCTGTACAATGAAGTGAATCAGCTATATGTATACCTATATCCCCTCCCTCTTGGACCTCCCTCCCACCCCACATCCCATCCATCTAGGTCATCACAGGGCACCGAGCTGCACTCCCTGTGCAGCAGGTTCCCACTAGCTATCTATTTTACACATAGTAGTGTATTTATGTCAAACCTAATATCCCAATTCGTCCCCTTTGCCCCCTGTGTCCACATGTCCGTTCTCTACATCTATATCTCTATTCTTGCCCTACAAATAGGCCATTATAAGCATCTCAAACAGAACATTCAGCTAGAAGTCACACAGTGCCTGACTAATGGTTGGATAATAATAATGACATTGATTTGCTTGTCCTAACAAGAACTCTGAAAGACATTAGTCCCAGGGCTGGTCAGGGCATTGCATAGATGTAATTCTCTTGGCTTTTTCTCTTGATTCCCATGTGACTGTGTCAACTCCCAGCACTACCTCTCTCATCACAGGGTCCAACACTGGAAGAAAACAACTGGAAAATGAGGGCTCTATTACACTATGTTTTTCTTAAAACAGTGAAAAGTGTTCCTGGAAAGCCCCTAGTTGAGTTACAGAGAGTAGTGAAGTCCCAACATGAAAATTATATGCCTATACCAGTGGTTCTCAAAGTGCCATCTCTAGGAACTTGTTACAAATCCAAATTCTCATGTCCCAAACCAATCCTCTGCCAGAGACTCTGGCATTGGAGTCTGCAGAGGATAACCAAGATCTTTAGGTAGTTTTGATGTATTCTGATGTCTGAAAATAACTGACTTACACCAGTCATGATTCATTCTCAGAGGCTGGATATGAATGAGTGAGGTTTCTCATCATTCATCTCAGAATTCTCACTGATCTCTGGGCTCTTCTACATTTTTCTCATGATCTAAATAAACAATTAGGAGTCATAAAAGGCCATCAAATCTACAGATACGAAGTGCATAAAAATGATAGAGTTCTTTATCATAGATATCATTTATCCTTTAGGGCTTTTGGTCACAAGTAACAAACATGAAGATTGAACTGGTATGGGCAGAAAAGGGAAAGAAAAGTGAATCACGTAAATCAGGTCTTGTAGGATTTGAGAAGCGTGACTGATACAGTTGAAGATGGTCTCTCTTGACTTGTTCTTTTCCATGCAGACTTCAATCATGGCATCTGGTTTCTATCATCTCCAGGACTTCATTTATTAAAGTGCAGGTCTAGAGAAAATACAAGGTTTACTTTCCTTTTCCTAAGAGTATGATTAAAATTGTATGCCATAGGTGGGTCACTTATCCTTTCTGAGTTGATCATCTTTACCATGGTATTGTTTTAGACGGCTTGGCTCAGGTCTAAATTACATGCCCATTCTTAGACTGGATTTATACTCTAGTTCCATGCTTAAGAATGGGGGAGATGTGGTAACCACCCATAATTTGGGAGAGGTCCTCTTTCCAGGACAACAGTGAATGGATTTGAGTGGTGAAAGTAAGTAATATCCATTCAAATCTGTAAAGTTATCCATGAGGAATTGAATTCATAAGGGTAATATCTGATCCTATACTTGAGTTCATAAATGCAGCTGTAGCTATAGAGGATGTTGAAATTTCTTATTTATGATTGTGGAAAGGCTAATGATTTATTTCCAAAGTAAATTCCATATACATTAACCATGTGATATATTAGCTAGAAAAAGTAATGAGGCTTTTGAAAATATTAAAAAAAAAAACCCAAAACCGAAAAACCACAGTGTCACTGAGTTATGTCCTTTGTAACATTTAACTTTCAAATGAATTATTTTCATCCCTCCCTCCACACTGCCCCAAACCAATTCCATGATCTCTCATCTGGGTTTTGCTATGCCTTCCCCTCATTAAGCTTAATCCTTCATTATCTATTTTATAGGCTATCAGATTTTTTAAAATAGCTCTTTATTTTGGGATAATTTTAACTTAACAGAAAAATGACTAAGGTAATACAGAAAATCACTGTGTACCCCTCAACTAGTTTCCTCCCGTGTCATCTTATCTGGTCATGGTACATTTTACCAAATAAGAAATCAACATTGGTACATGACTTTATCTAAACTCTAGGCTTTATTTGAGTTTCACCACTTTTCCCACAAATGCCTTCTTTCTCTTTCAGAATCTACTCCAGGATACCGCATGGCATCTAGTTGTTATATATCTCCAACCTCCTCTGGTCTGTGTGAATTTCTCAGTCTTCCTTCGTTTCCTTGTCAGATTTGAGGAATACTGACCAGGGATGGTATAGAATATCCCCAGATTTGCATTTTTTTCTTATGTTTTCCTCATGGTTAACTTGGGGTTATGGGTTTTTGGAAAGAATGACACAGATACGAAGTGATCTCATTATGTAATATCAGGGAATGAAGGATTTTGTCATAAAGTTATTGGCGATGTTAACCTTCTTCATTTGGTTAAGGTAATTTTTTCAGGTTTCTTCACTGTAAAATTACTATTTTTCCCTTTCAGTACTCCCTTCTCTGAAAGTATGGCTGTCTCTATATCTCTATCTTTACATTTATCAGCTTCAATCTTAAGCTATAATTTCTCTTTGTATAATGCTTTCATATATCAATGGCCCTTAAATTTGAAGTTTCTGTATGACTGAACACATGCATATACATACATTTATACAAAAAACCCCAAAACATGTATACCCTGACTTTTAATGTCAGATGTGGTCTATTCAGAATTCACTAACTCTTAAGTAATGACAGTACTGGTAAATAAGTCAAAATTTCCTTTTAGAGAAGACAGCTCTGTGACAGGTTGCCAAGTATCTGGTGATTAAAATTTGTTAACTAACTGACAGGGAAGCATATTAAGTTATATAATTTTGAGTCACAAATACATTTATGGTAATTTTTTCTCATGGTCAGTTCTCACTTTTGAGGCCTAAAAGAACATTTAAAAACCTATCTAAAATGAGAGTCTTTCAAATACTTGAAAGTTTTTATTATGAGCTGACTTGTGTTCCTCACAAATTCGTATATTGAAGTCCTTAACCTCATTATTTCGGAATGTGACTGTACTTGAAGATAGGGTTTTTAAACAGATGATCAAGTTAAAATGAGGCCTTTACATTGGGCCCTAATCCAGTATGACTGGTGTCCTTATAAGAGGAAATTTGAACACAAGGGGGACAACCATTCACAAAGAGATGACCATGTGAAGACACAGGGAGAAGTCAGCCATCTGCAAGCCAAGGAGAGAGACCTCAGAGAAAAACAAACCTTCCAAGTCCTTGATCACAGACTTCTAGCCTCCAGACCTGTGAGAAAATAAATTTCTGTTAGGTCACCCAGTCTGTGGTAATTTTTTATGGCGACCAGAGAAAACTAATCCAGCATCATTTTTTTCTGAATTATTTCACATTAAATTTCTCCAATTCTTTCAACTGCTCGTCATAATAATATGGTGGCCAGCCATCCCAGTCAGTGCTGGACTATGCTGCTTTTAACACTGGAATTCTCACACCCTGAGAAACTTCTCAGTCCAGTTCATCTTGGGTGTTTACTTGTCTTTCTGACTCTCTTTTGAGTGACGTTTTACGTTGATAACAGCTTTTTACAATAGCTTCTCCAGGAGATTTTAGTAAGCTTTCTACAGTCTAACCAGGCCAGGTTATGTCATGTCAACTATGCATATAAAAAATTTGAATGCATATATGACATATTCTTAAAGTAGAATTGAATTTTACCGAGACCTACAAGTTTAGTTTTTAAGTTAAAATGAAATGACTGAACGACATCGATGGATGGACTTTAGTTCTTTGGCCAGTGTGATGATGAGGTCTCATCTATAAGCTCTTATCTTGCCTCTTTTGTGACCAGCCTTACTTATTTGTCAGAAAAAAATGACTAGCTTGGATCTGAGAGGCAATAGATAGCTATCAAGTCTAGAAACTTTATGTGACTCAAATGGGATTTAAATTCATGACTCTGTTTCATTAACACTAAACACAAAGCAAGTGAACAAGATAAAGAATATTAACTCTTACCTCATTTTCACGTGCTCTTGTTATATTATTAAGGGTTGGTGGAGGTTACTTTTCCAGTCATTATTCCTAAAATGACTGACTCTTAACAAGATACCATAATGAAAGAACAATAGGAAACATGACTAATTCTAATTAACATTATGAGTCATCAATAGTCCCATTAATAGAATTTAATCAGGTCTGAATATTATAGTCTTGGAATCAAAAATTAAAAAAATATTTTATTTTATATTGGAGTATAGTTGATTAACAAGATTGTGTTAGCTTCAGGGGTACAGCAGAATGATTTAGTTATACATATGCATGTATCTATTCTTTTTCAAATTTTTTTCCCATTTAGGTTATTACAGAGTATTGAGCAGAGTTTCCTGTGTTATACAGTAGGTCCTTGTTAATTATCTATTTTATTTTATTTTAAAAAAATTTTATTGGAGTATAGTTGATTTACAATGCTGTGTTAGTTTCAGGTGTACAGCAAAGTGAATCTGCTATACATATACATATATCCACTCTTTTTTTTAGATTTTTTCCCCATATATGCCATTACAGAGTATTGAGTAGAGTTCCCTTTGCTATGCAGTAGGTCCTTATTAGTTATCTGTTTTATATATAGTAGTGTGTATATTTCAATCCAAATCTTCCAATTTATCCCTCTCCCCACCTCTTACACCCTGGTAACTGTAAATTTATTTTCAACATCTGTAACTCTATTTCTGTTTTGTAGATAAGTTCATTTGTACCTTTTTTTTGATTCCACATATAAGCAATATCATACATTTCTCTTTCTCTGTCTGACTTACTTCACTCAGTATGACAATCTCTAGGACCATTCATGTTGCTGCAAATGGCATTATTTCATTCTTCTTTTATGGCTGAGTAATATTCCATTGTGTATATGTACCACATATTCTTTAACCATTCCTCTGTTGATGGACATTTAGGTTGCTTCCATGTCGTGCCTATTGTAAATAGTGCTGCAATGAACATTGGGGTGCATGTATCTGTATAGCAGTGTGTACATGTCAAACCCAAGAGAACTATAATGGGAAGAAGCACAGAGTAACACCTGATATACAGTTGTCTCTGGGTATCCACTGGGGATTGGTTCCAGGATCCTCAGATACCAAAATCCACAGATACTCAAGCCTCATGGTTGGCCTTTTGTATCCTTGGATTCAGCCAACACAGAACCTAAACATGGTACGTCATCTGTGGTTGGTTGAATCCAAGGATGCAGAATCTGCAGATACTGAGGGCCAACTCAATTACATATCAGGATTTGAATCCTGGCTCTACCATTTGATAACTGTGGCCTTTGGAAAGTTACTTCACCTTTCTGAGGCTTTGCTTTTTTATGTATAAAGTAGTATTGTTAACAGTTCCTCTCTTGTTTGATCATCCGTTAGATGACTTCAGTCTGTTTTCTTGACTGTTCTGAGCTTCCTTTTGCTCATTTATGAAATACTGGCTTTGATATCCTCAATTTATATTTGTGAGGATAAAATAAAATAAAGTATATAAAGTCCCTAATCGAACTCACTAGGTTATACAGGTGTTATGTATAATCTGTTTTATCCTAATAAATCAAAGAATAAAGATCTGGTTTATTAAGCTACACATAATTTTCATTTGTAGGATAATCTATGTTGCCCCTTGATGTTTTCTTTTGCTGATTCCTGCTTGACGTCAAGGTGAGGGGTGTTGTTTCATGAACTTTGTACTCAAATTATCAACCTGTGAAAAGCAAAACTAAGGAAGATAGATCAGAAAATAAAAATTTTTATCTTGAGATAAAATAAAAAGTCAAGCCTTAATCATTGACATTTTTCCAGGCCTATATACAGTTCTGTCTTTATAATCTCTTAATTATTTTTTATTCTTTTTTCCTATTTTAACTTAAAACAACCGTCCACAAACTTGTATAGCAACAAGTTGCCTGTATAGCCTGTATAGCAACAACAGGCAGACAAAACAATACAAATATCATTTAATCAAGGGCCTATTTCAAGACTTTATAACCACAAGGCAGATCTGGTTTCAGTAGGAATTAACCTTAATATATCTAATCAAATGCAGTGGGGGAAAAAGAGAAATCATGAAAGCGAGCTCTGAGAAAAAACTTGTTTCATAAGTTAAACACATTTTTCTTCAGATATAATTGAATACTAATAATTTTTGTGTAATACAATTAATTATTATTTTATTTTGCTTTAGAAATTATATTAATGTTGTAATTTTATGAATGATAGCTATGATTTCAATAATTTTATATATAAACACTTGTGAATGTATTTCAACTAAAATGATATTATTTTAATTTATTTATTCACTTTTATTAATATTAATGAATTTGAATCATAATGTAAATAATTGATAAACTGAGTTTAACTAACACTTATCCAGTTTGAACACTGATTTTGATGACACCCTTATAAATTTGATTTCAGAAAGTATGTATTTAAATCAATATTTCACACTTCTAAGAACAGTATATCTCAAAGTGTTTTCAAATAAGCATATATTCTTAAAAACATAAGTTTTCTCCTAATTTTATTTATTGAGGTAACATTGGTTTATAGCATTATATAAGTTTCACATGTACAGTGTTACATTTTGACCTCTGTATATACTACAACATGCTCACCACCAAAATTTAGTTTCCATCCATCACCATACAGTTGACCCCTTTACTCATTTGACCCTTCCCTCACTCTTCCCCTCTAGTAACCACTACTCTGTTCCCTGTATCTATGTTTGTATTTGTTTGGTTTGATTTGTTAATTTATTTCTTTTTCTTTCTTTTTCTTTCTTCTATTCTACAAATGAATGAAATCATATGGTATTTGTCTTTTTCCACATAACTTGTTTCACTTAGCATAATACCTTCAGGTTCTGTCTGTATTGTCCCAAATGGCAAGATTTCATCTTTTCTTATGTCTAAGTAGTATTACATTTTGTGTGTGTGTGTGTGTGTGTACACACACACACACACATACGTGAGATATATATATATATATATATATATATATATATATATACACACACATATATATGTGAGATATATATATATCACATCTGTTTTTTATCGTTTCATCTGTCCATGGGCACTTAGGTTGTTTCTATATCTTGGCTATTGTAAATAATGCTGTGATCAACATAGGGGTGCATATATCTTTTTGCATCAGTGTTTTTGTAATCTTAAGGTAAATATCCAGAAGTGTAATAGCAGGATCATATGGTAGCTCTATTCCTAATTTTTTGAGGAATCTCCATATTGCTTTCCATAGCGGCTTCACTAATTTACATTCCCACCAATAGTATATAATGGTTTCCTTTTCTCCACATCTTCCTCAACACTTGATATTTCTTGCCTTTTTGATAATAGCCGTTCTAACTCTATGTTTTCTTTGGAAAAAATGTCTATTAGGCTCCTCTCTCCATTTTTTAATTGGGTTGTTTGTTCTTTTGTTATAGAGTTGTATGAGTTCTTTACATATTTTGGATATTAACCCCTTATCAGATATATGATTTGCAAATAACAAAGAATATACAATGAATAAAGGATAGTCTCTTCAATAAATGGCACTGGGAAACTGGACAGCCACAAGCAAAAGAAT
This sequence comes from Mesoplodon mirus, assembly GCF_964341445.2. Taxonomy (NCBI): domain Eukaryota; kingdom Metazoa; phylum Chordata; class Mammalia; order Artiodactyla; family Ziphiidae; genus Mesoplodon; species Mesoplodon mirus. The sequence continues at coordinate 122,133,272 of NC_138982.1, forward strand.
GAAATGAGACCACTATCTCACACCATACACAAAAATCAACTCAAAATGGATTAAAGACTTGAATGTTAAGACCTGAAACCATAAAACTCCTAGAAGAAAACATAGGCAGTATGCTCTTTGACGTGGGTCTTAGCAATGTCTTTCTGGATATGTCTCTTCAGACAAGGGATACAAAAGCAAAAATAAACAAATGGGACTACATCAAACAAAAAAGTTTCTGTACTGAAAAAAAAAACCCAAAACAAAACATCAGCAAAACAAATAGATAACCTACCTAATGAGAGAATATATTTGCAAATCAGATCTCCTAATTTTATTCAGTTTTATATTTATTCCTTTTTTTTTTTTTTTGGTAATTGCAATTTTGGTTGGAATGTGTATAAGAAAAAGGATATAATTTTAAACTCCGAGGAAAATATTTTATGTGATTCTTTTAAAAGGTCTAGAATGAAGATTGTTTAAAGTTTTGTGCCTCAGTGTATTTCTTTCTCATTTCTCTTACTATCCCTCTGAAGTCCAAATGCTAAATAAATAAATAAACTAGGTAAGCATTTCCAAACCCATTTAAATATTAAAAAAAATATTTGAAATCTGTCCTGTAATTTTATGAATTATATTTATTTTCTTTCAAGAATACTTACACCTTTATTCCAATTTGACATCTCAATATACAATATTTTTCTATAAGGAGTAATTCTTTCCTAGATTCAAATTAAATACTTTCTCATTAATAATTTATTTTATCCTAATGTTCTTCTATCTCTTTTTTTTTTCTCCATACCTTTAGATTATCTCTAAATTCTTGGGACTTAAATAGCAGAAAGTTCATTCTTTCCAAACAGCCATGGTTAGTACTATTAGCATCTATAGTACCAGATAGGCTTTAATCATAGAAATTCCTGATTTACCTCATTAGAGTTGTTACCATAAAATTTCTACATTCCCTTCCAAATTTATTAGTATTTTATTTGTAACATTTAATTTCCTTTGTAATTCTTAAAAATAATTTTGCTCAAAGCACACTAGAGTCCAGATGAAATGTGATTTTCAAGCAGGGGAAAGCATAGGTAGTCTTTACTTGTCACTGCTATTTATTACTTTTCCAAAGTTAGCAGTTAGGTTCTTTGTACCTTGGGCTATTTCTCAACTAAAATAGATTGTACTCTGATGTTTAGCAACTGCTTGTGATTCAGTCCTTTGGTTCTAATGTCAGAGTTTTTGTTTTAACATTTGCTACATCATGGTATTTTTGAAACCCTGGGCAAGCCTTTTAAGGTGTTCTATGTAAATTTTCCCTTTTAGTAGTGTTTATATAGCACAATATTTTTTTGTTAGTAAGCCTATCAAAATTATTAGAAAGTTGTATATACAAATTTTCTTTAAAAATTTGTGAATTTATATAGTAGGTGTGTGTTATTCATATTTATTCATTATTAAAATGGTAGGACAAGACCAGGCTGATATTATTTCAGCCTGTTTTCTTAAAGCAATTGTGTGGTTATTAACAACCCACCTCACTTTTCTAGATCTTGTTTTTTTTAAGTCATTTTTTTAATTGGAGCATGACATTTATACCCCCCCCAAATGCACAAATCATCACGTACACATATACCTTGATGGATTTTCACAAGGTGACCACACCCAAGTAACCAGAATCCAATAGAGAAACTGCTACCAGCATGCCAAAAACTTCTCCTGTGTCCACATCCAGTAGCTAATCTTCAATTATAAACAATATTCTGACATCTAACCCCAAAGATTAATCTTCTTAACTAATCCTTGATTTAGAATTTTATATAATTGGAAACATAGTATATATGACTTTTTACCTTTTCTTTTTCCCTAAAAAATTATCTTTGTAATATTTATCTATATTGTTGCATATGGTTGTAAGTTATTTATTCATGTTCTGCGTAGTATACCACTGTGTGACTATACATAGCATATTCATCTATTCTTAGAAGGGATTTGCTACTTGGTGAACTAAGAAGTCTTTACCTACAAAAAGGTCAAATTGTCATATCAGATGCAATATAATTTTTTTAAAAATTTACCCAGTACCAAATTACTAATAATTCAGAGGATACAGGCAGTAGCAAAAGACATGACTAGGCTTTGGGGAGGTCCAAAATTGTTAGTGCTACTCCCCAAAGGCTCTTCATCTCTTGCATTCAGACATGCTCTGGTTTGGATTTAACATGAGATGTTTATGCAATGACTTTACAAGTACATCTGTTTAATGGCATAATTGCAAGGGGATTTGATCAGATTATTTCTTCATTTCTCAAGTGTCCCAGTGAAGCAAGAAAATAGGTTACAAACCTGCTTTTAATTTTAATCCTACCCTCATGCAGAAAAATGTTTATATTTGTCTATTTATCTCTTCATTCATTCATATATAAGGTTTATATATTTAGATATGCAAACCACCTGGTATATTTTTATGCATAATATGATATATATAGACATCAAGATATAATATTTTTCCAATTGGATTTCCAATTGACTCAGCACTATTTATTGAAAAGAATTACCTTTCCCCACTATACTGCAGGTTGTTGACATAAGTAAGGTGATCATATATGTGTTAGTCTGTTTCCATATTCTATATTCTGTTTTTATTATCTATTTCTACCATAATTATCTAGCACCATCATCATGCAGTCTTAATTACTATTAGTTTGTAAAATATATGCAAGTGTGCATGTTTCTGTTTTTGTTCTTATTCTTCAAGATTATCTTTCCTATTTTCAGCACTTTACATTAATTTATAAATTTTAGAATCAATTTTCATTTTCCTCATAAATGAGAGATTTTTAATTGGGCTTGCATATCAGATTAGGAAGAATTGACACTTTTATAATATTGAGTGTTCCAATATATATATATATTTTTTGCGATACGCGGGCCTCTCACTGTTGTGGCCTCTCTCGTTGCAGAGCACAGGCTCCAGACACGCAGGCTCAGTGGCCATGGCTCATGGACCGAGCTGCTCTGCGGCATTTGGGATCTTCCGGGACCGGGGCATGAACCTGTGTCCCCTGCATCAACAGGCAGACTCTCAACCACTGCACCACCAGGGAAGTCCTCCAATATATTGAGTTACTTAAGTCATCTTTTTCTTCCTTCCTTCCTCCCTTCCTTCCTCCTTCCCTCTGTTTCTTCTTCTGTTTCTTCCTCTGTTTCTTTCTCTCTTTCTTTCTATCTTTCTTTCTTTCTTCTTTCTTTCTTTCTTTCTTCCCCTCTCTCTTTCCCTCTCTCTCTCTTTCTGTCTCTTTGTTTTAATATAGAGTTCTTACACATTTTGTTAAAGTTGTATATAATTTGTTTAGTATATTGTTGTTATTATAAATGGTATCTTTTAGAAACAATTTCAGTTTCCATGTGTTTGTAGTTAGTAAACAAAATCAATACAGTTGTTTTTTTAATGTTGACTTGTATCCCATACATTTGCTAAATTACTGGATTTTCTATGCACAGAATCAGTTCATCTCTAAACAATGACAGTTTTATTTTCTAATTATTGGAACCTTTATGTATTTTTCCTTCCATATTATAACTCTCTAAAACCTTAACTATAATGAAGAATAAATAGGGATGATAGCGGGCATTCTATTTTTTATTCTTGAAGTCAATGCGAAAAGTCATCAAGTATAATCTTAGCTATAGGTATTTTTTAGGTATCATTTCTCATATCAAAGAAATTCCACACTATTCTTATGTGCTAAGTTATTTTGCTTGTTTTGCTTGTTTTTAATTGTGAATGAGTACAGAATTTTATCAAATCATTTTTCAGCACCTATTAAAATAATTAATTTTTCTCCTTTATTCTGTTAACATGGTGAATAATATTAATTGGTTTGTGAAATTTAACTTTCCTTGAATTCCTGAAATAAACCACACTTTGTTATAATTTATCATCTTTTGTGTATATTGTTGTGTTATATTGGATAATATTTTGTTTATGAGATAAATCTGTAGTTCCCTTTCCTGTCACATATTTTCAGATATTGATATTAAGATGATGCTAGTCTCATAACTTTTTAGAACTCTGGAAGTTCTTGCAAAAACAGGTGGAGAGTTTGTATATTTGTCTTTTTTCCTCTTTAAATATCTTATAGAAGTCTCCAGGGAATCCTTCTGATTCTAGGGTTGGATGAGAGTTTTTAAACTACTACTTGTAGTAAATGTTACAGGGTAACATAGTGAGGTCTTATTTTGTTTCAGGAAAACCACTAAGATGGATTATCTTATTTCATCTATATAGAAACTCTATGAGGCATTAGCAATATTTTAAAAACCAGGGAATTGGAGTTTAAGGAGGACAAACAACTTGCCCAAGTTTACACAGGTAGTTAGTAAAAGATCACATTTTTATAGACACTGTCTCTTTATCTGTCAAATGAAAAAGTTGAGTAGATTGTAAATGTTCCCATCACAAGAAGAAAAAAATGTGTAACTATGTGTGGTTAACTAGATGTATTGTGGCGATCATTTCACAATAGACACATATATAGAATCATTATGTTTTAAAACTGAAACTAATGTTATATGTCAATTATATCTCAATAAATAAAGTGAAAAAATGACAAAATGAAGTATTGACAGAGATAAAGGGGTATTAATCAAGGTAAAGAGGTACATATTTAATATGATAAAAAGGACTTTTCCACAGCATTTTGCATAAATTGTTGAAAAATGATTAAAGACGATTTATATAATACAAATGCTATTGTTGAACCTCATGAAGCAGACAGTCTCCATTCACAGAATTGCAAAATGGGGCAGAAGGCAGGAATCTTTTATGGGATGAAGAATAAAGGGCCAGGAAGAGACAAATACAAAGTATCTTGCTTTAACCTTGGCTCTTACACTTCTTATGTCAAATTTCAACATCCTGCTCTCAATACAACCTCTCCCCTTTGCAGTTATCATTGCTCTCCATCCAGTGCAGATTTCCTTTGACAGCAGTGTAGCCTTCAATGTCAAGGCCACATCAACCATTTTCACTAGAGCATCTGTATCCTTTGATCTCCACAACGTGAGGAAAGCAAAGTCCTGAGTCTTTGTCAGTATTGATTGTCTGTCTTTTCTACAACTACACAGGAAGTGTTGCTTTCATACAGAAAAATATCGAAGAGCCTTTTGAACTGCGGACACTCTATATTCATCTTCCACCCTCTCAGTGCTTCTTAAAGGGATCTGCTCGCTGGGAAATTTCTTTTCTATTTTCTCACTGGCTATTTTAATTTTTCACGGGCTCTTCAAGGGTTGTAGTCCATGTTTCAACTCTCACTTTTAGTTAATATTCTTATTCGACCACTTCTTTTGAAATAAAACAATATTAGATTACAAAAACCTACCAACTTTTCATATTAAAATATGAAGAACCCCATCTGTAGCCACATTACCCTTATATAAATTCATTCTTCTGTTGTTATTGGTAAAAATGTCTTTCCACTTATGTGTCTGAGAGTATTTCCTCCCTTACTTCCTTAAAGGATTTTTTTCCATAAGAATTATTTATTCAGCATAATACTGTGTATTAATACTACACCAAATATTCTGCATATGTTCACAAACAAAATGGATACAGGAACTTGTTCTCCATTATAATGGGAGGAAGGGACAAATAATAATAAATAAGTAGATTTGATAAGATATTGTAAACTTGTAAGTCGAAAAAAAAAGTAGATAGAAGTCAAGGAGATCGGGGATATTCAGGGAGAGAGGAGCAGGTTACAGTATTAAATAGACTATTATGATTGGCTCTAATTTCCCCTAGTACCCAGGTAAAGTATTTCAGTTTCTTCATTAATGAATTGATGTAGCTGTGTGAATCCAGATTTTCTTCAGCCTTTAAAATTCAGTGAGTCCATATAAGTCATAAGTAATCATAGTAATAAACATACATAAAAGTGTTATTTTTTATTTCTAAGACTATTATTCAAATCTTAGCAACACCATAATGTTTATCAGTCATGGCATTTCTTGTTTACAAATAATTTCTGTTAGCAGGAATACAAGTTTAACAAGAGATTCCTAAGAGAAAAAGTAATCTTCTAAGAATAAACTCAGGGGAGTCACAAGTAAGGACTCAAAATAATTAGTCTGGTTCTCCAGTGTTGTACACCTTTCATTCTGATTGTCCAGTCTCAGTCTGAAAATTGAACTAACCCTAAATGCATTGGTCATTCCAGAAATCATTCTTAAACTCTGTTAGCAATATCTTACGTATGAATTCATCTTGTAAAGTAGAGGTGCCTTTTATTTTTCTCTTCTACTCATATCTCAGCATTTTAATTGCACTAACTCATGAGCTGAGTATGTTTCCATTTTATTTATTTTATATACTTTTTTTTTGTCTGCTTGCAGTAGTGCTGATGTGTCACAGAATAATGCCTATAGCTGCTACTATAATTGATTGAAACAAATTCTTCTGGAATATATTAATATAGCTGCAGGCAGCAAGGCAAGCAGTGAATGGAGAGTAAATGGGTTCAGGGGCTCTAGCAATGCTGATGTTGCTGGGGGCAAGGTGGTAGGCAGCCACTAATAATTACAGCTAAACAGTGGGAACAGAGCTTGCACTAGGTTTATTTCACTCATCATTGTATATCGTATGCATTTGGCGGTTATGATCAAATGTTGTTTTCCCAAACCAATTAACCTTCACTGTGTTGCTACATAATGCGTATGTAGCTACTCATATTAATGATCACTAGGCCTTTGATTTTAAGCACAGATGTTAAGGATATAGATTTTTCTCTGGTATTTTAAAGACAAAATATTTTTTCTCAATCTTGAATACTTTTTCCAAAGACCAAGATTCTACTGTGTTTGAAATTCTAAGACTACTCCTTTACATTTTTAATTGTGGTGCTCAAAACTTAGGCCTGTAGAATTTTAGTTCTGGTTAAAACAATTTATTTTGCTGAATAAGAGCTTGCTCTAGAGAAAATGAGTTACTTGCCCAAGGTGCAAAAATTGCTTATAGAGAGTATTCAGATAAAAGCAAATTCTAAAGTTCATCATGGTTAGGTTTACTAGCAATTCAGCAAAATATATTGAGTATTCATTGTGTTAAGCATCATGCTAAGGGACAAAGACACACTTAGAAATATATAAGCACAAATTATTTCAGGGTATATAATAATTTGCTAGTGACTTAAATAAAGTGGAAGCAAAAAGAAGGAAATTGTTAACTTTGATTAGAGAGTTGGAGGACAATGATATATCTACAAGCAGTAGCAGGCATTATTGGGAAGAAAAACAGGAAGCTTGCTGCAGAGTCTTTGCAGGGCCTGGTGCCACAATGTAGAAGTCACTAACCCAGATGTGCCTATTCGCTTACAACTTATGCGAACTGTGTTTAAACCCTGAGTTTCATGATTAAGGTAAAGCTGCAACTTTCCTACCTGCAATTTGCCTTGTACAGTGAAGAAAAGCCAGATACACTTAGCTTTGATGTGGAATCTTTAGATATTCAGCACATCTCATTGTATACCTCCAGAAGTAAGTATCTTCTGTACATTCGTCATTACAAAGTTTACTTTATGAAATAATAGAGAAAAAGAAAGACATCCTGTTTGATTCATGTCTTCTATGCCCTTGACTCTTCAATGCATCAGTGACTTCCATGGCTGTCCACATAGTCTTGGTTTTGATACTAAAGATGGCATCTATCACTATTACTACATAGATGATTGCATTCTAAGATCCTTTGATTTCGAATCTTTAGTAGTAATTCCTTAAACGGACATATTTCTTTGTAAATAAAGAATGACCTTAACTCACCTGTCCAGTTGCGAAGAATTTAATGACTCCATCACCATGTGGTGTCTTCCTAGTGAGCCATGAGTCACACTAAGCACGAAAAGTTGCTGCATCAAGCGCCTGATGTGGATTGCAACCTCCTGTGGAAATACTCAGGGAGTATTCAACGTTTGCGTCGGTTTTCAGCAGGCATTTTGTTGAATATGAATGTAATAGAAATGCCTGAATCTGTGTATGAATCAAATATAAACCAAAGAGGAAATTCTTTGATTTCTTTTGACTTTTTTCTTTTTGGCTGGTCATTTCTTGAAGCATCAGGCATAAAACTGGCTTAGTGCTGGAATCTCATTCTCCTGGAGAGGAAGGAAATGTTTAGCGGACACATATAAATAAAATAAAAATGAAAATATCTTAAACCTGTTACTTTTTGGAATGACTCCATGAAATTTACTATCTTCAAAAGAAGTTTTAAATTGATAAAAGATGGTTTTATTTGAAGGACTTGTATTATATAATAATTACACTGTCAGGTAGTCATGAAGCAATACTAACCATTCCTCAAAAACTGCCAAATCTATTCTTTTCAAAATAATTGTAATGTAAAAGAATATGTCTGATTGAAATGTGAAAGCATCATCAAATCTAATGTAAAATAAACATCTCAGAGATTAGAGAATAACGTTCTCTTTACACTCCATTTGGAAAACAAAGGGAAGTAAGTTGGGCATAATACTATAGAGAAAGAGGAATCAGAGATAAAACTGCTTTAGAGTTATCATTTTTCTGTCGTGAACATTGTAGGGCCAGATTTTTATGAACCACTAATTGGTGCAAAATGGGTTCATTAAATGCTATGATCAGGTTTTAAAACAATCTTTCTTAATCACATGATATTCGAAAACCTGATAGGACTCCTTTAGACCATGAGTCCTTAGAGAGATGAGTCCTTAGAGAAATGATTTCTCGATTTCTTTCAAAAAATTAAAAATATGAAAACTACCTAAGGATACATTTTCTGACCATAATTGACCAAGTACAGATTTAAGAGCTCAATTTTGGCCTGTGTGTTTCTATATGTCTCTTAAGATATTATCAATTTTTTTATAGAGAGAATAGTTATGACTATCCTCTTTTTCCCAACTGACAAAAAAAAAAAAAAAAAAAAAGTAAGACAGCTAATATGAAAGAGTTAATGTGTGGTGTGGAATTTGAGAATGAAACTCATGCTAAGATTTAAAAGCGTTATGAATAAAGATTCGATTTTCTTGTGTGTATAATAAATGATTACATTAAATCATCTTCTCAACTTAATTCTTATTATTTTGTGATTCATAATATAGATTCTTAAGAACCACTATTTCTTTTCTTTGAAAAGGCTGTGTCTTAGAAATAGTAGGCATAAAAACACCCTGTTAATGAGTCAACAGGATGCTCTTCTTAAATAACTATGGTTCCTTATATAGTTGTTAAAACGTGCTAACTGGTATTATATTCTATTTATAAAAATTCTTTTAGTTAACACTTTTCTATGCTCAAGTACTCTTGTGCCTTATTTTGAGTTAAGAAATTCAAGGATGCACAATGTAGCAATCTCTACTTCTATATTAATTCTATGGGATCTTATGCTTTCTAATATTGATACTTCTCTATTATTATTCTCAAGAGAGATCCTACACTGAATAAAAGACATCAGATAAGAAGATATTAAGTTCCTTTTCAGATGTTTTTTTCTACCTGTAGTAAGTTGAGTGGTGGTCCTCCAAAAGAAATTTTACCTGGAGCCTCTGAAGGTGACCTTTCTTAGGAAAAAAGGTCTTTGCAGATATAATTAATTCAAGAATCTTGAAATGAGAATATCCTGGATGATTAAAAGTGGGCTCTCAATACAATAACAAGTGCACTTAGAAGAGAAGGGAACGGAAGACATAGAGGGGAGGGTTGTGTGAAAACAGGCAGAGACTGGAGTCCTGAACACTGAGGAACCTCTGGAGCCAATAGAAGCTGGAAGAGGTGAGGAAAGGTTTTCTCCTAGAGCCCCCAGAGGGGGTAAAACCCTGTTGACATCTTGATTTCAGACTTCTGGTCACCAAAACTATTCTAGGAAATGACTGCTATCATTGCCATTAACTTAAAAAAAACAAGCATATGAACAAAAGAAAAGCCCCAAACGGGACTAATACATAAGGGTAAATCAATTAGGAACCGTATGATTCTAATAGGGTATTCAAGAAAATATAAGAAAATGACTCCTTATAAAGGTGTGATCAGGGTGTAGGAAAACTTGCAGGTATTTGTTTGCTAGGTCTGCCATAACAAAATACCACAGACTGGGGTGGGAGGCCTTAAACAAGAGAAATTTATTTTCGCACAGTTCTGGAGGATAGGAGTCTACTCTCTAAGTGCCGGCAGGGTTGTTTTTTCCTGAGGGTCTCTCCTTAGCTTGCAGATGGCTGCTATTTTGCTGTGTCTTCAGAAGGCCTTTCCTAGTTGCCCATGCAGTCCTGGTGCCCCTTTTGCCTTTGCTAATTTACTCTTCATAGAAGGCCTCCAGGCAGATTGGATCAGGGTGCACCCTAACAGCTGGATTTTAATTTAATCACCTCTTTAATGACCATTGCTCCAAATATCTTCCAAGGTGCTGGGTGTTAGGACTTCAACATATGAATTTGGGGAGCACAATTCAGTCCATAACAGTGCTCTTGGCAAAGCGAGACCTGGAGAAACGAGGAGAAGCAACAGTTCTATGAACCCAGAGACAGAGAAGACCTTGCAGAGAGATACATGATGGGAACTGAGTGTTGGTGAGAGAAAAAGCAAAGCTCCAGAGGAAAGGAGGCTGGGGAGTGAATTCTTCTCTCCCTTTGACTCCTGGGAGCCACAGGAAGGCCAGAAGACCACTTCTGTAGTGCATCCACATCAGCCTGCCAGCACTCAGAGCAAGGTTGAGAAGGAGCAAGAGAGGATGTGAAAACTCAAACAAAAGATATCCAGCGAAAATGAAATTTCAACATTATTTCATGGAAATCACTTGTAGCCACTTCTGCGGTTTGAAGGCGTCAGCAAACTAGGTCCAGTATAATAGTCTTTAACAACTCTTTTTTTCATAATTGAGGAGTTAATGAAAACAACGTAAGTTTTGTATAACATATTCTCAACAATATAGACCTGCCCTGGAAGTTTTAAAAATCTTGCTTCTTATGGAACTATTCATATTTTTGATTAAAGTGTATGTCTACTTGTGTTTATAAACACTATATATTTTAAAACATCACACAGGTTGACAGGTATTCTAAGATTTAAATGCTGAATGCCTACCAGGGTTCTGCTCCTGTTTTCAAAATGCACTAGGACACATTCTGAACTTTCTACAATCTAGTTGTTTTACTGCTTCGGCAGGAAAGTTATTGATATCCAAGAACCAAATGAAATTACCACAGGACATTATTTTAATAAAACAAGTGTTGGAGAAATGCTGTTTGTGACTGAAGCACATTTATTAGTGTATCTTCACCACCCAGTGCTGATACACATATTTATTTAACTGAATTAAACAGCAATAGACATCTGCTCATTTTCCTAGGTATATAAGCCACTGGAAGAGAATTATTATTTGAACATCTTTATGTATTCTGGGCAACTTAGTAATGGGGGAGGAGTAAATATTTGAACTTATTATCAGGCTGTTCCTTTTCCTCGTGACCCCCTTAGCCATTTCACATTAAAATTTGCCATAGATAAAATATATGAAAGATATTTTTTCAAACTGCCTCAAAGTTTCGCATGTATATTGAATTTCTAGTCATATTTGGCAAGAAGTTGAAACTGGTTTGGGTGGAAAATTGTCAGAAATGTTCTAGAGATTTGATTTCCACGTTAAAAAAAAGTTAAATATTTGAAAATCATTAAATTAATGGTCGTATATGTTTTGATATATTTTCGGAAGGATAGATAATTTGAAAAAATGTGCACCCAAATATAATTTGTGACACATTTCACTAGAAAACATTTATGAAAAGTCAGTCAAAAGTGGTTAAAATTATTTAAGGAAAAAAACCATGCTGCTTCCTAAATGAAAGTAGCCACTAGAGGGCACTGCTGCTCTATATTAAACCAGCGTGTAACCGCAATAAATACTGAAGATTTTAAAAGGTAGGGGTTCAAGGTGGCATGTTTAGATTGTAATATGAAATGCTCTAAAAGAAGAAAAATAAATTTGTTACTGTTAATATTATTTATCAGACGATTTGAAAACTCTGAGCACTTAAATTGGCACTTCCATCAAACTAAGTTTACTAGACTTTGTGATGTACATTTAGGAAAAAAAATGTACATAAAGAAAAAGATATTTATGGAACGCCACAGTAGTTTTGCTTAGATCAGCCCTGTTATCTTTTTATTGTAAAGATTTCTATTCTTCATAATGTCAGATAATAATGGTAATAATAACTTAGCTGTGTTCCTCAGAAGGGCTATGATGTATTTATACATATACAGTATATATTCATAACACAGTATATATATTCATGTTTACACGCCAAAGAGAGGCAGTAAAGACAGGTAGTATAATCACCAACTTAAAAGGAAAGAAATTGAGGTACAGAATGTCATTGCTTGTCTAAATCTCAGAGAAATTAGAGAGTGAATATGTGTGATGTGTATGTGCACATATGGGGCAAAAATGGAGATAAATAAATACTTTTCCAATAAAATTGAAAGAAAGAAATATCCACAATTAAATAATGAATTACATACATACATATAACATACACATATTGGAGAGAGAAAAGGAAGTTAATTATTGTGTTTCACCAATAAATATTATGCTCTTTAATTTAAAAAGCAATGAAAAGTTCACTGTCCTTACTATAAACTAAAAATGAGTGGCTAATATAGAAATATTAGACACATTCTTTGAAGTAAATAATTGAAATACAGTTGCAGAGACAATGCACATGTCAAAATAGACTATACTGCATAATTTTGTGTGAGAAATATGCTGGGTGTTGTATATACAGACTTTAGGAGATCATCATGGGTTGGAGTAAACTAAAGTGTTCTATGGAGAGGGGATAGGAATTTAAACTTGGTCTTGAAATTTGGGACAACATCAGATAGGTGATGAAGATGTTAAAACATGGGAAGACTCAGAGATCTGGATGGTCCAGACATGAACCGATGCCAGTCAGTATCTAAAGCCATCTGCTTTGGTGAGTAGGGGTAGGGAGGTGTAGTTGGAGGAATCTAGAAAGCTACATTAGGGATATATTGTATGTAATTTTGAATTCCAGGTTGAGATGCTTTGATTTGATCCAAAGCATTGGAATCAGATGTGTGGCATGATCAAAGCAGTGTTTAGAAAGATTAATCTGCTTGCCAGATAGATTCATACAAGGAGAAACTTGAGTGAGAGAAGACCTTTGAGGAATCTGTTTCATAGAACAAACCTGAGATGCTATGAGCCTTAATTAGAACAGTGGCTACGGGCATAACAAAGAAAGGACTAAAAGATAAGTGAGATAGAAATAGGAAACGGCATGGATTTGGGTTGATTAAATGTGGAGGTCTCAGAAGGGAGAGGGGATGAGAAACAGTTTTGAGAATTTAAGCCCAGAGGACATGAAACAAAAGGCAGAGGAAGTGGATTTGTACTGAGGATAAAAGACAGAAAAATATGTTCAGTTTTAGATGTGTTAACATGTCTTTCATTGATTAAATATAATGATTCTCCTCAGAGATGCAGGGCAGAGCTGCAGAGAGGAGTTAGATTGTCAGTATAGATTTATAGTTGTATTTACAAATGCTAACTTAATCAGAAGGAGGTGATACATTTTTGAGTGAAAGGAAAAAAAAGTGAAATAGGGGACTAAAAGCTAAAATACAGGTTAATCTGAATTTAATAGTTAGAGAAAGAATAACCAGTACTGAAATATTCAAAACGATTGTCTTAGATGTGCATAGGAGACAAAAGATCAATTAACCAGAAGCACAGAATGAGGGATTCCCTGAAGTCAAACTTTAAAAATAGGTCAAGAGGGCTGGGGAAAATATCATGGAGTTAAGTAATTAATAATAGGTCAATGACATATTGGAAAGTGTCCTTTCATCAAAATGATAGAGATAGGAGAAATATGTTGACTGGTTAGAATAGAGAAAATGGGAAATAGATGCTAGGGTAAATCACCGTTTGAGAATACAGGCAGTGAAATAAATAGGAAACTGGGATCAAGGGATTACCATTAGGTTCAAGCATCATGTTATAAGATTAGGAAATATTGCGTTACAATATTTAGGAAATATTGTGTTGTAATATTTAGTCAAGTAGATTGCATGCTTGCAGACAAAGGGGAAAAAGAGAATGAGAAATGAAAGATCCAAACTAAAGAGAGAATAATCCAAGGACAAAAGGAGATAAAAAGAGGGGACCGAGGACCCTGGCTGAAGCAATATCCCTTGAAAGCTGTGATAATACATCTTTTGATAAGCCTGAAGAGATATGTTATACGGTGGGTTTACATCAGGATATTCTTAGCTATCTCAAATCTATTTTGAAATTACATATGGGACAAGTAAATCCATAAAAACCAGAATCGCTTCAGTCATCTTTATGTTGTAGGAGATGAGATGACACTAAAAGGGGGGGGGCACAAAAGGTAATTTTGCCTGCCCCACAATCTTCCTGATGTTCATTGCTGAGTAAAAATCTGGGCTCTAATGTGTGAATCACAGTTTGCATGAAGACTGTTCTGTCGATGTGCCTATTTAAATCAAATAACACATGAAAAGCAAATTGAACCTTTTTGTAATCCTGAAGAGTCGCAATAGTAGAGCCTGTCGACCAATGTTCTAAACCTACCTGTTTTCATCATTTAGCTTTATGGGCTTTTATTTTTTCCATCTTGAAAAGCCAAACATTAAAAGTCTGAAATATTCTGTAATTTACAAACAGCAGAGCAGCAAGTCTGCTGGTTATATTTGATCCTGACTGGTACAGAACTGCTGGTGAGATGTCCTGCCTGTCAAATTTCCTCATTCTTGCGCTGATCTGGTTGCAGACCCTCTGACCTTGCTCTGATCTTTGCTTCCTTTAATTTTCTGATTCCTGACTACCTGCTCAGCCATTCACTCACCCAGCATCTTTTCTAGGATCTCCCTACCTGTGTACTTTTGATCCCCCAGCTTCCTGTCTAGCTGATCGACTACCATGCTCTGACCTCCTGTACCTAGACTGTTGTTGATCAAATATTGCTTACTTGAGTCTTAAATGGCCTCTTCCAACTTGGTGTAGGATGTGTCGATATGTGTAGACTGCCTGCCTGGACTCCTGTACCCTATCTTCAGCAAGCCTTGCTTGGCCTTTCCTAATCCTGACTCATTATCCTCCTTCAGAAAAGCATTTTCCCTCAAGTCCTAATGGAAGAGCAATTAAAGAGGATGACAAGGTTTACTAATCCTGGGTGATGGGGATTAAATGGATAGGAAAGAGTGAAGGAGGTAATGAACTTGGTTGTGGATTTATTTTATGTAGAATTATAATAGATGTCTTATATTGGATGTTCACAAGATTTAAGGTATACTTGCTACTATTTCTCCATCAGGGAGAAAAATCATCAACTAATCTCATTATAATGTATTAGCTATTATCTAGGTCTAGATAGACTGGAGTTCTATTTAATAATTTTTAAGGTCCCAATTGTGGACTATTATAATGAATTGTTTCTAGGAGTTAAAACTATGTAACTCTCTTAAGACAGAACCACTTTAGACTTAATTATGGCTGAAAAAAATTCTTAATTGATTCTATTATGCACATGTATATCTTACCCATATGAATTCAATAACAAGAAAGTACCACCAATGTTTCTTTTGCTTCTTTTCTGAAAGATTTATTATGGCATGATGTTTAGGAGAGGGGTAATTATTATTTGTGTATAAATTCTTCATGTAGTTTCTTCCTACTTTTCCCATACTACACGATTCTTAGAAAATGAAAATATGTTAACATACATCTGAAGAAATGTAGCAGGCTTCTCAAGGTTTGTGGAGATGTGTTGAGGGGTTCATCTATCCCAAGCCATAGTAACCATTGTGAGAGCTTAGGGGATCATAAAGTTTGCTAAATTTCAACCAGTTACCATACTGGGTTGGAAATTCTGCTTGGGAGTCATCATCCACCCAGTCAATCAACCTGGAAATGTGAGGATTATCCTTCAACTGTCTTTCCCTCTCATTCTCATCCTTCACCAAAACATCTAGAAACATTTTGAATCACTTCCTTCCTTTCCATACCTCTGTGTCTTGTCCTAGTTCAGGCAACATCATATTTTCCTAGAACGCTTGTTATACTTTCCTGAATTGACCTTCTTTATTCTAGGATTTTCTCCCTTCTTTGACATTGGTCCCATTGCCCCTCTGCATTGAATGCCCTTTCAACAACTATTAGCAGGACTAAAGATTCCAATTTTTGAAACTCAGATCAAGGATCACCTTGAGATGACTTTCCTGATACTACACATCTCCACATTAACTTGGTGCTACAAATAGGCTGAGTGCTTCTTCTTTTTCTATAAAACCCTGTACATATTTCTGCTTCTGCATGTACAACATAGTGTCACTGTGCTTCTGGGTCTACTTCCCCCATTAAACTTAGATTTGATTGAGGGTAAAAAACATATTTTATTGTTTCTTCAGAACCCAGTTTAATGCTGAATATATAGTGGGAACTCCATAAATGCTTGTTAAATAAATGAACGAATATATAGATCTGTCTTTATACTCTATTTTTCATGGGCAAGAGCTCTTATTTTTATGTTACATTTGGCACTGTAACAAATATGTGGCAGATGCTTAACAAGTATTTTTTCAATGACTATCTTGATAAACTACAATCATTTCCCCCTTCAAGGTCTTATGCAAGAAGAGCTCATATCATATATCTCTTTCCAATAATTTGATTGTACTTTGTGACAAATTCTTAGATTTTACTGTAAAAAAAGGTGGTGGAAAGATTAATAAAATTTTCTTGTAGATGCCTTGGAGAATTCTACACATTTCCAAGGTCTGGACAAGAAGAGCTCATTTTAGCTGAAATAGGATTACAATGAGAACTATGCAGGACATCAACTGTCTCCCCAAATACTAATGATATGATATGATATAATATGATATGATATGATATATATAACATAATATGATTAACATAATACATTGAAAACCTCTCTGGGTGAGGAGATATTAATGAAGGGCTTGGTTTAGGGTGATGAAGAGGTTGATTGATTGCCTCTGGACCTCATACTATCATTTGCTATTCTGAGAATTCAGGACTAAAAATAATTGAGGAGGTGGGCAGACAGGATTACTTCAACTCAATTTAACATTTGACACATATTCTTTGCTCATTGCTACAATTGCATTTTTCAATTGTTTCATAATGCTTCATGTGCCTGCCACCTTGCTAGAACTGTGAATGCCTGTTCTCCAATTCTATGTCTTATTCACATTTATAGCATAGTTTATAAGTCAGAGTAGGAGTTCAACATATACTTTTTAAGTGGTTGAATGAATACATTTTTGACCAAGAATGTACAAATGACTGTTAAAATGAATACTGCCAGTCATGCATGCATAAGGCACATTTCCTTTACTCAGTCAAATAAAGAAGGGGACAAAAGGGGATGGGTAGGAATGTTTTATACAAAGAAAAATTTGAAAAAAGTCATGCAAAAAATATGTAAATAGTTCAATGGTCATATTTGTACAAATGGCCATATTTGCAGCTTAATTTAGACCTCTTATTCATACTGACAGGAAAAGCCCTAAAATTAATGTAGATGGGTTTCTGCCAGGAGGCCATAGCACTATGGACCCTAGATTTTGGATTCATCATCAAGTTCCAAAAATATTTTAACATGTTGGAATCTATAAGGTGAATCTAATAAAGCATCATATAATAGTGACAAATGGAAAACCCTATTCAACCAAGTGCAAAATCAAAGAATAGATAAAAAAGTTTTAGATTTTTAAAAAACTCTGAGCCTGACACAAATCAACAGTGAGTTTGTTTCTAAAATGTTTTAAGTATCAGACTTCATTGATAGCATGGCACCTACCAAAGGACAGCTAATTGGTTCTCTGTGAATGTTGGAATTCACCAAATGCATTAACATTTTATTGATCATTATTTGCTTAATTTATATTCTGCCTAATTTCTAAAATAATTTGAGACAACTACCTTGGCTGTCTTTTTGTGTAAGAATTTCAGACAGAGTGGAGTATGGAAAAATTAGAGAAGATCCAAAATGATGACTAGAGTCAAAGTTGTGCAACATTAGCAATAATTAGGGAACTAGCAATATATTTATTTACTAAAAAGAATTCATTAAGCAAATGTTTGTTGAATACCTACTATGTACCCAGTACTCTATTAAGTCTCAGAGATTCAACAGTGAAGGGAGAAACAAACAAGGAAAAATCCTGCTGCATATTTATGAAGCTTAGGAGTCAGATGAAGAGACACAATCAATGATTTTAGAAATAACTGAATAATTGCAACCATACTAAATCCTGAGAAGGGCAAGCATGTGTGCCATAAAGTTATAACTAATGGGAATTATTAGTTGTGGTAAATGTGGTCAGTGTCAGCTCCCCTGAGAAAGTGAAATCTGAGTTGAGATCTTATTGATAAATAAAATATTAGTAAATACGTATTCCTTATTCTATTGTTGATAGATGTGGAAATAAATATAATACTTTAAGAAGGTAATTTTGTAGTACCTATCAAAATGTAAAATATGAATACCTTTTGACCCAGTGTTTTGGACTTCATGCTTGTGTCTCCCCCAAAATTCATATGTTGAAATCCTTAACACCAAATGCCATTGCAATGGTATTGGGAGATGGGGCCTTTGGGAAGTAATTAGGTCATGAAAGTGGGCCCTCATGATGGGATTAGTGCCCTAATAAGAGACCTGAGAGAGTTTGCTTCCTTTTTCTCTCATGAAACCACGTGAGGACAGTGAGAAAGCAGAAAGCCAGTAACAAGACAGCAGAACTGTCCCCCATAATTGCACTAATTTTCTATTGCTATTTTGACTTTCTAGAAGTCTTTTGCTCTGCAAGGAGTAAACATTATAGAAATGTGCATTTGTGGAAACATTTGATCTTTTTAACATTTAAAGATATGTATTTTCAGCAATTTAGAGCAATGCATTTACTTTATCATTCTCTGAGAAATGTAAATTTAATAAAAAGTAGCTTGTAACACAGAACTAAAGCAAACTTCAAAAACCTTTTTCAGTTTTCAATGATTGATTTATTTTCTCCAACACTAATTTAACTACTTTCCTTTAATCCTCATGTTTTCATCTCAATTATTTTATATATTAGAAATAGGTTTTCTCAAAGTACAAACCCAAACAAAATTCTATCGTATCACTCATATAGTATAGTTGCTTATCCAGTAACATTTTTAGGTGCTTTCCCAAATACATATGAAGCTTAACTTAGATCTTTAGAGAACTAAAGCAAATTTTTGGTGATAAAATAATGGGTGCAATAGTCCAGATACATACCATTTTTAAAAAGTGAAGATTGTTTACTTATCTACAGACTGGAGAAAAAAGAGGATCAGGACCTTTAAGGGCCCCAAACTGAAATGTCTTAAGAAGCCATTCAGGTGACTCAAATTGCTGAACAAGGACAGGTACTGGACAACAGGTAGCAATGGGGTTTTTTTTGAATTAATGAGTAAAGTTTTGGCATCAAGAGGTCCTCATCTCCAGACAGATTCAGTATTGCTATACTTTCTTGGATTATTTAAAAAGTAGCTGGAAACTGAGCTTTTATATGAAGTTTCTTAATTTTTCAAACTTTTGTCAGCTGAATCAAAGGGCACAGGAATGAGTCTGCAGGTTAGATTTAGCTCTCTGGGTCTACACTTAGAAAGGGTTGAGGTAATGGAAGTGGGGCAGCTTTGAGCTGGAGAACAGAGAAAAAGGAACCAGGTCACTGGGGATCCAGTAAACTCTAGAGGGAAGAGAAACAATCCAGTCACATCCATGACTATGCTAACCAGCTTGAGAGACTGCAGATAAGGCTTTCACAACCATTGGCAATTTCTGATCATTGAGGATATTTTTGCCACAGTGTAGTGAAATTTGTTGCTTGATTCCTGAGGATGATAAGAGAATATCAAAAAGCTAGAGCAACTTCTAGTTCTTGTAAACCTAGCTGCCTTTTAATATAGGCATTTTCAGAACACAAACAAATGAACGAACAAACAAACACAAAAGGGTAATTTCTTTAGATAGAGCTATTTACTGTATGTTGTTATTCTTAATGACACATTACTCTTGATTTTCTTTCTTTTTAGATCTCATTATCAAGTTTTCCTTTGGCTCTTATTTCTTTGGATATTAACAATGGATCAAAGGTTATCATTGACATGTTTATCTTTACTTAAGTTTCAGTGTAGAAACAAACATTATATATATATATATATATATATATATATATATATATATATATATATATATATATATATATATATATATATATGTAGCAGGGGTAGTTTACTCTTAAACAAACCCCCTAAGCACATGTTTCTGGACTAATACACTCAGAAGAACCTCTCTTCAGGGAATTAGGCTTAATTATTTTAGAAGCCATCAGTGATTCTGCCATCTTTGTCAGGTCCTCAGTCGTGTGCCTCATTGCATTTCTTTATATCTTCTTTTAAGGAGAACCTGTAATTTCTTCTCTCAATGCTACGCTGGTATTTGGACAAAAACTCAGATTTTGGAAGGTAGAAAAGGAAAACATGGCACTCGTTGGAACACGTTTTTTTCTCTCTTCACAGATGGCTTTTTTGTTTTCCATCCATACTATCACTTTTGTTAGTTTTTAGGGATTCTTATTCCATTCACCTTTCAACCTGACCCATGGCTGCTTCCTGTCCCTAGCTATGCTGTCATAAGGATTACACTCAGTTATATAGAAAACAAACATACTTTTCTTAGTATAATTTTACTACAACGGCTTTCTGAACCTAAAGATTCTGTATGCAAGTGTGTATGCACACATACACACACACTCACATAGTCACACAAATAACTCCCCCCTTATTTCCCACATACACTCTTTATGATCTTATATCACATTAATGTGCTCTGCTGTATCCTTGAAGTTTCCCCGAAGAAATGAATTACTTCTGGAAAGCCTAAATGATCTAAATCTCACCATCATTTTCTCCTAAATGTCCAAGGTCTAGCTACATAGATTATGTATTGTTCTGTAAAAGACAATTAAGTTCAGCTACAGGAGTTGTAGCTGATGTGTAAATGAGGGTCCAATTCAAGGGTTACCAATTGTTTCACCTTCTGTAAATTTAGTCGGTGGTCTTAATTTTATCAGTTTCTTCTCTCACAATGCTTCCTCTATTCCAGTGTCTTTAGTAAGAATCCTTTTGTCCTTTACTTACATTATTTGAAGTAAACCTTCCAATGGAATATAACAGTCCCCAAATTATGCAACCAGAAGCATGCTATCACTCACGAATTTGCTCCAATATCAGCAAAATTATCTAATTACCCCTCAAAATCAGGCCTTCGTAGCCTAACTTAACCGTGTCTCTGCTTCACAGTGATGGTCCTGACGTGGGACCCAGTGTACAGAGGACCTCTGCCATTAATACTCTCATTGCAGTGTCCCATTAATAAATATTACCAGATCAAAGAAATTTTTCAACGAGCGATCTCAAACATGTTTTTATGTTTTCAGTAGTTTCTGTTAAAATTCTTTGTCATCAGTTGCAGGTTAGGAGCACGGGAACAAAATCTGCAATTAGGAACAAGCACAGCTGACAAAATGAAGAGTCACGGACACATGCAGAGAGCGTGGCAGGGTGAAGCTGCCCCCGGAAAAGTTAGGAAGAAAACACTTAGCTGACATTGCAGTATCAGCAAATGTACATGGATTCTTTCCCCCCATTCTTTGTTGTAACTATCAAATTAGCCAGTGTGTTCGAGAGAGTGCCATGCTCCTGGGAAGGGGCAATCGTTTCTTCTCCTCTCATTCATATTCCTAGTTGACAGTTCCCTAGGGGGACAGCAGAAATAAATTCAGGCTGTCCTGATGAAGGCGAGTCAGCTCATTAGCAGCTGCCATCACAGCACTTTACCTCGAGCTCACAGATGGAGACAAGGGGTCTTTGAAGGCGATTCTAAGACAGCTTCGCATGGAGCAGCATAAGTCGGAATCCTGTAAAGTGTTGTCTCCCTGGAAACCAAGTGCAACAATTACCCTGTTGTCATCAGTTCAGGATGTGTATAGTTCACACATAAATGCCGGTTTTGTGGAGAAATTTGCACAGTGGATGCCTGTGTTATGGATACACATAAGCAAGAGATCTTTAGGACTGTCAATCAGATCCTTTATGAAGTCATGGACCGCCTTTGAAAGAGTAGCATGTTAAAGGTCTGAAATAAATGACTCCTGTACGATGTATGTGTGATACTGAATCCCTGTGTGAAATACAGCACTCCCTTATACAATTCAGAAAGAGATATCAATTTTAATTGAATTAAATCTTGTTTTAACATAGACGCTTATCTTGTTCATTTAATTTCCAGATTCTTATTTGTGGGAACACCAGTAGTGGAGTTTTATCTTATTTCTCAAATAACAGTACCATCCCAATTTCATGCATACTCATTTGATTTGAAATACAATTAAAAAGGGAGGCATTATTTTCTACAATGCTTTCTATTTAAGCCCATGAAGATAAAACAAAAAGCAAACAAACAAAAAAAAACCTACCAGTTTTTAAGAGGAATCTGACTTTAAATTGTGTGTGATTTAACCTTCTGAATATTAAGTTTAGGCTATAATGAGTAAAAAGTAAGTTTAAAGTGTTAATAGTTTATAATCCTGGATTCCAGCTATCTCATAAGAAAATACATGCCATCAAATTAAGATACCAGGAGAGAAGTTCCTCAGACAGGAATTCAAAGAATGATTATTCAAGTAGAAAAGTGTATAAAAATAAGTTGCTCGCACATAATATAGATTAGAAACATTTTTAACAGTAGCAGCTGTAAAGGATCTCTAAATGCCTCTACAGCCTAAATACTAAGCTAGAAACTGGCCTTATTTGTCAGCTTAGCTCTTAATTGCATAACATATGTTTTTAACTAATAATTCAATGTTGATACGTTTATATTTTGGTGTTTATGGAAAATGTTAGTGACACCAAAGATAAGCAGTCTTTACACTGTTTGTACATTTATTTTTATCTTTTCTGTATTCCCCATTTGAACCTTCATTCATTTTGAGTGGAATTCCTTATCAAAAGTATCCTAAAACTATCAGGTCCAGGTAGGGATCATCCTGGTGTTACACATAGAGAAATGGGTGGTACCAAGAACCTGTCATTTATCTGTGTTCACATTAATAGAGCCAGGTCCTCGGATTTTCCTTCTTACCATTTAATCACCAGTTTGAGATACGCTACAATTCAATTCTACTTAACTAGACTGTATAATCATAATGATTGATTAGTTAATACACACACATGTACTTATTTTAACTGCCATTTGATCTTGAAATATGGTTTTGCACTGTCTAGACTCTCAGAAGAATGAAACTGTTCCTTTTTTATCTCTTGTATATTAAATCTCCCCTTGACATTACTGCATTATGGCAGTGTCTGGTCTATGGTTTCTATATGCAAGTAAGCTCAAGTTTTCATTCTTTAGCTGTTAGTCACATAGTTCTAAATGTATTCCAAATAATGCTGATGTTGAATGTTTTTTACTCCACTGTGTGTTTCTAATGGGATTTTACCAAAGAGCATAACCTCTAACCATATTAATAGTTAATCAAGCAATAAACATGCTTTGCTGCAAGCTCAAGCCAACAGACTTTTCTCTGATGATGAATTTTCTGTTAAATTGACAAGGATTTCTTTTGCTTTATCTAATTATTGTAAAACTGGGGTAGATGCCTGAGTGTTCAATTCCCAGTAAGTGCCCTAAAGGGCTTCTTCCTAACTCTTTGACCTAAATAAATGAAGTGTCCCAAATTACACATTAATATATTATCCCAAAGCTTTGCTTCTTTAGAAATAACCTCAAAAAAAAACACATGGATCTATTAGCTAAAGGGTTTTGAAACAGGAAGACAAAGTAAAGGTAGTCATTTATTAAATTTAAGAGCTTGCATTTTGAAATACTGAGAAATTAAAAAAAATACGAGTGTGCTAAGGAAAACTACAACGATTTATATAATACTAGGAAAACTGGCCCAAAGTGAAAACAATGTGCCTAGATTGTACTTAGGTATTTATCCCTTAGAGGAAAGTGAGACAGAGACAAGGTTACATAGTCACCATACTGTTTCCTCCTCCTGCAGACACAGAAAAACATTTACTAGATCATCATGTTTCGTACACCTGCCTGCAGTCAGGATGGGGTGTTACTGGCTGAGTTTTGGTCAGTAACTTATGGGCAGAGGTGATGTAAGCCACCTCCAGCTCTTGTTCTTTCTTTTTTTAATAAACTTATTTATTGATTTTTGGCTGTGTTGGGTCTCTGCTGCTGCGCACAGGCTTTCTCTAGTTGCAGAGAGTGGGGGCTACTCTTCGTTGTGGTGCATGAGCTTCTCATTGTAGTGGCTTCTCTTGTCGAGGAGCACAGGCTCTAGGCGCATGGGATTCAGTAGTTGTGGTGCATGGGGTTCAGTATATGTGGCACGCGGACTCAGTAGTTGTGGCACATGGGCTTAGCTGCTCGCGGCATGTGGGATCTTCACAGATCGGGGCTCAAACCCTTGTCCCCTGCATTGGCAGGCAGATTCTTAACCACTGCACCACCAGGGAAATCCCACCAGTTCTTGGTCTTAAAAATCACCCTACAATGTCCCCCAGGCTCCTCTTTCCCATATGCAGTAACCTTGAAAGCCTCTTCTTCTAGATGGCAGAGCTATAAGACAGAAGAAGCCTGGGTCCCTGTAGCTTATAAATGTGCTATCTTCCATTAAAAATACTTATGGGACACAGCTAACCTCCTCAAATCTCTTAAAATTAATTTATAGATTGATTCTGGCAATCATGAAATCAACTAAAACACATAATTCTTAAGTTATCTTTTTGAAGATGTTCTAAATTATATACTAGTCATGGCAGAGCTCAGTTCATGGGTCAGCCTTCTTGTTTTTGTCTTTGTCCTTCTTATAATTAGAAAATTAAATTTATGGCTAATAAATTATCTTCAATATCAAGCAAATTAGTGTGTGTGTGTGTGTGTGTGTTGTGTCTTACCAAAGTGGGAGTATTTTGATCATCTCACTCCAGGCCTTTGTGTGGCATTTGTGGCTTCAGCTGCGAAAGGAGCAGCTCTGGTCAAGGACTCGGACCATCCTGAGACTGGAGGAGCCTCAGCATTGCTGGTCTTCAGGCTTGGTCAGACCAGGGACTATGCTGGGAAGAGTGGAGTTGTACTGGGCTGTCTAATGTTAAACTTGTCATGTCAGCCCAGCACTGGTGTTGCTAACAAGCCTACCATTTCTTTCATATTTTGGGGAACATGGTTGCTATTGTTCAGCATCTATTCCTAAAATGACAATGCATTCTCAGTGGTTCTTTTGAGAGGGCCATTTTGATCACAATGTTGAGTGCTCTTTGTTTTGGTTTGCCTGATGTTTCTCTCAGTTTACTTTCTCCAGGATTGACTCCAAGGAACTGCCAGAGCAATAATTATTTGTTCAAAAGGAATTGCTCTCTAATGTGGGCCTTGTATATTCCTTCTATTTATTCGATCAATGTACAATGGTTTGTTTCTATGCACATCAAATTAGTAGTCAGCAAAATGAATGAATTTGAGTGTAGTTGGACCTTTGCTCTCCATTGGTTAAATTCTATCACACAATATTCCCTTGAAAGAGTCAGGAGGTCTTTCTATTTGTTGACAAATCTAAGCAGGAGCCTTGGAATGAATGGTTTAAAAAAATATAAATGCTGCAGTAGATTTATTAAGTAGTAGTTCCAAACAAATGCCGTGGAGTACAGGAGTAATTGCCAAGATTTGTGCTCTTAACTCAATTTCCTACGGAAGGAACAGCTAAAAAAGCAAAAACTATTAAAAATCCATTACCTGTTGTTTAAGAAGCAAAATAGCATTTTTCAGAAGCTCCTCGTCAAGCAATTGGATGCAGCAGGATGATGTACAGTGAGAGTGAGGGTTAGGCTGGCATTGACATTTTGCTTCGTAACTTAAGTGATTAAACCTTCACTAAATTAGATCAAGGAATTTAATTTCTTTTCAAGTCTTTATGAATTTTCTCTAATACAGAAATGATCCAAGACAGAATGCTCAAGAAAGTTAAACAGACACAGCACTAAAAAAAAAAAAAAAAAAAATCTGCATTGCACTCTGTGGAGGGCACTCATGGACCATGAAACACACAGAGTTTCTTGGACAATTTTCTCAATACAATTTTCAAGGAAAATTCAGATGTGTTTGCTGTGTATTCACAATGTATTCATGAGTCAAGACTTGAACGGGGCTTCCCTGGTGGCACAGTGGTTGAGAGTCCGCCTGCCGATGCAGGGGACACGGGTTCATGCCCCAGTCCGGGAAGATCCCACATGCCGCGGAGCAACTGGGCCCGTGAGCCATGGCTGCTGAGCCTGCGCGTCCGGATCCTGTGCTCCGCAATGGGAGAGGCCACAACAATGAGAGGCCCGCATACAGCAAAAAAAAAAAAAAAAAAAAAAAAAAAGAAAAAAAAAAAGACTTCAGTGGTAGAGCTAAGCCTAAATTGGAAGCATCCACTCTTTCTTAAGGTCGTGTAAGCTACCTTTATATACTTGAAATCTAGTTGTGGTGTTAGTTACTAGGTAAATTCAGTATATATAATAATTTTTATCTATATCTGACATGTGCAGAACGAAATCCACAAGGGAGAAATCAATACAAAAACTGCCACATATTAACATAGGTTATGTTGCATATGACGGAGGGCAGAGGGACTTAACATAATGCAGTTATCTTTCACAGCAGCCACAGACACGCTGTCCCTCAAGTAAGCAAGGTCAGAAAGCTTCCAGGTCTTTCTTTCCCTTTGAGGCCAGGGCAGAAAAAACATCTCTTGCTCATGAAAGAAGAGTAAATGGGGCTCACAGGTCAGCGTGATCACTGCTAGCCCAGAGTCTGCACTGTTTTATGATCTAAATAATAGAGATGCCAAGGGCAGCTTCTAGAGAGGTTTTAGACTTTCCCTCTAAAGAAAAATGTCTCCATTAGCCTTAAAGTCAAACACCCTGTTCAGTGTCTGAATGTTTTAAACTATTTAAATAAATGTACAATCTAAATGAAAAAAATCCAGGTGCATGCTAATTACAACAATTTGAAGACACTCAACCAACTGAGTCCTTCTAAGCTTGACCCCATTCCAAAGAAATTGCCCAGATTTAAACCCCTTCTCAAAGCATGCTCCATACCTTAGCCATAATAGGATCAGGGTAAAGAAGACATATATATTTTCTTCAGGAAAGAAAAAAATAATAATAATAGAGCAGACCAAGAGTCTTGTCCCTTTAGGTCATCCCTCTGTAGACAAAGGAAAACACATCACTGGGGTATAGTGTATGAGCATGTACACACATATACATACATGTACAAATTTAAGGAGGATTTTTGTCTGTGAGGATGAAGAGGGAGTTGGTGTATTTGGGCAGAGAGGGGTTTTAAAGGAAGGGAAGTAGCATATATAAAAGTATTTTTAATATTATATGGAAAATTAGTGAAAATAGCATGTTCATTCACTAAAATACCACCTAACTGATAAAGAAAAAGAAAACTAAGAGGCTCCAATGCCTAGAATATTCTGTACAAAAGCTTGAAAACTTCAGTAGTCAATAGGTTCTCTTCAGTTTGATTCACAGATGCCATTGTAATTTTCTGAGGTCTGTAACTTAAAATATTAAGGAGGTGGCTTTTGTCATTTCCTTTTTTGCATTTTCCTACTGCTTAAAATTAATCGACAATTTAGTATTTTTAAAACTTGTTAAAGAAAAGCATATTTAGGGATTCCATCAAACCAGTGAGTCTAAAGCTAACTGCCATGACAAATGGAACTGCTTCAAGTGAAATAAGTGGCTCTTCCTTTGTAGCTATTTGTTATATCTGAGTGATATATTTTAATATCCCAAACATAGATAGTATATAAAGAACATGCAAATCAATAAAATAATAGACTGCCTAATTGTTATTTATTTCATAAAAAATATCATGGTAATGGCTTGAAAAATGAATGGTAAAACCTCATCATTCTCAGAACTGACACTAAAGAATTTGATAATTAAGACTTCAAGGTCAAGTGGTAAGTAATTAATGAAGCCTTGCTTTTCATAATATTTTTAGTGAGAATATTAAACTGAAGTGCCCTAAATTTCTTGGCTGCATAAATTGAGTCATGATTAAAATAGCCAAAATAAGGTTTCATTATAATTTGTTTTGACTCCGTGAGACTGCTGAGTGGGATATTGTGTTAAGCTTTTTTTCTTTTTTCTTTCTTTTTTCTTTTTTGTGGTACACTGGCCTCTCACCGTTGCAGCTTCTCCCGTTGTGGAGCACAGGCTCCGGAAGTGCAGGCTCAGCAGCCATGGATCACGGGCCTAGCCGCTCCATGGCATGTGGGATCTTCCCGGACATGGGCACGAACCCATGTCCCCTGCCTCGGCAGGTGGACTCCCAACCACTGCGCCACCAGGGAAGCCCTGTATTAAGCTTTTATATTCAGGTGTTAGTGTCTCTGCTCAAGAAAAGCTAAAAAGATGATAAGCAAAGCCAATGATTTTCTAAGAGACACACTGTTGCACTTTTGTCCACATTACAAGATGCCTGAAGTGCTTGCCATGGTTGTCAAAATCTACTTATTGGGATGCTGGAATCTGAATTGAAGCAGGAAAATTAAATGAAAAATGAATGGCTATATCATTTTGCTTTTTTGCAGTTCCGAACATGAACTCAGTGCAGAAAGACAAAGAATTCTCTAGAGCCTCGGAACCCTCTAAATCATGATATAGGTCTCTGTGCCAGCCACCGATAAACTGTGCCTAGTTCTTCTGATGAAAGAAACAGATATGATCCCCAAAGCACCAAGACTGACGAAATCAGACAGGAGAGACACTTCTCCTGATTCCAACACTTACACTGGTGAGGGAGGTGCATCCAGGGTGGCTGCTATTTCCTGCTTTTCACCAAGTGAGGATGTGTTCAGAGCATACAGTTTCAAACAATCCTGAGGACTCATTGTCATTCTACATTTCCAACTGTTTTTCAGAGAAAGATACTTGGCAGTATCCTGCAAGAACATGAGTGTTTATTTCAGCAGCTTTTACTGTGATTTCACTTAGCTCTGCTTGCACTTTAGTTAAGGGACATTTTTCTGTGAACTTTAATTAAATCCATTGTCTTCAGGGACTGATTTGCATTGGTGCTCCTGTCCTCAAGGTCTCCAACTCATATCAGGCCTCCTTGAAATATCCTAAGTTAATGATATCTGTTAAGGGGATATTTTCTCACCACTGAAAATTTCAAATCATTCAATATATCATCTTAGGCACACAGCTGAATCTTCTGCTATGATGTAGTCCTTGCCATTTTTTTTTAATTTAATAAGCCTTCTCCGAGTTTCTGGATCCTGATGATAATTGGAAAAATCTTCTATTTTTAAATATAGTTTATTTGGTTATCTTTCAAATAATTTAGTGAATGATTTGGTCATGACTTTATAAATTATGTAATTAATTTTAAGAATATTATCACAACATTTAAAATGCTTTTGAATTTTATCAAAATAATAGGGTTAAGTGGCTAACAGGTCAATGCAAAAGTTTGAAATTTTTTACCTAAAAATTAAGGAGAGATAGGAAGATGAAATACAATACATATTTATTTGCAGCAAAGCAAATAAAATCTATTACTAGTCACAAAATTTCCATAACAAACGTATTTCCACATTTTAGTGCCAGTAAAATTTAATGTGTATGTTACCTAGATTAGTTAAATGCTATATCACTTGTTATTCCTTAAAAACACATTTCAAATCATTGTATGTCTATTAAAACATGTTAAGTTGATCTATGTTTACTGTGGAATACATTTTCATATATTTTTTTTATCAATTATAATGTTTCCAGTCACAAGTAATAGAAATTCTAACTCAAATTAATTTAAACTGTAAGGTAAATTTATTAGCCTAGGTATCTGTGAAGTCTGGAGGTAGAGAAGCTTCTGGGTTGTTTGGTTTAAACAATAGGATAATATTATCACTAACTTAGTATTATTATTATTCCCACTGCTTGCCCTTCCTCCCTCTCTCCCTTCCTTCCTTCCTTCTTTTTTCCTCTCTTTCTCTCTCTCATATTTCTTTTCTTTCCCTTTCTTTCTTTCTCTTTCTCTCTCCTTCCTCCCTCTATCCCTCCCACATTCACTCTTTTCTCTCTCTCTCTTTCTTTCTTTCTCCTTCTCATTTTCAGTAGTTTTATCAAAAGGCTGGACTCCATTATGTTGGGAAATTTGCAACAGTCATTCCAGAATTCATGTCTGTCTACCATATATTCTGTAGATTTTTCTTCCTCAGAAGACTTCAGTATCAGTCTTGTTCAGACAGATGTGCTGAATTGGATCCTATACTTATCAGTCTGTGGCTCTGATGATGAATTTCAGCAAACTGTCTTAGGCTTCAGCCACATCAGCCACATGCCCCAATCATTGAACCATGAGGATATCAGTTTATTTAAAATGTATGGGTTCAATGGGGAAAGTCTGACTATTTAACTGAAAAGAAAATAGATATTGGGAAACAGCTAAAAACCCATTAAAATAGTCCAATAAGACTCATCCCACCCTTCTCTCTCTGTGTCTCTCTATCTGTCTCTCCAGGCTTCATCTCTCTCTGTTTTGTGTGTGTGATTGTGTCTAGAAACTTTGTTCTTATAAAAACCAAAAAGCTTATAGACATGGTAACATGTTTCTCCCAGTCTCCCAATTGCTTAACCATTTCCATCGTCACTGTTTTTTTTTTTTTTTTTTTTTTTTTGCAATTCACTTTTTGTTTGATAATGCTTTTAGATTTATGGACAAGTTGTGAAAATAGTACAGATTTCCATATACCACCACATCCAGTTTCCCCTATTATTTATATGTTAACATTACTATGGCACGTTTGTCACAGTTAACCAACACAATTAATCAATTAATTATGGACACATTGTTATTAATTAAAATCCACATTTTATTCAGATTTCCTTAGTTTTTAACAAATGTCCTTTTGGCGCTCTAGAATCTTACTCAAGATTCCACATGTACATTTAGTCTTCATTTCTCCTTCAGTTCATCTTAGCTATTAACAGTTTCTTAGACTTTCCTTGTTTTGGATGACAGCTTGACTTTGACAACTTTCAGGATTCAGTGAGTTTTTAGAATGTCCTCAGCTGGAATTTGTCCTATTTTTTTCTTATGATGAGAGTGGGTTTATGGGTTTTTGAGAGGAAGATGTGGAGTAAGGTGACTTTTTCACCACATTATATCAAGTATACATACTGTCAACATGACATCACGTTGACATGATGTTAACATTGATCACTTGACATATAGTGTTTGACAGGTTTTTCTACTGTAAAGTTCCTCTTTTTCACACTTTCCTCTTTGGAAGCAAGTCAGTCACTATGTACAGCCCACACTTAAGGATGGGGAGTTATACTCTATCTCCTCAAGAGGGGATTTCTATATAAATTATTTGGAATTCTGCACAAATTTGCCCATTTTCCTTCAATTATTTACTTATACAATTATTTCATATCAGTATGGACTCATCAGTATTTTATACTTTGGGTTATAATCCAAGACTACTTTATTTATGTTGCTTAAATTATTCTACCTTTGGCCAGTAGGAACTGTTTCAGGTGGTGCCTATTTCACTTTGAAATACTCCCTTCTCCACTGTTTTCTTTTTAAATTTCTATCCTATATGCAGTTTGAATCATTACTCTAGAGTAATGGCTCTCAAAGTTTGTTGCCTGACCAAGAGCATCACTGACGTCTGAGAACTTGCTGAAATATAGGTCCATCCTGGATATGCTGAATCAGAATCTCTGGGTGTGGAACCAGCAATCAGTCTTTTAAGCCCTCTAGGTGATTCTGATGCACAGGAAAAATGAGAACCAGTGACTTAAAAGTTCATGAAAAGAAAGGAGGCGGCAAGTATTTACTCCATTCCACAATGGATAACTGAATAATAAAACAAGTAAATGATTCATTCCAGCACTCCCCAAATATGTTACATTCTGCATGAAATGTGCTGATTTCTAGTCTGAAGACATTTTTTGAATAATAATTTGGATTCTTCTCTTGAAATGACTGTCTCTTTCTGTTTTAAGTTAATCATTTAGCAACGTTTGTGAAAATATAGTTTAAAATCCATTTCTATTTATTCTAGATTCTCTCAACTTCATATCATTTCAAATTTTTTTTAATTGGGGTATAGTAGCTTTACAATGTTGTGTTAATTTCTGCTGTATAGCAAAGTGAATCAGTCATGCATATACATATATCCCCTCTTTTTTGGTTTTCCTACCCATTTAGGTCAGCACAGAGCACCGAGTAGAGTTCCCTGTGTTATACAGTAGGGTCTCATTATAGTAGTGTATATATGTCACTCCGAATCTCCCAATTCATCCCAACCCACCCTTTCGCCCTTGGTATCCATACGTTTGTTCTCTACGTCTGTGTCTCTATTTCTGCTTGCAAATAAGATCATCTATACCATTTTTCTAGATTCCACATATATGCGTTAATATACGATATTGTGGGATCTTAGTTCCCTGACCAGGGATCAAACCCACACCCCCTGCATTGGAAACACGGAGTCTTAACCACTGGACTGCCAGGAAAGTCCTCAAATATTTTTTATCATGGGATTTAATTTCTCTTTCATACAATTATTTGTGAGGACAAAGTCAGCAAAATGCATCTAAAACCCCTATGAAGAAACTAAGTACACATATCCTCTGGAAGTGAATACTAAACTATTGTTCTTACTAATCCAAATGTCTTTTTGTCTATGTGTGTGTGTGTATGTGTGTGTAGTTGGTTTCTCACCAAAGACAACTAATATCACAAGACAAATCACAAGACAAATATTGAGGTTTACTTGGTTTTGGAATAAGTGTTGAAGAAGAACGCCAACTTTTAGTAAAAACTTTCCCTTCTGACTCAGGTGAAACCCACAGTCAATACATTCTTAGATTACTTTTTCTGACTTTGTCTTAATTGCTTATCATATTTTATTTGGAATCAATAATTATTTTGAGTTTAAAAGATTTTGTTACTGGGATCTTTATAAACTCCTCTCAGATCTTAAAAAAATTAATAATAAATACATGCATAACACAAACATAATTGTGTATATAATTGTAATATATCAATATGAATTAATATAAATACATACATAACACAAATAATTTATAATGATACTTACTTTAAATGAAAAATCTTAGCCTTATTCCCCATCTCTGAGAAGAGTTTCAAATATCTATCATCTGTCCCACCTGCAAAGGCCATTGTTAATTTGCCACAGAAACCCAAGGAAGATTAAAATATATATGACAAACTGATTTCCTACAACATTGAACTTATCCTTTAATGTGTCATTTTTATGTTATTTTTTTCATGATTACGATGCTGAGTTGTAAAGCAAAACATAATGGTTTTATAAAGATTTTGTATTTCTAGAAAGGAAACAATTAGTGGTATTAGGTTAAGTCTTTTCTGTTACCTGTTTATTCTTTGCCAAGTTTTTATATACATATTTTTAAATGAGTTGGATAATAATACACAATTCAAAAGTATTTCTTTGAGCTGAGTTTTACTCTATGAAGTCTGAAAGTCTTATGTCGTAAAGAAAAGGATTCTAACATTGAGGAGGTCTGTTTCTTATTGTCTCACTCACACCTCCCAAATTCACAGTATTCTATATAGAAACACAGCTGTCACTGCCAAGGACTTCGGTGCTTCCACTTTCAGGCTGGATGATATCTGACTGACAAAGTGACACATCAGTCATTACACATGATGACTCACACCATCCTTGTCTTGGCAGGAATATACATATTGCTAACACTAGCATTTCTCTGGAAAGCCTGAAGCATTAATGCATTCCTATTTTTATTCTAACCAAAAGCTCCAAATCATAGGAACATTGCAAACTTCTCTTACAACCGTACAATTAATCTGGGAAGTTTTAAAGTATAACTAGAGGGTGCATTTTATTCTTTAATGACATTCTTATAATTTGTTCTTAAACACTTAAAATTATTTCCAAATTATAATTATACTTATGGTGTGCTTGTATTTGGATCTTCTTTGGTGTCTATCTGTGATTCAAATTACATTGGTTTCATTATTAGGTTAATAATTTTAATTAAGAAAATATTAAAATAAATGAAAAGAAAGCTTTCATATGAATAGTAAATCTGACACTCAGAAATCAGAAGATTTAAGATATTAAATTTTTTTGTTCATCTAATATCTTCGTTCTTTTCTCTTTAGCAAAATTTTACAATCAAGATAAGACTAAAAGCAGAGCTTAGTATATAAAACATCTTTCTATTTTAAAAAATTATATATTTGATCTGCTCTTTACCTTTAGTTTCTTTATGGTGTCACTCATTTTTAAGTGCACAATAGTGGTAATTTAAAATTAATTGCAAACCATAAAAATGTATAACTTTATACTGAATATAATAGGTATATTATGTGCCATGTTTCAAATACTGTATCATTTTTAAGATATATAATGTTTAAATGATCTCTGTGGTAGTTTAAAGTGATTTTTTAAAATTAATTAATTTATTTAATTTTGCTATGTTGGGTCTTCGTTTCTGTGCGAGGGCTTTCTCTAGTTGTGGCAAGTGGGGGCCACTCTTCATCACAGTGCACGGGCCTCTCACTATCGTGGCCTCTCTTGTTGCGCAGCACAGGCTCCAGACGCTCAGGCTCAGTAGTTGTGGCTCACGGGCCTAGTTGCTCTGTGTCATGTGGGATCTTCCCAGACCAGGGCTCGAACCCGTGTCCCCTGCATTAGCAGGCAGATTCTCAACCACTGCACCACCAGGGAAACCCCTAAAGTGATTTTTAATGTAAAATGAGAATTAAAGATTTTAGATTATTAATTATTCATCAAAGGACATATAATGGTTCAATTCAGCTGGTATAAATTGACATGACAGTCAATAATGAGCTGAAATTATTAAGGAAATAATGTCAGTTAATATTAATATGAAACAAGTAACAGCATTTCTTTCTTAGGAATAACTGCCTTACTATTGGGTAGTATTTCAAGAAGTGAAATGAAATGAACAAACTCTTGTTGTAACACAAACCTACTGGTCATCTTCCCAGGTTTTATTTTAGTTCCAAAGTAGCGGACAATCCCAGGAATCTCCTTGGGTGCGATCAACCTGATTTAATATGATTACCTGATTTAGAGGTGGTGTGTAAATCTTGGGGCCTAGAATATGCCATTTCCAAAGTTTAATCACTTAGCACATTTCAGGTGATCTTCTCACGAGATGTTTCCCCTACTATCACTTTATAAATTATTTTTCTTAACTTTTATTATATTCAGTATTTGAAGAGTGTTTATGTTCTTCTCTAGGAGAGAGAATCAACAGTCAATAGTTGTCAGATCATAAATTTGTTTTTAGAATTCCATGTGATTGGCATAATCACATGGTGTTTTTTAAGTGATAACCAAGATGAAATATTTATTAAAAGTATTCTTAGGGGCTTCCCTGGTGGCGCAGTGGTTGAGAGTCCGCCTGCCGATGCAGGGGACATGGATTCGTGTCCCGGTCCTGGAAGATCCCACATGCCGTGGAGCGGCTGGGCCCATGAGCCATGGCCGCTGAGCCTGCACGTCCGGAGCCTGTGCTCCGCAACGGGAGAGGCCACAGCAGTGAGAGGCCTGCATACCGCAAAAAACAAAAAAAGTATTCTTAGGTTAAAATTAAGTGTATAAAAGTACAGCGAGACACCCTACAGAAGGTGTTCAGCAAGCACAGCAGCTTACAAATATGTACATTTTGAAAAACTTCAAGAAAACTTCCTCATATCTGCATAAACCTTCATTATTATATTCTTACATTTTTCTTATTTTCCAGGTTCTTGTCTGAACTGACTTACCTGTAAATTCAGTGTCCTATTCTGACACGGTAGGATTATAATCATTATGTTTCTAGAGTTTTAGATGTTGTATTCTGAATGGTAGATGTAACAGAGGCATCTAGGAATAGCACATCATAGGAGAAAAAACAGGTGGAATATATTAGTACATATCCACACCACATATATTTAATATATAATAGAAAGCGCCCTAGATTGTTACATGCCCAAGCCATAGAGATTCACATATCTGTGGGGCATGATATAAAAACTATATGTTGCCCTGCTGGACAAAAGCAAGTTTTCAATGTGTTTTGTAGAATTAATGCATTATGACTAAATACAAAGGATAAGTTGGTTGATCAATTATAGTACAACTAAAGGAGTAAGTTGAATCTCTTAGAAAAAAACACTTTGCTGGGCACTGGTTAAGCAAGGACAGGAAAAACATGATTCAAATGACACATTCTGCCTCCAAAAATACCAAAACATATTCATAACTGTCTACATTTTTGAGACACCTGTTACTTAACTTTATGTATTTATGTGCTTGGTTATTTATTTATTTTTATAATATTATTGACTATATTTCCCATGCTGTACATATCAGTCCCATGACTCATTGACTTTGTAACTGGAAATTTGTACCTCTTAATCTCCCTCATCTATTTCACTCGTTCCACTACCTCCAAACCCTCTGGGGACCACCTGTTTGTTTTCTGTATCTATGTGTCCATTTCTGTTTTGTTCTGTTTGTTCCATTTGTTGTTGTTTTTTTTATTTTTTAGATTTCACATATAAGTGAAATCATATGGTATTTATCTTTCTCTGTCTGGCTTATTTCACTCTAGGTCCATCCATGTTGTCTTAAGTAGTAAGACATCATTCTTTTATATGGCAAAGTAATATTCCATTGTATATATACATACCACCCCTCCTTATCCATTCACCTATTCATGACACATAGGTTGCTTCCATATCTTGGCTATCATAAGTAATGCTGTAATGAACATAGGAACACACACACACACACACACACACACACATATATATATATATATATATATATATATATATATATATATATATATTTTTTTTTTTTTTTTTTGCAGTACGTGGGCCTCTCAGTGCTGTGGCCTCTCCTGCTGTGGAGCACAGGCTCAGTGGCCATGGCTCAGGGGCCCAGCCGCTCTGCAGCATGTGGGATCTTCCCAGACCGGGGCATGAACCCGTGTCCCCTGCATCAGCAGGTGGACTCTTAACCACTGCACCACCAGGGAAGCCCCCATATATGTTTTTGAATTCATGTTTTGTTTTCTTCAGGTAACCACCCAGAAGTGGAATTGCTGGATCATATGGTAGTGCTATTTTTAATGTTTTGAAGAACTTCCATGCTTAACATAGTAATACTGCACCAATTTACAACCCCACAAACAGTGTACGAAGGTTCCTTTTTCTCCACATCCTCACCCGTACTATTTATTTCTTGTCTTTTTGATAATGGCCGTTCTGACAAGTGTGAGATGATATCTCATTGTGGTTTTGATTTGGATTCATTTAAGCCTTATGTTTTGAACTCCAATGAAATAATCAAGCTCTTGATTGCTCTTTGAACCCTATACTAATGCAAACTAAAGTTCTGTTTGACAGTGCAGTCTACTGGTTCTTATTTAATTTAACACTACTACTTTACTTATTTTTCTGACTCTGATAGTTTATCTTTGAAAAGCAGCTAGTACTTTTCAAGCTGGACACAGGTCAGTACTGATGATGCATTTAAGTGGGGACTGTCAAATCATCTTTATTTCATATATATGTCATATATATATATATATATGTTATATTCATATATAATGGACTAATGATATTCCTCTTAAAATTTGTTTTCATATTGTTAACTCTCTTTTCAAGTATGTTTTCCTTTGCAAATCACGTTTCACCTAGACTCCTTTTATAGTCTCTAATACCACTTAGACCCCTTTTGTAGCCATAAGGCAAAGTCTTCAGAATATCTTAGTAACTGGTAGCAATTACCATGATTTTTATTGAAATCACTCTCCTTATTATTTTTCAACTTGTTACAAATAACAATCTTCTTTTTACCAGGTTACTGCTCTATCTTTGTCTGTTCAGGCTGCCATAATACAATGTCACAGACTGTGTAGCTTATAAACAACAGAACTTTATTTCTCAAAGTTTTGGAGATTGGAAGTCTGAGATCAGGTTGACAGCACAGTTGGTTTGGGGCTCTTCTCTGGGTTACAGACTTCTCATTGGGTCCTTACATAGTGGAAGGAGCAAGGGATCTTTCTGGAGCCTCCTTTTTAAGGGCATTAATTCCATTCATGAGAACACCATCATGACCTCACCACCTCATGACCCTCACTACCTCTTAAAGGCACCACCTCCTAATGCCATCACCTTGGATATTAGATTTTCAACATATAAATTTTGGAGAGACACAAACATTCAGAACATAGCACCTTCTTATTTCTCAATCTGTTCTAATCTGCAATACTTTTGTACCAGTCTACTGCTCAATAACATTTACATTTTCCTTGCTTATAGGTACAATTTTATATACCTCAGAATGACATTCAAAGTCTCTTCACTTAATTGGTCTTCTATCCTAGCTAAACATTGCTATTTTTCAAATATGTTCACTCCTATTGACCTCAAACACATACTATATAAATTTACTATAAAACAATCCCAACAAATTGGTCCTCTTTCTTTGAACATGTAAAATCCTGATCATTTTACATTTAATTGGAAATTTTAAATTATATGTTATGATAACTTGTTATCTCAATTTTTATATATTTTCTTCCTCAACTATGTTATAAGCTATTAAACTGAAAGGATTATGACTTATACTTGTCTTGCATATTTTATGTATCTAGCACAATGCTTATGACAACTCTAGCCACGTGACACATCTGCTCAAGAGAATGAATGAATGCAATTCATTACCATGTAAACTGGTTAACTAATTACTAATCTTCTTTATCATTGCTAAGGGCACACAGCTATACTACATTTCCCAACCATCCTTGTAGTGTGATGTGGTCATGTAGCTGAACTGGAATCAATGGAGAGAGAGTGCAAGTACCATATGTCATTTCATACTAAGGTCCATCAAAAACTTTTATGAATGACCTTCCAAGTATTTTCTTCCAAGTAAGCTTGATATCAATGATAATGGAGAAATTTTGGAAGTCACACATTGAAGATGGAAAAAATACAGAAGCAGCATGTACCCCTCATCCCCCAGAAATAATGCAAAAGAAAGAATGAAAAACACATGCACACAAAATTAGAGAAAACCTAATAGTCAATAAGGAACTAGCATTTTGGACTTATATGGAAAAAAAGAAAACCTTTTATCATGTTTGAAGACTCTTTCTCTCCTTCCTTGAATAACACAGGGATGAAGAACAATAACTCTCAGGCAGCTGAAAATTTGTGTATAACTTTATAGTCAGCCTTCCTTATCCACTGTTCCACATCCTCAGATTCAACCAGCTGTAGATCATGTAGTAGCTGTAGTACACATTTACTGAAAAAAATCACATATAAGTGGACCCACACAGTTAAAACCCTTGTTATTCAGGGGTCAACCACATTTAATTTGTTTGGTGTAACAGGTAACATTATCTTAAATAATACCTTACATTGCTAATTAGTTATAAGCTGTGGCTACCAGTATTTATAAATAATCTAAGTTTTACCATTGAATGAAGACTTTTAGCAAAAAGGAGATACTTCCAAGTCTGAATACATAGATTTTACCTGACTCTTGCCTTTTCTCTATTCACCAAGATTTATAATCAATATTCCATATATGTTCAACTTGTATCTAAAACTATTTGCTTTTATAAATAACAAAAATAATGGTATCATTTTAATGTACAAATTCCTTTCTAAATAGTAGAAGCATGTATCATAATGCAAACTTTAGAAAATTAATGATTTTTGCCCATTTTAAAGAATGTGTTGAGCCATTTTCTCCAAAATATGGTGAATGCCTTCTATTTTTTCCTATTTAAAATCTACTATCCTCTTAAAATCCAGCTAAAATGCAAACACTTCTGAAATAGCTTTATTCTTTATATCTAAAGAAATCTTATTTTGCCCTGTGCTCCCAATGTCTTTTTGGGCTTCCAGAACAGACTTTAATTCACACTGCCTCATGTGACACACCTTTGTGCACAGGAGTTCTTACTAGAGAATAGCAATCATGGAAGCCTTGACATTATATTCTGATGCACATGACATATATCTTATTAATAATTGTTGTATTGATGTTATGAATTGACTCTTTTTAATTCCTTAACCAAAGGTTAAGTTTCCTTTTTTGCTTGTTTTTATTTTTTCTGTTTGTTTTGTTTTGATTTTTGCTACACCACTTGCTGAAGAAAGAGTAATAATTTCCGAATGAATTTACCCTTGTGATTTCACTTAACCAGAACTAAAAGAGTATGAATTGATTTTTTTAATAGGTGAAATGTTTCTCTTCCTTTCTTGAGATCTCAGTCTAATAAGTTTTGGTAATGTATGTGGTTATATATTTTTTAAAAAGATATTATTCTTATAACCTAACTCATGGTCTCAAAATTCTATGAGCTGAAATTAATCTTCATAGACTGTCAACACCATAGAAAACATCCCATTCCTAATCATTTTTATAGTAGGAAAAAATCTAGCCTCATTATGTAAGTCAAAGTATTATCTTACTTTTGGAAGGCAATGCATGACTAATGAAGGATACTTTAAAGTTACTACGGAATAAATAAATAAATAAATAAATACATAAATGTACTTCCTTATAAATTTTCAAAATGTGAACACAGTCTTGTAATTGTTATTCAGGTCACAAAGTTTCTTACCAATACCTTAACACCCATACAGCTGCTCCCCACCTTCCTCCTAAAGGTAACCACTCTCCTGAATTTTAACACCACAGATTAGTATTGCTTCCTTTGAACTTTATATATATGGAATCAAATAATAAGTCTTATTCAGCTCTGATTTGTTTAGTATTATGTTTTCTTTGTGTGATTTGCCTATATTTTTCATGCAGTGGTTCATTGCTATTACTACATTACCTTTTCTTTCTTTCTTTTTTTTTTTTTGCGGTACACTGGCCTCTCCTGTTGTGGAGCACAGGCTCCAGATGCACAGGCCCAGTGGCCATAGCTCATGGGTGCAGCTGCTCCACAGCATGTGGTATCCTCCCAGACCGGGGCACGAACTCATGTTCCCTGCATGGGCAGGCAGACTCTCAACCACTGAGCCACCAGGGAAGCCCACTACATTACCTTTTGATAAACATTTAATTTGCTTCCAGTTTGAAGCCATTATGAATAAAATTTACTGAACATGTTTTACATGTGTTTTTGTAATTATATGCAAATTTTTGTATTGAGTACAATTTTAGGTCTTACAGTATGTTCAGCTTTGTTACATACTACCATAAGAGTTTGTAACAAATTTTTTTTTCAGGCAGTGTTTGAAAGTTAATATTTTGTTCCAAATCATTGCTAACACACTATATATCTGTATTATTATCTATTTAACTATCTACTTTCCTATCTATATATGCTTATCT
This sequence comes from Mesoplodon mirus, assembly GCF_964341445.2. Taxonomy (NCBI): domain Eukaryota; kingdom Metazoa; phylum Chordata; class Mammalia; order Artiodactyla; family Ziphiidae; genus Mesoplodon; species Mesoplodon mirus. The sequence continues at coordinate 122,174,879 of NC_138982.1, forward strand.
AGATAAACCACTATAACATGGCTTGTAATTAATTAATTAATTAATTAATTTGCTTGGATGACAATAGTTTTTATTTTATTTAATTATTTTTTTTTATTGGAGTAAAATTGCTTTACAATGTTTTGTAAGTTTCTGCTGTACAATGAAGTGATTCAGCTATATGCATACCTATATCCCCTCCCTCTTGGACCTCCCTCCCAACCCCCAATCTTACCCATCTAGGTCATCACAGAGCACCAAGCTGAGCTCCCTTTGCTATACAGCAGTTTCCCACTAGCTACTTATTTTACACATGGTAGTGTATTTATGTCAAATCTAATCTCCCAATTCGTCCCACCCTGCCCTTCCCGCACTGTGTCTACATGTCCACTCTCTACGTCTACATCTCTATTCCTACACAACAAATAGGTTCATCTGTACCATTTTTCTAGATTCCACATATATGCATTAATATATGATATTTGAAAATTTGGTTATTTAAGAAGATAAACACAATTGATAAACTTTTAGCCAGACTCATCAAGAAAAAAAGGGAGAGGATGCAAATCAATAAAATTAGAATGAAAAAGGAGAAACCACTGCTGACACTGCAGAAATACAAAGGATTATAAGAGACTACTACAAACAACTATGTGCCAATAAGAGGACACCCACGAAGAAATAGACAAATTTTTAGAAATGTACAATTTTCCACGACTGAACCAGGAAGAATTAGAAAATATAAACAGACCTATCTCAAGTAAGGAAATTGAAACTGTAATTAAAGATCTTCCAACAAACAAAAGTCCAGGACCAGATGGCTTCACAGGCGAATTCTATCAATCATTTAGAGAAGAGCTAATACCAATCCTTTTCAAACTCTTCCAAAAAAATTGCAGAGGGAGAAACACTCCCAAACTCGTTCTATGAGGCCACCATCACCCTGATACCAAAAGCAAAGATAGCAAAAAAAAAAAAAAAAAAAAGAAAATTACAGACCAATATAACTGATGAACATAGATGCAAAAATTCTCAACAAAAACTACCAAACAGGGCTTCCCTGGTGGCGCAGTGGTTGAGAATCTGCCTGCCAGTGCAGAGGACACGGGTTCGAGCTCTGGTCTGGGAAGATCCCACATGCTGTGGAGCAACTAGGCCCGTGAGCCACAACTACTGAGCCAGCGTGTCTGGAGCTTGTGCTCCACAACAAGAGAGGCCGTGATAGTGAAAGGCCCGCGCACCGCGATGAAGAATGGCCCCCACTCGCCGCAACTAGAGAAAAGCCCTCGCACAGAAACGAAGACCCAACACAGCCATTAATAAATAAATAAAATAAATAAATTTAATAAAAAAAACCCTACCAAACAGAATCCAACAACCCATTAAAAGGATGATATACCGTGATCAAATGAGATTTATCCCAGGAATTCAAGGATTCTTCAATATACACAAATCAATCAATGTGATACACCATATTAAAAAACTGAAGGATAAAAACCATATGATAATCTCAATAGATGCAGAAAAAGCTATTGACAAAATTTAACACCCATTTATGATAAAAACTCTCCAGACATAGGCATAGAGGGAACTTACTTCAACATAATAAAGAACACAGCTTTTAAATTTAGCTCTGCTCTTGTGAGTGTTATGGTATCCAGTTGTGTTTTTAATCCACATGTCCTCGATCACTAATGAGCTTGCCTACTTCTCCACATGTTCACACAAAGACCTTACTTAGGCAATGCATGCATAGCCATACTGCACAGTCTTCTCACTTGGATACTATTCTTCTGCTGGCAGAATTCACTTTACTATTTCCTTTATTGTGAGCCTGCTGCTGAGCACTTATTTCAGTTTTTTCTTGTAAAATACAACTGTATTTCATCTTTATTTTGAAAGTTTATTTTCACTAGACATGTAACTCTAAGGTCTATTTTTTTTTTAGCATTTGAAGATATTTTTCAATACTTATGTGACTTTTGTTTCTTTTACTTTTCCTCCCTCCCTCCCTCCCTTCTTTCTTTCCTTCCTCCCTTCCTTCCTTCCTTCCTTCCTTCCTTCCTTCCTTCCTTCCTTCCTTCCTTCCTTCCTTTCTTTTCTCCTTTTCTTTCTGTGGTCTTAGCTGTCAATCTAACTGTGGCTGATATTTCTCATTTTTAGGTGTTGTGCATTTTTGCCCTGCATGCTTCTAGTGTGTTTTCTCTGTCTTTGCTTTTCAGCAATAATATATATATATATATGTTACATCCAGTACAAGTTTTATTCATATTTATTTGCTTTGAAATTTAATTGCTTGTTAAAACTGTGGCTTGATGTCTTTTATCAGTTTTGAGACAGTTTTTGTCATTTTTCTCTTCTACATTGCTTTTTCCCCATTCTCTTTTTTCTCTCTTTTTGAGAGTTCAATCACTAATATGTTAGACCACTTCACCATTTTCCATGTATTTTATATGCTTTTTCTTTAATTTTATCCTTTCTCTAGAGATTTTTATTCATTCATTCTATTTTATTCATTCCATTTTCAACTTTGTAATTCTTTTAAACTTTGTAGAGTCTGTTAAAATTGTCCATGAATTTTTAAAGCTTACTTATTTTATTTTTCAGTAGAGAACTTTCATTTGACTTTTTTTTTAAGTTTCCATTTCTCTGTCAAAATTCACCAGGTTTATGTTATTTTCTTGCACATACTTAAGAGTTATTTTAATGTCTACAAAAATGGCTTCAATATATGGATGTCTTATAGAATAGTTTATATTCCAGGTTTCCTTTTTTGTTGCTTTTAGCCAATTCTTATGCTTACTTCATTATTTTTAAATTGAATAACAGATATTTTTATAAAAAACTATAGATATATTTTAATACTTAATATAATATTTTCCTCCATAAAGGATTGTTTTGGCTAGTCTGCCAGTTAGATTGAGGTTATATTATCAAATATTTATCTGGACTTTAATTCTTGTGTTTATTAATCTATACTCTGTTCAACTTACTCCTAGGGTTTATGCACAGTTGAAAGTCTGTGTTACTTAACAGGTCCTTCATCCTTGGTAGATCCTCAGCTGCACATTTCATCCATCCAGCCCTATAAGTTTTCTAATATTTCTGTTCATCCTATCATCCATAGCTTTGGGGCTGGCAAATAACCTAAAGTAGAGAACTAAGAAGAATATTGGTCCGATATCCATGGGATTCTCTTCTTTCTGATAGCTTGTCTTTTCTCCCCCTCAAGTTCTTGTAGCCTTAGCAAATTTCCAATTCTTTTAAACAGATTTTTAACATATATATTTTTCTTTTTCTTTTTTGTCCAGCTTTTGTAGTTCCCACAGTGTGGTTTTTGAAACAGAAGATCTACAACTTCTCTACATAATTCTTTGTACAATCTTCTTATAAATATGAAATCACTTGAAGCAAAATGCAAAATATCACAGTTCTTACAAATAAAAATAACAAATGGAAAGAGCAGTAATGTATTGTATTAGGTTGACTATGATGAAGATGTGTTTGATTTATACTACCCATTAACAATTTTAAATTAGACATTCAAAACAATTACTGGAATTATGTACAACATTAGGTAAGACTTTACTTAATATATCTATTTATTTCTTGGTCACTGGTCTTTGCACAATAACTTATTATTGATTTTTATTACTATTCACATAAATTTTATTTTTATAAATGTGTTAAATATTGATTTTACATAAATAGTTTTCAAAGAGCATTCAGTAAGCAATCTGCTGATACAAAATAATATTAAATGCTTTTATACTTATGTTTTAACTTTAATTATGTATTTTTGAGCATTAAAATCCCATATATAAATAATTTAAAACTTTCTTTTTCTGTTTAATTTGTCTATTTTGCCAAAGCAGTTACTGGATAATTATACAGTTGTCTCCTCCATGTCTTTTGATACCTTTAAAATACAGTCCCAAAAGATATTCCTTTTCACCTCAAGAAATATCCAAAGTATGAAAGGAGGTCTGTTTGGTTTTTTTGTTTTTTTTTTAATTTTCAGATTTCTGTTCCCAAGTCCTCTTTTATATATTTCCTTTAGTGTAGCATGTAAATCATTATACATCTAAAACATTGTTTTGGAAACAAGATCTATTTAACACCATATATGAAATCTCTGGCCATAACTTTTTTTTTTTTTTTAATGATTTTAATTCCTAATTTTATTTATTTATTTATTTATTTTTGCTGTGTTGGGTCTTCGTTTCTGTGCGAGGGCTTTCTCTAGCTGTGGCAAGCGGGGGCCACTCTTCATCGCAGTGCACAGGCCTTCTCACTATCGCAGCCTCTCTTGTTGCAGAGCACAGGCTCCAGACGTTCAGGCTCAGTAGTTGTGGCTCATGGGCCTAGTTGCCCCACGGCATGTGGGATCCTCCCAGACCAGGGCTCGAACCCGTGTCCCGTGCATTAGCAGGCAGATTCTCAACCACTGCGCCACCAGGGAAGCCCCTGGCCATAACATATTGATGCAGAAAATAAAGAAAAAAATCTCAACAGGCATTAGTTGATTAAAATCTTTGTACCAGGCATTGTATTAAGAGTTTGAAATTACACTGGTGAAAAATATATGGCTCTTGTACTCAAGGAAGTCACTGTCTAGCAGATGTAAACACATGTAAATAAATGTAATATAGTGTTATAAAGTGCCATAAAAAGGACTTTAGAAGGCATTTCACAATAAAGAAAGTATCATATATCATATGGAGTGTTTACACCAAATTGTGAATTTTGGTTCTGCTAATTAGAAAAAAACTAGCATTTATAGAAAGACGTGAAGCTAGAGGGGTGAGTCGGATGAGATCAGATGCAAGGCAATATTTTCTTCTATATTTATACCTTATCTCTAATTAGTGGCTTTGAATATCATTTATATGTTTATAACCACCAAACATACCTTAAACCTTGATTTCTACTGATCTCTAGTAAGCAGTGTGTCAATATTTCATGAGAGACTTGTTAGGGTGGGACATTGGAAGAGTCCATAAGAACACAATAATTCTGCTACTATATCTGGGTGGATTTGGGGGCTTATTAACAATACTAACACTATTACTACTCATAATAATAGTAATAACTATTGAATCTCAATTTTGATTCATTTAAAATATGGTCTTATTTCAAACAATGCTGTGATACAGGCATTATTTTTCTGGTGTTATAGAAAAAGATTTGAAAGCATAGAGAAATCCTTAAGTAGCTGAGTCAGAATTCAAACTCAGTCTGTCCCTCTGAAGTGGGAGTGTATGTTATGAAATATGAAAAAAAGATAATGGGTTGACTTTTGAACATTTTAATTTTGAGAAGGGTTTGGGACACCCATGTGTAGTAAAGAGGCTATTGAATATTTTTGAATGAAGCTCCTGAAATGATCCTATATAGAGATTTGTTCTTAGATATCATATAAGGGGCAGGTAGAAGATTGCATGTTTGAGACTGCTGAGATATTTGTGCAAGGAATAATGAAGAAGGCAAGTATAAAGTCTTGAATAACACAACACTTCATAAATGGTTGAAGGAAAATGAGCAGAGGAAAGAGAATGAAAGAGTTTAAAACTTAGAAGAAAAACTGGAATCTTCTGACATAGAAATCAAAGGAGAGTCCTTCAAGTAATTGAAGATAGTCAGTGAGTGCTGCAGAAAGATTAAGATGAAAAGTCGGCTTTAAAGTTCAATTTTACTTGGATTCTGCCTCCTCGACTCACCTAAGCCAAAAAGAACCTTTAACTTAGAGCCAAAGAAATTCCAGGATTTTTATTTAGTCCTATATCTCTTCAATTAGGACAAGAATATTCTACGAAATTGTCATAAGTTGTCAATTATGTTTTGTTTGAATACTACCATCCAGAATTGAATTGGTGAAGTTACAATTAGTGCAAGAAACAAAGTGTATTTCCAGGTATAATTTTATCTATTTAGGAGAATTTCTAAAAGGGTGTGGAAATAGACTAACATTACTCTTCTCAGTCAAGACTTACTAAAGCTACAAAAATAATGAAAGAATCAATATAAACACATAGAGATGTATTTTGGTTGAATCAGAGGTAGTAACACTTTAACTCTTACCTACCAATTATGAACCCATATTCCTCTACCTTCTTAAAGATTCTCTGTTTGCTCGTGGCAGCCATAGTTCTCATTAATTATCAAGGGATATTTGACATCATGTAAATACTTATTCTGTCAATGTCCTCTTTTGAAAGGAATCCAGGAACTTCATGGGAAGGAATGCATATTATAGTTCAGATTTTCACAAATGCATCTGATAGACTGGAGAAGTTCTAATAGATTCAACTCTGCAGGAAAGAAAAGAGGAATATGGGTATTTTGTTCAGAGAGAGGCAGGAGCTGATGTGATGATCCATAGAGACCAAGGGGGCAGTGGTTCCAAGTGATGTGTGGTTCCAAGTCCATGTGAAAATTGTTTTGTTTCCATGTCATTACTCCATCAAAATCGAGATTGATTAAGGTCTGGGAGAATCCATACTTCCACTTAGAGTAGAAAAAAATTTTTTCCATGCATTTTCTAATGTTTTCAAGCCACATAGGTACCCAGGCTCTTTTCACCTAGAGAGAATTGGTTACAGGAGGACAGTTTCACAATGCACTGAACTCTGTTGATTAATGAAAACATATATTTTCATTACTAGAGACTACACTATACTACTAGAAAACAATATGGTTTAATGAATTACCTACTTTTTTGAAAGCAATGAACAAATGGTTTCATTTATAGAAGTCAATAGCAGACAGAAAATATGTTATATATGAAAAATAAAATATCTTATCCATTCTTTAGTGCTTAATCCAATTTTAGTTAGGGTATGTAGAATTTTGCTCACAAGTATTTCTAGAACTCCTAAATCCCGGGTCAATTAGCTAAACCATCCTTTACCCCCAATCAAATATAGGTTATCAAATGTCTTATTTTCCTGAATTAAGTGGACAGCAATTTTTCTTTTTCTGTTTTTCATTGTTAATACTGACTTCCTTCTATTATGAGTTTATTTTCTTCAGTAGCCATTTATAATTTCCACTGCTCTCTTTTTGTTTTCAACACATTTTTTTTTAAATTCTTTCATCTTCTGGCATTTGGCTCAAAAAAAAAAAAGTGGACTTTCCTGGTGGCGTAGTGGTTGAGAGTCTGCCTGCTGATGCAGGGGACACGGGTTCGTGCCCCGGTCTGGGAAGATCCCACATGCTGTGGAGTGGCTGGGCCCGTGAGCCATGGCCACTGAGCCTGCATGTCCGGAGCCTGTGCTCCGCAACGGGAGAGGCCACAACAGTGAGAGGCCTGCGTACCGCAGGAAAAAAAAAATTGTAAGAAAATCTGTTTCATTGTCTACAATTTGGATAGCCAAATTTTTACTGCCTATACACTGAAAAGAATCTTCCCATTTACCTGTAGCTGAATGAAGACTTTTACATTATGGTAAAACATTACATACTGCCAATAGCTCAATTATATATACTTTTACAGTTCATTACCCAAACCATCTCTCTTCCTGAGAAATCCAGAAGTTTAGCTATGCCTCACTGATTCACAGTAGATACACCAATCTGGGTGGAGTTTAAAAAAAATTACAGAATTAAAAACAACTGCATTCATTTACATACACACTATACTGATGTTCTCATCTATTACTTTATTACACCAAGGGTTCTTTTTAGCCCATTGAATACTGTTGTATTGGTTTAAAGAAGATTCTATAACCATGTTCAGAATCTGATCTCTGTGTCAAACAATGGACCTTCTTCTCAGTCAGTCTTATTCAAGTCTGCAGTGTGTTCAGTGGACTACTTATGTAAAAGCACAGAAGAGTTTCTTACACTCAGAGTCAAAATGATTTTGAACTGTGTGCCCTTGTTCCTGAGAGGTGTATGTGGATGTATCAGAACATAGGGGTTATCACTAGAGGATACTAGCACATTATCCCAGCCATTAAGTTTTCTCTGGTCTTTGATGCATGTAAAGACAAGCATTATTATGAATGTTAGTATGATTATCATGACAAGAATTTTACACAATTAAAATCTGAAAGAGTGATTCACCATTCCTCACCTTCTTTAATATAGCTGTGTCTGTCATGACCCCATTTAAAAGACATAAGTACATTTGAAAAAATTTAGGTCACACATAACCCATGATGTTTGATTTATGATCTACAAATGGACACCTGGGGTATAATTATACACCTATAAAGTTGTTGTAGGAACCATTAATTATCTTCTACATAATGGCAGGTTCTAATTGGTTTGATAAAAAGTTTATTACTGATTTTCACACAGAACTTGCCACTGAAGTCATCTTTGTTATAATCCCAGCAGCACAGAAGAACACATTTTAATGCAGTTATCAGACATAAAGTAGGAAGCATGCTGAAAATCTATTAACAAAATCTATTTCAAGAAAAACAATTTTGCAAAATTCCCATTTATATATATTTTTTTAAAGGTCAAATCTTTTATTTATTTATTTATTTTTGGATGCTTTGGGTCTTCATTGCTGCATGCAGACTTTCTCTAGTTGCTGCAAGCAGGGGCTACTCTTCGTTGCAGTGTGCAGGCTTCTCATTGTGGTTGTTTCTCTTGCTGTGGAGCATGAGTTCTAGGTACACGTGCTTCAGTAGTTGTGGCATGTGGGCTCAGCAGTTGTAGCTCGTGGGCTCTAAAGAACAGGCTCGGTAGTTGTGGCGCATGGGCTTAGTTGCTCCGTGGCATGTGGGATCTTCCCGGATCAGGGCTTGAACCCGTGTCCCCTTCATTGGCAGGCAGATTCTTAACCACCATGCCAACAGGGAAGTGCCCCATTTATCTTTGATATAACTTTCTAATATATTCTTGTTTTTCATCAAAAATGATACTGAGCAAACACTCCAAATAATTTCAAAATTCTTTTTTCAAATCAAGGAAGACTTATGTAGAATTCTGAAAATCATGTCTAAATTAGGTTAAAATCTTCAGTTTAATGAATCAGTCATGGTATTAAAATTGATTCAATGTTTACTGACAAACTTACAGTAAAAAATGGGCTTTTCTCCATTTTATTTAAGAAAATTAAACAATTCAGCCAAATAACTCATTACAAAAGAGAATGGCATTCAAATTCCTACTCCTCACTCTGTGAATCTAAATAGTAGATTCTGTTGTCCATTTTACCATTTTGAAAATTTATACTTTTCCAATACTTAAATTGGTAATTGTCAAAAATGGCATTTTAATATCCAATTATAGGGCAGATGTTGCAGATGTATGATATTTTTGCAGATGTTGTATATTTTTCTTTCTTCTCATCTGCAATTCTTGAATGTTTACATATTGTTTAAATTGCTACTCATTGTTTTCAAAGTTGTTTTTTGACAGATTATAAATAATTTTTAGTGGGTATTATTACACTGTGATGGCTTTATTTACAAAATTTTAAAACTAAGCTTATAGAATAGAGTATCATGGGAATAAAATATGAGGATCCGAAAAGAACCCAACAAAAAACTAAAAAATACAACAAACAAACAAAAAACTGGCTTCTCATGAAGAAAGTGAGTACTTTATGCAATCTGGGGTCTATATAATCAAGAAAGCTAACCAGTGAGTTATAAGGAGATTGGAAGAACAAGCCAAAATAGGAATTCTTTTAGGACTGTCAGTGCTAAATGAACTCTATCAGGATCACAATAAGATACAGAGTAGGCTAATTACCTTTCTCAGTATGAGATGGCTCAGGTCTCATTGGAAACAATTAGGAATAAATATGTTCATTTATAAGGTCCTTGTTCTACTCACATATATTCAATGTATTTACATGCATAATATCTGAAGTTTTAGGAAAACTACTACACTTAAGGAAAAACTCAAATATATGTATATGCATGTATTTGTAGATATCTATCTATCTATCATGTCTTTCTTTTATGGGAAACTGAAGCAAAATATCATTGTAAAGTGTTTTAAATTCATAAACTCTTTAATCTTTAGTGAGGAAGTATCTTCAGGGAGATAATTCATCTGCTTTTCTTCCACCTTCCATTTTGTAAAGTTTACCTTAGCAAGGCTTGTTAATCTTAGGAAACATTTTCATTACCTGAAGGCTTAAGCTTAAAAACACAATTGAGGATCATTCATAATAGTCACATAATTTTCCACTGACTGATTGCTCCCTGCTCTCAAAGAACAATCATTTGTAATCTTATGATAGGATGGTGAGTAAGCATCATCTTACAGCAGTTTCTTTCCTATTAACCTTTCTGCTAATGCCACAATCTGTTTACAACAAAAACAAATCAGTCAACACTTTTGTAATTTTCATTAGTGGTACAGCTTTTCCCTCTGATTCAGAAACAAAATGCTTAGTTGATGTGTTCATTAAATTCTGACTTTTTTTTGTCCCCATGCAGTATTAAAAAACAGCATGTGTGATTCTTTTTAAAGAGAATTGGAGTCTAAGAGAAATCAAAACCAGAGTTCTGTCATCCCTAATATGCCCTTGAGAACTGACTAGATTCGTTAGCTGAGTCCATTTTAGCACCTTTCAGATTTTGCCTGTGTGTGTGTGGCTGCCATGAAAACCAGATGGATATTTTGTGAATACTTTATACTTAAGAAAAAAAAGATGAGTGAGGTGCAGAAACTCCAGCCATTAATAGATCTTGAACCCATCTTATTTGGATAACAATTGAGTAAATGTGGACACATATTGATTACCTTTCTAGAAATGATTTCTTCTTATTTTATTTTTGGCTCCTTATCCTTGGCAAAAGAAGTTGTTACATTAATATTGCCTTACCACAAAGATGTGAAGGTTTATTGCCTGGAAATTATGTATGCAGTTTCAATTAATTTTATAAAACATCTGTGTGCATGTGATATACAAAGAATTTATAGTTAGTCTTAATCCACCCGATGTAAACTACATAAAATTATTCTTTTTCCCCACTGTATAACCTACTATTAATTTTATTAATAAGCTTAATTGTCAGATCACACAAAGACCTTGGAAAATAACAAGGGACATATCTTCTGTGAGTTGGGCATTTAAAAATATTTTTGAAAGGTCAAACAAATTTAAAGCACTAGGTTATTTCCCTTCAGTCATTGTGTTCTACAAGTATTTCTACCACTGTTTGTCTGAGTGGAATGTACACTCTCTAATAAAAAGAAAATAAAACAGTGACTGTCACTGACAGAGGTCAATACTGAAAAGACTTCTACAAGTTCTATTAATAAAGTTAACAATTTGAGTAAATGCTGACATGTATTACTTTATCAACCATTCTTAAAACACCTACTACTTCTGTATGACATTTTTCATTGCTGCGATAATTTGAATTGCCACCATCAAATAACATTTCTGAGAGTCTGGCACTATATAGTGTCAGGTTTAATGTTGTATCTCAAACAGGATGACAAGGTTCCTGCCTTCTAAATACATCATGGCTGGTTAAGAAATATCTGGTGAAAACAAACACAATGATATCTTATTATTTCAAGGTTGTCAGAAAATTTTCTCATACTGATTGAAAATGTTGGGTAAACTAGAATACATAACATAGATAAATTATGTATGACAACCCACTTTGTCAAGGGCTTATCGTAAAATTCTGTTAAAAGATACTGTTTATTATAGTATCCTAAGTGTAAGTGAATTTATAGAAGTACAGTGGAAACACACATTTTTAGTAATAGTTTTACCACCTAAAGTTTCAAACAACATGCATATACATACAAAGTTATATCCATATGACATTTCAGTGTTTTGAAGCTCTGGATGGACCTAATCATGGAAGGATGTAGAAAGAAGAGCACCAGATTTCTTCAATCTTTATATTATTTAGAGATACTTTGTTGAGAGTTTATTTTCTACCCAAACTTTTCTTTTAATCAACTTTTAACTTCCAGCTCTTACTTTCTTTTTAAAGCATATGGTATAATCATATAATGTGATGTAAAAGGGAAAAAAAAATCCTCTTAAAATGGTTCACTTTCGTTTCCAACCCCAGCCAACTGGGTTACATTTTCAGTGCTTAAAAATGTGATGAATAGGAAATTGAGTCATTTAAACTTATGCATCATGCAGGAAATGTATAGAAAAGGAATCCGAAACCTAAGAGAGTTTTATTGAGTGTGATAATAAGCTCAGGATTTCATCAGACTTTTACAGCAGCTAATAGAGTGAAGGACGGCATAGCTTCACAAGGAGAGAGATAAGGCTCTATTCCCTCAGTAGTTATATAATACCAATCACAGGAGCACTTAGTCTTTAACAAAATACCAGATGAGTTCTTTCTGAGAATTACTTAAAATATAGACCAGGACAATAAAGAGACTGAATGTTAGTGTGTATTGTTCACAGGAAAGGAGAGAGGGCAGTGGGAGTTGGGCAAAGCAATAAGTATATCTCAGACAGCCTTGCTACCTAGTTTCCTTGATAACACATTTGTACTTACAAGTATTAGCACAACCTCATTTCCCACTCAGTCAATTCCTATTAAAGATTTCTGAGGCCAAGGAGAAGTGGAAGGATTAATTCTGGTAGTCATTTGCCAAATTCACATTAGAGAGAGTAAGTCACCACATTTGGAAAATTAACTAAGACTTTTTACAAAGAAGATCTAAGACTTCTAATTTTATAAATGATTGCACTTTGACACATTTATATGATTCAGTTAAACCCTTTAACTTATAGGGGAATGGTCACTGAATCCCTATCAATATCTTGGCATATAGAGCTTAATTGATTTAATGTCTTATGCAGTTTGTACTAGAAGTAGAGAAGAAATTTTACAAATGTTGATGAACAAAGTAGAATGATTTCAAGAAAAACATGAACAATTAGCCTCCTCTGTATTAGTCAGAGTTATCCAGAAAAACAGAATAAATAGGAGAGAGAGAGAGAGCAATTTATCATAAAGAATTCACTCATGTGATTATGGAGGCCTGTAAGTCCCAAGATCTGCAGTCTGCAAGCCTGAAGACCAGGAGAGTTGTTAGTGTATTTTTATTCCAAAGGCTGGTAGGCTCAAGATTCATTAAGAGCTTATGTTTCAGTTAGAGTCCAAAGGGAGGAAAAGAGCAGTGTCTCACTCCTGGGCATAAATACAGAGAAAACCATAATATAAAAGGATACGTGCACCCAGATGTTCATTGCAGCACTATTTACAATAGCCAAGACATAGAAGCAATCTAAATGCCCATTGACAGATGAATGGATAAAGAAGATGTGGTACATATATACAATGGAATATTACTCAGCCATAAAAAATACTGAAATAATGCCATTTGCAGCAACATGTATGGACCTAGAGATTATCATACTAAGTGAAGTAAGTCAGACAGAGAAAGAAAGATATATGATACCACTCATCTCATATGTGGAATCTAATTTTTAAAAAGATGCAAATGAACTTATTTAAAAAACAGAAACAGACTTACAGATATTGAAAACAAACTTATGGTTACCAAGGGGGAAACACGGTGGGGGAGGGATAAATCAGGAGCTTGGGATGAACACACACACTCTACTATATGTAAGATAGATAACCAACAAGGACCTACTGTATAGCACAGGGAACTTTACTCAGTATTCTATGATAACCTATATGAGAAAAGAATCTAAACACAAACGAATATATGTATATGTATAACTGAATCACTTTGACGTACACCTGAAACTAACACAACACTGTGAATCAACTATACTCCAATAAAATTAAAATATTATAAAAAATAAATAAAATAAAAAAACAAAAAAACAAAAAACAAACAAAAAAAACTATGTCCCAGCTTGAGGCAGAAGTGCAGGAAGAAATTCCTTTACTCTCTAGAGGGTCACTCTGTTTGTTCAATTCAGGCCTTCATAAGATTGGATGATGTCCACCAATATTGGGAAGGACAACCACTTTACTCTGTTTACTAATTCAAATGTTAATCTCTTCCAAAACACCTTCACAGATACACCTAGAATAATGTCTGACCAAATGTCTGGGCACCCTGTGGGCCTACTCAAGTTGACACAAATTAATCATCATAAGTCCATGCCTTGTCAACATGGCACCCATACTCATTTCCTTAAAACCATACTTAATCTCCAATGAAAGACAATAACAAGGTCATAATTTTTACCTAAAATGATACAGCTATTCTGCATACAATAAAGAATACACTAACTCTTTCCACAGAGGAGAAGGTAAAGTTCATGAGTGATGTTTACTCTTTATGATATCCCATAACTAAAATACTATGATGTAGAATTGATAATACTTAAATACTATAATATAAATTCAACACATTTTATGTCATATAATAAGAGAATAAGAGAGGTATAAAAACAAAGATCTTTTCTACACACACACACACACACATCCCCCAACATAGTCATTACATAGTGAGGAGGTCCTTATTTCTGTAACTGGTTTTGTGTTCAAAGCTGGTATTTATGACTAACTTCTTCTATTATCCATTCTGTATTCCCTCTGCTTTTAGCAAGCATCTCAGCTGGTGGAAGTTCTTTAACTGGTGGGCTGACCCACACCTTTATTTCTGAATTCCTGAAGAGTCAGAGCCATCAGTAGTCCTGCCTGGATTGGACTGTAGTTTTCCACTGGCCATAGTCACAAAACATGGTAATATTAAGAGATGTCCTAAGAAATCTATATTCCAGACACATTCTTTGTTATGTCCACTGTAAAGTAGTTGTCCAACATCCCCTTGGTAGTCAGTATCAATCACCCAAGACAGCACATTAACTCCCTTCTTTGCCTATTGATTTGGAGGCAGAAGGAGCCCAAAATGGCTGAGCAACAGTCTTAACTTTCAGTTTAATGGAAACATTGATGTATCTCCTAGTGAAAACATTCCCTCTTTTGGAACTAAAACCTCTAGGACAGCAGAGCATAAGGTCATGGTAACAGGAACCAAACATTTTGCTAGGGTGTGTCACTAGAGGTAAAAGTAAGTGGTGCCATTCTCATTTTCACTTCTTGATTCCTGGACCCATTAATCCTGGCTGTGGAAGAAAAAGCACCATATATTGAATGGTGATTCAGAGCATATGTAGCCTCTGGAGAATCTTTCCTCAGCTTGGCAAAGTATTGCCACCTAGCTGGTGCTGTAACTGAGTCTTCAAAAAGCTATTATACCATTCTGTCATGGAAAACAGAGAATTTCATGATTATGAGCAAATTGACATAATTTTTCTTCTGTGAAGTGAATTCCTTAATCCGAAGCAATGTTGTGTAAAATATCAGGATGGCGGATAGAGCATTTTGAAAGACTACAGATGAGGGTTTTGGCAGAAGCATTGCTTGCAGGGAAAGCAAATTTGTATTCAGGGTAAATCTATTCCAGTAAGAGTAAAACATAGCCCATCCCTAGATAGAAGCTGTCAAAGTTAGTCAACCTGTCACCAGGTAGCTAGCTGACCACCTCCAGGGAACGGTGCCATATCAGGGACTCAGTGTTGGCCTCTGCTGCTGGCAGATTAGACCTCAGTGGTGGCTGAATCCAGGTTGACCTCAGTGAATGAAGTCCATGGCACTGAATGCATGCATAACCTCCATCCCTGCCACCATGGCCACTTTGTTCCTGAGTCCACTGGGTAATGCCACGGATGGCTGAGGAAAAATGCTGACTGGTGGTATACACAGAATGTGTCATTCTATCCACTTGATTGTTAAAATGCTCTCTTTGATGATCATTCATATGGGACAGAAATATTTTCATGTTTTCTTTCCATTCAGAGAGGTCTACCCACATGATCCTTCCCTACATTTCCTTGTCACCAGTTTTCTAAACATGTTCCTTCCAAATCCCTGACCATTCAGCCAAACATTGGCCACAGGTCATGAATCAGTATATAATCTCAACACTGGCCATTTCCCCTTCCAAGCAAAGCGAACATATGGGTAACCATCTCGAATTACTGTCCATTGGGAAAATTCCCCTTCACCACTGTTCTTCATGAATGTCTCAGAAAAGAATTGCAGTGCTAAAATTGTCTACTTTAAGGTTGTGCCTGCGTATCATGCAGAAACATCAATAAACCAGGCCCAATGGTTCCTTTCTCTGTCAACCAATCTTATGGAATTCTTCCTGAGGCCAAAGGTATAGACTGGGACAGAGAAAACATTGTAGCAAGAGTGGGGACCATGAGCATTTGCACCACTTCATGCCTTCAGAGCTAGCTCAAATCTGATCATGTATATTTACTTCCATTCAAAGATGGGGTATTGGTGTTCATGCTTTATGGCTTGGTGGGTCAGATTACACCCAGTTCATGATAGGCAGCTATAATGGCAACTTGGCAGCCCATGGTTAACTGTTCAGTCTCTACTATTGCCCAGTAGCAGGCCAAGAGCTGTTTTTTGAAAGGATAGTAATGTACAGAGGATAGCAGGGCTTTGCTCCAAAATCCTGAGGACCTGCACTGTGATCCACCTATGGGGTACTGCAAAAGTCTCCAAACAGCATCCCCATCTGCCACTGACACTTCAAGCACCAGTGGATCTGCTGGATCATATGAACCAAGCAGCAGGGTAGCTTCCACAGCAGCCTGGGTCTGTTGAGGAGCTTTATCTTGTTCTGGGCCTCACTCAAAACTAACAACTTTTTGGATTACTCAGTGAATAGAACAGAGTGACAAACCCAAAGGAGGAATATGTTGCCTCCAATATCAAGAGAGGTCCTCTAAGTGTTGTGCTTCTTTTTTGGTTGTAAGAGGGACCAGATTCACCTTTGAAGGGATATTTTGACATGCCTCACACCACTGAACTCCTAGAAATTTCACTGAGAGAGGGCCCCTGAATTTTTGTCATATTTTTTCCCCACACTCTGACAGGTAAATCTCTTACCAGTAAGTCTGGAGTAGTTGCTCCTTCCTGCTCAGGAGGTCCAATCAGCATAATGTCATCAGTTTAATAAACCAGTGTAATACCTTGTGGAAGGGAAGTGATCAAGATCTCTGGGAACTAAATTATGACATAGAGCAGGAGAGTTGATAGATTCTTGAGGTAAGACAGTGATACTGTATTGCTGGCCTTGCCAGCTATAAACTAACTGTTTCTGATGATCCTACTGACAAGTATGGAGGAAAAAAATATTTCCCAGATCAATAGCTGCATTCCAGGAACCAGGGGATACATTAATTTCCTCAAGCAGTGAAACCACCTCTGGTACAGAAGCTGCGATTGGAATCACAACCTGGTTAAGGTTATGATGATCCACTGTTATTTTCTGAAGCCCATGTGTCTTCTGCACAGGCCAAATAAGCAAGTTCAATGGGGATGTAGTAGAAATCACCATGCTGCATCCTTGAAATCCTTGATGGTGGCACTGTTCTCTGCAATCCCTACAGGATTAGCAGCTTCCACTTGGCCTTTTTGACCATAATAGCCCTCAGTTCACAGGTCAGGGGACAAAGCCAACTTATGAGTGTATCTAATCCAATTATGCATTTCAGAACTGGGGAAGTAACCACAGGATGGGTTGGGAGATACACTTGTCCCATTATGAGACAGACCTGAGCTAAAACTCCATTGGTCACCAGACTTCCAAAAGTCCCTACTCTGACTGATAGACAACAGTGATGTTTTGGGTCTCTTGGTGTTAGTGTCAGTTCAGAGCCGTTGCCCCCGAAAGTCTGATGATTTCCTTTCCCCCAATGCACAGTTACCCTGGCAAAAGATCATAGGTCCCTTTGAGTAAGGCTAGGAGAAAAATGAATGATACATTTTTAGCAGTGTACCAGGGGCCCTCCTCAAGGGGGCCCAACCTTCTCTTCATTCAAAGTTTTCTGGGTCTGCAAACTGGCTCAGAAATCTGTGCCTGATTCAGCTTAGACTTTTGTTCACTTGTTTTAAAATTTTTCTGCTTTTACAGATCAAGTAACATCTTAATAGATTTCCTATTTATTTCACTTCTAGGAAGTCCAGGATCAACTAGCCAATGTCATAGGTCTCTGTGAGCCAAACAATTCTTATTACTGCTTTCACCCTAAGGTCTGTTTATGGGAACCACACCCACCTTGCCTTTAGTGGTTGATGCTGACACTTTGTTCCTACCACTCCAGGATCAATTACTCCCATTGCATTTAGGTTTCCCAATTCAGTGACCACAGTGCCCACTGTAAGGTCTGTTCTACAACAAAGAGTGATCACAGAGCTTACAAAAGTATTCCTCACAGATGTGATGAAAGTTGTATCTCTGGACCTTCTCAGTGTGGGTGAGTAGTTTTTAAATGATAAATCTACTCTAAAATTCCAATCCCACTAAGCCTTTGAATCACTTCTTCTACATTAAATCAAGGCAGGCTCTGAAACTGAGCAGAACCCTGTGGGGTTCCTGGGCACAAAAGCCTTTCTGTGTCCCCCATTTCTCAATTACAGGAAATAGGCTTCATTCAGCCTCCATGACCTTGCCCAAAACAGTTGCTAATTAGAGAAGGGAGGCAATACAGAGAAAAGGGAGGAACAGTCAAGAAACAATAGTGCAGCCTTGGAGCAAGGTCCTGGTTCTCCCTCAAGGGGTATACATAACAATATCTTTGAGCTGTTTTGCAGATACTGAAAAATTTCTGCATACTGAAAACTTCTCACCAAGTGGGAGAAGTTAACTGTATGCTGCCCACAAGTACGTAGACCCCAGACAGGTTAGAACCAGAAGGTTGATGATGCTGACTCCTACTTACCTCACCACCAACCAATCAGAAGAATGTCCATGAGTTGTTCACACCATCTTTGGATCATTATTATAAAACTCCTCACTACATGCTCCAGGTTGGGACACACAATTTTAAGGGCATTAGTCTGCTGTGGCCCACTTTGCCTAGCAAAACAATAAAGCTATTCTTTCCTACTTCATCCAAAACTCTGTCTCTGAGAGTTAATTTGGTGTTGGGGTACAAAGGCCAGATTCAGTTTCAGTCTGACATTTCTAACTCATTCACTGTGGGCCACCTGTCAGTGATCTATGTTTCTGGCAAACAAACTGTTAATCATTTCTAACTCCCCAAGTTGCAATATTAAATGTAGAATCTGCTTAGAGAGCCCATATCAATAAATTCAGCCTGGTCCAACTTTATATTTTTTCCAACATTATCCCACACCTTTCCATGCCTGGAGGACATGTTCCCCAAACTTCTGTCTGTGTAAATTATAAAACTCAAGTAGCTATTTGGAGGTGTTAGTGCACCTCCTCATGGGTTACACTTTATTCCTCACTTTTAGGGGTCTGCCTGGACTAGAGTCTAATTATAGGCCTAGAACCAAAGAAGACTGGGGGAGGGGGCTGAGTCCCGAGGAGAATCTGCATTGTCTTGCAATAACAACTGCCTCTGTGGAGGTCATCACAGTTTCCTCAAGGAATGCAGAGTTGATCTTTTCAGACAAGGTGGAGAGGCATTTACATGGAGGATGTGGAGGCTGCTTCCACTGGGAGTGGGGAGGCCTCTTCCATGGGCAAAGAAGACTCACCAGAATTTAGGGGTTTGTTATCCCCAGCTTTACCGGAGTCTTCCCACAAGTCCCCTTTCCAGCTTATAGGATCCCATTCTTTACAAAGTAATGCCCTCACATTTACAGTAGGCACTCTGTGAGGTTGGGAATTTAATTTGCATTGAAATTCATCTATTGGCAGGAAGGAATTCTGTGTTAGGTTTTCAACATTCTCAGTCTTGTGCCTATCGAAGATAAGTCTCTTTCAGGGCACACACAGAAGTTTTTAGGTCTTCATGTGACCCTTGACCTCGGAATTAAAATCCCTGATCTCATTCATTTCTTTCCCTACTTTGTCCAGTGACATTAGGAGCAACCCACCAGTCTCACTGACATTCATTAGTTTGAGAAAAAAATCCCAAAATATCAAATACACAGTTATCAAGCTCCTTGCTTCTTACAAAAAGTTGATTAGGATGATCCACTGGTGACATTTTGTATACCTCCATTGCTAGATCATCCTGTAGACTATCAATGATCTCTTTTACTATTGGAAATAAAGTCATTCATATCTTTAAATATAATAAGATTTGAGAGTCAGTTCCAGAACTCCCAGAACTAAATTAGAAAACTTATCCTTACAATTCTGTTCCCTTTAATCATTCTTGGTACCAAAATCTGTGTTAGTCAAGGTTCTGCAGAGGAACAGAAACACTATATATATATATATATATATATATATATATATATATATATATATATATATATATATATATATATATATATATATATATATAGTCCCAATATCAGCAGCCCTCAAGCTGGAGGCCCAGGAGAGTCAATA
The DNA here is from genome assembly GCF_964341445.2 of Mesoplodon mirus. Lineage (NCBI taxonomy): Eukaryota > Metazoa > Chordata > Mammalia > Artiodactyla > Ziphiidae > Mesoplodon > Mesoplodon mirus. The sequence goes on from NC_138982.1 coordinate 122,195,141, forward strand.
GTGTAGTTCTAGTCTCAGTTTGAAGGCCTGAGGACCAGGAGATCCAACAATATAGCTCCAGTCCAAAGGTCAGCAGGCTTGAGGCTCAAGAAGAGCCTATGTTTCAGTTTGAGTCCAAAGGCATCAGTAAATCCATATTCCAGCTCTAAGGCAGTCAGGTAGGAGACGTTCCCTTTACTCTCTGGAGGGTCAGTCTTTTGGTTACTCAGTCCTTCAACTGGTCCCACTTGTATTGGAGAGGGTCTGTTTTACTCACTCCACCAACTTGTAAAAAATTAATAAACAGAAACTTCAGTTAAGTGGAGTGGGGAGACCAAACGGGGATGCTCTCTCACCCTGTGACAATAGCAGAGACCATTAAGAAGAAGAAAGGCTCCTCATCTTTCCTGACAAGGAGTCAGTCAATGAAAAGCCATGGATGGGTTCTTTGTTTACTATTTCTCTCCCACCTTTCTTTTCCCCTCTATAAAAGTGTTCTCCTTCCTTTTCCATGTGGGAACTTGTACATGGCTCTCCATGGTTACAGACCCTGAACTGCAGTTCTCTACTGATCCCAAATAAATCCATCTTTTCTGGAGAAAAATCTGGCTGTCTATTGTTTTAGGTCAATGTTTTGGAGGCCTGTACAGGGACCCCTCACAGCTCAAGGGCTATTGAGCTGGTGAGCAAAAGGTCCAGTACCCACAAATGAGACCTTTGTCACTCACTGCTTTTCTCACCGAGCCTACTGTTTGAAGGTACATCCTTCTCCTGGATACAAGCTCATGCGTTCCTTGCATCTGAACCTCTCCAAGCTTTACTGGGGATCCATTTAAGGGCTCTGCCTTTCTGGTTAGGCCGTGTTTTGTATGCGAGTACTCATTTGGCTCTTCAGTCTGATTTTGAGATCACACTGTTTCCCTGAAACTGGCTAGCCTCTGGCCTTTTCCATTCAGAACAGGGGCTGCTTATCTTGAAGCTGTCTAGCCTCTACCCATTCCTTTGTGAACAAGTGTTTTTTATCTGAAACGGTGCCAGGTTTTCAGCTTTTGGCCTACTCCTTTGGAAAGCTGTCTTCTGGGCACTGGCTAAAGAAAAAGCCTCTGGCCTGGCTCCTCCAAGACCAAACTGTCTCCTTAAGACAGGCTGGGGTTAGCTTGCACACTATGAATTGAGCCATTTGTGCTGTAAGCTTTTTAAGCTGCTTGAAAATTCTTCTTTGCTCTAGAGGAAAAACCTCTAGAAAATGGGATCCTAGTTATCTAAGTATTTTGAGGATGCTCCTCTCACAAAGCCTCTGGCCAGTTTTATGTTTAAAAGCCGAGGTCCTTCTTCATGATCATTTCTAACTAAAATAAACATGCATGACTAAAGGCAATTTAGAATATCAGTGGCCACTATGGGAAACTTGTGAAACCCCTAAACTTAATTTCCTTGAAACTGAATTGGACTATAATAGCTCAAAATTTTCCAGAAGTGAGTGGACTGTTTATTACTGTTGGTATTTTGAGGATGCTCAACTTTTCAGGAGCCTAAAATTGCTTAATAAGGAAATAATTTCTGCATAATAAGATTTTAAGACTAACTGAGACAAAAAGTATTTAAGAAAAACAAAATGTCTCCTGAAACCTCTTCTTCCTTGGTTTCTCTCTCTCAGGCTCCACGTCAGGCTCCATCTCCCTCCTTCCCTTCTACACCACCCACATACCCTCAAATTTGCCATACTAATGCTCCCAGCAAACTTCCCCTTTTCTCTGAAACTCTCCCTACTCCCTTTTCCTCTAAACTTATCAGAACCTGTCCCTTTAAAATTAAGTCTTCTGAGGATCCAGAGGCTAAACGCTTCATTTCTTAGACTTCCTGGGTTAAAGCTGAACTGTGAGCCATAGTAAAGATTTTCCTAACATAACTGAAGGAATTCCTCACCATCTCAGACACGCCCAGAATACTGTTTGACTGAATGTCTGGGCATACCTTAGCCCAGTCAAGTGGACACATAAAGTTGACATATTACGTTCTCTCATTTTTTTAATCCATAATTTTAATATTTTACTCCCCCAAATTATAGCTTCTTTGGGGATGAGAGTTAAGAAGGGTCATGAAAAAAATACATTTAATCAGATATTTGAATTTTAAATAATTTACAGAAGTCCAAAGGACTATTTCCAATATTTTTCCCTTAAAGATCCACCAATAATTCTCTGTTACTTTTATGGAGACTTCATTATAATTAACCAATTATCTTCCCCAAATGAACAAAAACTGTCTTATTAGCATCACCTACTTTGCTCATATATATATTTTAATGGTACTAGTGGAATATCTTGTAACTGATGCTGGTTTATCAGCTAAGTTGTTATTTTGATGTTTAAAATAACATCTACTGTTTAAAAATATTGTATAAAATAATTAAAATTAAAATGCACAATTCGACAAATATCTCTTGTCAATATGTCTGGGAGGGAATGCAATTTATTGGTGAATAGATGGGTAGTGATAACTAGAATATAGATGATGAATATTTCTAGGTAAACAGCATACAGTATAGGAAACATTATCAAGCTACTCTCAGTCACAAACAGATGGTCGATAATAATTTGCTAGTCTGGTTTACAACAAACCAATATAGAGTGATTTCTGGTGCAGTTATAAATACTATATTGTTTAACACATTTAAAAAATCTATTCAATAATACTACTGCCTAGAGGAGGTATTAAATAATTGTCAAAATAATAATGTCTGTCCTATTTATGATAAGCATATATATAATTCACAATTTAAAAATAAGTGTTTTTAACAAGATTTGTGAGTGATTCAGGTTGCCCCTTCCTTATTCTAGATATCAGCTTTATTGTGGTGTGATTGACTTCTATTAAACTGTATGAATTAAAAATATATAATTTGACAAGTTTTGATCTATGGATATACCTGTGAAGCCATCACCACTGTCAAAGTAATCAACATATCCATTATCTCAAAAAGTTACCTTAGGTCCCTTCCTAATCATTTCTTATTGCCCACCTGCCCACAATTTTCAGGAAACCACTCATCTAATTTTGTTCACTAGACATTAGTTGGTATTTTGTAAAATTTTACATAAGTGGAGTTATTTGTAGTGTATATTCTTTTGTCCGACTTCTTTCACTCAGTATAATTATTTTGAGAGTCAGCGTGCTGTGTATTATCAATAGGTCATTTCATTTGATTGTTGAATATTATTCCACTGTGTGTATATACCACAATGTGTTTACCCATTGATCTGTTGATGGACATTAGAGTTGATTATTACAAATAAAGCTGCTAACAACATTTGTTTATAAGTTATTTTATGGACATGTGATTTTATTTCTCTTGAGTAAATACCTAGCAATAGAATGGATGACTCATAAGTGGAGATATATATTAAACTTTTTAAGAAACTGCCACACTGTTTCCAAAGTGGCTTTATCATTTTACATTCTCAACAGCAGTGTATGAGAGTTCCAGTTCCTCCACATTCTCACAAAAACACTTGGTGTGATTGGCCTTTTTATTTTAAGCCATTCTGATAGATGTATAACAGTATTTCATAGCAATTTTACCTTGCATTTTTTTTAATGGCCAATGATGTTCAGCATCTTTTTGTAGCCTTATTTATCATCTATATATATTCTCTGGTAAAACGCCTGTTCAAACCCTCTGCCTCTATTTTTTTTTTTTAATTGAAAAATCCAACATCCATTCCTGTTAAAAACTTTTAGCCAACGAGGAATAGAAGGTAATTTCCTCTTCCTGATAAAGCATCTGTAGCTAATATCAAGATCTACAGCTAATACCAAACTTAATGGTGAAAGTATGAATGCTTTTTCACCGATATCAAAAACAAGACACAGATGTCCACACTCACTACTTCTCCTTAATATTGTACTTGAGACTCTGGCTAGAGAAACCAGGCAAAAAAAAAAAATTATAAAGAAAGAAGAAAAATTGTCTCTATTCATAGATGACATGATTATCTATGTAGAAATTCTAATGGAATCTATTTTTAAAAATTACTAGAACTAATTAATCAGTTTATTAATTAAAGTTCTATACACTAACAATAAAATTTGAGAAATTAAAACATATCATTTCTAATAGTATAAAAGTATAAAATATTTAGGAATGAAACTGATTAAAAAATGTGAAATACCTGTTCCCTGAGAACTGATGATAACTGCATAATATTGCTGAGAGAAATCAAAGAAGACTTAAATAAATAGATATACCATGTTCATGGGTCTGGAGACTCAATAATTTTAAGATGTAAATTCATCCTAATTTTCTCTATAGATTCAAGAAAGTTCCAATTAAAATCAGCAAGTTTGGTAGAAATTAGAAAATTGATTCTAAAATTCATATGGAAATGCAAAGTACCTACAAGAGCCAAACAACATTAAAAAAGAATAACAAATTTGAGGAATTAATATTACCTGATTTCAAGACTTATTATAAAGCTACAATAATCATGACTGTGTTTTTGTTGTTAAAATAGAGAAATAGATCAAATAACCAAAAAAAATCTAGAAATATATCTATATACATGGGTGTATATATGTGTGTGTGTGTGTGTATATATGTATATATATATAACTGATTTTCAAAAAGAGGTATAAAAGTAATTCAGAGGAGTTAGGATAGTCATTTCAACAATGATAATAGTGCAATTAGATATCCATAGGTGAAAAAAATAATAAACTTTGTTCTATACCTAAAAATGTATACAAAAATGAACTGAAAATGAAATATAAACATAAATGTCAAAACTTAAACAGTAAAAATTATCTAAAATGAAGTTTTAGGATACAAAGAGAAGGTTTTTCATATGAAATGGAATAACAAGAGATGCTTATCTCCTCAACAATAATAAGTAAGTCAGGAATTATGAAGAATAATGATTTTTTTTCTTAGCTGAGGCCTGAAAATATCCACAATTATTGAGGGAAGATGTAGAGGAGAGGTGTGGAGGCAAGCTGATGAGACAAACAGGCTAAGTCCTAGACAATGAATTTTTATTCCTTCTATTTTTATTTTCACATGAGTATTTAATGCCTTTAAGAATTGTAAAGTTGGTGAGTGGATCCAGTCTTGACATTCATCAGAATAAAATTCATCTATCAGTTCAGTGATCTGAACTTTCATTTTTAATAAAAGTATTTATTCAAGAGATAGAAATAGTAGTAGTAATGATGAAATATTTTTATAGAAGATGTCAAAATTTCAGATGATATGATGTTCTGGCCATCAAGTTGATTATTTAAAAAATTCTAATATTTGATATTCATATTTTACTTTCAGTTTTTTAAATTGCCCAAAGGATATAGACCTGGAGTATGTGACAGAGTGAAATGTTATAAATAATGAATAAGTCCTGTATGAATGAATGAATATTTCAGATCCTTCCTGACTGACAGTATTAGCAGGACGAATGCAGATGAAGCAGAGCATTAACAGATTCAGACGTGCTACAGAAGGTATAGATAGGGAAGCCGGGAGACATTATGGTCCTAAATACCAACACTGGGAAAAATAAACCTTTTCTATATGGCTTTGGGAGTTAAAATATGAACTAAACATTATTTTGCATGTTTACACTCATTTTCAGGAAAAATTTCACCTACATTATGATTTTTTAGGGATAGCCTCTATGAATACTCACAAAATATTTAAAAATTTAAAATAAGACAGATTGAAACAGACAAAACAAAATACTAGGGGCAGAAGTTATAGGGCTTTCTACCTCTGAAAGGAGCCCAGATTCTTTTATATTTCTATGCTGTCATCATCGTGCTGATATCCACCATCAAGTCCACTCATGCTTCAAGATGGTTACCAGGATATTGGGTCTGCACCTTAATACAATAAGATGGGGAAAACGGCAGAAAGGGTTCATTTTTAACTGAGTCAGCTTTCTTTAAGGAGCCTTTTGAAAGTCAAATACAGCACTTCTGTTTACATTACATTAATCAGATTCTATGTTACATGGCCACACCAAGCTGCAGGTATGGCTGGGTGATGTCGTCTTTGCTTGGCTTTACTGATAAATTTAGTGTGCCTTTGCATGGGGAAAGGAGAATGGATATTGGGTAGGCAACTAGAAAGCTCTTCAGAAATCTCTACGATTATTTTACCACACTAAATTTTCATATCTCTCTAAATGTACTGAAATGCCAAATTACCCGTTAAGAACACTCATCCTTGAATTTATAAATGTATACACATGACCAAGTAACCAATCACAATGCTGAAGACAATCTGTGTTTGTTTTTCCACATATGTGCTTAGAGAATACTTTTAAATACCTTCCTTAGTGTCATAATCAAATAGTATTGTATGCATTTATATACTTCAACATGAATCACTGCAGGCCACAAACTATATTTTATGCATCTGTATCAGACAGCTGTTGCTATAATACAAACAAAGCTACAAAATTTCGGTGGCATATAAAAATAACTTTTTTGTTTGTTTGTTTTCTTCCCTTAAACCTCTGTGAATTGGTTAGGGTAGCCTTTCTGATCTCAGCTAGGCTGGCTCATTTACCTGTTGGCTGATCTAGCCAGAGCTCAGCAAGGTGGTTCTTCAAATGAACAAAGGTGGCAGTGGACAAAGAGAACAAGCTGAGCTCTGTAAGCCCCTGGTTGTGTCATATCTACTAACATTCCACTTGCCAACCAAATCACAAGTTCAAAGTCAAGAGACATGGAAGCATATTGTTTTGTGAGTGGAATTGTCAAATTACCTGGAAAAGGGCAAGGCTATAAGGCAGGGTGAAGATCTGGGACCAGTAATTCAATCTACCACAGTTCAAATCTCCAGGACAAAATTTAAGACCTGACCCATAGCAGAGCTCATTGAGTAGATATAAAGAAAGTGTATTAATCAGGGTTCTACAGAGAGACCAATAGGGTAAATATGTGTATATAATGGAAGATTTATTATTAAATAATAATAATTTATTATTGGGTCACACAATGATAAAGGCTGAGAAGTCCAACCATCTGCCATCTGCAAACTAGAGACCCAGGAAAGCTGATGTGAGTCTGAATATAATATAATTCACACTGAGTCTGAAGACCTGAGGCCCTGGGAAGCTGATGGTGTAAATCCCAGGCCAAGGGCAGGAGATGAGATGAGATGTCCCAGCTGACTATTGAGGCAGGAAAAAACGGGCAAATACCTCTTTCCTTTGACCTTTGTTCTATTCAGACCCTCAACAGATTGGATGATGCTCACGCACATTGGAGGGCAATCTACTTTACTGAGTCCATGGATTCAAATGCTAATCATATTAGGAAACATCCTCATAGGAACACCCAGAAATAATATTTAATCTGGCACCCCATGGTCAGTCAAGTTGACATATAAAATTAACCATCAGAGAAAGGAATACATTTTAAAACACCACTTTGTTCAGGTTTCTTAACTCCACTGCTTGCAAAGTGTCTCCTAAGCACAGTTTCACCTTATTCCTTAAAAATAATCAGTGAACTTTAATATATATCAGTTTTCCACTTCTTTAATATTAAGAAATTATTCATATTTTCCCATCTAAATCCCACCCACTATAGGCCATGCAATTGGATTACCATTTTGTCAAAGTCTTCCCTTGTGCTAGAATTAACTATAAATACAAATGAAAACTAAGCAATGTGGCATAAATCAAGATTCATTAAAGTCCCAACATTATAGGATTATTGTGAGGAATAAATAAATTTATATACATAAAACATTAAAAATAAATGCCTGGGAATAACAATCACTCAATTTATATTATATTATTGTTACAACAACTGTTTTTTAAGTGTGTATTGTTTGCAAGACAATATTCATAGAAGTTATAATATTAAATTAATATTAATTGAATCAAAATTGATATTTTATTTTTTAAAAAATACCATGGTAGGAATATCTGTTTTCCCATTCACAGGCTATATAACTTGGGCAGATTACTCAACTGCTATGATTGTCAAACATATTATTTTATACACAATTCGTATGTGATTTAAAATGAGATAAACATCTGAAGTGCTTTGTAATGTACTTGGCCTATATTAGGCACTAAATAAATATTATCTTATTTTTCTCCTTCTTTTGTACATCAGTCAGAATCACGTCAGTAGACAAAAACTGTATCAGTTACTTTACCAGATAGAATTTAATATATACAGTTGTTAACTATGTACAAATTTGTTAACTCGGTAAGTTTTTAACTTTTCTGTTTCTCCAGATGAGAACTATAAGGTATCACATAAGCAGCAATCACAGGAAGTAACTACTATCTGATGCTGGGGATGCATAATGAGTGGGTTCTGTTAATGTTGGAAAAACTGCAAGGTGGATTCAGATGCTGCTACAGGGAGAAGCTGCTGGTTCTGGGATGAAGAAGCACTGCTGGGGTGAAACTCTTCTGAACCGCAGTGGGATAGGGGACCAGCAGGAAGCAAATAAGAAGGAGCACGTCCCTCCTCCTCCAAATTTGCAGTCTCCCAGCACTATGGCCTCTTGGAAGAAATGTGTTTTGTCAGGTCCCAGTCCTAGTATTGCAAAAGAGAGGGTAGAAGGGAGAGGAAGCTGGAGTTGAGAGCAAAGAGCTTAATAGATGGCCCACTTTTGTCTCTTTCTTCAGATCCCTTTATTTTTTTCCTCTTTCTTTCCTTGATACCTTCTTTCCTTTATTTCTTTCTTCTTTTTATCATTTTTAAAATAATCTTTCCTTCTATCTTCCCTCCCTTCCTTCCTTCCTTCCTCCCTTCTTTCCTTCTTGAATGTCAATCTTGCAAGCTTGAAAAGACATGTATATAAGTAGGCTATTAACTTTTATGTAATAAAGAGATACAAGAAATTATATATGAGTTCAGAGAATATATGAGATCATTAAAAAAAAAAAGTATGGTTCCAGGCACTTTCCATGATCTTATTCATTTTATTAAAATGTCACAATAACAGCACCTAAGATTTGAACCCAGCTTTTTCAGACTCCAGTTGTCATGTTTAGTTTTTCCCCTACTTCACAGATCCCAGCTCATTTGGATAATTGAGAATGAATAATTCAGTCACTGCCATTTGAACTAGGTAGGCCTCAAAGAAAAGTGAAAATGTAGATAAGTTGAAAATATAGAACATCATAAACACTACAGATTTGTAAGTGGAATAAGATAAGAAGTGTTCCACAAATACTATGCAATAAAGTTGATAAATTTAAAATGTATAAAATAATTCCAATATTAAAGAAAATATTTGGGGAAAATGTTTCTTTCAGCTTTCTTAACATATAAATGCTGAGTATTTTTAAGAGGAAATATGAAAGATAACATCTCTTATATCCCAGATTATAGTTTAGAAGTTAATTAACTGTACTTGGTAATTAAAACATTCAAGGTAGCTTTCCTTAGAATGTTGAGTTGTTCATTAACTTGTGTGTTGATACCAATTTCAAAAGCTCATAATATTATCTTGTTTGGGAAGATTAATATCAACTAGTGTATTCCCTGGTAAAGAGATAACCTGCATTCAGATTTATAAAAATAAAAATACAACTGCATATTACAATCACCAGAGATGAAAAAAAAAAAAAAAACCAGTTACTTTACTCTTTGTAACTGAATTTGAAAGCTTCACAAAATATATGTATTAGAATAAGTATACTGTGCATGTCGCTAAAATCACCTAAAATACAAAAGCATGAGTATAAAAATGATTAAAATAGTGCTTTATGATGATACTTTACAACCATATTTATAAATATACAAGCATCCTCAAATGAGAGTAAAAATATCAAAAGATTCTTGTTTAGTTCAATATTTATCTGTCACTAAGTTACCATAAACTTCAGCTGGACTACTTTTTGGTGTTAAGGATTAGAAGAGGTCCAGGAAATTATAGGTCCAAAACTGAAGGCACAGGTAAACCTGCCAAAGTGGAGAGAGTGAGAGAGTCTGAGAGAAGAGAGAGAAAGAGGAAAATCACTTTGATTATTCTGGATATAGGTGGAAAGGGATAGCAGGCTAAGTGATAATCATGAAAATTTAATCCTATAGTCTAATTTTTACATGTTAAATACAAATTCTATTTCTATCCATTCTTGTTAAGATTTTCTAGTAAATACTGCATTTGAACCATTAAAATTTAGTTTTCTTTATTTACCCAGCTCAATATCCACTGGAGGTTATGGTCACATTACTAATAAAGAGAAAAAGTCTTCAATAAACTTAAATTGTATTAGGGACTTCAGGTAATTGTCACTGCAAAATAAAGTTCTTTGGGCTACTCAGGGATTGATTTTGATTCTCTTTCTGGATATACAACCTAGTATTTTGTACATAACAACTTCAAATTAAAACAAATATATATATATATGAATATTATATTGTTATTCAATGATCATAGACCACTGCATTGAACAGTTGAAACTGATTTTAGCCAGTCTGTGAGATAAGAGAGGAGGAGAGTAAGGAGGAAGTCAAGTGAAATGCATTGAAAACTGTTTTTTCTCTGGCACCAAGTCTTTGACTCAGAATCAAATTCAGAAGAAAGATTTCTTACTAACCATCGCCTCTAAGAGTGAACAAAAACTATGTTCGCTAAATTCCTAACATGAGACTCCTTGTCTCACAAGGAAACATGTAACGAGTTACAGCATATCTGGGCTCACTAACTGAGTCTGGTGAGCACCGATGCTGAGCCACAGAGCTACGGAGCTCTCTCCATCCTTACTTACCTCTAGCCCCTCCCCTAGTGATGCTTCTCACTGCCTTCACATCCATGGAATTCTGGTCACTGGATGTACTACCCTGGTTTACCATTCTCCTCAATATACCTTATTGCCATCTTATTATAAATTCTGTACCCATCATTTACAATACTTCATCTCCCAGGAGCAGAAACATAAACACACACACCAGGTGTACTCAATATTTTAGCTATCAATCTGTAGCTGCCAGTGCCAACCTCTATTCCCTTAACCTCCTCAGCTTTGCAGGACAGCTGCTATATATGTCAATTTCTTCCTACTTTATGAAAATGTGTCTCTACTTGAGAGCTTTCTCTGGCTGCAGGGCATGACCAGCTTATGCCCAGGACAGAGAGGAAGTGCCAAAAAGCTAATGCTCCAAAGTAGGAATGTAGTGGATTATATGCTAGCTTCTATCAGAGAACATAGTAAGATTTCCATTTAACATATAGTAGTGACTGACTGCTCCCTGATCATTGTGTTCTTTTCATGTTGATAAACAGAAGTTTTAGATTAAAAGTTTAGATAAGTGTTACTATCATGCCTGTGATTTTTGACATTGATTATTATAGGGCATGAGCAGTGGTCTTACATAATGGAAAAACAAAAGAGTATGTCTGTGCTATAAGATATTTGATTGAGTATCTCATGAGGTCTCTATGCCCAGGGATAAGAGTGAATAGGAAATTATAGGAACCAGGGCCTGACAAGGACATGGTAAACTAAAACTCAGTCCTTTCTATTGCATCCTATGTCCAAGATCTGTGTTACTCCACTAGTGAAGCAACTTAGATGAGCAGAAGTGCTAGGCAAATATGAAGAAACTAAAAGAAGTGGTAGATGAAAGGTAATGAATATTAGTATGTTCTTAGAATTGACTGTGTCAGCTTAAACTCTAGTTTTGATAACTCTTTTGTGGCAGATCTTATTTTCCTAGGAATCATAATCATCCATTACCTTGAAGAATCAGTGAAGGCCTAAGTGGATTTAATGTCTAAATGGTGCAAGACATAGACTGCACGATGAACCTAAGATGTGCTTGGTGCTTCACTCAAATTCCCTTAGTTCACCCTAGAAGATAATTGTGACTGTGGTGGAGTCACATTATACGTAATGGCTTCCTACATGAGGTACTTATATCTCTTTGTTTGACATTTTTCTTTGGTTACATGAGCAAGATCAACCTGCCCATAAGACAGTTTGGAAGTGCCAAGGGACTAATGATTACAGTAGCAAACTTCAAACAATGAGGAGGAATGTTGGTGAATAAACAACCAACCTTACTCATATGTCAGCGTACTATTCTGAAATATTTTCAATGCAGTTACTCATTGGCATTGAACTCTGGTTCCTGCAGTAGTTATTAATGTGTGTATAATGGTCATTAATGTATCTTTTATTCGTTATCCCCCCTTACCCATCTTACTTTTCTAGTCTCTCACCATGCTTCTGGTTTACCTTCCAAATAAACTCTTAGCACAAAAGCACTTCTCTTAGGAACTACTTTTCAAGGAATAAAAATTAAGACACCATCATCATACAACTTACTACTGGCCTCTTAGACTACCAAAAGTCCAACTTATAGAGAGATATTTGGTTGAGTAAAAATTACATCCACATGACCTACAATGAAAATAAAATATCCATAATTTATAGACAAAAGTACTCAATGAAGGAAGAAAAACACTTATGTATGACTGCGGAGTGATTATCAGAGCCAGATTCATGAAAGAGTTCAAGCCATTAAATTCATGACCAGGCAAGAACACGAATCTTGATAAAGAAAATGAACATTTAATTTTTTTAAAATTTAATTTTATTATTTTTTTATACAGCAGTTTCCTATTAGTTATCTATTTTATATAAATAATATAAAATAGTGTATATACATCAATCCCAATTTCCCAATTCGTCCCACCACCACCATCCCTCCCACCCACCCACCCCCGCTTTCCCCCCTTGGTGTCCATACGTTTGTGAAAACGAACATTTTAAATGAACCATAAAAGACAACTTGCCAGAAAAGGGCTCCCTTTAAGGGCATTGACAGGACTTTGAGGTCACAGAGCCAACTCTACATCAAAAGTACATGTTCTTTGAGTTTTATTTTCAATAGATTTGTTAGATTTACATTGTGTATCAAGGTAGCTCCCAAGAGTGAAGGTAATAGTCAGTTTGCTAAGGGTAGAAAGCAAAACTGTTTCCCGGGGAGACCAGTGCCACAAATTAAATTCTTTGGCTTTAGCTCCTGTTATGTCTGCTTTTATCATTTGACCCTTGCCCACAGGCTCAGCTCTGCCCACAGTTCAGGATCAAACATGCTTCTAGTCTGGACAAATTTAGAAAACTTAAATTCAGTTGCACAGGGTGGTCAGTACACACACACACTTGCTGTCAGTCTTTTGTCTCGGAATAGCTCCATTCTCCCTCATTGCCATGATCCACCTCCAACCAGTGCACTAAGGCTGCTCTCCACAGTCACAATGAAGCTGAAGATAAAACACCACACTCTCTTTTTACTTCTGATGTCCCCATGCTTCCTGCTTTTCAAAACTTGTTTCTTCCTGTCTTGACCCAATCTTAGTCCTTCTATCACTCAATGACTAGTCTTTTTTTTTTTGAGCTTTTGTTTCATTTCTTATCCTGCCTTATCCCAGAAATACAGGAAATCATGTTACCTACTATACATAATAGGTAACATTTACAATACGGATAAAAGAAAAAGAATAATAAAGAGGCAAGAACATCGTACAAGAAAATCAAAGATCAGGATACTTATTGCAATCAAGCCCATGATATAGATCTGAGCAGACAGCTGGTCTTTCACTCTATTTTCTGCTTCTGCAATTTCACCCACACTCCCTGTCTTGCCGAGTTAATATGCAGATGTCTTGCAAATGTGGATCTCTGTTACCAACCTTTCACCAAGCTGCAGACCTGTATTTTCACAAGGCCTGCTAAACAATTCCAAAATTATTATTTGTCTCATTTGCAAACTCAGCTTATTCCACAATGAACGATCATTTTCTTTTTGTTTTTACTTATCCTCAAATTCTATCATACCATTAGCATCTCATTTAACATCTATGATCACCAAGGAATTGTTCTAGCCTCTGGTGATACCATAGTAAACATAATTTTATTGCCCTCCAGGAGTTTGGTATTTATTGCAGCAAGATGTCTCATGAGAGCCCTCAACTGAGTCACCAGGGAAACCACAGACTTAATCTTGTCACCCTCAAAGACCTACAGTGGGATGACCTCCACATCTTTGGCATGTCTGACAGCCTGTTAAAGAAGACAGTCACTCAATCACCCAAAAATCGAATACCAAGACATCGTATCCAGACCAAAAGAGTAGGTCCAAGCCAAGACTAGTAAATAGGGGCAGAGAGGAACAAGACCTGCCCATAACTTTCTTGGTAACTTAGCCAGTGAAAAAATAATATGTTCAATCTGAGCAAAGATAGCATGTGTAAGGAACTTAACCATGAACAGAAGGCGCATTTGCTCTCCAGCAAAAATTAAAGGTGACGGTCTAGTGCACACAAATCGACAAGTTCATCTCCATGTACGTTAATATTAATGTTGTTTCTGTGTTTCTCTACTGGGGAGTCCTCCTTTGCCTCTGTGTTCAGGCCTCAGAGCATTATCTCACCTGATAGATCTGAATCCCTTAGATCTGTACTTTGCAACCACCTTATCACATGTGAATGTCCTTGACAATGTATACTGTGATACAGTCATCACATTGAAGATCCTTGGTGCAAATGTACAAGCTAAATTCTCCATAAAATCTTAGAGCTTAAGTAGCATGAAAAGTCCTGGGCTGTCTCTTCATGGTGCAGCCTGTGACCATGGAGGCCTTAAGTTCCCTCCAGCAGAGGGGCCTGGGGTTGGGTGTGCAAGTGGCTGATTTTCTCTAGCTCAGATCATAATTAAAGTATGAATTCAGTTCAGAACAAAATTTTAATGTACAGATTTGTATATTAACCTCAGGCAATGAAGATGTTATTGTAGATACTGCTGTCAAAATGTGTTTATACGAAGCTGCCCTCCTCTGTTCATAGTTCTTTTAAAGATAATAAGTCAAAACTCATTTAAAAAAAAAAGACAAGTACAATTAATTTCTGAGTAGTGTTTTCAACTCTACAGAAAGGAAGGATAACACTGAGATATAAGGTAAAATACTCACAAGAAGCTCCATCAAGGTTGAAGTTTGAATGGAATGAAAAAGTTAGGTAAATAAAGAGGGAGAAGAAGCTGACAGGTGAAAAGGAGAAACACTTTTGGTAGAGGACATGTTATAAGGCAAGGACTTGCTGCCCAAGGCACATAGAAGCTGTTACTATGGCACTGGCTTTTGAGAAAAGAAAGAGCTTGCAAGGTCAGTGGGCAAGGAGACAGAAGGCAAGGCTCTCAAATCTGTCTCCCCAGCTGGGGTTCGGTGGAACTTAAGTTAGGGGAGGAGGGTTGGTATGCAGAAGTGCTGGAGGGATAGGTTTTGATTAGAGGGCTTTGGAATTTGGCCATTTATGGTAAGGTAGGATAAAGGGGCTTCAGCACCAGATTTTCCTGGAAAGTGAATCCTTCCCTCTGAAAGGGTTCTTGCATTCAGGTTTTGGTCCTGACCCAGTCCTTCGGTTCTGTTGGGGGTAGGGGAGGCTTTGGTTCTAGGTGTTATTTATGGTCAAAATTTTCTCCTCTGCTCATGCTTCAGCTGCGTGACTTGCAGTTTTGTCCTGTTATCTCCAAAAAATAACTCGGTATCTTGTTGGAAACGAGGTAGGGCCAATTTGGGCTTTGTTTTGCGGTTTCAAAGTAGCTCAGGAGAAGGCACAGAGGAGAGGAAGAATGGCACACTCAGAAAATGGTGAAGAAGTCACATTAATAAAAATATAGGGGATTTCTTTAAATAGGGCTGCCTAGGCTGAAAGAGAAGTGTCATTTTAATCTCCCCCACCTACTTACTTCTTTTAGCCAAGAAGCTATTTTGGACTTTGGGGTCTGGCTTCATTTTAGCTGAGAAGGTATTACCAAGTTATATGGATCCTAGAAAACAAGGAGTAATGATATAAAAAATCAAGAAACTGTGGAAAGCTTGTAAGGGTAAAGAAGTTCAGATAAGAATTAGGATTAAAGAAAAGATTTAAATTGTGATCAGGAACTCAGCATAACAAGTAGGGGAGGCATATTGAGATTTAGCAATTTTTAGAACAGTTAGGTGCAGGAGTCAAACTCTTAGCAGAGTCAGGCTTGGTCTGCACTGACTGTATTACTAATGAAGTTTTGGCTCAGTTCTGGTCCCAGTGGATCCAATAGTTCCTGGAATTCTGATTAGAGTTGGGAGCAGTTGCAACCTCAAGTGAATGTGTGACCTTTGGAAAATGCAACCTGGGACCTGGATTCTGATGTTACCATTCTACTAGTGGCACCAATGTTCTCTAACACTTAATTTATTCTGATTACCACCATTCTCATTACATGGAATTTATTTAATTATTATTTATGGTCTATTGACTTCAATCTATTATAAAGAAACAAGTACAATAAAACTGCTATTCCATTAAAATAATGGAACTATTAAAACAAAATGAAGATGAATATATCTGAAATTCAATTATTCCTATAATTTAACCCTTATTCACATATACTAATTTTCTCCCTAAAATATCTTATAATAATCAACTAAACTAAACTATTCTTTTTTCTCTTCTTGATTTTCCTTGTCATTTCTACTTTTGCACCTTTGCTCATGATATTTACTTAATCAAAGCATTCTCTCTGTGATATGCACTCATTGTATTCATATTCGTGTTTGTTATTCAACAGACATCTCAGATATAATATATATAGATAGCTCAAGTGAAGAAAGGCTTCATGAAGCTTTTCTTAATATTTCCATCCATATATTATTTTTCTTTCCTTTGACTCTCCATAACACTTTGTATATCTGTTAGCATGCTAAAGACATGATGAGCCTATGATATACTGTAATCATTTGTGGTGGGTGCTGGGATGCACCACCAAGAGCCTTTCTCAGGGCTTTCATTGCTTCAGCTTCTGAGGGTGGGACTGCTGGCAGCCCTAAGATGTTGTCCATCTTTAAGGATTGCTTCAATCTGAGAAGCAGAGCCTCACACAAGGGTACACTCCCTCTGTTTCCTGCAGCCTAAATCAATGATGATTCAGAAGTGGATATGAACACCAGGGCCATTTCTCCAAATGCAGACCACTTTGGAAGAGTTCCTTGTAGATCAGTTGCAGAGCCCTTCATTGAGATTGTATCACAGAACAACTCCTCCCCCTGCTTAATCCTGCTTTTGCCCTTTTCTTCCATAGGTGTTAATCCTAAAAGTTTCCTCCATAAGCCCTCTGTGTGTTACCTTTATCTCATAATGTGCTTCTTGGGGGGAATCCAAAATGCATTATCATTCATTCATTGAAACATATATCGAATTATTCATAAGGCAGGTATTCACTATGCAAGACATAGTTGTAAGTGTGGTGGAAGAAACAAAGAAGAAACAGAAATTGCTCCTGCTTTCAAAATTCTAGGATGAGAAATGAGTGAAATGTGTATATGAAAGGCATCAAGTGATTAAAACACAGATAAATACTGTGGGGATTCTGATACAGGAATCACACTTAAGCATTTCTTATGTCCTGGGAGGGCTTATCAGCTTTTTTATGGCAGTATGTTTTCATAGACTTTTTGCTACCCTGCTGTATCCAGTGACTTGAATAAAACTGATACTCAGTATGCAATTGCTGAATTGATCTCATATTGGATTGTTCTGAAAAAAATCAAAAATCTACAAGAAACATTCAACAAAGACTTCCTTACACAATCACTTTGAGTAACTATGAATTGATTTGAATGCCCAGGGAGTCATTTTATTCTTGTGTTTATTTGTTACTGAAAACAAGAATTATAGCTAAATATCTCCGAGTCATAAATGTCAATGTTAAAACCTGAAAAAAGTGCTGAGGTCCACATAGACAGGAACAACATTTATAATTTTAAAGACTCTCAGATTGATTAGTTCAATTCCCTATACAGGTAGGTACTGCCCTCCATTTACAATCATACAGAAGCTATTATATTCTGTATTTTTCAATTCTAATTTGGTTCATCTCTAACATAACCTCTCTGCAAGGCTAATGCACAAGACCATTATTTATTTATTTTTTTACAGCGAGTTGTTTAAGAGATTTTTGAGATGGTTATATGGGTCATTAAGTGCGTAGTCTAAAAGAAAGAGAGTTGTATGTCAATGTCCTGCAGAATTATTTTATTTAACCCCAAAAAATCTTGTTTAGAAGAAGCAAATAATAGTGTGATTCAATAATCTGTGTAGGAAAATAAAGAATTAAACTTATTTGTTGAAGGTACTGCTAAATAGCTATTTTTTTTAGTTTTGTTAGAAAAATATGATAGAGTAATTCTACTAACATTAATTTATAAAGACCTCTATTTCTCTAAACATTGGTATTTATTAAATATATGATATTCATATTTAATACCATTTATCAATGTTAACAAAGATATAGAGATGTTTATTTCAGGAAAGTTGCCATACATATTTAAACTAGACAAAAACAGAAAGTGATAATTCTGAATTTTCAACAAACTGTATTCAGTGGTGAAATCAAAAGGGAGAAAATACATAATTAAGTTTTGAATCCCCCAATATAAAAGCAAGATGATTATAAGTTTATGTGTGGTAAGTTCACTTCAAGATCTAAAGTTTCATAAACATTTAAATTTATCCCCCCCCCACAAATGACTGAGGATGGGTCTATGTGAGATTTCATTTCTATTCCCAGCTATTTGTTCAATTACTATTTTGAATTCCTTAATTAAAGGAGAACAGTTGATTAATGACTCATCAGCAATTTATTTTCAAAAATGTCAAAACACATCATTACAAAAAGATGTTTTTATAAGCTTAGATACTAATGCCTACATTTCTCCTTCATTCTGACAGACTTGCCATCTACTCTGTAAAAATAGGTTTTTCCATCTTATGAAGTGCATCAAAACCATCTAAAATGAAGAGATCATTCCAAAAGCTTAGTATTTCAAAAATGCAAATAATAATTACATGCATATTATGTTATACATCTACTTCATGTTTTGCTCTATGAGAATCTTGGCTCTGCTAAGAACGCTGCTTCCCTTTAAGCTCTCTTAAGTGCTGTTATTTTTCTCCCAGGTGCTTAATACCATAGGTCTTGAAGAGGAGGAAAAGTTCTCTCCCTGTTGTACATCTGGGCCTTTCTTCTTTTCTCCTGCTTTGAACTTCAAGTCATTGGACTGTACAAGCCAGAACTCCTCCTGTTGCAGTTGTCCCATTTCCTAGTCACCCCTTCCCCCATCCACAAACACACCCCAGGGCTTTCTTGAAGACTTTTTACATCAGTCACTGCCCTCTCCTAACTACTGTTACAGTTCCTATCTTATATGTCTACGTCAGTAATCCTTCAAATCACTTGGACTTTGTGTCTTGACTTCTTTTCCTCCAATTATCTTGTCTCCACTCTCCATCAGCCTGTGCCCATTTCTTACCCTGGCCTAGGCATTATTATCAACATTGACTACAACTCTTTCCCAAACCCATGATCAATTTATGCATTCAGTCTCTGAACACCACCTCTTATCTTTCCAGAACATTTTCTACAACACCCCGTCTTTCAAACGCACCCCGTACCTACAATTCAATGGTCCTGTTACATTTTCATTGAGACTCCTCTCTGTTTTTCTCCCACAAGTTAAACAATGTGGTTCATCTATAAACACTGTAGCTGAATTGTTAACTCTCTTTCTATTCCTTCTTTTATTTTATGTTGGACAAAAAAATCAACACTTCACTTATTTCTATAGAGATGAACAAGGCTGTCTGATCTCACTTTATCTTTATGACCATTTACGTCAAGTGGACCTTAACGGCTCTTGTCTATAGTACTTCATTTCCCCGGTCCAGTCATTCCCCTGGTCTCCTAGACAACTCCTTCATTGTCTTTCCTATTCCCACACTTCCAACCCTACCCAAAGTTATCATGTCTGATGACTTTTACTTCCCTTTACACTGAGAAAAGGAAAATACATGTAGAAGATTGCCTCTGAAAGCTTCCATCATCACATCTACCCAATGTATTGAATCTGTGCAATATACTGTTCCCACGCTGTTTCTCTGGATGAAATATCTTGACTCCTATGTAAGATTGACACTTACCTCAATTTAAGACTGGCTGCATTCTTTGTCATCTTCTCAAGAACAGCATCTTGGAAAACCTTTTCTCTCTCTGTTTCTCTCATTCTCTCTCTCTCTCATGATTTCTATTCTCAAGAAAGTACACCCCATTACTCTACTGGCATAACTGACATTAATAATGAACTGATATACTCCACTTCTAAAGAAGAAAGTAACTAACCGATGCTCATTCTTTTCACTGGTCCAATCAGTTCTCCTACCACACTAATCCAGCAGGATAATCTTAATCTTAGACTGGTGGGCAATTTGTGGTACTTTGCTCTTTCTCTTTTAGGTGCTTTGGGCATGTTTAAATTGATCAGGTAGTGTGCAGTATGAATCATTAAAGCAAAATTAGAATAGGTTTGAATATTAACCAAAAAGACTGGCTCAGAGGCCAGGGTATCACCACTAGATATATCAAAAGGGTAAAACTATCCTTTGTCTCTTCCACACGAGCATACCAGTTTTTGTGTCTGTAGGTGGCTGTATCTGTAATCCTCCCACCAGTATCCTTTTTCTGGTGTACAGAATGTAACTATTATAGTTATTTCTTTAAAATGTACATCTCAGAAATAACTGAATTTCCTTGTCAATTGCATTATTATGAACTTTCATCAAATCTTTAACCATGGTCATTTTTAAGTCTTTTGTCATTTACAGACAGTTCTGGGTGTACTCTGATGCTTTTGCAAAAATGTTCCTATAAAAGGGTTTCATCTTTAAGGAATTCATGGATAAGACTCTGACAAGTACAGGCTTCTGGTAACTGACTATACTGCTGAACTGAATGAACAAGAATTTTCAGAACTCTACTGGAAAACTGATGAATTCATAAAAGTGCTAACAAAAGATCAAGATGAAAAAAAAATTAATTACATGGGACTGAGTGAACTGATGAGGATGATTTTAATTTTTGTGACTTTCTGTTTGAATAAAAAAAAAAAAAAGAAAAGAGGGACACTTTTACACCAAAGAGAGCAAACTGGTAGAATACAAGTCTGGAGTGTTTTTGTGGTTATTTTTGCTCCTGTATGGGAAGAGATACTTGCTAATGAAATCAATAAACCTAAAAGGTAATGAAAGACATATTGCTGAGGATATTCTTTGAGCATCTGGGTGTCACATTTTCTAAGCCATTCTTCCTTGAGTTTCTATTTGATTGTGCCAATGGATTTCAAGTTTGAGTTAGGTTTCTGTCACTTACAGAAGAAAAAATCTTGATGTCCTGATTAACACAAACATAAAGATAAAATGGAATAGGACTGGACACCCCATAAACAGTCTAAAGTGATAGGAGAGTACTCTATGGCATGGTTTCTGTGTGGTAGAGCTGGTCAGGAATTGATGAGCTTCTACACGGTTTGTGAACACCAGATAGTTAGATTCTGATATTTGACATTAATTGGGTATTTTAATACAGGAAAAAATATATAAGTGGACAACAAATAGTAGACCTTACTAAACCGTATAATAATCTCTAATCTCAACTTCCTTTCCAAACATTTTTAGAGAGTTTCCCCCTCCTTATGTTTCAGAGGATCCACCATTGCCTCAGTTAAATTATTGCTGTAAGGGCTTGTACTTGTATAGGTTATTGATTATTGGTTTAGGGGAGAGAGATTGAACAAGTCTGAACTAATCATTATTTCTTCTAGAAACTCTATCCTTCTAGTCAATGCTTATAGTTCAATTATTGGCTCCTAGAGTGAGTTGAAGATCCTTCCTGGGAATTGAAACTTGGAATTAGTGAAAGAAAATTATTTTTTATAGCTATACTGAAATATGTACATTTTATGTGCTTGGTGTTGTCCTGTCCCAGCATTTAGATAGAAGGCAGGTTGAGAAGAATGAAGGAAATATGCAGAGATGAGCCAAAGAAAAAGTAAAATGACCCTCTTCTTTTCCCACAAGACCTAGTTCTCCAGTTTTATTCTTGAGGCCTTGAATAAAAGTCCATAAAACATTTCACTACCCTTCAAATAATTTTATTTATTTTTGCTTAAATTTTATCCAGATTTCTGTTACTTAAACCCAAAGTAAACCTAACTGTGGAACAATTTTTGTGTGTGTCAATAAAGCCTATTATATACGAAGTTGATTGGTACAGGGACAGGCATAAAAACTGTGTATCAACATTTCATAAAAGGATTTGATCAAATTTTTCATAATGTGTTTATGTTCGAAAGAAGAACTCTTGGATAATTTAAATCAGAGAAGTGTGTTTTTACTGTGGCAGTGAGAAAACAGTGCCTATCAATGAGGTCTTGACAGTTTTCAACCTTATGTTACAGGCCTCCACCCTCAACTTTGTTCTTGTCAACAGTTTTTAAATTAATGATAGAAGGAAGATATTGACGGCATTCTTATCAAGTTCCAACATAACATCAACGTGGGAGGGATAGAAAAGTATAAGTTGGCAGCATTAGTGTTTTTGAAAATATAGTGTACTAAAAACTACATCATATAATTTAACAAGGATAATTGTAAAAGTTGCAATTATGCCCCTCAAAACAATCCTAAGAGACAAGTAAAAGGTAGGGATAGATAAAAAGTATTAATTATTTTGGGTAAAACTATTAGCTCACTTAGGTCAGCAATATGATAATGCTTAAAGCAGTATTCAGCAGTCCTAATAAAGTACTGTGCCGAAAATTCTGCCACAGTTAGGATATACAAGGAATAGTTTGAATGGCAGGTTAACTAAATATAGCATATCCAGAGATGAACACTCTGATGAACTCAGAAAATATTGTTCATTTATGCCCAACAGTTGAAATATTGACTGGTTATTGTGAAGAATTCAGGTGGGAAATAGGATGGAAAGTATAAACTTCATGGTCATATTCCAATTGCAAAAACCCTACTGTGTGGGAAAACTGTATTTATTAAATTATAATATGTTTAAATACAAATGATACCTTTGAGTAGCAATTAGAAAGAGATAGAAGAAGAAAAATTCAATCCTTATGACAAAGACATATCTGAGAACTGGAGGTATCTGAAAACAAAATATGAAGTGGCAAAAAGTTGTGAATTCTGTATTTTGCTGTTGAGGCAGAGATATTAATAATACTAACAGGAAGTTATAGAGGGAAGTCCTTAAATGTGTGCAGACTTCATTAGGTGATTCCTAACTTTCTTTTCAATTCCAAATATTATGACCCATCAATTTCACTGTACTGAATATAAATAGTTTATAATAAGTAGCTTTATTTCTATAAGAAATGTTAATTGATTTTTAATAGTATAGTTGATTAACAATGTTTTAGATATACAGCAAAGTGATTCATTATATATATATGTCAATTTTTGAAAAGTTAATATTCAGAAGATAGAAAATGATTTTCAGGGTCTAAGGATTGAGTCAAACCACAAATATAGTCACAGTAAATCTGTGCCAATGTAGACAATTTTATTTAAAAATATATAAATGTATATCTAGCTTGTTTACTTACCCTCTTGAGCTCTACTATAATGATTATAAACACATTAAAAAAAATCTAATCTGGGCTTCCCTGGTGGTGCAATGGTTGAGAATCCGCCTGCCAATGCAGGAGACATGGGTTTGAGTCCTGGTCCAGGAAGATCCCACATTCCGCGGAGCAACTAAGCCCATGTGCCACAACTACTGAGCCTGCGCTCTAGAGCCCGAGTGCCACAACTACTGAAGTCTGTGCTCCACAACAAAAGAAGCCACTGCAATGGGAAGCCTGCGCACCACAACGAAGAGTAGCCCCAGCTAGCTGCAATTGGAGAAAAGCCTGCGCGCAACGAGGAAGACACAATGCAGCCATAAATAAATAAATAAATAAATAAATAAATAAATTTAAATAAATAAATAAATAATCTAATCTAAAAAAGACAAAGATAAGGGGGAGAAAAAACCAGTAAAGTAATATGATACAGGTTTGAAAGATGGGAACATTTAACTGTTAAAATTCATGGAAGGAGGGTGATACATGTGAGATCCACCCAATTAGCCCCCCAAATCTCTGACAGATTCCATGACTTGAATCACCAGGTAAACCAATGTATTAGTCAGAGTTCTCCAGAAAAACAG
Organism: Mesoplodon mirus; assembly: GCF_964341445.2. Classification (NCBI taxonomy): domain Eukaryota; kingdom Metazoa; phylum Chordata; class Mammalia; order Artiodactyla; family Ziphiidae; genus Mesoplodon; species Mesoplodon mirus. The sequence goes on from NC_138982.1 coordinate 122,219,191, forward strand.
TCAATATGTGTACACGTGAAGAAAGAGATTTATTATAAAGAATTGGCTCACATAATTATGGTTGTCAAGTCCAAAATCTGCAGTGATGGCCAGCAAATGGAGACTCAGAACAGCAGTTAGTGGGGTTCCACTCCAAAGACCAGCAGCCTGTAGATCCAGGAGAGCCTGGAGTAGATGAAATCTGAAGGCAGTCTGCTCGACAATTCCCTCTTGCCAGAGGAGGCTGGTCTTGTTTTGTTTTACTCAGTCCTTCAACCGATTGGATGAGGTCCATAGCAAACTGATATCATAACTTCCAATAAATGCACCACATCTAATCTCATTTCAGTGAAATATTGGTCAGACTATTTCTGCTGAATGATAAATGAAAATATTTTTATATTTAAAAGAGTATGGAGGAGGGATTTTCTAGAAAATTTTTAGCATGGCTAACTAAAAAAAAAATAATTGATGGCAATTTCCAAATTAAGAACAGGTTCTGGAAAATTATAGCTTCAGACTATAAAGGAATCTTCTCATTAAATTTTTGAGACGCATATCACAGCAATTTAAAATTTAAAAAGAATTATTTAAAATATTTTAGAGCCTCCCAGACCCTATCCTTATGCTTAATCTTATTTTACACTCTCCTGACTGAAGTAGAAAAAAACTATTTTTAACTCCACTCAGTTTGTTGAAAGGTTAGTTTTGAAAACCTGTAGGTCCAAATTGAATGTGATTTTATAGGTGATATCTGAAATCATTTAACAGCACATTACATTCTAGAAGTATTTAATAATATTTATTCTTGTGTTTGTGGATGTATTTAAAACTGTCTTTCTTGAAGATGGTGAGTATCTCAACACATAAATGCACTTTTGACTATCATGTTTGGTTTCCATTTTGAAGAAGATATTGCATCATAATTACTAAAGAAACATTCTAAATGGTCAGATTTTGGAGGAGACAACTTTAATTATTCAGCTAAAGTAAATGTTCTTAGAAAAAGCAATAAAAAATAAAGATATTTTAAAATTATTGTTAAAAAGTTCTAAAACAGATTTATGACTTATTAAATATCTAGTTCTGAAGGATCCTCTTATCTAAAAGTACATATGAATTGAAAATCTGATTATTTTTAAATGAATATCTGTTTTAACTGCTATCACCAGGGAAGGTTAATAAACAATTTCAAAACTTGGAATAATGTATTTAGCATGATTGAGTCTTTTGTTTGTTTGTTGATTTGGTAGCTAGAGTTTTGAGGTGCAGATGGTGAAATAGACATATCAGTGGTTAACGGTTTACACTGTCTCTAGAGTTTTAGGTTCCAATTGCACCTATAAAAGGGGTAATTAGTCCTTTCTATTTCATTGCTGTTAAGGGAAAGAAAGTTATTTCAGTTAACTGCCAACTAGATGCTACTCTAGATTAAAACCCTGACACCAGTAGCTTATTTTTCCTTTCAAATTCTAAGTTGAGAGTTCTAAAAACCTGAGAAATGTCACCTTCCTAAATATTATGGTCTATTAATTATGTCACTGCAGTGAAGTTTATTGGTGCAATTAGTTGACAGATATGAATATCATTCTTTATAAAGTTGTATGTAGTGGAGACAAGGTTAATACTAATTGAATATGCATTAATGATATGATTGAATGCATTCAGAGATGAGGGAGCTGTGATCTTAGCAAAATGGTGTATTCTAATTTATTTAAAAGTTTGAAAACAAGAATGCGCTCAAAGCATGTATTTTTTCACAAATCCAGTACGGTTGGCAAGTTGCAAATGTGTAATAATATTTATTTTTTTCATTTAGATGTGAATTATTTTGATAGCAACTTCTCAGTCATATCAAATACAATGAAACAACTCTAGAAAATAATTCCATTCCTTCCTAACTACACCTGTGACTCTAATATAAAAAGAATAATAAACATTCAGTTTTAGATGCACAAAATAGGTATTCTAAGTTTCCAAAATAATCTTCAAACGTGAAGAAAACGAATATCAAATATTAGCTTAATTATTTAAAATTTCATCTTTGATGCCTTATAGGCAATGTGGTAAACTCTAGAGGCTTTGAAATATTTCTGCATAACTTTTCCCACTTTAGAGGTGTGAAAACGGAGAATCCTAAGAAAGAAACACAATTTGAAATGATGGACAGGTCACATAAACTAACAATGGCTTTAGCATTTGTTTGTAGGTTAATTATATTAATAGTTATAGTTAGGATAATTTGAGCTTTTGCATTAATATAATGGGAGTTTACTTGTAATGTTTTTAGTGTATGTTTTAATTCTGCCAACTGTGAAATGGGGGAAAATGTCAATGCTAAGAACAAAGTGGAATTTGCATAGGAATGGAAACAGCTACATCATGACAAACAGATCTTGAATTAGCTCATAAGCTGAATAATGTCATGAGTTTTTGTACTTAGAAATGTATTTTTTAAATCCATATATACCATGAAAGACTGATTAAGACAGCTGCATTTTTTAATTCAAATAAGATCAGCTGTTTGGCTGAGGAGGCAGAGCAAAGAAAAATTGCAACAATGACTTAACTGGAGTGAGAAAATCAAAGACAAAGAGGAGCACAATGAAATCATCATGCAAAATACACATTAACTGTAACTTCATTCATTTTAGAAAGAAAGTTTGTCTAATTTGCTTTTGACTGTGCCTAGTATAGTTTATACCAAAAAAACAGTTTCCCTAAATAAACATCCCTCAATGAGGACATAAGAAAATTAAAGGTAAAAAGAAAAAAAATATTCAATGACTACTTAAGGAAATAGAGTCTTTTAATTACGTTGGTCAGTGTCATGCTATCATCACAATATATTTTCGGCTATAAGCTTTTATTTCACTTTTTATGACAAAATTTCCACTTGGTATACTAATTCCTACCTGGTTTGCCTATGTCTCATTCCTTGTTGTGAGTGTTTTATTTGACCCAGAACCAAAGAGCTCAAATGATCAGATATTCACGCTAATTATTGACAGATGCCCTTTACTTAGGGACTACCTGGATTCCACCCACTGTCTACGGACAGGTGTCTCCCATGCTACTTCTACTCATCTACAAGTGTTCCAATTGGATCCTTTCATTCAATCTGCTTGTTGCTGACTATCTGGTCTGAAAGTTCAAGTATTACTAAGAGCAGCCTGCCAAATTGTCTTCTTTAGCCACTTCTATTAGGTTAATGGACTCCCTTCTTTATCATGTATAGGAGTTCTCACTTGAGTCTCAGAAGCTTGCCCCACTTTGTTGCTTGAAGAAACTCAGTGCTATAAATACTATTCATTCATTCAAAAATAATTATTGATCTCCATTTCAGCCAGTTATAAGAGTTAGTTATACAGTGATAAACAAATCAGACATAGTACTTACCTTCCTGGACCTTAGAGTTTAGTGGATTGTATAGGTTATACACACATAAGTAGATAAATACATATTTAAGATTTTAATGTGAGTTTTAAAAAATCAGTGTTTTGTGATAGAGACTCACAGAAATAATGTAATTAGAGAGGACTGTCCCTGAGACTTAGCAAGAGTTATTGAAGAGTTAGCTATACTTATATTGTTGTTATTATTATATTAATTACTGATGTATTCACCAAGGACATTTTATTAAGATAAAACTCTAATAACTGCCTTAAGTGTTTAAAATATACTAAACAGTCTTTTAAATTCTCTACATGTATTAGTTTATTTATTCTGTGTGACAAATCTTTGAGGTGGGGGATATTATTACTCTCATTTTATAAGTGAAGAAAATGCAATACAGAGATGGAGTGAATTGCCCAAGGCTATGCTGGTAATGAAAGGTTGAATTGGTATTAGGGCTGTAGGTGGTCTGCCTCCATAACCACAATGTTATATCACCTGTCAAAGTGCTGAGACTTGAAATCTCACCCACACTGAGAAGTGAAAAAATAATAAAAATCAAGCCAGTGTACTGCACATAGAGGGAAAATCACATGCAATGATTATCATTTGGAGCAGAGCTGTAGTGTAGTGACTATGGATGTGGGCAGACTAGCTCAAGATGAGGGTTAAGACATGTTTAGGGATAGATAATGTGGGACTCTGAAGAAAAAGGGAAGCCATTAAACTTCTAGCATGCCATTGACCTGACCCAACTCATGCTTTTCCTGTTTATTTCATTTTGCTTTGCTTTGCTTTATTTACTCATTCTGAATGTTAAGCAGGAAATTAATTGGAATGGAGCAGCAAGAAAGGAAGTGAGGATGACAATTCAGGGGCCATTTTTGCAGTTCAAGAGAAAGATGGTGATAATTGAACTATGATTGTAGCTGCAAAAATATAAAATGCTGAACAGAGTAGAGAGACATTTGAAAGAGACAATATATATGCAAGATATGTGGAAGACTAAGTAATGAAGGCTAATATTAAATTTTCTGACCGGGTAAAGTTCTTATTCTAAAATGCATAGAAATATTAAAATTTAAATTTAAATCATTTAAGAACATTAAATATTCTGGATTTTAAGCAAATGGGCTAATACTTTTGTTAACTACGTAAGTGTGAGAGCTGGCTTACACAATTATTAATAGATGAAATTTTTGAATCCTTTACTGAAAAATGAAGAATCAATAAGATAATAGAAAGATAAAGAATTATAAATAGAAAGATTAAGGGTAACAATATTATAAAATATATTTTTAAAATTTTCTCTCTTATTAATAAGATAGGCTTATATTAAAATAAATTGTTATAAATGTTAAGGATGTAGAGACATAATTAATAGCACAGGATCTAAATAATCATTCCGGATTAACTTGACAGATTTAAATACAATTACAAAATTATTGAAGGAAAGAAATAGAGCCCTTGTCATGTGTTTGGACTTTGGGAAAGTATCTTATACTGCTTCTAAAATCTTTGTTTACACAATATAAAAAAAAAAAGATTAAAATGTAGTCTGAAAAACTGTAAATAAAGACAAATGGCCAAGTTTCTATCTAATAAAGTGTATTTATTTCTGGTAGTCTTAGGTTTGATATTATTTGACATCTAAGCTAAACAAATAATCTAAAAAAAGGAGGAATAAACCACCCAACTTGGAATATTTTAGGCACTGAATTTAAAGACTTGAAGAGTGAAAATCCCAATATATTTGAGGGGGTAAATATTTTGTTTATGAGAAGGCTAAGGGAAGGTGAAGGTTGAAATTAATTTAAGAAATCTGCTACCCTCCAGAAAACAAATACTTGCAACATGGATCTTAAGAAGCAATATAAACCCCCTGAGTATGGAAATGGATTGAGATATTTTTACAGAATAAAAGTATTAGAAGTCATATCACTGAGAACAATTTACATATACACATCTGGTTACCATGGTATTAGACTGATATTAGCAAAGAATACATTCTAAAGAAAAATGGCTCATTTTTTTAAAAATATGCTATTTTAAAGAATCTCATGCCCATATTTTCAACATAATGCTTTTTTTTTCTTTTTTTTAAAGCAAAGTTTGACATTTTTGCAAAAAAAATAGATTATATTATCTTCAGCATTGGAAATTAAAGGCAGATCTATGTGCTTTGATAATCAATCTAGATGGAGGTAGGACTGGCAACTCCTAATGGAATCTAGAATCTCAAACCAGAACAGAGCTAAATAAAATGCAAGTAAAATGGCATGACATGGAGATGTGCCTTAAAAAGAACTCTAGGGTAGGTCAAAATTCTTTTCAGAAAACACTGTCCAACACAGAGAAATGTGGCTTGAAACTTTCCAAAATATTATGTTATTGCTTTGAGCATAGCTTCACATATATTAGCCAAATGAGGCTTAAAGCAGATGCAATCAAACTACAGTGATTTTCATTTGAGTTCAACTTCCATATTGTTAAGAGTAAGACTTTGTTACCTGAATAGAGAACTTGACTAATATTTATTCTCTGTATAGGCAGCTGGGGTCAACAGTAGTGAATCTTACTTATCAAGAAACATAATCAAAATATATTTAAATAAATATAGGTATAAATGTAGCTGTAGCTGTATATATAGATATAAAATGCCAAAATAATTTCTAATTTATCTGATTTAAGATTTTTACATAATCTTTACAGAAATCTGTCAACATGGTACTCATTTCTTCATTTCTTACAATATTCTATAGCCATCAATCTTTTACTTATAAAAACAAAGCATTCATGTGAACTCAACTTTTTGCCTATAGCAGATGCTAACCACCCCACTATCCCAAATCTTGTATTTCAATATATTATTTATAACTCTTTACAGCTATTATGATTTTTATAATATTTTAAATGAAAAGATAATTTTTTGGGAAATCACCCTTAAAGTAGTTTGGCTATTATTTTATGTTCTGCATGTAAATCATGCTGAAAAATCAATTTCCTAAAGGGAAGGAGATAAAGAACATCAATAGAACTTCAGTGGCATTCAACATCTCCTCAATTTCACTCAATCACAAATAGGCCAATCCTTTCCTTAGCTGGTCTGTGAATGACTCACTCTCCATTTTCTCAGGCTTTTGGAATGTGAAAATAACATATATTTGTTACTTCCAAGGCAGACAAACATATATATATTTAAGGATTTGTCTTTACTTTAGATATTAAGTTTAAAGATATGTGCAATTGGTATTAAAGTGAGTAATTTCTGTAACTTTCAGTATTAAAAAAGTTTGGTTCTCATGCTAACATTTCATTTATGTATATAAGAGATCAAAATATGGCTTAAAATGTTACTATGAAGTCTAGGTATGAAAGTAGAAATACAAACATAATGAAGTACCTTTCTAAACTCAATGGATACTTTTTCATCTGGAAAAGACACTAGGAAATATACTTTGCATTACCAACAAAGTATAGCAAAAATACAATTTATTTCTGTTAATTATTGATAGTCTTTGGTTTACCGAAGTAGGCAAATACATCAAATACAATGTCGATATACTTAGCCTTTGGTGACAGCGGTAGTTTCAAAACCTTGGAGGACAATTCTTCCTTCAGGTTTATTATTGGTCATTATGCTGCAGCCAGTATGGTGCAGCCATATATCTGAGTAATAGTAAGGACTGGTAGAGTAGCCAGGCAACAGACCTATAATGATTAAAGAATTTGAGAAAGTTAACTGTGAAAATATGCTAACAGAATTAGCATCAATTAGTTTAGAGAAGTAAAACCTTGGGGGAGACCAATTTTATTTCATTGAAGACTGATAATGAATTCTGATTAAACAGGTTTACATTTCATTGGGGAAAGTTGTTGTAAATTGAAGGGACTTATCAGAAATGCAGTTCTATAAGAAACAGAGGAAAAATAATTTAATCTGAAGGGTGTTTTCATAATGAGAAATTTAGATTCATAAAATAATCATCTAGTACCAGTGGTGAAATATTATGAGATAATTTGAAATAAGATTGGAAAATTAGTACCAAGTGGATAAGGGTAAAATTGAATATTGTGATATATGTTTGTTTTCATTTAAAATTTTAGTAGTAATTGATTCAGTTTAGCTTTTCAGTACATTTGGAAAAAAAAAATTCCCTAAGGTTTATCAACATGTACCGAAAGTCCTTTTGTTCATTGATATCAACAAATATATATGCAACATTTGACAAGTTAAATTTTATTCCAGCTCTGTGATGAACATTACAAAATAAGGAGTTATTCCTAATTGATTAGCAATTTCCTTTTTTTAATAAGGCCGTCAGCAAACATAAGTCTGGTATTGCATTTGACAGTCTCACTAAATACCATATTTCCTCTACCCTTAGAAGAAAAACACCAGAGTGGTTGCTACATTATGATCGTCAAAAAGCTGTTTTGTTCAACATGAATAATGTCATTCAGAGGGTTAGCCATCTGTTTGCTGAGTGTTTGTAAGCTCTACACCCAAAGCAGCAGAAAAGCAATGCATGTGGGCGCCATAATCATGGCTCTTCCAAAAAGCTTTTGTCTCATATAAAAATGAAGTGAAATTATTAAAAAAACTAAGGTATATTAGAAATATAGACACTTAAATACTGTTTTTTTGTTGCTTTACCGATCCCAGGTATGCAAATAAAATATTGAGTTTGGGTTTCTGCATATAATTTATGAGCTTAAGAAAGAGATACTGAGCAAATTGTAGTTCAAAATGTGCAATTACTGAAACCAATTCAGTTTGTTGTGTGTATATTTACACACACAACAGATCTTAAACTTTAGATCGTATCCTAAAGTGTAATTTTTTTTCCAGAACATTTATGCTATTTTTCACTTTGTATTGCTTATCAGGAAATAAACTTAAGAACTTCCTTTCCAGGGAATTCTCTGGTGATCCAGTGGTAAGGGCTCTGCGCTTCCACTGCAGGGGGCATGGGTTAGATTCCTTGTGGGGGAACTAAGATCCCGCATGCTGCACAGTGCAGTTAAAAAATAATAATAATAATTTCCCTTCCAAATAGTGTGCAAGAATTAATCATTGAATATTTTTTCCAGAAATATTGTGTAAGGGAATTTTGACAAATAGCTGAGTGAAAACAACTTTTTATTATTCATTTCTAGTTTGCTATTCAAATAATAACCATAGATTTATCTCCAGCTATTAATGGTCAATCTATTTTGAAGTAATTCAAACTTCTATCAATCAAAATTTGGCAATACAGTTTAGAATATGTTTGAAAGTGTAGAAACTGTTTTGAGCAATTTGATTCCAACAGATGCATGGATTTTTTTAAAGTATGTAAAACAGTATGATAAAATTTCAAAGAATTTCACTTATATTTATTATGTATAAATTGTCAATATTTATTGATATAAACCATCTGATCAAATTCAGTAACAGTTGGACTGATAAGCACAGAAGTATACAGAATTCATGATACTCAGATTTACTAGATCACAATTTCAATACATAAAACCAAGATTATTTAAAATCACTTTACATTTATGTAGCTGGATTCAGTAAGATAATAACTTCAGGAAGTTCAAGTACTTCCTGAGGACATTGGGAAGGTTGTCATTATGGTCATCACTAAATATGGGTGAGTATTAATAGGAGTTCGCTACCCTCTAGGTATGGAAAATGTAGAAATGCATCAAAGAAAATGAACATAGAAAAGACATGGTCCTGATTTTGAGGCTTTTAAACCACTGCAGGCAAGGGAGAGAAATCCATATCATAGACACTTCAAAGTATGCTCCTGCATAGTCTGACTGTGAGTTTGTACATGGGTCCAATCCAATATCCCTTGTCTGGGGAACCTAATTCGACTTCAGTTGGTGGGAATGAAGGGTTACAGACGAAGATAGAAAGTCAGCACCTCCTACTCCTACATAATGATGTGTACATAGGGTCTAAGCTCTAAGAAGTAGTGTTGATGGCTTTCATTCTATGCTGGACACTGAGTGAAAGCACAAAACATGGAAAAAGAACAGAAGCAGAAGATCTGACCCAGAGGTTTGAAGGCCACAGGAAACATAATGAAGACTTGTATCCATTTTCTGACATGGAAGGAAAAAAATCAAACAAAAATTGTTTTCTTCTTTTGGAAAGTGATTAATTAAGATGGTGAGTGCCCAGGAATTTACCACTTCCTGTTACACAAGTCTATGAAGATCTTGCCAGATACAATGATCTCTTCACTTAGGAGTATAATGCTTGTAAAGAAAGCCATTGATTTTATCTTTTAAATAGACTATTTTTTAGTGTGGTTTGCAACTGACATTTGAAAATTATAGAACATATATAAAAAATGATTAGGAAATGAAAATCAGACAAATCTCAGGTCAAGTGTGTCTTTTTGAGTAATCACTTCCCTAATTTCCCTATATAAATTTATTCTTTCAATGTATTTGTCTAGATATTTATTAGTCTTAGCCAAACTAATTCATATTGATTTATTATTACATTTTTTTTATCTCTTTTGCTTATGAGGTCATCCACTCTCTGAAATCAGAAGCACATTTAATCTTCTTCATAACCCTTAGGACCTAGCACAAAATCTGGTACATAATATGCACAATAATAGGTATTAAATTGTTGAGGAATAAGTAAAACTATTCTAAAATACATATATTGATAATGTGAATATTGACTTAATTGATTTAAAAATCACATAAAAGTTACACATTTCTCTTGCTGTGGGTGATACAAGATCATTCCAAATAAAGCTGGTGTTGAATCAATCTTAAGAAGATAGTCCAGGACTAAATAAATAGAAGTGGCAATTGCCTTAAAAAATGTGCCTGAGGGCTTTCCTGGTGGCGCAGTGGTTGAGAGTCCACCTGCCAATGCAGGGGACACGAGTTTGTGCTCCGGTCCGGGGAGATCCCACATGCCGTGGAACGGCTAGGCCCATGAACCATGGCCGCTGAGCCTGCGCGTCCGGAGCCTGTGCTCTGCAATGGGAGAGGCCACGACAGTGAGAGGCCCGCGTACCGCAAAAAAAAAAAAAAAAAAAATGTGCCTGAAACTGTCAAAAGAGCTATAGTAACGTCAGGAGACTGAGAAAGTTCATGAAGTTTACAATACAAGTGAGATTTCTGAATAAATTTAAAAACTCAATAATAAAATAACCTATTAGGGAATTTCTTCATTTGAACTGATGACACAGGCCTTTTGTTTCCTAATGATTCTTTGCAGCTTAAGTTAAAAAAACCCCTATATTTCCTTAATTATTTGTTATGGTCTTTTTTCTCTTACGTTTTAATTTTTATCTTTCCTTACTAATAGCAAACATTCTCTTCAATTTTAACCAGAATAATTTAAGCCTGAATAAAGCACATCCTACTGAATTTCTGATTCTGAAGAAGGACAACCAACTATATCATATTACATAACATAGTTATGTTTCTTCTTCAAGCAGAAAGTCTCCCATAATATAAAAATGACAGAAAAGAGAAAATGTAGATGTCAAGTTGGAACTATTGATCATAAGGAGAAATTATGGGGCTTAGCTATTTTATAGAAATTTTAATATGCATTCCAACTTATACAGTGTTAACTTTGAGCCTCAGCACTTTTTCTAAGTCCTTTATAGATATTAAGCCATCCAGTTCTCACACCACCCCTTAGGGGCAAGTTTACAGTTTTTCTCTCCATTTTATGAATAAGGAAACAGAGGAAAGTTTATACAGCCCATATTTGGTAAGAATGAGATTAAGACCTACATTTTCTGGCTCTAAAATCTCTCCTTTAATCACTCTTCTATAACGCCTCAGTAGCAAGGGAAGTTGTTGAGTTTAGCTTATAGAAATCAAAGGAGCCAATATATTCAGGAGAAAATGTACAGGTTAGCCAGACCCTGTAAGGAGAGAAACAAGGAAAAGAAGATGTCAGAGATGTGCAATTGTTTGAAGTTTTGGAAACAGTGGGAGCTCGGGAACAAGAAAAGGCAGATGTTCGCATACTTAGTACTCTGAGCACAAGCTTCTCAGCTATGTGGTGTACCCTGAGAGGTGGCCGTTAGTGTGGACCATTAAGAAGCAATACACTTACTTCCACATTTCCAGTCCTTGGAGGTGGGGACTAGGGCCATGTGAGGAAACCCTTTGTTCTGGTCCTCTCTCTGGGAGGTGGCCCTTGGAAGGATCCTATAACAGGAAATCCAAAATAAAATCAGTGGATACTGCTAGTTTTATTTATTAGAAACAATATCTAGAGTAAAAGTGTGAGATAAGATGTTCTTACACATTGTGAATTGTTTCTGTGATATACCTCACTCTTAAACAATGAATAACAAAAAGTAAAAAGTCCCATTATGAGTTTAGCAGGTGATGAAGAATTTGTAGGATTGTGGAAGATACATGCTGTCACTTTAATTGGGAAATTATTATCTTAGTTTTGCCTTCACTAGGGAGAATTATAAACATTTACTTTTAGCTGTAAGGGCCTAAGATTTCAACAACGGGAAGAAAGAAATTCTGTAGTTATATAATTTGGACATGTCATAAATTCAGTCAATATTTAGAGAGTTGCTTTTCTTTGTGGGTAAAGCAGTTTGATCCATGATCTGGAAGTTTCATGCAAGTAGAATAATTGACTGGAAATGATAATTAGCCTTGTGAGATAATTTGTATACAAAGAACAAAGAAGTATTTCTTTGATTATCAAGCTCATAATGAAAAATTAGCAAATCAGTACTCCATTTTTAGAAAATCAAGTATTATTGACAGATATCTTAAAATATAAGATTTATACTTAAACAATTTTTAAAGTATAAGTGACCGTTCTGCTCTTTTTATCCATTTTAAAGTTATAAATATAATGCAATTAATCAGTCTATATTCCTCTACTTTAATTGAATGAAAATAACTGGTACTTATTTCTCCATTTTAAAAGAATCCACTTGAGGAAGTAAAGCAGTTTTGCTACATAAAATATACAGACTGTTACAATTTAGTTGCTTATGAAATGAAATGAAATTCTTCAAAATTGTAAAATATACATATGCATATACATGTATATATGTATACATCCATATATGATAGTATAAACATGATTTATTATAAATTTTACATTTATCAGTGTTATAAAATCCTTACTGTAGTGTGGGGAAAATCCCTTTCCAGGTCAGGCTCAGACATCAAAACGCATGACCTGAGGGCTTCCCTGGTGGCGCAATGGTTGAGAGTCCACCTGCTGATGCAGGGGACATGGGTTCGTGCCCCGGTCCAGGAGGATCCCTCAAGCCGCAGAGCGGCTGGGCCCGTGAGACATGGCCACTGAGCCTGAGCGTCCGGAGCCTGTGCTCTGCAACGGGAGAGGCCACAACAGTGAGAGGCCCGCATACTGCAAAAAAAGAAGAAAAAACAAACAAACAAACAAAAAAACTCACGACCCTAGTCTAGCCTTCCTTTGGTATGATCAAAGGATTTATTACACAGGCAGGAAAATCCCAAAGCAAAGGGCATAGGATGACTCTCCCAGAGGAAGTCTAGGGCTGAGAGAGCCAATACCAAGTGTGCAGGTGTTTTATAACAGCAAAGTCTGCCAGACTGAAGATTTACGCCCCTGTCCCCCAGTGAAAAATTTGAAAGAAGCAGAAAGAGGGAGCATGTATTTGTGGTGTGGATGGGGGAAGATTTATGACATGGCAGACATGGAATGAGATTTAGAGATTGCTGGCACTAAATCAAGGTCATTTGGGGTATAAGTTTCTTTCTTATGGTCTCATGGTCAATATTAAAATGTTTTGCTTAGTTCTGTTTTCGTTTCATAAGGCAATTTATATTTGGGAGTGCTTGGACTATTTGAAGTCATTCATTTAATTGTTTCATTCAGTACAGGGTTTGAATTTATAATTAAAATAAATTATGGAATGGCAATGAAACATTTAATGAGTGAAATATGTAGAGCTAAATAGAAAATGAAATAATGTGAATCCCTAGTGGAAAATATATAATTTCAAGAAAACCAACCAAGAGAAGTTAGTATTGAACTATGCAATTACCAGAGTTTATTCACTACTAAGAGTTAAGGTGTAGTTTCATAAAAGTTAAGAGCTATCTATAATTAGAGTTTAATCTAAAATTTCTGCTGGAGAATTTCTTTAAAGTGTAAACTTTGTGAACATTAGACATTATTCTCCTTTCTTTTCAGTAGTCCTAGTCAAGCCAAGAATCTTGCATCAGAATCTTTTTGTAAGAGAAAGAGAAGAAAAAAGGTTTAATGGAACTAAAGAATCAAGACAAAGCTTTATTAAAAAATGTCAGTGTTCATCATCTCTCCCTTTTTATAATCCCACTTCAGTGACATTTAAAATAGGGTTTATACATAATAATAAAGATCTTGAAATATTAATTTAAATTTATGACTTTCTGGTAGATGCAAAATGGATGGTGAGGTGAGAACTAATTCAGTGGATCATGGAAACTGGTGGTCTAGAGATGGGTTTCTGATGTAACAACAACAACATAACAAAAACAAAGTGCAACATTGGTTTAGGAGCCAGATAGAACATGATGAGGAACTTACTGGGTGATAAGAATCGCATAATCCACTGTGAATCATTTGATACAAAATTTGTGAAAATTTGAAAAGCAATAATGTACTGGGCAAACTTCATGCCAAGAAATTGAAAAACAAAATATTAGTAAAGTGCTTTGTTTTCATTGGCTAAATCTAGCAAGAGAGTGTATAAGACATGAACTCACTAAAAAAAATGTCCAGCTTGCAAACAGAAATAACAGGGAAATATTAAGAACTCTCAGAGTCTGAGATTATACACCACTTGCAAGCTAATTAGTTAGGCTGCCACGATTTCATGGGTGGCTCTTGGTAGAAGACAGGAGACTTCTGGATCAGAGACAAAGTTTACAATAGAAGTAGTAGTAGCAAGAGTGTCAGGATTTTGTGCCAGTTTCTTGAGACTCGAATCTCATAGAGTGGGAAGAAGGCCAGGTGGCATTGGCACATGCAATGGGCTGCATTACAGGAGAGGAACACTGAGCTTAGGAAACACAAATATTTTCTGATAGACAGTAAGCATACCTGTCCCTTTCTCTAGAGGAGACTTCATCTTCATTATCCTGGACAATAAGCATATCTACACTTTGCCCTGGTGGGAGGGCACTGTGTCTTCTTCAAAGGCTGTTAGCTATTGAACTATCCTTGAGAAAATAAGGAAGAATAAAGGGCAATCAGTGTCTCACTTATGAGATGTGCAAAATGGCTTAGACTCATGGAAAACTATCTTCCAAAAAAGTAGGTCCAGAGGGCTTCCCTGCTGGCACAGTGGTTGAAAATCTGCCTGCCAATGCAGGGCACATGGGTTTGAGCCCTGGTCTGGGAAGATCCCACATGCCGTGGAGCAACTAGGCCCATGTACCACAACTACTGAGCCTGCGCATCTGGAGCTTGTGCTCCGCAACGAGAGGCCGCAACAGTGAGAGGCCCGCACACCGCGATGAAGAGTGGCCCCTGCTTGCCGCAACTAGAGAAAGCCTTTGCAAAGAAAAGAAGACCCAACACAGCCAAAAATAAAATAAATAAAGAGGTTTTCATTAAAAAAAAAAAAAAAAGTAGGTCCAGAAATTCAGGGGCTTTAGGATAACTTTCTATCAACTGTAAACAGTAAAATATAAAATTGAGATAATATTTGAGTGACAAGGTCAAATAAATCTCAGCTTTGTGTCAAAAACCAAATTAGTAGTCTAGTTGGCAGGCAGCAACCAATAAAGTCTTTCAGTTGAATTAAATGACTCAATGAAGAGAAATTAAACATGTGATTCTTGGGCATCCAATGAACAGCCTCAAAATGACCACAAAAATGTGTAAAGAGTCAAAACAAATTGTGGCTCTGTCTCTTGGCACATGGGACTGATCAGAATTAATGAATTAAAAGCTAAGTTGTCAAAGCTGTACTGCAGGAACCCACCAGCCTGGACCAAGACTGTGATTGTTCTACCCCCGAAATGATCCCTGAACTGCCAAGTTTCTACAGGCTAAGAAAGACTTTGAAAATTGCTCAGCCACCAAGGAGGACATATCTTTCCTCTTCAAATGTAACCAAGTAAGATAATGGACAGAGAATGTTCTCCATCAGGGTGAAGCTATGTCCACTAAAAGCTATGAATTAGGGAACTTCTCCCAGCAAGAAGGAGTAGAAATTAACAGTGGAAATTACCATCTTTCCCTTTGTGATTTCAGAACTGCCATGGTGTAGTAAATGTGCTATTCTTTCTATTCTTTCTTGTATTTATCTTTATTATTCTTATCTTATCACGTTTCTTCTCTCTTCTTCTGCCATAATATATGAGGAGTAAGGGGAGCAAATAATTTGTGTGGCTTTTATCTTGGTGGTTTTTGTTTTGTCTTGTTTTTTGTTTTTGTTTTTGGCAAGGTCTCTGAGCAAGAAAACCCACAGAGACCTGGATTTGAGTATGACGCCATTACTAAATTACATTTTGTGTGGTCTACCCTGGAGAGTCTGTGAGCGTACTTACACATAGAACAAAGAGTACACAAAATATTTTTCACAAGAATAGTTGACTGTGGGAAAAGAAGTCAGAGAGATTCTAAGTGTGAGCAGGATTGGAGAAGGTATTGCTGGCTTGAAGGTAGATGGGGACACATGGTAAGGAATATGGGTCACCAAGGAAATAGAGACCTCAGTGTGATAACCACAAAGGACTGAATTCTGCCAAAAATTTGAATAAGGTTGGAAGTGTGTCCTCCTGGGCCTTCAGATAACAGGGCAGCCTGGCTGATACCTTGATTTTTTTGCTCTTTTGTGACTCTAAACAAAGAATCCAGTTGAGCGTGCCTGGTCCTCTGACCTCCAGAACTGTGAGGTAAAGAATGGGTGGTGCATGGGACTTCCCTGGTGGCGCAGTGGTTGGGAGTCCGCCTGCCAATGCAGAGGACGTGGGTTCGTGCCCCGGACCGGGAGGATCCCACATGCTGCGGAGCGGCTGGGAAAAAAAAAAAAAAGTTGACTGTGGAAGACTGTACTATCATTTGCAAATACCTTTTCCCACTTCCTGGAGGATTATATTTCTCTGGCCTCACTGACATTACACTTGGCCTTTGTGACTTGTTTTGGTCAATGAATAAATAGTAAGCAGGAACAAAGTGTATATATGTCAATTCTGCACAAAAGCTTTATGAACAAGTACATTGTTTGACATTATTTCTTTGCTTCTGCCTTGATGAATACCAGCTTCTGTTAGATGTTGCTTTATCAGACTGGGCCCAGGAAGAAGGAGGATGTGGGACACATCTACCACAGAATCATTATGAACAGGTAACTTTCATAAGAAATAAACCCTTGTTGACTTAAGTCTCTGAGATTTGGGAGAGATTACAACAAAATAGCATAGACTATCCTATTGTAGTATCTTTGTACTATGTCAGCTTAGCTATGCTAGAACTATATTTATTAGTACACTCTTCTCTACATGGTTCTGGGTTAGAACACGACTCAAGAGAAAAATGCATGAGATTCAGAAGACAGAAGAAAAGCAGCAGCCAGCATGCACTGATGGTCAGACTAGGGCACCTGACACCATTGCAGCTTGCATGCATTGTTGCTCATCTGCTGCTTTACTTTGTTGGAGTCTGGTAGCAGCTCTGCTGGGAACTCCTCCAGCTTCCACCAGATATTCTGTCTTCTCAAAGTCCTAGGCCAAATGTATGCAGCATCAAGGCAAAGAGTATCATGGTCTCCTGCAGGTTACCTGCATCAAGAGCTTTCAGGTGGTGACAGATGAGTTAAAAACCTAGTTTGTTCTTGTGAATTCCAATTTGGGTTCATGGATTCCAGTTTTTCCTTTCTCTCTCACAATACTTCTAGTGTTCCCAAAATTAGGGTCATCACTGGAATTTCATAGGCTCCTGTATCAATTCTCTTAACTGTTAAGGTCTAATCCCTGTAATTAGTCCATTATTCTATACCACTCATATTGGTTCAGTCTCTCTAATTGAACCCTAGCTGATAAATCTTGTAGACCCTCTCTAGTTATAACTACCATGTGATACTGTGAAAGATTTTAACATTCATTATTTCTATTCCTTACAATAATTCTTCAGGAGAGGCACTGCTATTGTAATTTAGAGATGATAAACTTGGGACAAGAAACATTGCTTTCCAAAGGTACAATAACTAGTGAGCTTGTATCTGGACCTATGTTTCTATCATGTTCTTTATATTATACTATGCTTCTCATTGCAAAAATTTTATTTATTAGTATTGGTAAAACTTGGTCGATCTTCAGCATCTGAATCTAGAGTAAGTCACTTTGCACATTTTTACTGCCAATTTACAACCATTTTTTGAAGTATGGAATACAGAAGTGAACTTGTGCAGCAAAACTGTGCACCCATTTTAGAGGCTAGATAATGACAGAGGAAAATATGACCCACGGGATGTTATTTTGCATGCTGCAGTGCATTTACACTCAGTAATGAAGGCTCTCATATCAGCAAGAGAGAGGAAAGTGACAATGAACATTAATGCTGAACTGCTGCATTCTCTCTCAATGGAGCATGAAATAAGGCACGTCATCATGTCAGCATATGCCACGAAGGATTTGCTTAGGCCCTCATCCTTTCAGCACAGTGAATCTGCTTCCCAGGGAGTCAGATTCTCCCACATTGTGACTCTTTCACCTTCTCATTTCTTTCCCTATTCAATCCTCTGCCTTTACAGATCTACTGTGATACTAAATTGCCACCTTGTCAGGAATGCATGCAAGAAGTTTCTCATATGGCCATAAAGTTTTGTGAAAGGCAGATTATTATAGTACCATAAAAATAGCATTTCATAAGAGGGAAAAGACATTAAGCCATGGTAAAAGTGTATTTTCCACAGCATTGTCCTTACCTACCCATGCCACATAAATAATGGTATTATTGTGTGAATATTAAACCTAAATTCAAACTCAATTTATGGTAACACCAGTAACTAAAAACCACTAATGATCATTTCAAAAATACCTGACATGTATTTTATTTAGTAAAATACATATGTTACCATGCAAGATTAAGACACCTAACCTTTTGAGGACTCATATACACAACTCATCTGTAAGATAAAAGCATGCATTTAGATAATCTCAAAGCTACATTTCAACACTTACATTGTATGACAATATATTTTTTAGGCTTTGTCTCGTTTCTTACATGATTATTTAGCTCTTTCAAGGCCTAGTTCTATGTTTAATAATAGAGAAAGTATCATCATTTTATTTTTATTCTGTTTTAAGATTTCACTAATGCTATACTGAACAAATTAGCATAAATTCTAAGAAAACTCACTATAGAAAAGAAGTTCTATTAAAAAACAATTATCATCAGAACACAACACATGAGGTTAAAAAAGAAAGGATATCATCTTATTATTTACACATTGAACTGACTAAATTGTTCTTTCTATTTTATGAGTATTTAAAGAACATTTTTAATACATAGATTAAAATTAAGGCTCTATGCAAATTACAGTCAAGTTGGAATGTAGTTCAAATGTAGATAGATCAAGGGGAGAGGGGAGAAGAGTGTAAACAGGGTCTTAGAGTCTGGAATGTATGCAGTATGATCAGGAGACAAAGAAAATTTGTTTTCTCACATACTGTAAGCTCCAGTAACTAAAATTGTGCTTAGTAAAACCACATGGTGTTAATAAAGTGTCCTAATGGGGAGAAAAGTGTTCTATGCTCATGTAAACTAAGGTAACTTCTTATAGTGTGCTTATATCGTAAGTTTACAACGCATTTTAGTAAAAATTCCAAGAGAGTATGCTCTAAAGAAACTCTATGATTTCCTGAACTAATATGGTTCATTTGGCACATTATATTGTTGACTCAGTGAGATTCTATTTTTTGTCAAAACAATTAAAAGTGCATGGTGTCAAGAGATTCATCTCTAGGTGAAAAGCTATAAAAAGACAAAAAAGTAAAATAATGAATTATTTGAATTGTATTTATGTAATATTCTATGTTAAGAAACGTATCTTAATTTCTTGGAAAGTTCCATTTTTAAACTGCACTTTGTTTTCTTACCTCAAGTTGTAAATACTAAAGTCAAGCTCTCTAACTGGTTCCCCTATTTAAGTAAGGCTATTTGACAGACTTTCTCAAAAAACGTAAAATATATATTATATTTAAGGCATATAATTTCACAAGTGCTGGAAATACCAAGCCTTCACTAAAATTGAAAACGAATGCCAATTTTTTAAAATGTTCTCAAAGCCTCAAATATTTAATTTGAAGCCTGATTCCCAAATATAAGGTGGCAGCAGATGAGATGGACATTGATTTAGGGTATGTTTTAGAGATAGCATTTAGTATTTTAATGAATTAGCCAAGTATGGTAAATTTATTCTTCCTTTTTTTGATTTCTGAAAAAGTACATTGCTAGATGTTGATTGCCCATTTTCATGCCTTTCAGTCATATCGCAAAATGAAGTATAAAATAATCAGAAAAGTCTGTTTTCCTTGATTCTGTTTTTTTTAATTTTATTTTATTTTGAGGATTCAGTGAGTACTACTAAATAGATATAACACAGAAGTTTAATAAAGATTTCTTTGTTGAGATTATATCTATATTAGCCTCAAACATCCTGAAATAGAGCTATTTAAGCAATCATGAATCCATTATTACTTAGAACAAAAATTATTAAAACATGATATGAATTTCCTAAAGGGAATATGACTTTTTATCACATTTTCCCCCATAGTTGGGTATCTAATGCCTAAGAAATATGTATTTCTAGAAAATTACCTGAATATTTGTGTATATTCTTGATCTTTCCTAAGTTGAGGTTCAAATGCACTATTCTAGATTTGCTTTATGTGATTTCTCTTTTTAAATTAAATAGAAAATAATTCCCATTCATATTAAGTTTGGTATTCAGAACCAGCCAAATCTTTGACACTTTTAAAAAAGTTAGACATTTTAAATAAAAAAAAAGAGAGGGACTTGAAAAATGTGCATCTCAAAGTATCCAAATCTCAGATATAATCTTACTAAATTTTGCTTCACCAGAGTGTTATAATTCAATAGCTACTGTGAATTTCCTAAGCAGATTGTGGCTATACAGTATTGGAATGATAAGGGCCAGATGCTGTTTCAACAGCAGGTCTTGAATGAGAAAAATTAGCTCAGCTTCTGCAGTCTTTGTTTTCCAATCAGCGCATATCCACATCAGAGCTGGGAATTAAAGGAGGCTACTCATTTCAGGTAGCCCTTTTGCCCTTTATACTTTCCAGAGAAAAGCATATTGACCAGAAACCAAGGTGCTCACAGTTATTTGACCTTTAAAAGAAAGTGAGTCCTTGTAAAAACCAGATAAAAAAGTCAGATAATCTGTTTTCTTTCTTTCAAGTAAGCAGCTGGGTTCAGAGAAATGTGTTTCTATATGTCAAGCAGCATTTGGGACCCATTCTGGACTTCAGAAGTAAATCTCAATATTTCGATATGTTGAAGGATTTTGGACAATTAGCTCCTTTTGTTTTTTAGGGAGAAAAACCTATGGAAGTTGGGTTAGCTGTAGATTTGTAAGACAATCTTTCCCCTCTATCAATTTAAGAATAGGAAGACGTGATTTCAATTGCAAAGTTAGGAAAATATTACATGTTATACATCCAAATACATGAAAATTCAATGAATGAAAGTAGTTTGGTCCATGCTTCTATTTATTTTCTAATTATTCCAAATAGTATTCTGATATCTACTTGTTCACTGAACTGAAAATTGTTGACTTTTTATGTAAAAGCTACCTATCTCTGAATATGGCCCATAAAACTGTACTTCTTAACTAGATATCAATGTTTATCGTTACAGTGCAATCTGGGAAATATATAACCAGGGCAGTTTCCTGTTAAGTATGTAAGAACACTATACTTAAGAATATCAGTGTAATGCAAGTCAAAAGCTATGTAGTATTTCTCTGTGCATCTCTGTGTGTGTGTACATGCAGGGAAAAAAGTGATATAAAAAAGAATCAACTTTAATTACTAAAAGTTTCAAATATTCATATCCATTAAATTTGGCATAGTTTTATCAGATAAGAGGTTTTTCTTTTCCCTTTTTATTACAGAATTATGAATTCAGTGACAGTGCTCAATGTTGTAACAATGAAGAAATGTATTTTATGAATTTTAAAGATTCTTTAGTATCAGAAGAGACAGTCTTAAAAAAATAAAAATTATATAGCTAGTCAGTGGGACAGCTCTATATGGTGATAAAGTGTATTTGTTTTCTAGACTCAAAGTAAATTTATTCTGAAATATTTAAATATATTCAGTATCAGTACATACAGCTGTTTTATTCTTTCTAATAGCTACATTTTATTATGTAAAGACATAATTGTAAATCTTTCACCCACTTATAGTAAAAGCATAGAAATTCCTGCTCCCTTTTCTGTTGTAGAGCTTATTACTATCTCTAAATACCAGTAAATGTCAATACACTAACAGTTTTTCCTTAATCATTTTTGGCTAATTCTGATAATTTATTCTTGACATAAATTCTTTATAATGGAACTAACAATACATATACAATGTGCGCACTATTTACCCCCATCCCCCAACCCCTTCCTTGTACAAAATTTGACTATCAAAGATACAGGATTAAGAAAAATATGAAAATCTCGTGGCAGGTTTTACCACAATTTTTTTTTAAGTTTTTCCAAAATAAACTCACAATGCCATTCCTTCAATTTACTCATGAAATTCCTCCACCCAGTTCTTTTCTTGCAATGTTTCCCAGTGGAGTGTGTTTAAATTATGAAAAATCTTCATTTATAAGACTGGGGACTTGGACAGCTTATCAGACATTGTCCAGGGGACCATAGCTCACAAATCCTGGGTTCTGTTTACTAAATGTATTCTTAATCAGGAACATCCTGCTAAGGGCTTTGCAGAGATAAATTTAAAGTTTCTTCTGAAGTCATACTGTGTTCTCATGCTAACAGCAAGCATTTTCTGTACCAGTATCGTGAGAATTATGAGATATGTGGACTAAATATATATAAAAGTAAAATGACTATAAGATCTCAAAGAAACATATATCAGCTGGTTTTGTAGTCTAGGAAGCAACTTATATTCTTTTTACTTGTCTTCTGACTGAGTTCACATATTAAAAAACTAAATGAAACGAAAATTGTTATCTTATTTGAAAAGCCTCAAATTCATTGCCCAAATTCTATTTTAAGTGTAGATAAATCTGTGCCAAACACCAGGTATTCATCTATTTACCTCTCTGATTCTTCTCCATCATCTTCCTTCCTTACATGTTCTATGCCTTACCTAAAGAAAAGAGGAATGACAAATCATACTAAGAAGCAATGGTTTCCCTTAGTCTATACCAATTGCTCAAGATGTGGTGTTAGGGACTTCCCTGGTGATGCAGTGGTTAAGAATCTTCATGCCAACGCAGGGGACACAGGTTCAATCCCTGGTCTGGGAAGATCCAACATGCTACGGAGCAACTAAGCCCGTGCGCCACAACTACTGAGCCCACGCTCTGCAACAATGGAAGCCTGCGTGCTCTAGGGCCTCTGTGCAGCAACAAGAAAAGCCACCACAATGAGAAGCCGGCACACTGCATCCAAGAGTAGCCCTCGCTCGCTGCAACTAGAGAGAGCCCACAAGCAGCAACGAAGACCCAATGCAGCCATAAATAAATAAATAAATAAAAGATTTAAAAAAATTTAAAAAGACTGTGGTTTTAGATGGCCTATCAAGTCCACAATGGGGCAATATAAGATGATTCTGGTAATGGGAGAAGCTCATATATATATATATATATATATATATATATATATATATATATTACACAGAGGGGATTTTACTGGGTGAAAAATTCTTTGTAGCTTGGCTATTTCATATCCTTCATATACTTGTCCATATAATCCTCTTGCCTTTGGTTCTCCTAAAATCCTGTACTACTTGTTATCCCTGAGGATATTGGGCTGCAGGATTTCTGGATGAAAGTAACTGATCTGTTAATACACTGTCACCTCAAATAAAAGAGGACTTGTATTAAATAAAGTGTTGAAATTTATAAATGTGACTTCTGAAGTGACAATTGTTATTTCTTATCAGAAATGATAGACATATCTACCTTATTCCCCTAAGCATACACTTTACAATGTAAATCTATGACTTGGAATACATGCTTAAAAGTTATGCCAATAATTTCAAAGACTCTATGAACAAAGAGATACTGTATGTTATTAATCACTATGAAATCTATTTCATAATTGCTGGTATGTATTATCACATATATGTTTAGTGTCATATCAAAATCTATATTGGGCTCAAATTCCAACAAGCAATTCTGATTATACATATAAGTATAAATAAATTTAAAAGGAAAATTGTAAGCATTCAAAACTAGGCAATAAGCAAGAATATATACACTGATTTAAAAACTAGGTAATAAGCAAGAGTGTATATGTTGATTAAAATTTGGCTTCTATGTTTAACATAACCATTAATATAACCCTTGAAGATAATGGAATAAAAGTAAAACACTGTGTCTGCTATAAGCTCAATATTATGCTAGGGGATGGTATAGAGTTGTAAAATGTTGACCTAAAACAAATAGACTGTTAAATATTTCTCTAGCAAAGATGGGTTTATTCAGGATTAGCAGAGAATTGCAATTCAGGGTCTACGACTGTAGCGAGTCTTGTACAAGTCCTGGCACAGCAAGGGAAGGAGAACACATTTATAATAAGGGAAAGGAAGATGGGTGGGAAGACTATAGTAAACAGAGAGTCCATGGCTTTTCATTGGCTGAGTCCTTGCCAGGAAAAGAGAGGAGTCTTTCTCCTTCTTGTTGGGCTCCAGTATGTTCGACCACAGGGCATAAGAGCACCCCATTTTGTCTTCTCACTCTATTTAATCAAGGCTTTTTAAAAAATTTTTATTGGTGTATAGTTGATTTATAATGTTGTGTTAGTTCAGGTGTACAATATAGTGGTTCAATTATACATATACATATATTCATTCTTTTTCAGATTCTTTTCTCATATAGGTTATTACAGAATATTGAGGAGGCTTCTGTTTACTAATTTTTACAGAACCAACTATACATTATATTTTCCTGGTATTTGCTCTGTAAAGTCAAGTCCTTACATTTTTTTAACCTTTGCAAGTTTTCAGCTACCATTTAATTCATTGTTGCTTCCTAAGGTGTTATCCTTTCTGTCTCAGAAACACCTGTTCTTCCAAGAGTAAGCATCAGTCTTTTATCTTCATAAATATACTTTCCTCTCTCATGATATTTTATATTTTTAGTTTTTCTTTGTAGTTAGAAAAATGGATTTTAACACAACCAAATTAGCTTTATTTAATAATCATATATTTGGAATACTGCAAAACTAAGTGCTGTGCAAAAAATTAATAAAAAATGAAAACATCCAAGTAATTCCCAAACAGGTCAGAAACATAACATTATTAACATTCCTAAATTCGATTCCTCTTCCTTTCCAATCATCTTATCTACCCCCATCATATATGTAAACACTAACATCAAAGGATAGTTTTACTTCTTTTTGAAATTCATGTACTAATTGGACTGATACAGTATGTGCTCTTTTGTATTTGTTTTAGAATGTGAGATTCATCCATTTTGTTTAATTTTATTGTTTTGTTCCAAAATTTAATATGCCAAATAAACAAAAACACACACTAACAAATACTCACACACATAATCCTCTCTACTCTTGATGCACTGATACCTTTTGTTGTATGTACAGATGTTTAGACAAGACAGAGACAGGGAGGGAGAGGGAACGAGGGGGAGAAGGAGGGGTAAAGAGAGAGAGAGAGAGAAGGAAATTTTATTGGGTTATGTGGTATGTAAAAACATTATATACATTTTTCAGCTGCCTTGCATCCTTATTAAAATTTAACATTGCCAATTATTTCATTTCAACCATTTTGGTGACTATATAGGGACATCTTATTTTGGTTTTAACTTATATTTCCCTGATTATTAAAGATATTATTGAGAACATTTTCATACATTTGTTAATTGCCCATTTGGATACTGTTTTATATGAAGTTTCTTTTCAAAAGGCTGATGCCTACTTTTCTATTAGGTTGCATTTTCTTACAATTTTAAAGAAAAGTTTATGTATTCTGTGTATAGGTTTTTCCTATTTTTGATTATATGGACTGCAGATGTATCCTTTTTGCTTTGTTTTTTCACTGACTTAAGGTATGTTTGTTTACCATTGGTTTCTATTTTAATGTAGTCAAATTTATCACTATTTTTTTTTTTAATTATTAGAGTTTCCTTCTCTACCAAAAGGCTTTGAAAGTACGGGCTCATATATTATGATCTAGACATTTTACTGGTTTACCTTTAACCATAAGTTCCATAAAATATATGAATAAAATTTTGCCTTTTATGAGGAAGGGATAAAGATACAGCTTTTCCCATTTGAATTTTCCCATTGAATTTCCCATATTGTACTGAAATCCCTTTCTTTTCTTCTTTGCACCTTCATTTTTTGTCATAAGTCAAGTGTCCTGTGTGGAAGTTTGTCTTTGGAGAGTAATTTCTGATTCATTATTCTATTTTTCAACATTGAGAAAAAACCAAATAGTTGTAATTAATTTAGCCTCACAATAAACCTTAATATCCACTCTTGTAATCCTTCTCACTTTGTTAATCTTCAAGATTTCTTTGATTAATCTTGGCAATTCTCACTTTCATATATAATTTAGAATGAGATTGTAATTTACAAGATAAAAAAGCCTGCTGGAATTTGGATTGGGATTTCATTGAATTATAGATCTATTTTAGAATCTTTGACATCATTACAGGATAGAATCTTCCAGTATATTAACATAATGCACTTGTCTCAACTAATATTTTATAGGTTTTTTGTGTGTGTGTGAGTAGAGCTAATGCATAAACTTTGCTAGATTTATTCCTAAACATTAGGTGGGTTTTAATGTTTTTGTAAATATTACCATTCTAAAATTTTATTTTCTGTTTTTTCATGAACATAGACTTGTACTCGATTTTTATACATTAACCCAATAGCTAAATCTGCTTATAAAATCTCATAATCATATTCTTATAAATTGTTTACATGTACAATAATATCACCTACAAATATTAACATAATTAATTCTTGCTTTAAAATTTTTGTGTTTTTAATTAATTTATTTTCTGTTGTTTTATTTTCCTTCTCTTATTTAACTCGGTAGAATCTCTGGTACAATACTGAATAAAAATGGTGAGAACAGATATACTTTCTTAAGAATTCAATTTTTTATCATTATGATGTTTGTTAAAGTTTATAATGATACAATTAACCAACATAAGGAAATTTTTATTTCTAGTTTTTAAGCAAATAAATATTGATAAATTGGCGTGAATTTTTGGTGGTGTAGTGAGTTTACAGTATCTCTTTCTGCTAGCAATTTTTAATTGATTGTATTCAAGCTCATCAAAGTTTCCTGTGTGGTCAATGTTGTTTCTTGGTTTTTTTTTCATTTTTATCTTGTTTAAGAAATTCTTTTCTACCCCAAGTCTGAAGATAAACTCCTGTATTTTAGCCTAATGACTTTATTATTTGTATTTTTGAAGTTAGAGAAAATTATTGATTAAAAAATAATTTTTAAATACATTGTGATATGGAGTTAGGGATGATTTTTTTCCTCCATGTGTATATATTATTGAGTTATCACCATTAATTAAAAAGAAAACCCTTTATTCTCAACACTGAAGGGTTATATGTATCAGGTAAATGTCTATTTTTGGTTTATTTCTTTATCCTTGTGCACATACAGGTAAGTATTAACTACTATACATTATCATGAGTTTTCATATTGGTAGCATAAATATTCTGGATTTTAATATTTCATTTAACTTATTTAATGCTTAAATAAATTTTCATATTTTCTATTACTCTTCATTTTAAAGAATTTATTGGCATAAAGTTTTTTATAATATCTAATGTTTTTAATATCTATGTGCTCTGAAATTATGTCCCTTTTAATTTCTGGTATTGGTAGTTTGTGGTATTATTTTTCTCTTGGTCAATGTTGCAAGTTATCAATTTTTTAGTGGGCCTTATATCTATTTTTAGATGTAACTAAGCAAACCTTCAGTCCTCAACTCACTTTATGCTGTTGTCTAATTCAAGCACTCATGTCACACTTTTCCTTATTCTTTCAGTATTTTCTACAATACTGACATATGGGATTAAGGAACGAGACGGTTGACAGATACAAATACTGAGGATGTACTGCCCCTAGGGAACTCTCAAATATAGGTGATGAAAGCCTTGAATGAATACATATTTTCAGTCTTATAGTCAACGATTCTGAGAAGCATTAATAAGTATAAACAGAATTGAGACTTATTTGAACATAGTGATGCTTAACTTGATAATTTACCCTTGATATTTATTTTTCTACTTTCTCTTTCAATGTCTGTTCCCTTATTCCTTCTTGCTTCCTGGGTTAAACTCTCAAATACACTATCTTGCATAAAAGTTGTTGTTTTAAGATCTATTTTCAGTGGAACACAGACTAAGATATTAGTTTTTTCAAATAACCAACTTTTAGACTTTTAATTATACTCTATCTTAAAAGTTTTGCCAATTTCTGTTGTTTTCTATCCTAGCAGCTTACTTTTATTTATTTTTTATTAAATTAGCTGTTCCTATTTTATTTTTGAGACTGATGTTTAGATCACTGTCAGCTTTTCTTCTTTCTTAATATATAAATTTAGAATTGCAAATTTCCTAGCTAACATAAAGTGCATCTTACAAGTTGTGTTTTGCATCATTTTCTCATTATTTAAATAAAAACATTTTATAGTTTCCACAAAGATATTTTCTTCGATCTAAGGTAAGTTTAGAAGTGTACTATTGAACTTCCAAGAACTTTCTAGTTATCATCTGGTTATATATTTTAGCTTAATACTATTATAGTCAGACACCATACATTGTATTATTTGAGTCATATGAAATATATTTTTACTTGTTTTATTACGCCATTCCCAAGTTTAGTGTAATATTTCATTTGAATTTAAATAAATGTGCACTCTACCACTGTTGCTTACATTGTTATATGCATGTGAATTAGTAAAGTTTTGTTAGGTATAAAGTTTCAATTCTTCTATTTCCTTACTGATTTTTGTCTGATTTTTCTTTCAACTACAGAGAGAACTTTTTCATAATGTATAAATTCATAGAGTTATACATTTCTCTTCTTAATTCTGTCAACTTTTGAGTTAATTTGACGACTTTATTGAGGCATGATTTATATACAATTAACTGCATATATTTAATATGTAAATTTGAGTTATATTGACAAATGTATATGCCTATGAAACCACCACCACAATCAAGATAATGAACAGATCCATTGCTCCCTAAAGATTACTAGTGCTTCTTTGTAATCCATTTCTCTCACCCAATTCTTTGAGTTCTCATATCATTCACAGGCAAACATTGAGCAACTTTCTGTCAAAATCAGTTAGCTTGAATTTCCTACAATTTTATATAAATTAAATCAATATGTACAATATGTAC
Source organism: Mesoplodon mirus (assembly GCF_964341445.2). Lineage (NCBI taxonomy): Eukaryota > Metazoa > Chordata > Mammalia > Artiodactyla > Ziphiidae > Mesoplodon > Mesoplodon mirus. Next base: position 122,248,170 of record NC_138982.1, read on the forward strand.
TATTTTTGCTAACTTCTTTGATTCAGCATGAGTATTTTGAGATTTATCCATGTTGACATGTGTGTAATAGGTAATTCCTTTTTATTACTGAGTAGTATTCCACTGTATGAATATTCCACAATTTGTTTATCCATTCATCTATTGATGGACATCTGAGCTGTTTCCAGTTTTAGACTATTACAAATAATTAGTTTGTAAGTATTTGTGTAGAAGTCTTTGTCTTGATATATACTCTCATTTCTTTTGGGTTAAGTGCTAAGGATTTGAATGGTTAGGTCATACTGTGGGCATAGATTTGACTTTTAAAGAAATTGACAACTGAATTGAAAAGTGGCTGTCCCATTTTACATTCCCATCAGTAGCATGTGTACATTCTAATGCCTCCACATCTTCACCTTATATTAAATGTACAATAAATGTTAGGTTATGCATGCTAAGATGAAAAACTTAGGGATCTTTGAGTTTAGTTATTCTATTTCTGATCCAGCTAATGGAATTCTCATTGCCTTAAATATCTGCCCTTGCTTTGTCTGCCCAGTAATTCCTATTTACCTTTCATGATCAATTTCTGACCTACACAGAAACGTATTTCACCTCCATCTTTGTACAATGACTATTTGTTCTACATGTTCTGAAGTCCTTACATTCTTATCTTTTAGTCTCTCTTATTAAATTAGGTGTTTCCTGCAGGAAGAATCACGTATTATTTATCACTAGCACCTGCCTCGGAGCTTGACACATATTAAGAGCTTAATATATTTTGGATTGTTAAATGAAATAGTAAACAGAATTTTATAAATCTATGCCTTCCTGATTATCTGTAAAATCTTCCAAATGAATATTTCATACTAAATGTAGACACATGGAATTGCATTGATTACTTCTAAGACTTGAACCATTCAGAGTGCAATTAATGAAAATAAAATGAGATCTCAAGATACTTCTGAGAACTTGATTTGATTTAAAATGTAATCATCATTCATTCATGACTGCCATTTGAGTTTAACTTATTAGATACCATTCTGCTGCCTAAACATCTAGGGAATATTTTTAAGGAATATCTTTCTGGAGAAAATGATAACCTTTATATTTCAACATCTTTATTGGAGTATAATTGCTTTACAATGTTGTATTACTTTCTGCTGTATAACAAAATGAATCAGTTATATGTATACCTATATTTCCATATCCCCTTCCTCTTGCATTTCCCTTCCACTTGAAGTATCACCTCACACTGATCAGAATGGCGATCATCAAAAGATCTACAAACATTAAATTCTGGAGAGGGTGTGGAGAAAAGGGAACCTTCTTGCACTGTTGGTGAGAATGTAAATTGATACAGCTACTATGGAGAACAGTATGGAGGTTCCTTAAAAAACTGAAAATGATAATCTTGTGCCAACTTGTTTATCAGTTATCTGGTTGCTGGCATTTAAACCTTGTAACAACAAAAATTATAGTTGAGGGTATAAGGCAATAAATGAAAACTAAGTATGATAATAACACAATGAAAATATAAATGGCTTTTTGGGGGCCAGATCCATTACTTCCTGTATTATAATGAGCTATGCAAGTATGAGACTAGGTTACATGGCAATAGAGGAGTGATTCAGAAGGCAAACTTCATTCAGGCAAGTGCTAGTTTGAGTGTTGGCTATACCTTTAAATGACACCATGACCTTAGACAATTGGGAAACCATAGTTCTTTCATCATAATTAGTGGATAATAATAGCAATCTTGTAAATTGTGTGTATATGCACATTTATATACTTGGTTAATTTATTCATGGGTCACAAAATTTGAGTAAGGTGGCCATTTAAGATGGAAAGCGTCCAAAATATGCCACCTCAAAACATGCCATTTTAGGTTTAGGATTATTTTGAGCTGAAAGCAATTGAGAATGAGCAGATTCAGGAAGAGTTCTCTACCCTTCCCTTTTCTGCCTAAAAGCAAGGCATAGATTTCCTTTGTGAAGGCAGCACAATTTTCCCCTGTGGAAGTGTCCCTCTCTCCCTTATCTGGAGGAAGAAATTGACTCATCACAGAAGAGAGAGTTGGAACAAGATGAATATGCATCAACAACAAATCGTACTGAAATAACCCTTAACTTCCATTGGTTTCCTCATAACGTTCCTAGTCAGTTCACCAGTTTTTTTGTTTTTTGAAGCCCAAATCCCTTTTCCTTTTTTAAGATGGTCTATAGGTTCCCAAGTCTAACCACTTTCTTGAGTTTCGCTTCTCTGTGAACTCCCATGCTCGTGAATATTAACAAAAATTGAATGCCTTTTCTCCTGTTAATCTCTTTTGTTTAATTCCCATGCTCCCAGACAATGAGCCTAAGATGGCAGAGGATAAGTTTTTCATTCCCAACAGAACCCTTAGATGCTAGACATTTTTACTTTAAAAATCGGTATCTCTACAAAGAATAAAATTCTTTTAAAAAATTGTCCAGAAAAGTTAATGGAAAAAAAGTTTAAAAAATTGATTCTTCAAGAGTTACCTAGGTCCCAAATATTTCTAATTACTAGGAGCTATTCATTTTTGTACCCTCTATGGGTCCTAACAGTTTTGCTGTATAGCAGACACACTGTGCTTGATAAATGCATTAATATTTGCAATGCCCCTGTGTTATCTTTTAACTTCAAATTCTTTATTATTTTTAAGCAATTTTATTAGTTTCCTAAGGCTGCCATAACAAATCACCACAAACTTAGTAAGTTAAAACAATAGAAATTTATTCTCTAACAGTTCTGGCGGCTGTATTCCCACTAGAAGCTCTAGGATAGATTTCTTTTCCTGCCTTTTCCAGCTTCAAGTGGCTCTGTAGGTTCATTGGCTCGTGGCTGCAAAACTCCAATCTTGACTTCCTTTTTCACATGGCCTTCTACTCTGTGTATATTTTTCTTTGTATGTCTCTTATAAGGACACTTGGGTTTGGTGGATAAACCAGGATGATCTCATCTTGAGATCTTTAACTTAAATGCATTTGCCAAAAGCCTTTTTTCCCCCCAAATAGGGTCACATTCATAGGTTCTGGTAATTACAATATTTATATATTTTGGGGGGGCCACCATTCAACCCACTGTACCAGTGATGGATGACTTAACTTGTTATCAAGTAATTTTCCTAAACGATGCTGTACACATCTTAATTTTTCAAATATATTTTTGCCTTTTCTCTTATTCTCCATCTTGGTCATTTCTGACAGCAGGCATAAATCTGTTTATGTGTTCCAACAAAACTACTGATACTACTGGCTGATACCCAATGAGAGCATACACTATCCCAGACAATGAGCTAAATACATCACACCCATTATCTCATTACATCTTTATAAGAAACCAGAAATATACCCACTTCACAGTTGTAGGGACTTATGCTGAGATATTTAGAGGAATTTTGTGACAAATTCGAGGTCTCAGTCAGTAAGAGACATAACTGAAATAATGGAGCCCACTGTTTTGTTTACAGAGTTTTCTTAACCACTATGCTGTATTCCTGTATTCCTTCTTTGCACTTCATTTTGAATTATCTTGAGAGGGGCTTGTCTGGGCTTTTCTGCATTTATGTTGGATCTGTACACCATATACTAGTTTTTCTCTTGCGCTGGTTCAGAAGCTGCTGTTTCTTTGCTGTATATTTTCTTTATTGTTCTGTGATTGATTTGTAACTGCATCTGCTATAAAGTGAGTTTCTTTTTTACTTAGGAAAAATCCAGCTTTCCCTTTCATTTGTTAGAGCTTATGTTCCACCAAGACCTTATTCTGTGCTGGGGCTTATTTCCTGGACTCCATTTATCACCCACCTACGACAGGTTTCTCTACTTCTTTGTTATATTCCTTGCAGCCTTTTAGAATCCCCAGTTTCCTAGGGAAAGCGTCACATCTCACTTCTAAAGCAGGGGTATCTGAACACATTTGATCATTTAACATATCTGAAAGACAATTATTAGTTAATGCCTCTATATATGAGTGTGTGTGTGTGTGCATTCATATACACTGTATATATAATGTATTGATAGGCTATGAACATTATAAATCAAGCACAAAAAGAAATTATGAAATTAAAATCAAGTAAAAATAAGATTTTTCTAGTATTTCGCCATTCATCCTAATGCATGGACTGATACAAGCACTATGATTTTTACCTTGAGGTCCAGTATTTAAATGAGTGCAATAACTCACTACATGCCCAGAGGTGATTCTGGTCTCTGACCAGCACGCCTCATGGCAGTACTGGCCTCAACCTGACTGTTAGACTCTTATCACTTGAATATCAGAATCTCTTTGATTTGTGCCTATGCTCACCCATAAAGAGGTTTTACATCTGTATCTGCCCTGTAATACAGAGAGCATTAAGCAATTTTCAGACTGGTGCTACTAAAATACTCCACACCTCCCAAACCCACAAAAAAACAAAATCTTTCTTTAAGTTATTATTTTTTTCTGAATTATTTTCTTCAAAAGTTATGGAACAAGGGTTAAAGCTAGTGTTTGACATGAATCTTCAGAAGCTTATTATCACACAGTTACTGGTAGAACATGTTTTTTTAACCACATTAAAATTATGTAACTTTTCTAATTCCCTTGGCATATAACCACATAGCTGGTGCCTCCTAGTGGGGAACCCATGTGAACGCTCACGGAATATAAGCTTCTGTTTTAACAGGTTCCTATGAGAAGTCTCACTTGAATCTACTTCAGATGAAAGCATTTCTAACCTGCTTCCTGAAACCGATTTTGTTAAAATGAAGACCTTGTGTAAACTGCTTAAAGCTAATTTTAATACTGAATCAAGTAAGCACACAATAAAAGGTAGAGAAAAGTCACTTTTCTGTAGCTATTGATCTAACCAAATCCGGTCATCCATAGTAAATGTAGATCTTTAAATCTTTCTGCATTACCATTTGTAATGACAGGGTGGAGCTGGATTAATTATCTCAATGATTTTTATGGTAATATTTTTGGAACCTATGAAAATAATTTATCAGGAGGAAGAATGGTGCCATTTTGTGAGCTATTCCTGTATCATCCATTTACTCATCTTTTAATATGAATTCAAAACAAATTCACTGTTAGTTTGTATGTGGTAAATCTTCATGCATTTTGAAATGTGTTACTGTAAAAATCTCTCTACTTTCTTATTGTTGCTTCACAGTAGTCATTGGCCCAGCTTCTAAATCTCCTCACCCCCTGGTTTCTCTAAAACTCTTAATGATATGATGGGGACATTTTTGTGACTTCCATTGAGAACACATAACACATTTATCAAACCTAAGCAGAATATTTTAAAAATGAAGTTTACCTAGTGTGAAGTTATAGGACCTGGATTTTAGTCCTAGATCTGACATTCACCAGTTTCCAAAGGAAAAAGCTATTGATTTCTCCTCGGATGGTTCTTGACTGTTTAATAGCCATCAGGCTTCTTTTACCTCTGTTCATCAATGTTGAGGTAAGAAAGTCTTCTGTCATATACACTTCCTTGGAGATACACACAATTTTATTACTGATGATTTAAAAAGTGAGTAACTGCACAAATCTGGCAAGAAGGGTGTTTTATAAAATAGACACAAACCCATCAAACTGTCTTTTTATATTTTATGCTACATGAATTGATCTGTCCATACAATTATTCATAGAAATATGATTTATTTATACAGAATCAACCACAGACTTGAACATATTTTTTCCTACATCTTGAATTTAAGATTACCATATCAGATACTCCCTGGTTTGTATATTTTGGCATCACTGAATAAACATCATTTATGTTTATGTCTTGATTAGTTCATTTCAAAATTTTTATATGCCAAGTTTCTTGACATCATTTCTAACTTTTCATAATTTGGTGGCAGATGGAGTCAGTGACAGAGCTCAGTATTACATTAAACACAACATGATATTTCCCATGACTGCTTTGTTTTCTCTTTACTTATAAGATTTAAATATTTTTTATAAGGAGTTATGTTTTTCCAGACATAAGATTTGAGAACTACAGAATACATGTTAATATTGGTAGTTACAGAGTTAACTTTACCAAATACTTATACCCGGCTATAAAAGTCTGATTCTTTGTTAAGACTATTATCTACCTTTACCTTTCTATCTATCTATCTATCATCTATCTATCTATCATCTATTTTTCTATAATGTATTATCTCTCTGTCTAATCTATCTATATCAATCATCTATCACCTTCTAATAAAAAGAACAGGAGGCAATTACTTTCCTGTAGATCAGTTTAATTAATCAGAATAATTTAAAAGAGATTTTATAACATTTAATTAGTTTAGTCTCTATATTATCATTTAAGTTTTAATGGGAAACAAATATTTAATCCTTTAAAAGTTATGGTTTTACTGTATTTAATACTGAGAATTAAAGTTCTTATCTTTTCATTTTCTCTAGCCAGACCAAATATACTTCTGCTTTTTCCTGCCTGAAATGGATTTACTAAATCTAAGACTTTTCTGTACTCTGAATAGTACCATGTCTCAAACAAAACAAAACAAAACAAAACAAAGCAAACGGTATTTTTCTGAACTTCAGTTAAGCCAAAGATATTTTACATTTTACAACAACTTAATATTTCATTAAGAGCTAAATTCATGAATTCCTTCTTGCTGAGGAATGGGGAGAAATGTTGATATTTAAAGTCAGGTAGCCTATTTTTTAGCATTGATCCTATCACTAAATGAGTGCTGAAAGACCTTCATTTCTTAGCAATACTGTTTTAATCTTCCAGAAAAAAAAATTTTTAATAATACTGTTTAAAATCTAATATTTATTAGGTTTTTATTATTATGTACAGACACTCACCTAAGTGAAATGATGCATTATTAACCTATTGAATGCTCACAGGAACCCTATTAGATAGCTACCTCTTATGACATGATTGAGGAAGTTGAGGGTTGGAGATGTCACATGACCTGCCTTAGACCTCAGAACTGGTAAGACTTATGCTTCAACACTTATGTGCCAGGACATACATGCTACTTTCTCATAAGCCAAAGGTTGAAAAATCTGTAAGCCATGTTCTAGCTTTAAAATTTAAAACAAAAAGTGGATCTCAAACACATATAAGGATTTATTGCTTAGCAGGTTTCAAACTTTGTACATTAGCAATTTTGATTGATAGCATGAATCACATAACTCCAGCCAACAGTCCAAACGTCACCTGTGGTCTGTTTTTGTATGACTCATACACTAAGAACATTTACTTTTTTTTTTTTTTTTACATTTTTCAATGCTTAGAAAAAAATAAAAAGAAGAATATTTCTTGACAAGTAAAAATTATCTGAAATTCCAGTATGTGTGTCCATAAATAGTTCTGTTGGAACACAGCCATTCCTGTTAGTTTACATATTGTCTATGGCTATTTTCACACTACAATGGTTAGTTTAATATTTTCAAAGGAGATATTTGGCCCACAAAGCTAAAACTATTTATTACCTTGTGTTTTAAGCAAAAGTTACTCATCCTCAATCTATTTTACTCACCAGAAAAAAGTTGTTTATACTGAATCAATCATATTAAATGAATAAGTTTTTATTGTGTTCACATATAATATTTATAGTCAAAGGACACTGAAGGATATACAATGTAAGACAAGTACCTGGGCATTGAATTATGCCACAAAACCAACACAGATGAAAAAAATGAGAACAGTTAAGAAACTAAAATATAAGTATTGATTTTATGTGCAGTGACATTTCAAAGAAAGTCTCAGACAATTTTAGGATATTTGAAACAATATCCTTCATGCAGTTGTGGTTTTAAGGCTGAATATCTTTTAAACAGAGGTAGGGAGTAGGGGTTATTTCAGGTTATAGCAGTAAACTCATGAAAAGACAAGGATGTGATGACTAGTATATAACAAAACATAGATAGAGGTTGGACTCTGGTGAAGAGACCATGATGGATGATGTGCCTAAATTTAAAGTTGTCCAGCTCATGAAGCTGTGGTTCCATTGCTACCTGCCCTGCCCCAACAAAAGTCTGTCTTTTTAAATCTCACAACCAAATAGATAATTCTATCAAAGACAATTATATCATTATAGATATATTTGTCATTAAATATATGAGAATTATGACCTTCCCTCAGTCTTCCACATTGTCAGGTCATCTGTTACATGTTTCTGGAAAGTTCCCCATCGTACTAACTTCAACAACTATTTTACAACTTCTTTGTTATTAAAACTCATAATTTCAATGCTGTCTCTTTCACATTTACAAGATTATTCTGCTTTCCTTTTTATAGGAAAAGGAAGTCTATAAGGAAGAAATTTCTTCAACTTTCACCCCCTTTCTCACACAAATATCTCCACCAGAAACTTGGCATGCCTCCTTCCTGCCAGTCTCAAAAGAAAGCATCCTCTTACCTGCAGTCCACTTACCTGACATGGGACTCTGCCCTTTCCCTGGAGATTTGGCTCAACTGTATGTACCTTCAGTCTACCTACTGATGTCTTCCCTCAGCATACAAATACACACAGCAAAACATACCCCATAATCACTGACCTTCCATAGAACTTGTACTTCGATCTTTCGTTATTCTTCATATTCTATCTGAGCAATTTTATTTTGTGTCTTAGATTCTCATTTATTGGAGCTGTTTCCCCAAATCCCCCTCATTCTCTCCCATCCTTATTTGGCCTTCTCACACTTTAAAGTCTAAGTTTAAAATTTAATCTAATAATTCTGTAATCTTCCAACTTGTAACCTTTCCCTGTTCTCTATTTCACAGAAGAAAAACACCATTTCTCTTGTTTCAAGAAATGGGAAACCTCATTTTTCTTCCAAATCTCTGCTTTAAGCCTTCATATGAATAATTTCTGTAGTTTAGATTCCACATTGCTCTCAATAATGGATAAAATAGGTTTAAAGACATCTAGATTAACTGGGTTATGTTCAGAGAAAAAGCAAGCTTGATGAGAAGGAAATTTAATATGTTAAATTTACAATGAATATGAAAGACTCTGGAATATTCAACTAGAGTAGAGAAAGAGCTGCTTTCCAAATATTTGAAAATGCTCATGTGGGAGAGGATATGCATTTTGATATGATCTTAAGAGCCAGTGGTTGAAGAAAGTGTGTCTTGAGATGAAGTGATTGCCTGAAGATTCACTGACTTCGCCATAGTGGGAAGTGATCAGGCATATCCTAGATGGACACTTAGTGGGGATGGTATAGAGTTTAGTTATTAGAAGCATGGTTGGATTAGATGAAATTTAAGAACCACCCCAATCCTATTTTTGTGTAATGTTGAAGACATATCAGTATTGACTTAATGAATTTTTAAATTTCCTAAGGGTGATGTTTATGCTGCAATTATAATTAATTTAAGTACTTTAAAACAGAATTTGAGAGAGTTTAGTGCTTTAAAAAGTGAAGTGTGTCTTTCTTTCAATATAGAGGCTTTGATAAGTGCAATGAGTTGCCATGACATGCAATATCACACCCAAATTTTAATGTCAAAACTTGATCTATTGCAAAGCCACATGAATTGTTATACAGACAAATGGAAAATATATTTTAAAATGTCCCTATAGGGGCTTCCCTGGTGGTGCAGTGGTTGAGAGTCCGCCTGCCGATGCAGGGGACACGGGTTCCTGCCCCGGTCTGAGAAGATCCCACATGCCGCAGAGCAGCTGGGCCCGTGAGCTATGGCCGCTGAGCCTGCATGTCCGGAGCCTGTGCTCCGCAACGGGAGAGGCCACAACAGTGAGAGGCCTGCTTACCGAAAAAAGAAAAAAAAAAAAAAAGTCCCTCTAAATCTGTTTCCCAGATTGTAGTTTACATTAGTCTTTAAACATTTAGAATGATGGAAAATAAACATCATAAAATGGCCCCAAATTATACTGAATCTAGAAGAATAATCCTTCAGAGTGTAACAATGACTAGACACCTTTTCATAGCACTATTGATTTTGTGCTGAGGTTAAACATTAAAAATACTATTATGGCAATATTTTCACATTAATAAATAATTTTCTCAGATGGAACAACACTTAAAAATGAAAAGTAAATGACAAAATAATTTTCAAAATCAGAAGGTAGTCTAAAAAGAATGTAACGAAGAAAAATGTAACCATATAACATGAAAGCTACCTCAAAATAATTTGTTGTCCCAAGTTCTCCCCAGAAAGAAATTTTAATTAGAACTAATTTAATTAAAAATGGAAACTGATTAAAATTATTTTGAAAACTTGCACAGGGTCATTATTAGTAGATCTGTATAGAATTCTATACATCATCTGACTCAGCCAGATAGAATTTCAAATTAAAATAAAAGATTATACTGCACATAAAAAAGGGAGGATGGGCTTCCCTGGTGGCGCAGTGGTTGAGAGTCTGCCTGCCAATACAGGGGACACGGGTTCGTGCCCCGGTCCGGGAAGATCCCACATGCTGTGGAGCGGCTGGGCCTGTGAGCCATGGCCGCTGAACCTGCGCATCCAGAGCCTGTGCTCTGCAACGGGAGAGGCCACAACAGTGAGAGGCCCATGTAACGCAAAAAAAAAAAAAAAAAAAAAAAAAGGGGAGGATTTTATGCTTCAAAATAGTATTATGTGGGAAGTAGAAAACATTTTTATATTAGTCAAAAATATTTAATTGATACCTAGGAGAGTAAATTTAAAAAATATGAATACACATTTGTCTTTTACTCAAATCAACTGAATGGCCACTTCAAAGTAGATATCACTGTGTCCTGAGAATTTTGTTCCATTTTTAAAAGTGTGAATATGGGTTAATAAATGTTCTTTTCTACAGTCTTGGTAAGAGATTTGGTTCCCCTTGAGTCATCATTTGCTTAGTGATGAATGCCATGGGGTCTCTAACTTCCCAGGCATGTACACTTACCAAGTTCTTTCCAGTGACTCACATTGAATACCGAACTCACAATATTCCAGAGAAAACTATATATCTCTGGATGGTAGAAGCATGCTATTCAATTTTTAGAGTATTAACAATAAACAAACTGAAACACCATTAACCAGATGCATGACCATCCCTTCTATTGATAACACAGATCAAAAGAACAATTTGAGTGTCGGTAGCTCTTGAATAGGGGATGCTAGTATCTCATGGACAACTACTTTCTCCCCCACATGCAGAAAAGCCATTGGGGCTACAGAATTCTTTCAAGATACTGTACTGATAATCTCTATTATTTTATTGGAGTTAATCCAAAAGATGAAATCCATTACCTATCTCAGCTCTAAGAGTTGTGATTTCAGTGCAACCTAAAAGACTAGATAATGAAATCTGTAAATGGCAAAGTTTTCCTAGGAGATAGCACTGCTGTTAGACTTTTATATTTTTAGGTTAATTATCATATTTTTCAATTTGAATTAAAGAAACATTTTTTTTTTGTATCCAGAGGTTATACTTCAGAGAATAGTTGTAAAATAAACAATATTCTTTTCTTCTCTCAAAAATTCTTTTGATGGGCTTCCCTGGTGGCGCAGTGGTTGAGAGTCCGCCTGCCAATGCAGTGGACACGGGTTCGTGCCCCAGTCCGGGAGGATCCCACATGCCACCGTGGCTAGGCCTGTGAGCCATGGTCACTGAGCCTGCGCGTCCAGAGCCTGTGCTCCACAACGGGAGAGGCCACAAGAGGGAGAGGCCCGCGTACCGCAAAAAAAAAAAAAAAAAAAAAAAAAAAAATATTTTGAGTCTAATAGAACTTATTAAAATTTGGAGTAAACTTTTCACGTAGATGTCCATGAATTTTCAAGTTCTTATGTCCAGTGTGTGGAAATGGCCAATTGCAAATGTCTTCTTGGCATAATAAATTTAGTTCATTAGATGTAAACTCTAAACTAAAAAAAATTCTATTGGGTCCCATTGTCCATATAAATGTGCCCCTCACTCTCCGCTAAAATATAACTGCCTTTGGACTAAAACACTGTAATATACTTTGCTACTTTCAACATTAACTAGAGATTTCAGCCAAGGAACTGAGAGTCTCTTTTAAGTATTTTACCTACAGTCTACTGACAATTTTAAAATTCTGTGTAACATACTAAAGTAGTCAATGGATATTCAAGACATCACATACACAAAGCTTATTTACCTACAGCAAAAATGTGTTTTTACTATAGATAGCAGTTCATATTTCATTCAAGATCATACAGAAGCATCCTGCTTACTAAGTGAGACATCTAAGTACCATTTATTACCAAGATTTTTATTGGCTTGGATTGAGATGTAACTGACATACAAATAAATTTCATGTATTTAAATGTCAGTGTGAAGGTATTCTACAGATTTTTACCCCTGTGAAACTACCTGCAATATCAAAATAATTAATATATGATACCCATCACCTACAGAAGTTTCCATGTGCCACTAAGTAATCCTTCATTCTTGCCTACCTCCATTCCATGCCCCCTTCGACCTCAACCCATCATTGGTGAGCTTTTTGCCACTATGGATTAGTTTTAATTTTCTGTAGTTTTTTAAAAAATAAATTTATTATATTTATTTATTTACTTATTTTTGGCTGCATTGGGTCTCCGTTGCTGCGCATGGGCTTTTCTCTAGTTGTGGCGAGCTGGGACTATTCGTTGCAGTTCGTGGGCTTCCTATTGCAGTGGCTTATCTTGTGGAGCACAGTCTCTAGGCGTGAAGGCTTCAGTAGTTGTGTCTCGCAGACTCTAGGGTGCAGGCTCAGTAGTTGTGGCACATGGGCTTAGTTTCTCCGCAGCATGTGGGATCTTCACAGACCAGGGCTTGAACCCATGTCCCCTGCATTGGCAGGCAGATTCTTAACCACTGTGCCACCAGAGAAGTCCCTAATTTTCTATAGTTTTTATACAAATGTAACCAAACAGTATATACTCTTTTTTTTTTTTTGTCTGGCTTCTTTCACTCAGTATAAATATTTGAGATACATTCATGTTGTAGTATATTATAATAATTCTTGTTTTTATGTGTAGTATTTCCTTGCATGATCATATTACAATATGTTTATCTATTCACTTGTTGATAGAAAGTTTAGTTGTTTCCATTTTGGGCTATTATAAATGCTGGTGTTATGAACACCCGTGTACAAGTCTTTGTACAGCATACGCTTTCATTTCTGTCAGGTAAATGCTGAGGAGTGGAATGGCTGTACTATATGCACTACTCAGCTTCCAGAGACCATCCACACTGCATGGCTCTTGGCCACCTTCTCCCATTTTCAAAGTCACCAGAGACAGGCGTAGTCCCTTTCATGCTTTGAATCACTCCAGCTTCTTCCATTGCCACATTGGCCTCATACAGATAATCAGGGAAATCTCAATAAAGTATGTGACCTCCATTTCATCTGCAGAGATCCTTTGTCACCTAACACAACAGATTCTTAGATTCCAGGGATTAGGGCATGAACATCTCTGTAGGAATGGGAGCAGGGAGGGGTATTATTCTGTTTGCCTCACACAGTTAACAGAATAGACTTTAAATCATTTTACTTTTGTTTGGGCATCTATAACCACAGAAACAGAAGTAACTAGCCAGTTCTTTCATACGAGCAGCTTGCTGTACTGATGAGCAAAGAAGAAAACAATGTTGCAGGAACAATCAGATCACCCGGAAGTCAAGGTGACAGTGCATGTGTATCAACACAGCTGTGTTATTTACACAGTGTCTCTTCAATCTGTTAGGGAAATCAAAGACCCCAACATTGTCTCTCTGGTTATTTTATTGGTGCTTTCTAAAAACCTCATAAAGTACTTTTTGACACTATAGGACTGTATACAAGTTTATAGTATACAATCCTACTTGCTGCTGCTCTGCTCTGTAGAATGTTAGAAGTGAAAACAAAAAAAATATGTATCTATACGTGGTGGTTATTTGTGGGAGAGCAACATAGAGATTCTTTCTTTTTCTTTTTTTTTTTGCTTCCAACTGTGTTAGTCTTTTTTTATTCTTTTGGTAATCTCTTCCAGAGTTAACTACTTCCATTTGTAGGTGATGAAATGTGTAAGAAATCCACGTCAAATTCTGGCACTGCTATGAACATGGTCTTTCCCTTTACTTCAACTCAATTACTTTTGATTCTTATTTATATTCCAAGTGCCAGAAGTGGTTTTCACTGTAGAAGTTATCTGAAGATGGTCTTATGCTTTCTAGTAGTGGTCAACAACCAGTCTCTAGCTTCTCCAGGAAGACTACACAGGATTGATTTAGGTATTACATATTAAACTTAGAGACATTCTCTCAAATGAGTTTAAATGCATTTTATTTTTAGACAACCTACGTGACATACCTTTTTTCTCAAAAACAATGTTTCCACTCCAAATAAATCAACTGTTAAAATAAATGAAGAGCTCAAGATGACATCAGTCCCATTTGTCTAAGTCCTGGTGTTGTGCTGATGAAAAGCTACAGCCAGCCAGTTATGACGACAGGTTCTAGATGCAAAGGGACAGTCAAATTTGTTAATATTTTTCCATTTATAAACCACCCTTAAAGAAAATCATATATGGGCTCACACCATCCTCACGGTAGTCTAGCAGAACAATCATGCCATCTGGATTCATGTTTTCACCAAAAAGAAGCTGACAGTTGTTGAAATTAGCAAGTATGTGCTTGATTTGTTCTGCAGCCATTGCCATAAAACGTTTTACTCTTTCTGGTCTCTTTTCTTCAAGTTTCCCTTTGATTGACTTCATGTAATCTTTGATGTACTTCTTGTAAGCTTCTTTTGTGTAGCTGGTTTCCTGCAAGTGATGGTTCATGACAATATTGACACCAATGATTTCTGTGCTTTCTGTACCTTCGTCCTCAGGCCCTTCAGCAGAGACATTTCCACCAGTGAGCAAGTCACCAATGTTACCCTCTGTCCTACTGACCATCTTCCCCTCCATGAACCCGCATCCCCTGCATTGGCAGGCGGACTCTCAACCACTGTGCCACCAGGGAAGCCCAGAATGGTTCTTTCTTAAACTGTTAGTTAATACTGATCCACATGTCCATGAGAGAAAACAACCTGAGTTTCTGGAAAAATCTTCCAGGTAAAGGCAGACAAAAAGAAAAAAACAAAAACAAAACTGGAGCTTCAGGAGTCTGGGAATTATTTGTGTTCCCACTGATCAGAATAAGAAGATTTCATGATTAACAGAAAATTGGACAGAATCCTCAGAATGGCATTACCTTACAAACGGGGCTAGATTAGTTCTGGTCTCTTGGCTGCTCTAGACCTGCTCTAAAAACACTTAAAGCAAGCTTTAGAAGGATACAGCTGACTACAAGTAACTTAATGTATGTTACAACAAATCAGCATGAAAGGATAACAAAAATATAAAAACTAAGAACATAAATACACAATGTCCACCCAAAAAGAAATGATAAGGCAAGCAAAAAAGCAGGAAAATATAACTCCAAAACAGGAGAAAAATTAATCTATAGAATAAACTGGGAAGTGACAAAGGTAATGGAACTAGTGGACAACAGAAGCTAAAAGAGCTAATATGAATGCTTCATATAATCGATAAGAAGGAAAAAAATGTGAATGTTGAGGAGAGAAACACAACACTTGATAACAGTATTAGCATATTAGGACATTCATAAGATCAGCAAACTGGAAGACATAACAACAGAAACTTCCAAAATGAAGTGCAGAGAGGACAAAACCTGAAGAAAATAAGAGCCGGATTAACTGATAGCAAGTGGCTTAACATGTAAGTCATTGGACACAAAGAAAGAGAAGAGAAAGGTACTGGAAGATATAATGATTGAAAAATACTAAATTTAATAAAAGATATAAATTTGCTTGTCAAAGAATCTCAATGAATACCAAGTAAAATAAATCTAAAGAAAACCACACCATGAAAAGTAGTGATACTGAGAAAATTTTAAAGCTTTAAGAGAAAAAAAAGGCACAATACTTTTAAAGATGTGTTAAAAGCAGACTCTTATCAGAAACAATTCAAACCAGGATAGTGGAGGAAAAAAAATTTTTTAACTGTCAACCTAGAATTTTTATCCAGTGAATTATTGTTCAAAAGTGAAGGAGGAAAAAATACTTTATTTAGAGCAACAAAAACTAAGAAATTATTTTCAGAAGATATACATTAGAAAGACCTAAAAATCTCTAAGTAGAAAAGGCATGATGCCAAATGGAAATTTGGGGTTACACAAATGAATGAAGAGCATCAGAAAGGGTAAATACATGGTATAAGCAATGTAATTCATCTTATTTTTAATCTATTTGAGAGATAATTGACATAAATATAACAATCCTATATATGAGTGCAGCTAATAATAAAGTCTCAAAATGCACAAAGAAAAACGTGACAGTATCTGCAGGGGAAATAGACAAATTCATAATTAGAATTGCAGATTTCAATATCTCTTTTTTCAGCAATTGTTGGATCATATATACAGCAAAATGGATCTAAGGATTTATGAGATATGTTTCTTTAGAGAATAACTTGTAAGCTATACAACTGTTGTGGCATATGAGAGAGCTAGCTCATGACTTAAACATACCTGACTCTTGTGTGAAGTGAAGCATGAAACTTACTCAGAGATTCCCCATCTTATTCTGGTCCAGGAAGTGCATGGGCAATGCAGGAAGAAAGGCTTGGGAAGAAAGGCCTGGAAACCTCTCTTCTTCATCTGAGACCCCTGATTGCCTATAAACAAGATTATTAGTAAATCTTGATACTTTGTTAGATGTCTCATTTTTTTATGAGTCTGATTTGACAATTATTCCCTTGTGTTAGCTTATATGAGCTGCTCTTAAAACTTTTGTCCCAGGATGAGAGGCTACCTGGAATAGCATACAGTTGACCGTGGCCTGAAGTACAGAAACAACTGGCCAACAACTCTAATGTAATATAATCAAGAAATAAGTATATATTATTAGACAATGAGATTTGGGGTGTTATTTGTTACCCCGGTAAAGGTGACTAACATATCAGGGTGTGTTTGCAGTAGGGATTCCTTTTTCAGCAATCTATAAATAGATTTGTGTTTTTAATTTAAAAGTCCCAGACACCATTTTGTCTGGAAAATTGGACACTGAGAAGGGCGACAGAATACATAGAATCACAAAAGGTGTGTAACAAGAAATGTATGCTAAGGAAGGCGTGGTTGTTTTTCCTCCTATAAGATTATCCTGAATGATTTAATGACAACGTCACAATGTTATTTGTTGGAAATCTTGAGAACAACTGAGTCCATGATTCAGAAACACAATTCTATCTAAAATTTTCGCATAGTTTTCATGCTCTTTCTTGTACTACTTTTAATTGGCCATGCTATTTTAAAATGTGGCAGAGGTATGGTAAAGAATAGCAAAACAACAGCACCACACACACACATGCACACACACACATATTCACACACACAACTGCTTTATCAGCAATTATCACTAGCAGTGAGATTTAGGTTTATTTTACAAATCTATATTTTGTCAGCCTCCTTTAAAATATAGAGACATTCAACAAGTGAAGTTTTAAACCCCACTGCACTTTTATGTAAAAATTATTTTTCTTCTTATGAACTGGTTTTGATGGATAAATTGAAGTATTAAAGAGAGGAGTTGACACGTTAAAAGGAAATATTACACAGTTCATTATAGAAGTAAATTTCTAGTCTTCTTTCTGTCAATTCAAATATAACTGTCAGAAGTCATGTTCCTAGCCTAGACTATTTTTAAGAAAGTTATAAAAAATAAGATCATGATAAATAACACTAGACTTACCAGTTAAAAATGATTCCTAAACAGTTCAATCAATGCCCATTTGTAGAGATGTGCAAAATCAGTTCATAGGGTTCAAAAAATAAACTGTAAGCAACTTAAAATAAAGCAGTTAAATTATTGGAAGACAGCACAAAACATCTAAGGGGAAATTCAATGATTTTATTTCTTTAAATTTTAGTTTGTAATAAAACCACTAATATCTTACAATTTCTTGCTCATTTTGCTTTAAAGACTTGGGCAGGTAATTCCTAGAGATTACAATGAAGTGCATACCTAGGTACCTTGACACTAAAAGGTCTACTTATGTTAACTTTCCTTCCCGCAGTATTTAGCAAAAATATAGGCTTTCATATGTTCTCCATTAAGGGCATAGAATAAAACTTTCTCTATATATAACTAGGGTCAAGTAACTTTTCAAACTTTTCAACTTTTCTCAGATTAAGTATGTTAGCTTATATAGAAAGGTATTTGAGTGACAACTGGAGTACTTGTCAGATGTAATTTATTCAGATAAATTCAATATGAAGGGTGAAGCAAAGTTGAATGGGAATTTCAATACACACATCTTCTCTAGCCTACAATGATTTTATCTTCTCTCCTGATGTTTTTCATTAGTTTATTTACATATCTGTAGCTTTTTCTGTTGGCATTTTCTGGATATTTGTCGTTGCAACTCTATTAAACCATTTGCAATAACCTCTCATCAAATGCAGTATATGATTCCTATATGCTATTCTCTCAACTTAATTTACTGTTTTCTTTTCTTTGTCTAGTTCACTTCTAAATGCCCTTCAAAATTTAGCCAAAGCATCACAATTTTCAGGAACCCTTTTCAGAATAATTAGTGCGATTTAAAATTGCTGCATCATACTGATAGTAACCTGTACTTAACATATGTAACCAGGTGACAATCAGTATTCTATTTATGGATCTTCATCAAGCTTTAATTTACTCAGAATAAGAACTCCTAGACCCTTCAATTGATATTTTCATGGAAGAAATAAGGTTTGACATTGTAAAATATTTACACAGTTCAATATTCCACTAATAAAGTAGATCTCAATTAAGAGAGAATGGCATTCTGCTTCTAGCCAAGATGGTGTAACAGGAAATGGATTTACACTCCTTCCCTGAAATCAATTACAAGACATATGATAAATCAGTTTTTAAGATATTGGGTATCAGTCAATTTAGCACAGTGATTTCGTGAGACAGGAAACAAATCAGTGGAACCCTGTAATTATTGTGTTACTGCCTTGATAGTGTTTCCAGGGCATTGTGAAGAAGCAGCAGGGTTGGGAGGGAAGGCAAAAATAGAACTTAGAAGACATCCTGAGTTTGAGACCCAGAGCTGAGTCACAAGGGAGACCATAGTGGTTGGAGTTCACAAAGCTGAGTACTGGAGAGGTGAATTTAACAAGGAGAGATTGAGATTAAATAGGAGAGAGAAAGAGAGAGAGAGAGACAGAATGAAAGAGAATGAAGGGTGAGGGGTAGAGAGAGAAAACTGGAGCTCCGTAGGGAGTCACCTACAGTATTCAGGAGAATACAGATCATAACCTGTATCTGAGAAAACTACTCAAGGCTGGGATGGGTGAAGGAGGGGAAACACTGGAAAGGATGGAAGAAAATAGTACCCAGGGCTCCTACAGAACAGGAAATAGTATCTGCTTCCACCAATCACATTGTAAACTGCACACTTTACACTTCATGGATCATTGGTCAAGTATCCAGTATTCATTAGCAGAAAAACTATTGACTTTTGAATAACATCTGAAGTTTAGTTAATAATTGTATCAATATTAATTTCTTAGTTTTGATAAACGTACCATGATTATATAAGATGTTAATACTGGGGAACGTTGAGGGAAAGGTATAAGGCAACTCTCTGTTCTGTAATTATTTTGTAAATTTAAAATTATTTCAAAATTTTTTTCAAAAAACAGGCAGTTCCAAATGAAAATGGGCTATAAAAAAGACTTTAACAGTCACATACAAAATATGATATTCCAAATGGCGAATAAAAATGACAATGGGCTCAATTTTATTAGTAATTATAGAAATTCAGTTTAATACCACGACATCTTCACTGGAATAGCTAAAATATATATTTTCTGTACAAGAATGTTCATATGTGCACCAAAATTCATTAACAAGAAAGTGCATATGTGCAAAAATGTTTGTTGTAGTCATACCCCCAAAATACACAGTGCTATATTTAACTTCAGTGAAGTTCAAACAGGCAAAACAATTCCATACTATTCAATTGGGATAGTGACTACCATGCACAAAAGGAAATTAGAAAGGGGCAGGAAGGGAACTTCGGGAGCTGGTAAACTCCACTTTTTGAACAGTATGGTCGTTCCATGGATGTGTGAACATCATGATAAATTAATGAGCTGTACTTTGTTTATGTTATTTTTGTACCTCTCTCTATGTATAATGAAAAAAATTTTAAAGTACTTGATAAAAAGCAAGTTTCTAAGTTATTTAATCTCATCCTCAGTTCTTTCGTTTTTAGCTTGTTTTCAACACCACAGAATATCAATGTGTTGCTTCAAAAGGAATGAATATCTTTGAATCATTGTAGGAGTGAATATCAGTAAATGCTAGAAAATCATTTCTAAAACTGACTGGGCTGAAAGATTCTACTTGGCTTTATATAGATATCTCCTTTCACTCTTTCCCTCCTGTAGCTTAAAAAAATGGAAACATCTATCTGCTTTAAATACACTCACCTACCAAACTGTATCTACAAAAACTAATTTTAATGAGAGGCAGATAAGAAGGAAACAGAATGTATCTGTTTACAGAATGTATCATTAGAACTGTTTCATACCCAAACTTAACAATCAATTTCCATGAAACCCTATTTCTGACTTGTTATTGACAAAGAAGTCAGGGCTAACATTTTTATGTCTGCAGCAAGAAATAATACGTCCTGTAAGCAAAGGATACCTCCATTGTATTTTTCTTCATATTCTTCCATGAAAACATCATGTTGTTAATTTGTCAGATTTATCGAAGGCTGTCTCCTGGGAGATTACAAAAAAAGATGTCATTAGAAATTTTTACTCCATTCTGTGGGTGACTGTGATTAGAATTTCATTTTCACATAGCCAGCGGTAGATCCAGGTTTTGTGAGGACTAAAGATTACATAATTTTCAGGGACTTCATCAAAGAAAAAAAGAAAGGGAAAGTGAAAATATCTTACTTTTGTAAATTTTACAGAAGCATAGGATGATGTGAACACATTACCCCTTCCTTGGAACTGGTACAAGTTAAAGGAAACCTCTGTTTCATGGTAAATATGTGTCTATACTCAGCATAGAACCTAGAGATTATCACTTTAAGGCAGGTATCAAAGGGAGGACACCTACAGGTGAAAAATAGCAGTGTAAATAAATGAAATGATCTGTGTAAATAAAACAATAGTGCAAGTGTAATTACAAATGGCAACTTGCAGCCTCATTGCCATTGAAGTGATAATAGGAAATGGTTTGACTTTGACACTCTCTCTAGTATAATGGAAAATAGCCAAATCCACTCAATTTCTTATGCAGAGTTGACTGTTGCCTAATTTTCCTGTATTGAACAAATCAAAGGAACCTAGAGTTTATTATAAAGTTTCCATTAAAAATATTAACAACAAATTAAAATTATTTTCCCAAGAAAATAACTCTTTTTAAGTATCAAATGTTTGACTTTCACCAAGTCTGACACACATGAAGGTAAATAGAATTCACCTCTGACTAGTCCCAGACAATAGTTGAAGCTAAAGATCAGTGGTAAGTTGACCCTGAAGAACTTACTTTATTTTTAATGATTTAAATTAGAAGATAGCCAAAAAGAAAGACCAGAAAAAGTAGAGGACTTCTTAGTATCTGGAATAACTTAAATTTAGGGCATTCTGATGGGATGGTGAAAAGCCAGTGGACTGCCATGAAAATTTATGTCTGTAATATCCTTTGGTCTAAGCTCTCTTCACTTTTATTAGTTTTCCTAAAAATGGATCCGAAGACAGCAAGTGGGTTATGAGCCCTACTCTCTCAGTCAGGCTACCTTTAATAACTAAGAATACATGGAGACTTCATAATATTTGGAATAAGTAGGGGACTTCTTAATATCTGGAATAACTTAAATTTAGGGCATTCTGATGGGATGGTGAAAAGCCAGTGGACTGCCATGAAAATTTGTCTGTAATATCCTTTAGTTTTCCTAAAAATAGATCTGAAGATAGCAAGTGGGTTATGAGACCTACTCTCTCAGTTCGGTTACCTTTATTAACTAAGAATACATGAAGACACTAAAAATCCTACCTCCAGGTCCCAAGTTAAAAGAGTCAAGCTATACCATGAGTTTAAATGGATCTGTACAAAATTAAGGAAGTGGAATAGCAACAGTATTTAGGATACTTCACAGGTGATGTTTATTCAGGGATAAAAAATAGTGTAAGTGTAGGCAGATGGATTCCAAAGACATCAAAATCTTGTTTAAATGCAAATGTTTAGAGAAGAAATGCTATATAAATAAATTGCCTCTCAGCAGAATGTTTTCTTCATCAGGTTTACAAGAGGCAACCTCAGGTGTCTAATAGAGATATACTGAAGAACTAAAAGTGGATACCTTTGTGAAAGGAGTGGTAATGCCTCTAAAAGCCTGCAGTCAGAGGCACATTATTTATCTACTGAATTGAACCTGCAACCAAATTACAATCTTACTCTCTTTGCATTTTGTATCCCAATCTTGACTTTGAGATGAGTTGGCACTTCAAGGCATAAAAGTGTAATTTAGTCTTTCTTTTAATTCCCACTTAACTTCTGTGATAACAAGCAACTGCTTAGTGAGGTAATTAATGGGAAATTATGCTTTTTTTATTGGCAACTTGAGACCTACTTTCTAGACCTAAGTATGCAGTGAATCATAGTGTGATACCAATTTTTTTCTATCTCAGCTATTTGGTTGCAGGACCAATCTTAATCAGTTACCTGAAAGGAGGGAAAAGAAATACCCATTGGCCCATGAAGAGCTTTTTTGTGGAGGGCATAAGTGAAATGTACCCTACTTTGGAAGGTATATTTCAATATAAATATCGTTTTATTTTTTTACATATGGTCATTATTGTATGTGATATGCAATTGTTAGATCATTTAATCCCACAAAGTGCAGTGAAAATTGCTTAAGGAAAGAAATGATGAAATCTTCATACCTCACTCATACTGTTCTGCAGTGGATAAAATGAATATTTAGCAAAGCAAGCTAACAGTTTGCAAACGTGCAATTAAAATCCTGGCTCTTCTCTAATTATGTAACACTTAAGTTAAATGGTCTTAATAGACATATAATGATAGCTTTATAAACCTATAGTTACTTATCATCAAATGTAATTTCTATTTCGGTCTTAAAGCACCCATTACATGTCTATTATGATTTTTAAGTAATTTAGCAGACATTTAATGAATACTTTAAAAACCTAAATAGTAATTATTTCAAGAGACATCTGTTAACATATAGGAGTAACGGAGCTATTCATTTGAATACACAGTTTAAAACCAATTAGTGAGGTATATTTGCAATACCCAATGGCTTTACTACAAGAAGAAAATCACAATTTTAATGTAATTTTCTCTCTGAAAATAGAAGCTGTTTTTCTAATTTTCTTCTGAGTCCTGTGACTTACCTGTCACGTTACAAAACTGTAACACTGAAAAGCCATATCTTCTCATAATTCCAGGTATATTCTAGAAAAATTATCTCTGTGCCAGGCAGCATAAAAATGTATTTTACACATTAATTCACTGTTATATTTTGGGTTTGTTAGGATGCTTAAAAAAAAAAAGTTAAATATAGACAGTTTTTCATTGCAAGTTGTAGGTGAAAAATCAGTTTCCAATGCTCTTAAATTTAACAGAAGACTACTATTTCTCACTATGTGTAACAAGTATAAGTTGGCTACATATTTTCACAACTAAAATGCTTAAATTTCTTTCAAATGACAGAAGAAAGCTGTGTGTTATAGTAAAGTCACTAAAATTTTCTCATGAAATAGAGATCATTATTTTTGACAAATGAAGCTTCATTCATGAGCTTTATGGAAACATTTTAAGGCCTATTTCAAGTGTGATGCACTTTAATTTATAAAACTGAAATTGCTTTATCATTCCTATGAAATATAGATGTTTCAATAGTCCAAATTTCAAACTCTGGATTATATGATTGCACAAATATAGACAATTGCTTGAAAATGAGATATAATCTTTAGTGTTAATCTTCATTAATTAGTATAAATTTTAATTATTATTATAGTATTACCAGTTAACTTTATAATCCAATTGTTTTCATATACATGCTGTTTCAGCATTGAGGTCATTTGTGACTTTTCCTGTCCTAAACTTCCTTCTCTTATATGACAAGGAAAAATAATGCAAGCATTTCTCCTTCTGTACTAGCACTAATTTCATAAAAGGATACATCCAATTATTAGAACCTACTGCAGTATGAATTAATTGTGTGTGTATATAATATATAGAGAGATATCCA
Source organism: Mesoplodon mirus (assembly GCF_964341445.2). Taxonomy (NCBI): domain Eukaryota; kingdom Metazoa; phylum Chordata; class Mammalia; order Artiodactyla; family Ziphiidae; genus Mesoplodon; species Mesoplodon mirus. The sequence goes on from NC_138982.1 coordinate 122,272,411, forward strand.
AATACTTATATATATATGATAAGTATATATACAAGCATACATATATATATATATATATATATATATATATATATATATATGCTTATATTTGTGAATATATCATATAATAGCACATGATATAGATATATCATATGTATTATATATATTGAATATTTAATGTGAATATATATGAATATAATGTATATATGAATATATGTATACAAAAAATAGTAAATCCCTCTTCATAAATTTAGGGAAATGTATTAAATATATCCTGGGTTATATGTAAAACAATAGTTAAGCAATTGATAATTTTGTGTTAATTCTTATACAAATAATATTATAAGGTAATACAATGTGGCCTTTCAACATAGGGCTAAATATTAAACTACTATTTTATACTGTCTATGCATTACAATGTTACAAACTGGTAGACATCAAACTTGTGATAAGCCCGCTAGTTGGTTGGATTTATGCAGCTGCAGTTCAGCAGAGAGGTCTTCACTGGATATAGGGATCTGGCAGGAATTTGGCATACAGATAGTGATCAAAGTTATATAATTATGTGAGATCAAAAAGGGGTTGTACAGCTAGAGAAAAGAAGAATATCAAAGATTGTGTTCTGTGGTATCCAACACTAAAAGGCCAGGAAATGAGGAAACAGGAAACAAACTAGCATAGAAGATTAAAGAGGAAGAGGAGAAGTCAGATAAAAATAGATAACTGGAAGCCAGATGAAGCCATTCTTCCAAGAAACAGGGGATGTGTTATATGCTATTGATACATAAATATTAATAATGTGTTGATATCTGTTATATGCTATTTTGTTGTAATAGCACAATAAGTGTATTATGTGATTTTGTTAGGTCAAGTTAAAGATTAAGTATTAATTTAACAGTGGGAAATTAATTGGTAACTTGATAAAAAGAGTACAGTGGGGAGATGATGAAAGATAAATAAATGGGGCTCAAGAGATAAAGGGACACTAAGAAATGTTGGTATAAACAACTATTCCAAGGTATGTTCTTGTGAAGAGAAGTTAAAGAACAATGGAGCAGTAGCTGAAGGTAGAATTGGAATTAAGAGAGCATTTTTAAAAGAAAAATATAATGACATATTTATGTGTTGATGGTAAAGATCTACTATAGAGGGAAAAATTTAAAAATGTATTATAGAGTAAAATATTGGACAAAATATGAAGAGTAAAGTATTGGAGCTAAGATGTTGCATATGTAAAGGAGAGGGGATATAGTGCATAAAGGGAAGTGAAGACCTTAACTGGGATTCTCACAGTTTGTCCAAATAAACCAGGGAGCAAGAAGGGAATTTGTACACAATTGCAGGTAGCTGGATTGATGAGATCCTGCAGGAGATCTCCTGTGATTAACTCAATTTTCCTTGTGAAATTGAAAGTGAGATTATTAGCTAAGAGTGATGATGATGATGTAGCTCTGGATATTTGTGGGAAAAGGAGGAAGAATGAAACAGCTTTTTAGCAGAATGGGATGAAAAATGAATTGAGAAGTGTAGCTTGTTTCTGAGTAACAATAATGCCCAACTACTCTGAGGTTGGCAGTCACACATTTCAATTGAGAGCAATCAGCATGATGTGTGTTTTTCCAGCAACACTCAGATGTACAGGCACATGCAAAAAATAGGCTGGGAGTTCAATATTAAGACAAGGTACTTACCAAATTTATAAGATAATGCCAACAGTTTTTCTGAGTGTGTGCGTGTGTGTGTCTGTATGTGTGTGTGTGTGTGTGTGTGTGTGTTTGGGTTGTTCTACATGTTCTATAATATTTTATGTTGTCAAATTTTTAATATACTTTATAATAAGATATTCTGAAAGAAAAATGATGGTGGTTTAATACTGAATTTTCCCACTTCTCCTATAAAGCATATAGAGAGATGTATCAATATTACTTTGCCAGGGATGCCACAACAAAGTACAACTGGGTGGCTTACACAACAGAAATTTATTGTCTCACAGTTTTGGAGGCTAGAAGTCCAAAATCATTTTTAATTTGTTTTTTTGACAGTATTGTCATAGTCATTCAATAAGAAAATAATAATGTTTTTGACAACTTGTCCTGGAACAAACATAAATATATTTGGGGATGGGAGGGGGAAGATTGTGTGCATACACACGCACACACAGAGACACACACGAACAAGTAGAAGATAAGGACAATTAAAATATCAACTATACCCTAGAGACCAACTGCAGCAGTGGGAGCTATATTTCTTGCCACTATCTCTTTCCTTGTAATTCCCCCTACACCTGGAAATTATAACAAACCACAATTTGAAGAATAAAGAGACTTATGATGAGACCCCCTTAAATTGGAACCATAGCATCTTGTTAGTGCTCCACTCATACTTTATCAGACCCCTTTACCATTTGTTTGCATGAAGCTTCCATATATGTTTCCATTCCCAGGAGTCAGGACCAGCAAGTCTATCAGATAACTACACACAGGTGGCCAGAACTACATTTGTCTGCACAGAGAACAGAAATTGTCTCCAAAGTTTTGTCCTCCTGTGAACAACTTTTAAAAAATGACAAATGTGCATGGAGGTATAAATATTCCAAGCTCCTTAAGCTTAATCTGAGGTTCTGGTCACACTTTCTAAAGATCATCTTTGGAGGATTTAGGGGAAGTTACTGTATGTGGGCCTTTTCAAATACCTCACTCTTATTTCCTGTCTTATTTCCTCATATATCTATGAATTTTTCCTGGGCCATATAATAATAAATCACAGTTGTCTCCGGACAAAATCCCACTAGTCCTTATTTGTGAAGGACAGTCCAATTTTATGTCTATGATCCCAGTATAATTATCTCATTGCATTGTCCCATTTCATTCTTACAACTCTTCCAGTTTGTATGGTAACATATATGGTCCCCATTTTATAATGAAAAGTTATGACAACCACAACCACATTTTACCAAGAAGAGAGAGCATAGAAAACTTGTAAGATACTTTAGGAAAGAAAGTGTGAGGCAAGGCAAGTTGACCTTGAAGTTTACAAACAAATACACATTGTGAACACACAAGAGACTTAGTGACCATTCTTTGCAAGAGCCTTCTTGAGAACACTATAAAAGGATGAACTCCAGGTGGAAAGAGTCATTACTGATCTAACAAACAAAATAATAGAGTTGAGAAAACGGACTGTAAATTGTACATGCTTTGACAATGGGACTCACTCATCTAACACAAAATGGGAGCAGATGTGTTTGGTAAGTAGCTGGCAAGTAAAATTAGTTTCCTGAATGCCTCATTGCAACCACTGGGTGTCAAAGAGTATTATTTAAGGCTAATAAATTAAATAGTGAATAATGAAACATATGTGAGAAAACAAAGGTAAATAAATAAAAGCTATTAATATTTACTGAATGTGCATGATAGTATAATTGTTGGGGCCGGGAAGGTTACAACTTTATTTTAATGGGGTTTATAATAAGGAGGCAAATAAAGAAAGAATATTTCATAAATCTAAAGTCCTTAAAATAACTTCTAGAGCAAAATTATAAACTTTCCTAAATATTAGAAATACAGTAAAAAAAAAAAAAGACAGGAAACAGATATCCATACTGAATGCTTTATACATTATGATAGTTAATTTTATGTGTCATCCTGGTTAGACTATGGTGCCCCTGGTTGTTTGGTCAAACACTAGTCCAAATGTTACTGTTTCATTAGATTAATACTGATAATCAGTAGACTTTAAGTAAAGCACATTACCCTCTAAAATGTGGGTGGGCTTCATTCAATCCACTGAAGGTCTTAAGAGTAAAGACTGAGGATTTCTGAAGAAAGAATGTAGCCTCAAGACTGTAACAGAAACCCTGCCTGAGTTCCAGGTGTTAACTTGCCCTACAGATTTAAAAATTGCCAGCTCCAACAATCACAATTACATGAGCCAATTCCTTAAAATAAATTATTCTCATATTCTCTCTGTGTCTTTATCTTTATCTATCTATCTATCTATCTATCTATCTATCTATCCATCTATATCTATCTAATCTGTTTCTTTAGAGAACCCTGACTAAACTAATATAGATTTTGTTACCAAGAGTAGTTCTAAAGGAAAATAATCTTAATGATGATTTTGGAGGGTTGATTCTGAGGTCTCTGGAATTGATTCTTTAATCTGATTAGATTTAAAGGAACCAATGACTCTATTTCTAGTAGCAAAGACAGCTCTGATGGCCATGGCATGAGGTAGTAATAGACATATGCAAAATATCATCATTGGTGTTGATGATTACTCTTAAATATTTTTAAGAGTCAAGGTTCTGGATAACCATATATTTGAAACCTCAAAACATTTTTTTGTCAAACTAGTGAGTATAATGAGATTGACTAGTTGCTCTGAATTTCACTGGACAAAGTAGGGAAAGGAAAAGATGAGCTCAGGGATTCAAATTGCAAGCTCAAGTGCTGCATAAACCATAAAAGACCTGAAAGTTTTCTATGTCTGCTCTGAAAGAAACCCTTATATTCCAGAGCTGCAGAGCTGAGATGACTGTAAAACAAACCCAGAGTTCCTATAAATGAATAACAACATGAACTGAGTTCCCAGTCTCACAGGGTGTCTGTTAAAATGAGGCTATTGGTTGAGAAGGAATGGGGTCCTGAAAATTGGAATGGGACATTTGATTCTGATGAAATAGGGACATTGAACCCCTAAATTCTACTGAATCTTATTGCCAGTAGAAACATTGTTTTCATCTCCATCTGAAGAGATTAATCCTGTTTAGCCTGAGGAAGTTATAATGGCCTCCCCTAAGGTAGTTGCCTTTCAAAACAGTACTGGTTCTTCTCAGAACCCACCTCCACTAGCCCTCTTTTGTCCAAGACTTGTAACAAGTCTCAGATCCCAGCAGGCCCCCAAAAGGTGAGGTAGAAAGTGTGATCCATAAGGAGATATACCACACTCCAAAAGGAACTACATGAGTTTTCCAATTTATACAGATGGAAATCCTGAGTTTATGTGTGGGAATGGATATCAACACAGGGATGGTTGTGGAAGGAACATAAAGTTGTGTCATGCAGAATTTATGGATAAAGGCTCACTAGGCAGAGATTTTGCATTTAATGTCACAGACTGATGCGTTTAGTTGGTTGGTGAAACAGGGATCAAAAGCTGATTTACAATGAATTAAGATGAAATGCCAGACTCCCTTGGTATACTGTAGACAAATGGATGCAAAGTTTTAGGGAGATTGGAATGTTAGAGAGTATTTGCCATGTAAGATCTTCTCACTCACCCTGGAAGCTTTCTCCATGACTGTAAGAAATAAATTTGTTAGTGTAGACCTATTATCCTGGAAGAGCTCTGTGATGGCTCTTGCCTGTGGGTCAGATATTACAGTGGGAACTTTTGCCATTGGATTGGAAAACCTAAATATAATGGGGATAATTGGATGCTAGAGGGGCAGGGGGTTAGTGGTGGCACTTAATCACCAAAGTCAAGGTGGGCATGGTTACTACAATGGAAAGCATAGTGAAAGCATGGAAATTCAGAAATAATCTGATTCACAGAGACATGTGGGTTTGGCTAGAAGTGGAATAGATGGGCAGTTTACTAAATTCTTACTTGATCTTTATAGTGGAAGAGTTCTCAGTCAAGGGAATAGAAGTTTAACTTGAATCATAAAAACAGAGTCATTGCCCCTCAGTCAGTTTCCAGACTTGAGCAAGTTTACTGACCCGGAACCTTTTGAATGAAGGAAAGGCTGAGTCCCCTTGAAGAAGTGAGGCTTTATGCTGCTGAAATTTTATACTGTTAATGTTTCTCTTCGGCTCCCCCCCCCTACAGCCCTTTACAGGGTGACTGTGCAGTGAAGAAAAGGAAATAATGAAACATTTTGAGGACTACTGGGCACTAGCTCTAAACTGACAAGAATTTTAAGAGACCCAAAACATTCTATGGCTCATCAATCAGCGTCGGGGCTTATGGAGGTCAGGTGATCATGGAGTTTTAGCTCAGATCTATCTCATTGTTGGTCTAGTGGGTAATGCACAATTGGATTAGAAGCTGGCAAAATCTCCATTTTCTGACCTGTGGCTATTGTTGTAGGAAAGGTCGAGTGGGAACTACTAGGTCTGCCTTTATCTAGGGAACTAGTAAACTAAAAGCAATCCTACATTCCTGGAGGAGATACAGAGATATAGTCACCATGGAGGACAAGAAGAGTGCAAGGGTGGTGATACCCACGATATCCCTGTTCATGTCACCTATTTGGCCTGTGAGGAAAACAGATCATGGAGAATGAAGTGGATTGTTGTAAGCTTAACCAGGTGGTGATTCTATTTGAAGATGTTGTACCAAATGTGATTTTATTGCTTAAACAAATTAACACATTCCCTGGTATCTGCTATGTAGCTATTGATTTGATTAATATGTTTTGTTTTTTTGTTTTTGTTTTTCCTACCTTTTAGTAAAGGACACCAGAAGCAGTTTACTTTCAGCTGGCAAGGCCAGCAGTACACTCTCACTTTCTTACATCAGTCAGATATCAATTCTCCAGCCCTAAGTCATAACTTAGTCTGCAGGGATCTTGGTCACCTTTCCCTTCCACAAACTATCACACTGGTCCCTTATATTGATGATATGATGCTGATTGAACCTCATGATTAGGAGAAGCAACTACTCTTATTGGTAAGACATTTGCATGTCAGAAGGTAAGAGATGTATTAGACAAAAATTCAGGGCCTTTCACCTTAGTGAAATTTCTAAGTGTCCAATAGTGTGGGACATGTTGAGATATCTCTTCTGAGGTGATGAATAAATTGTGCATTTGGCCCCTTTTACAATCAAGAAAGAGGCTTAGAATCTCTTTGGATTTTGGAGTCAACATAATCCTTAGTCGGATGTGCTACTCTAACGAATGTGCCAAGTGACCTGAAAAGCTACTAGATTTGAGTACAGCCCAGAGCAAACAAAGGCTTAGCAACACATCCAGGCTACCTGGAGAAAACACTAACCCAAATTTATTTTTCATGCCTGTGTCTGTCCATCTTCTCTTAGGTCATGGACTAGTGTTCTTTTTCTGCCATGGTAGTTCTTTTATGCCTTCAGACAGTCTGCAATTACAAGAAGTAAAACATCAGTAAACATAATTTTAAATTGTTATTTCAGTTCTATCATTAAGAATGTGTAAATTTTTTATTTGCTCATTTGCCTAATATAGAATATTAAGGATTTTAAGGGTTTTAAATTATTTTAATTATTATGTTATCTAGTGGTCTTCAATAATAAAAGCATATTCTATATCTCAACATATGTTTTAGATAAAAATGTTTGAGAAAATATTCATAAGCTTTTAATAAGAATGTTTTCTGGTTTCACTGTGCTAAATAAGAAGGTTAAGCCTATTTAACTATTAAAAATTAAGTATTATACAATATATGAAATTAAACTGTTGTTACATAGTTCTAAATGTTTTCTATATTTATAGAAATTTTAATTTATTCATGAAGTGCTCATTTTATAGAAGATAATATACTTTTTTCCCTATCAGTTAACTTTTTAAAAATATAGTTGTAAGCTTTATATATCATTTCTGTGGTGAAACAGAAGACATACATTTCTCAAGTTTTAATTTTTTTAACTGAGATAGAAAATGTACTGACCTCCGTATATGTTAATAATTTAGCTATTCAAATAATATATAAACGAGTGGTTTCTCTTCAACTGGAAGTAAGAAAGTCTCAAAGATTGTTTATCAGGCAAAATAAACATTGGATGAAAGCTACTGAAAAGTCTAAGATGAAAGAAGATTTTTATTAAAAAATGCCTAATGGAGTCCATATTGTGGTGTGTGTTTTAGATAAAAATGTATTTGCCCTCCTTCCAGACCCTGACCCAATGTAAGGAGTATTTAATCAGAAACTGTTTAATTCATACTTAGCACTCTCTGACCCATAACACATATCTGTATTTCATATAATATTGCAGAAAAAAGAAACAAACAAACAGAAATTGAGGTCAGTAAAGCAAATTGCAAACTTTAGCCTATTTTTCAGGGTCTCTTGGGAGAAGTTTCCACATCTATGTGTAAGATAAGAGTCAAGAATCTGGGCCAAGGATGGATTATTATTACATGTTAATATTTCCAGAATTTGTGTGCTATTATGGACTGAATGTTTGTGTCGCCCCAAAATTCATATGTTGAATCCCTAATCCTCAATGTGATGGTGTTTGGAGGTGGGGTATTTGGGAAGTAATTAGGTTTAAATGAGGTCATAAGGGTAGGACCCCCAGGATGGGATTAGTGTCCTTAAACGAAGAGGAAGAGAGCTCTGTCTCTCTCTCTGTCTCTCTCTCTGTCTCTGTCTCTCTCTCCTGTCTTGAGAGGAAGCAGCTAGAAGGCTGCTGTCTGAAAGTCAGGAAGAGGCCTCTTACCAGGAATCAAATCTGCCGGCACCTTGATCTTGGACTCTTTCTGTAACTATGAGAAACAAATGTTTGTTGTTTAGGCCACTCAGTCTGTGGTATTTTTGTTATAGTAACCCAAGCTAAGAGGTGTTCTTTCCCTTTTATTGGTAATATTGATATTGTACTTAGTAGCTTCTCTCAGTAAATAATAAAGAACGTAGGAGCTTACTTTAATGTTCACAAAGAAAGAAATATGGGGGTGAATATGCTCTAACCCACATTCAGTTTTTGTTGAGACGCTTCAGAAGAGAGCAGATGGAAATAAGTGAGAACTGAAGCAGACTGCAGCCTTGGGATATAGAAAGGAAAAAGAAAGAGCCTGTGGATACTGAGCCAGGAACTGAGAAACAGCTTAATAAGCAGGTAACCTAGACTTCCAGTCAGAAAGAAATAAAAACACCTCTGTGTTGAGGAAACCAGAAACTTTTCCACTGATACACTAATATATGGAGTACAGCATTTATAACATTTTCTCCTATGGTTTATGTACGTACATGTCGATGTTTTTATTCAACCTCCTGGTTTCTCCATTGTTTTAGTTCTTCCAACAAGTGTTTGTCTTTAATTGACTTTGTTCCTTGTTCTTATAAAGAAGTTGAACATGGCCTATGAATAGAAATTCCATGAACGCTCTTGCTTCTCTGTGCATATATTTCATCAATCTCAACTAGTAAAGAAACTGTAAGACTCTTTTATTCTCCAGTTTTCTTAGTTGATCTGGATTAATAACTAGAAAATGAGCATTCTGCTCCCCTTTACACATGATATACATTTAATGAGTTAATTAGATCAACATCACTCATTCTCTCTGCTGTCATTGTGCCTGCATTTGGTAGGAGTAAATATGCTGGTAATAAACCATATTTCAGTAGAGAAACACAATTTTTTATTTACATGTTAATTTCAGAGATATGAGACATATCCAGCTTCAGCCAAGTGCTAATGAACATGACAGTTATTCCTCACACCATGTTCACTCAGACGAACGCAATCATTTTGTCATTGTTAATATTTTCTTTAGAATGATTATTGATTGCAGTCTTTCTATAAAAACTATGATTTATTGGATCTACTTTCTAGTTTACACATTTCCTGTTAATATCATTCATTCTAAAAATATATATGTATATAAGAATAACAAAACTTTGGTTACACATCTCCCCATTTAAATAAATAAAGCATAAATAATACAGTTGAAACTCCCTGATTACCTATTCCCAGTTTAAGAATTTTCATAATATTTTATTCCATGCATTTTATTATACTTTTAACATATTTGTGACTAAATTATATCACATGGTTTTGATATGTTATGTAAATGTCATCATAGTGTATGAATTCTTTGGCATTATTATTTCTTTCAAGATTATGATTGTAATATTCATACCTAGAGCCCTAGGTCATTCATTTTTATACCTATTTGATATTGTATTATATGCAAAGCCTGGTTTCAACATTAGCATATATGTATCCTAATGTATTTATATCAGCATTTCACTAAGATTAATCAGGAATTGCTGAGGGCTGGAATATTTTTTACTTTATTGGATTTTGTGAGATTGATCTTCAGAGTACCTGAACCAATTTTTTTTCTATCAGCAATTATACAGAGAATTCTATTACATGAAATCCTCGACATTCCATTAGTTTTAGTAAGATTTTAAAGCATTTTATTTTCAAATAATTTTTACTGATGGTATATACCTAGAGTCAAATGCAGAAATCTTGATGGCTCGTATGCGTATATATATGTGTATGTATGTTATTGTGTGTGTAGGTACCACCCAGATCAAGATATTGTATACTTCCAACATCACAGAAAAACTTGCCCATTCTCTGAGCAAGTTTAATAAACTGAGCCTTTAATAAACTATTCCTGATTTGAAGCAACCACTATTCAGGCTTCTATTACCGAATAATGTTGCCAGTTTTTAAAAACTTCTTGGAAATGGAATCATTAGGCTAGTGAGAATAACCTATGCTGTGGTGTATAGAAGTAGTTAGTTCATTTGTAATACTGTGTAGGTGTGTTACAATCTTTTATGTGAAAATACCAAAAATTTTTGATCCACTATACTGTTAATGGATATTTGTACTATTTTCACTTATGGATAATGCAAATAATGCGGCTGTAAACGTTTCTGTACTTGTGCTGGTGGAAACATGCATGTGTTTCTCCTAGTTTATATCTAGAAACACTGGTTTATAGGTAAGATTTATACTTAGCTTTAGTACATAATGCCAAATATTTTCCCAAGTGGTTCTAACAATAAACATTCCCACCAGCAGTGTCTGATAGTTTGCGGCTACACATCCTTTCTAGCAAATGGTATTTTCGATCCTTCTTGTCATTTTACCCATTCTGGTGACTTTGTACCTCTATTACATTTTGGTTGTCAGTTGCATTTCTTTGACATTGTGCACTTTCTCAGGCACTTTTGGCCATTTGTATATTCTTTTATGAGAAGTGCTTGTTTAAAACTTTTCCAATTTGCTTTAGTTTGGTTGACTGTATTTTCTTTTGTATTGGTTTAGAACAGTTCTTTAGATATTGTGGATATGAACCCTTTGTCAGATTGTTTTATGAATATTTTCTACCATATTATGGTTTTGTATTTTTACTCTCTTAATAGTATCTTTTGATGAACTGAAGTTCTTAATTTTAAAAAAGTCTACTTTTTCAATCTTTGATTTTATAATCAGTGGGATTTTTTTTTGTATTCTGTTTAAGAAATTTTTACCTAACTCTTTTGACATAAAGTTTTTTTCTTTGAAATGCTTTAACGTTTTACCTTTAAAACTTAGGCATAGACTCCACTTCAATTAGTTATTTTGCATGGTATGCATAGGAATCAAAGTTCATATTTCTATAATGATATCCCATCACTCCAGAACAATCTATGGAGAAGACTATGCTTTCTTATCTGTTTTGCAGTGTCATTTCTGTCATAAATCAAATATGACATATCCGTGGGGGTCTTTTTCTTGTCTTTTCATCCTCTGCCAATGGCCTATTTTCTCTACTCTTGTTTTAAAATCATATTACCTTAACTGTGGATTTACTTTTATTATGTCTTGATATTTGGTAGTAAATCTTAAAAGTAATTTAAAAAAATCATTGCAATACGTTCTATTTTTATTTGCAGTTTATATCAGCCTGTCAATTTTTTAAAATGTGGAATAAATAAGGGATTGCTTTTCATCTATGGATGTTTTGAGAAAAAAATTAATGTTAAAATATGGGGAATTCCAATCTATGAACACAAACTATCTTTCCATTCATTTAGGTAAGTCTTTCATTTCATAGATAAATAGATTGTTGGTAGGTAGATAACACACAGATGGATAGTTAAATATCTTAAAAAAATGCTTTGAAGTGTTTTTTAAGATTTATTTCTAGGTATTTGATATTTTGAGACATAAGACTATTTGTGTAATTTTACTTTTCAGTTGTTAGTGCCAGTATTTAGAAGTAAAATCAATTTCTTTATATTGATCTTGGATCCAGAAAGTTTGCTAAATTTGCTTAAGAGTTTGTTGATTTTTTTTGGATGTTCTATAAATGTTATTATAACATCCTTAAACATAGGCAGCTTTACTTCCTTTATTCCCTCTTTAGTTCATTTATTTATTTTTCCTGCTTTGGTACACTAGTTAGTAATTGCAGTACAATATTGAATAGAAGTGGTGATAGTGATTCTTGTCTTATATTTGGATTAGAGGGAAAATATATGTAATTAACTAAAGTTAAGTATGATGTTATCTGTAGTGTTATTACAGATATACTTTATTAGATTAATGATACTATCTATATGTCTAGTTTGTTAGGATTTTTTTTATATCAGGAAGGAATCAAACTTTATTATAATGTTTCTTTATTTATTGAAATGAGTATGTGATGTTTTTCCTCTTTCTATTATTTTAAGGAATGGCAGTGATTTTTTTTTTTAAGCTTAAATCAACTTTGCTTTCCTGCAAGAAACTTATGTAGTGGAAATATAGGATTTGCTACTATTTTGTTTGGGAGATTTGTAAAAATTTTCACAAAATAAATTGGTGTGACATAAATCATAGCAAGATCTTTTTTGACCCACATCCTAGAGTAATGAGAATAAAAACAAAAATAAACAAATGGGACCTAATGAAACTTAAAAGCTTTTGCACAGCAAAGGAAACCATAAACAAGACAAAAAGATAACCCTCAGAATGGGAGAAAATATTTGCAAACAAATCAACGGACAAAGGCTTAATCTCCAAAATATATAAACAGCTCAAGCAGCTCAATATTAAAAAAAACAAACAACCCAATCAAAAAATGGACAGAAGACCTAAATAGACACCTCTCCAAATAAGACTTACAAATGGCCAAGAGGCACATGAAAAGCTACTCAACATCACTAATCATTAGAGCAATGCAAATCAAAACTACAATGAAGTATCACCTCACACAGGTTAGAATGGACATCATCAGAAAATCTACAAACTATAAGTGTTGGAGAGGGTGCAGAGAAAAGGGAACCCTCTTGCACTGTTGGTGGGAATGTAAATTGATACAGCCACTATGGAGAACAGTATGGAGGTTCCTTAAAAACCTAAAAGTAGAACTACCATATGGCCCAGCAATCCCACTAGCAGGCATACACCCAGAGAAAACCATAATTCAGAAAATGTCATGTACCCCATTGTTCATTGCAACATTATTTACAATAGCCAGGACATGGAAGCAACCTAAATGTCCACTGACAGACAAATGGATAAAGAAGATGTACATATATACAATGGAGTATTAGCCATAAAAATGAAAGAAATTGGGTCATTTGTAGAGATGTGGATGGACCTAGAGACTGTCATACAGAGTGGAGTAAGTCAGGAAGAGAAAAACAAATATCGTGTATTAATGCATGTATGTGGAATCCAGAAAATTGACACAGATGAACTGGTTTGCAAGGCAGAAATAGAGACACAGATGTAGAGAACAAACATATGGACACTAAGGGGGTAAGTGGGGGGGCGGTGGTGGTGGTGGGATTGACATATATACACCAATATGTACAAAATTGAGAAATAATAAGAACCTGCTATATAAAAAGATAAAAAAATGAAATTCAAAATAAATAAATTGGTGTGTAGTTTTCTTTTTGTTGCATGTATGAAGTAATTTTTTACCTTTCTCTGACTATTAATGAGTTTGAGTAATTTTTCTTATGCTTTTGGTTAATTGTGTCACTTTTTACTCTAACTGTACTGATATTTTTTACTTTTCTATATTTTTAATATTTTCCTTAATTATCCTTTACACTTTTTTAAAGTTGATGTGTTTCAGATGCCATCTCTCAAATGAAATCCTTATTTTATGATCACAAATTTTTGGTTTAATTTTAGTTACATATATCTATTTCTTACCTTTCCTGCTTCCTACCATTCTTTTATAATTTTTTTAATCTCTGTTCTTGTGTGGTTTTTTTTTGTTTGTTTGTTTGTTTCTTTCTTTTTCTTGCACATGTCTTTGGGAAATCCTTCTCTACCTAGAAATCATAAAAACATTTTCTGTAATATGTTCTAAAATATTAAAAATTTTACTATGCACACCTAAGTCTAAATAAACCCATCTGGAAATGTTTCTTTTGTGTGTGTGATATACCAGAAATGTATACCTACCGTACTTTTCATTTTCACAGACCTCTGCAACATCATAAGTATGCTGAATTATCTGATTAAGGTCAAATAAATATTTTATACACTTGATTATGTTTTTTGATTAACATCTACATCTTCAGTGAATAAGGACTTTTGTTTTTGTCCTTCACCATCTTTTCTTGTTTGTTTGTTTCAATTTCATTTGATTTTTCTTGTGTTTCTATATTGGCAAAGAATTCAATATAATATCAATACCAAAGTGACAACATCTTATCCAGATTAAGGAAATGTTTCTAATGTTCATTGTTATGTGTGATTATTATCTTAGGGTTTTAACAGATATCTTACTGTAGGTTTGAAAATAGCTTTTTTAATTTTCAGATTATTTTAAAGACTTTATTTTTTAGGGAAGTTTTAGGTTTACAACCAAATGTAGATTTCCCATATAAACTCTGCACCAAAACGTGCACAGCTTCCCCATTATCAAAAGCACTCACTAGAATGGTACATTTTATACCAAGGATGAACTTATATTGACACATTATAATCACCCGAAGTTCATAGTTTATCTTAGGGTTTATTTTTGGTGTTGTATTGTGTATCTCATGGGACTGGACAAAAGTATAATGACACATACATATTGTTATAATATCAAATGGAGTATTTTATTGTCCTAAAAATCCTCTATGCTCTACCTATTTATCTCTCCCTCTCAAAATCATTAAAAAACATTGATCTTTTTATTGTCTATATAGATTTGGCTATTCCAGAATGTCATATAGTTGGACTCACATAGTATATGTAGCCATTTCAGATTGCTTCTTTCATTGAGCGATATGCACTTAAGGTAACTGTGTCTTTTCATGGCTTGGTAGTTCATGTCATTTGTAGCACTAAATAATATTCCTTTGTCTGGATGTACCTCAGTTACAGTTTTAGCATAAAATTTTAATGCTATCTCATGTTATTTCTCTATACATACATAATAATTTTAGCATAAAAATTAAATTTTACTGTATAAATTTTAAAACCTTTTTTAGAATTAATATTCATTAGCATCTTTTCATACTTTTAAGCATTTGATAGCATCAGTTTTCTGCTTTAATTTTAAGGTATTGTTTGCATATAATAAATTGCCTCAATTGAAAGGTGACCAACTTTTAAACAAATGTGGTGGAAAATATCAACTTATAAATCCAATCAGCTCAGCTGAGTCAAGCAGTAAAAATACAAAAAGAACCAAAGCAAATCATTTCATTAACAAAATTCTGAAAGTCAATGGAAAGATAAAAGCATAAAAACAATCAGAGAAAAGGTTTACATTTGGGGCAAAATTTGATGATTGAAAATAATCATAAACAATGAGGAGCAGAAGACAATGACATCATATCATTAATGAAGTAAAAGAGATGATATATAATGCTGTATCTATCAAGAAATCTTTTCAAAATAAAGGTTAGTTAAAGTCATTTTTAGGTAAATGAAACCAAAGGACTTTTTCACCAACAGCATTGAACTAAATGAATTGTTAAAGATATATCTACAGTCTCAAAAGAAAAGACTTTAAATAAAAACTGGGATCTACAAGAAGGAATAAAGCATCAGAACTCACAAAATAGTTGTATATATATTTATGTATTTTTCTTCTCTTAATTGCTTTAATGTATGACTCTAACAACATTAGTAATAGCAATGGATTGTGGAGACACCAAATTTAGTAGCATCACTGATGAAAAAAAGTACTACAGAGGAAGAGAGCTATAAATGGAATTTTATTGCTTTAGGATGTCTAGATGGACTCTAGTAAAGATATATAAAATACGTGTTGTAATCCCAGGTGGAACCATTAAAAGTAAAAAGAGATAGTTGCAAAACCAATAGGGAAATTAACATGGCAGAAATGAAGGAATAAACTAACAAAATTAAGATGTGACAACTAGAAAACAAATAGCAAGATGGTCAAATTAAACTAAAACATAATAAGAGTTATTTTAAATATATATGGACTAAACATGCATATTAAAACCAATTATTGTCAAAATACATAAATATTAACACCCAAAACCATATTAGCTAAAAAGGAAACATTTTATTTTATTTTTTAACATCTTTATTGGAGTATAATTGCATTACAATGCTGTGTTAGTTTCTGCTTATGACAAAGTGAATCAGCTATATGTATACATATATACCCATAAACTCTCCCTCTTACATCTCCCTCCCACCCTCCCTATCCCACCCCTCTAGGTGGTCATAGAGCACAGAGCTGATCTCCCTGTGCTATACGGCTGCTTCTCACTAGCTATTTTACATTTGGTAGTGTATATATGTCCATGCCACTCTCTCACTTCATCCCAGCTTACCCTTCCCTGTCCTCATGTCCTCAAATTCATTCTCTATGTCTGCATCTTTATTCCTGTCCTGCCCTTAGGTTCTTCAGAAACATTTTTTTTTAGAGTCCATAAATATGTGTTAGCATACAGTGTTTGTTTTTCTCTTTCTGACTTGCTTCACTCTGTATGACAGACTCTAGGTCGATCCACCTCACTACAAATAACTCAATTTCGTTTCATTTTATGGCTGAGTAATATTCCATTGTATATATGTGCTACATCTTCTATATCCATTCATGTGTCGATGGACACCTGGGTTGCTTCCATGTCCTGGCTATTGTAAATAGTGTTGCAATGAACACTGTGGTACATGACTCATTTTGAATTATGGTTTTCTCAGGGTATATGCCCAGTAGTGGGATTCCTTGGTCACATGGTAGTTCTATTATTAGTTTTTTAAGGAACCTCCATACTGTTCTCCATAGGGCCTGTATCTATTTACCTTCCTACCAACAGTGCAAGAGGGTTCCCTTTTCTCCACACCCTCTCCAGCATTTATTTGCATATTTTTTGATGATGGCCATTCTGACCTGTGTGAGGAGGTACCTCATTGTAGTTTTGATTTGCATTTCTCCAATGATTAATGATGTTGAGCATTCTTTCATGTGTTTGTTGGCAATCTGTATATCATCTTTGGAGAAATGTCTATTGAGATCTTCTGCCCCTTTTTGAGTTCGGTTTTGTTTTGTTGATATTGAACTGCATGAGCTGTGTGTATATTTTGAAAATTAATCCTTTGTCAGGTGCTTCATTTGCAAATATTTACTCCCATTCTGAGGAGTGTCTTTTCATGTTGTTTATACTTTCCTTTGCTGTACAAAATCTTTTAAGTTTTATTAGGTCTCATTTGTTTATTTTTGTTTTTATTTCCATTTTTCTAGGAGGTGTGTCAAAAAGGATCTTGCTGTGATTTATGTCATAGAGTGCTCTGCCTATGTTTTCCTCCAAGAGTTTTATAGTGTCTTGCAATACATTTAGGTCTTTAATCTATTTTGTGTTTACATTTGTGTATGGTGTTAGGGAGGGTTCTAATTTCAATCTTTTACATATATCTGTCCACTTTTCCCAGCACCACTTATTCAAGAGGCTGTCTTTTCTCCATTGTATATTCCTGCCTCCTTTATCAAAAATGAGGTGACCATATCTTTGATATGGGTTTGTCTCTGGGTTTTCTATCCTGTTCCATTGATCTATATTTCTATTTTTGTGTCAGTCCCATACTGTCTTGATTACTGTAGCTTTTTAGTAAATTCTGAAGTCCAGGAGCCTGATTCCTCTCAGCTCTGTTTTTCTTTCTCAATATTGCTTTGGCTAGTTGGGGTCTTTTGTGTTTCCATACAAATTGTGAAATATTTTGTTCTAGTTCTGTGAAAAATGCCATTGGTAGTAGGACAGGTATTGCACTGAATCTGTAGACTGCTTTGGGCAGTAGTCATTTTCACAATGTTGATTCTTCCAATCCAAGAACATGGTATATCTCTCCATCTGTTTGTATCGTGTTTAATTTCTTTCATCAGTGTCTTATAGTTTTCTGCATACAGGTCTTTTTTCTCCTTAGGTAGGGTTTATTCCTAGGTATTTTATTCTTTTTGTTACAATGGTAAATGGGAGTGTTTCCTTAAAATCTCTTTCAGATTTTTCATCATTAGTGTATAGGAATGGATGAGATTTCTGTGCATTAATTTTGTATCCCGCTACTTTACCAAATTCATTGCTTAGCTCTAGTAGTTTTCCAGTAGCATCTTTTGGATTTTCTATGTATAGTAAGTATCATGTCATCTGCACACAGTGACAGCTTTACCTCCTCTTTTCTGATTTGGATTCCTTTTCTTTCTTTTTCTTCTCTGATTGCTGTGGCTAAAACTTCCACAACTATGTTGAATAATAGTGATGAGAGTGGGCATCCTTGTCTTGTTCCTGATTTTAGAGGAAATGATTTCAGTTTTCTACCACTGAGAATGATATTTGCTGTGGGTTTTCATATATGGCCTTTATAATTTTGAGGTAGGTTCCTCAAAATATAATTTTGAGGTAGGTTCCCTCTATGCCTACTTTCTGGAGAAAGTTTTTATCATAAGTGGGTGTTGAATTTTGTTAAAAGCTTTTTCTGCATCAACTGACTTTATCATATGGTTTTTATCCTTCATTTTGTTAATATGGTGTATCATATTGATTGCTATGTGTATATTGAAGAATCCTTGCATTCCTGGGATAAACCCCACTTGATCTTGGTGTATGATCCTATTAATATGCTGTAGGATTCTCTTTGATAGTATTTTGTTGAGGATTTTTGCATCTAATTCATCAGTGATATTGGCCTGTAGTTTTCTTTTTTTGTGACATCTTTGTCTGGTTTTGGTATCAAGGTGATGGTGGCCTCGTAGAATGATTCTGGGAGTGTTCCTTCCTCTGCTATATTTTGGAAGAGTTTGAGAAGGATAGGTGTTATCTTTTCTCTAAATGTTTGATAGAAATTGCCTGTGAAGAGTTTCAATTTCAGTGCTTCTGATTGGTTGGTTTATATTTTCTATTTCTTCCTGGTTCAGTCTTGGAAGGTTGTGCTTTTCTAAGAATTTGTCCATTTCTTCCATGTTGTCCATTTTATTGGCATATAGTTGCTTGTAGTAGTCTCTTTGGATGCTTTGTATTTCTGCAGTGTTTGTTGTAACTTCTCCTTTTTCATTTCTAATTTTATTGATTTGAGTCCTCTCCCTCTTTTTCTTGATGAGTCTGGCTAATGGTTTATCAATTTTGTTTATCTTCTCAAAGAACCAGATTTTAGTTCTATTGATCTTTGTTATTGTTTTCTTTGTTTCTATTTAATTTATTTCTGCTCTTATCTTTATGATTTCTTTCCTTCTGCTAACTTTAGGTTTTGTTTGTTCTTCTTTCTCTAGTTCCTTTAGGTGTAAGGTGAGATTGTTTATTTAAGATTTTTCTTGTTTCTTGAGATAGGCTTGTATTGCTATAAACTTCCCTCGTAGAACTGCTTTTGCTGCATCCCATAGGTTTTGGAATGTCGTGTTTTCATTGTCATTTGTCTCTAGGTATTTATTGATTTTCTCTTTGATTTCTTCAGTGATCTCTTGTTTATTAATAACGTATTGTTTAGCCTCCATTGTTTGTGATTTTTACGTTTTTGTCCCCTGTAATTGATTTTTAATCTCATAGCATTGTTGTCAGAAAAGGATGCTTGATATGATTTCAGTTTTCTTAAATTTACTGAGGCTTGATTTGTGACCCAAGATGTGATCTATCCTGTAGAATGTTCCATGAGCACTTGAGAAGAAAATATAATCTGCTGTTTTTGGATGGAATGTCCTATAGATATCAATTAAATCTACCTGTTCTATTGTGCCATTTACAGCTTGTGTTTCCTTATTAATTTTCTGTTTGGATGGTCTGTTCATTGGTGTAAGTGAGGTGTTAAAGTCCCTCACTATTATTGTGTTACTGTCGATTTCCTCTTTTATAGTTGTTAGCAGTTGCCTTATGTATTTAGGTGCTCCTATGTTGGGTGCATATATATTTATAATTGTTATATCTTCTTGGATTGATCCCTTGATCATTATGTATGGGTGATCATGGCCTTGTAGAATGAGTTTGGGAGTGTTCTTCCCTCTGTAGTTTTCAGAAGAGTTTGAGAAGAATAGGTGTTAGCTCTTCTCTAAATGTTTTATAGAGTTTGCCTGTGAAACCATCTGGTCCTGTGTTTCTAGTTGTTGGAAGGTTTTTAATCACAGTTTCAATTTCACTGCTTTTGATTGGTCTGTTTATATTTTCTGTTTCTTTCTGGTTCAGTCTTGGAAGGTTGTGCTTTTCTAACAATTTGTCCACTTCTTCCAGGTTGTCCATTTTTTTGGAATATTGTTGCTTGTAGTAATTCATCATGATTCTTTTTATTTCTGCATGCTCAGTTGTTACTTCTCCTTTTTCATTTCTAACTCTGTTGATGTGAGTCTTCTCCTTCTTTTTCTTGATGCGTTTGGCTAGTGGTTTATCAATTTTGTTTATCTTCTCAAAGAACCAGCTTTTAGTTTTTTTGATCTTTGCTATTATTTCCTTCTTTTCTTTTTCATTTATTTCTGATCTGATCCTTTTGGTTTCTTTTCTTCTGTTAACTTTTTTTTTTGTTGTTCTTCTTTCTCTAATTGCTTTAGGTATAAATTTAGGTTGTTTATTTGAGATTTTTCTTGTTTCTTGAGGTAGGATTGTATTGTTATAAACTTCTCTCTTACAACTTCTTTTGCTTCATCTCATAGGTTTTGCATCATCATGTTTTCATTGTCATTTTTTGATTTCATCTTTGACTTCTTCAGTGATTGCTCCATTATTTAGTACTGTATTGTTTAGCCTCCATGTGTTTGTATCTTTTACAAACACATAACATTTTTTTTACAAACACATAGTCTCATAGCATTGTGTTTGGAAAAGATAATTGATACAATTTCAATTTTCTTAAATTTACCAAGGCTTCATTTGTGACTCAAGATATGATCAATCCTGGAGAATGTTTCATAAGCACTTGAGAAAAAAAATGTATTCTGTTTGTTTTTGGATGGAATGTCCTATAAATATCAATTAAGTCCATATTGTTTAATGTGTCATTTAAAGCTTGTGTTTCCTTATTTATTTTCATTTTGGATGATCTATCCATTGGTGTTATTGGGGTGTTAATGTCCCATACTATGATTGTGTTGCTGTCAATTTCCTTTTTGTATGGCTCTTAGCAGTTGCCTTATGTATTGAGGTGCTCCTATGTTGGGTCATAAATATTTACAATTGTTATATCTTCTTCTTAGATTGATCCATTGATCATTATGGAGTGTCCTTTTTGTCTCTTGTAATAGTCTTTATTTTAAAGTCTACTTTGTCTGATGTGAGAATTGGTATGCCAGCTTTCTTTTCATTTCCATTTGCATGGAATATCTTTTTCCATCTCCTCATTTTCAGTCTGTATGTGTAGGTCTGAAGTGACCTACACATATAGGGACCACTTCCCTAGGGATCACTTCCCTAGGTCTGAAGTGGATTTCTTGTAGACAGCATATATACGAGTCTTGGTTTTGTATCCATTCAGCCAGTCTATAGCTTTTGGTTGGAGCATTTAATCTATTTATATTTAAGGTAATTAACCATATGTATGTTCCTATTACCATTTTCTAAATTGTTTTGGGTTTGTTATTGTAGGTGTTTTCCTTCTCTTGTGTTTGCTGCCTAGAGAAATTTCTTTAGCATTTGTTGTAAAACTGGTTTAGTGGTTCTGAATTCTCTTAGCTCTTGCTTATCTGTAAAGGTTTTAGTTTCTCTGTCTAATATGATTGAGACCCTTGCTGGGTAGAGTACTCTTGTTTGTAGGTTTTTCTCCTTCATCACTTTAAATATATCCTGACACTCCATTCTGGCTTGCAGAGTTTCTGCTGAAGAATCAGCTGTTAACCTTATGGGGATTTCCTTGTGTGTTATTTTTTGTTTTTCCCTTGCTGCTTTTAATATTTTTTCTTTGTATTTAACTTTTGATAGTTTGATTAATGTTTTTTGGTGTGTTTCTCCTTGGATTTATCCAGTGTGGGATTCTCTGCCCTTCCTGGATTTGATTGACTATTTCCTTTCTGATATTAGGGAGGTTTTCAACTATAATCCCTTCAAATATTTTCTTAGACCCTTTCATTTTCTCTTCTTCTTCTGGGACCCCTGTAATTGGAATGTTGGTGTGTTTAATGTTGTCCCAGCAGTCTCTGAGAGTGTCCTAAATTATTTTCATTCTTTTTTCTTTATTCTGCTCTGCAGTAGTTATTTCCACTATTTTATCTGCCAGATCACTTATCCGTTCTTCTGCCTCAGTTATTCTGCTATTGATTCCTTCTAGAGAATTTTTAATTTCATTTAGTTTGTTATTCATCATTTTTTGTTTGCTCTTTAGTTCTTCTAGGTCCTTGTTAAACGTTTCTTTTATTTTCTCCTTTCTATTTCCAAGATTTTGGATCATCTTTACTATCATTACTCTGAATTCTTTTTCAGGTACACTGCCTATTTGCTCTTCATTTGTTTGTCTTGTGGGTTTTTACCTTGCTCCATCATCTGCTGCATATTTCTCTGTCTTCCCATTTTGCTTAACTTACTGTGTTTGGGGTGTCCTTTTCACAGGCTGCAGGTTCGTATTTCCCATTGATGTTGGTGTCTTCCTCCAGTGGGTAAGGTTGGTTCAGTGGGCTTGTAGGCTTCCTGCTGGAGGGTTGTGGTGCCTGTATTCTGGTGGGTGAAGCTGGATCTTGTCTTTCTGGTGGGCAATGCTGCATCCCTTTATGTGTTTTGGGGTGTCTGTGAGCTTAGTATGATTTTAGGCAGCCTCTCTGCTAATGGGTAGGGTTGTGTTCCTGTCTTGCTGTTGTTTGGCATGGGGCATCCAGCAGGGGAGCTTGCTGGCCGTTGGGTGGAGCTGTGTCTTAGCGTTGAGATGGAGATCTCTGGGAGGGCTTTTGCCGAATGATATGATGTGGGGTCTGGAGGTCTCTTGTAGTCCAATGTCCTGAGTTCTGCTCTCCCACCTCAGAAGCTCAGGCCTGATACCAGGCCAGAGCACCAAGACCCTTTCATCCAGATGGCAGATGAGTGGTTTGTTACCGAGGATATTAAAGCACAGGAACCAACAGCCAGATGAAGAGATTCAGAGGGTGAGGTTGAGGACAAAGAAACCTTAGTCTTCTTGGAGTTGGAGCCCAGCACAGTGGCACATGGAAACATTCTTCTTCACCTACCTGGAAGCTTCTTTTTTTTATTTTTTATTTTTATGAGTTGTTAACCTATTTATTAACTTGTTTTGTTTTTTGCTGTTGTTGTTGTTTTTAACATCTTTATTGGAGTATAATTGCTTTACAATGGTGTGTTAGTTTCTGCTTTGTAACAATGTGCATCAATTATACATATACGTATGTTCCCATATCTCTTCCCTCTTGCATCTCCCTCCCTCCTACCCTCCCTATCCCACCACTCTAGGTGGTCACAAACCACTGAGCTGATCTCCCCGTGCTATGCAGCTGCTTCCCACTAGCTATCT
This sequence comes from Mesoplodon mirus, assembly GCF_964341445.2. Classification (NCBI taxonomy): domain Eukaryota; kingdom Metazoa; phylum Chordata; class Mammalia; order Artiodactyla; family Ziphiidae; genus Mesoplodon; species Mesoplodon mirus. The sequence goes on from NC_138982.1 coordinate 122,295,931, forward strand.
ATTTTACGTTTGGTAGTGAAATCCCTTCTTTTGGATTTTAATGGTGGCTTCACTTACATGGAGGCTCATGAAAGCATTATTTATAACAATCTTGAAGTGGAAACAATCCAAATATCCATAAACCCATGAATTAAGAAAATGTGCAATGGAATGGAATGGAATTATTCATATGGCATATTAATGGAAACTGGGGCCAGTGCACCTCAGGAAACATTTTAAATACAAATACCTAGATACATTGAAAAGAAAACCATGGTAAAATTTATATCTTCAATAAAAAAGTTTTAAAAAGATGGTCTGGATTTATAATGATCATAAAAAAATAGACTTTGAGACAAGGAGTATTATATAAAATACAGAGGTTTATTGCATTATGAACAAATATTAATTTAATTGAAATTAAATATGTCATAAGACTAAGACAGCTAATAACAGCACTTCAATATATTGAGTAAAAACTAACAGCACTAAAAGATGAAATTAAAAAAATATAATTTAGAGTTAGACACTTTAAATAGCTTGTCAACAATTGATAAATCACTGAGATAAAATTCAGTAATTATATAGAAAATTTGAACAATAAGTGACATACATTGATATAATTTTAAAGAACACTATACTTCCAAACTGAAGAACACACATTGTTTTCCAGTGCATTTGGAACACTTAGAAATACAGCTCATATGCTAAGCCATAAAACACTACTTAATAAATTTCAGAAGTATGAGTTTATTGAATATGTTCTCTGATTATACCAGAATTAAGTTAGAAATCAAGGAGAAAGTTCTCTAGAATGTCATCAAAAGCATAAAACAAATTTTCAAAGAAACTGTGGGTCAAAGGATATCATGTGGGTTTTTAAAAAATAGTTCAAGCTGATAAATAAGGAAAAGATAACACGTAGATATTTGTGAATTGCAGCTCATGTAGTGATTAAAACATGTTCATAAAAGGAAAGAATATAATTATCTAAGTTTCAAACTTAAGAAGTTAGATAAATAAGAGCAGTGAGAGGCAAAATATGAAGAAGGAGAAAACAATATATATAAGAGCAGAATCAGTGAAATAGAAAACAAATGATAGAGAAAGGAAACTAAAAGGGGTTTTTGAAAAGACTGATGAAGAAAAAATAGTCAAAACCCAAATTATACATATCAGGGATGGAAAAGGGTTGACGTCACAATGGATACTAAGACATTAAAAGGATACTAAAAGTATTATGATAAATTTAATGCTTATAAATTTGACAAAAGATAAAACTGAGAATTTCTTTAAGATTAACAAATTAAAACTGATGAAAGAAGAAAAATAAAATTTGGGAAACTACTGTATGGAACAGGGAACTCTACTCAATTCTCTGTAATGGTCGATATGTGAAAAGAATCTAAAAAAGAGTAGATATGTGTATATGTATAACTGATTCACTTTGCTATACACCTGAAACTAACACAACATTGTAAATCAACTATACTATACTCCAATAAAAATTAAAACAAAAATTGGAGAGCTCAATATTTGTTAAAATATAATGATCTAGACAATTACCTCACATGATAAAAAAAGGTAAATTATAGAATGAACTGAAAAAATTACATCTATAAGCCTTCTAAATAAAATTTAGCAAAATATATTCGACATCTTGATGTTTTAGATAGTAAACAGAAAGCAATAATCATAAAAGGACGATTGTTAAACTCTTCTTTGCCCTACCTCGAATTTCTACTCATTAAGAAAATGAATTTTTCAAGCCGCACTGTAGGAGAAAATATTTACAAAATATACATCTGAAAAAAGACTTATACCCAGAATCCATAAAGATTTTATAACTCAATAATAAAATAAAGAACCCAATAATAAGTGGGTAAAATAATTGAACATACACTTTACAATGGAAGATGAATAAATGGCAAACCATAACAACACACATGAAAAAATTCACAGCATCACTAGTTATCACAAAAATTCAAATAAAAGCCACAATGAAATACCACTATACACCCAGTAGAATGGCTTAAATACAAATCTAACAATATTGACCACTGGCAATGATGTGGAGCTGTGAAGCTCTTAAATGTTGCTTGTGGAAATGCAACCTCTCTGGAAAAAAGTTTTGTCGTTTCTGTAAAAGCAAAATATAAATTTTATGACCCAGTAATTTCACTCCAAAAATTAAATTATATGTCCACAAATGATTGTACAAGCATGTTAATGACACCTGTATTCATTACTGACAAAACTGAAAACAATTGAAATGTTCATCAGCAGGAGAATTGTTAAACAAACTATGGTTTATTTATACAATGGAAAACAACTCAGCAGTAAAAAGATAAACATATGCTACGTGTAACAGCATGGACTGATCACACAAGCATTGTACTAAATAAAATAAATCAGACACAAAAGGGTATATACTATATGATTCCATTTGATAAGGTTCAAAAACTGAAAAAATTAGTCTGTTATAATAGAAATCAAACAGAGGTGACCTAAACCAGTGTTGGCATAGACTAGAAAGAGCAGTGAGGGAAATTTCTGGGGTAATAAAATTTATACCTTGATATGGATATTGCTTGCACAAATATTAGCCAAGAATCATCACATTTTACAATTAAGATCTTTGCATTTTTCTGTATGTGATTTTTTTTCAATAAAAACTAAAACAAACAAACAAACTTGTTAGCAGTGGAAATGAGATATTGAGGACCTAGAGTTAGAAAGTTGTGGAGTTGTTTTCCGGAGCCCAGGCCTCTATTCTACAAATACAAGTCAATTCCTCCTAATTCACGAAGCTGAGAATGAGGCTGATAATATTTTTATTCTAAAGCCTTGGGAGGAGTCAGGAATTCTTAAAAGGATGAGAAATAAGGAATTGGGCTTGTAAAAGTGTACTCTGAATTAATGTAAACTTTGTACGCTAGGAGAAATTATATGCTAATATAAATAAGAATGAAGCTTATTAAATTTGCATATTAATTTCATTTAATGTTTGAATACCTTTGCTTCAGTTGTATCTCACTTTTTTTCTGTATCTATCCCATTTTTAAATTATTTTAGTGACTGGAGAAGTATTGGCTTTACCAATTTTTTTAAATTTCGAGAACGTATAAGCCTAGAAAGACTGAACTTGAATTCTTGGCAACTACTATTGTTATAAAGGAATGATCACCTTATTAGGTATCTTATTTTCTTACATCTCAATATTCAAAATATTTTTCTGAAATGTTTATTATTGTGTCAAGTTTTCCAAAAAAAAAAATTTAGGAACTCCCTGTGGAACAAATTTTAAAATCATATCTAAGGAATAGATATATAGTTTGGATGTATTTTATCCTAAAAGTAAAATTCAGTTTTAATTTAATAATAAAGTTTCAGTTTTTGTTTTAACCATATTGTGTATGAAAGGCAAAAACACAGAGAAATGTGTTCAAGACCTTGAAAACAATTCGGCATCAGGAGAATAATAATGTTTATTTTCTTCCAGACATTTATGTGTTGTCAATAAATCATTTAATATACTTTAAATTATTTTGCACAATAATGCCTAACTAATTTGGGGATAAGGTTAAGCCTTCTATTGATAAGTAGTAAGCCCTCTCATTAAACTTAATCTATTGTACTGTAAATGTCACTCACTCCCTCGAGCTCTTCTTCTAATCAATACCTTCCACTATTTTTCCCTGTCAGATGAGATAAAGGCCATCTCTGTGAGAGTTTTGACTCCACTCCCTCCAGAAGATGACTACATGCACATTGAACATTTTGCAGTCTCTTTTAACCCAACAGATGATTATAGTATACACGTAGTTTTTAATTAAAGTTTTACAAGTTTTAACACTGTGAGGGATTCTTTTTGGTGACCTTTTTAACATGGCAATATTTTTCCTGAAGGGTGCTCTTTAAAAAATATATATATATACATGTGATATATACATGATATTGTATATGATGTGTATATATATGTCATCATATATGATATATACATGATACACAATATATATGCAGAATACTATATATGACATATGTGTATGTGATTCCTTTCCAAACATTTCTTTTTTATTTGAGTTAAAATCCATTTATACTGTTCAAGTACTACCAGTCAGGATAACAAATTATAACTTTCATATATTTAAGAATATTAAGTCTTGTGAGTTTGGTATTTGGCACATGGAGTGTATTGAACTTAATATATAAAATACTGAAATTAGCACTATTGTTAGAAGTGCTGCCAGCTTGGTATAAAGGAAACTCAGACTAGTCAAAATATAAAATGACCTCTAGACCCCTGTTTTCCACATTAAGAAGCAGCCTGAGAAATTTGCTTGTCCACTGAGAATGGTATACGTTACAATGCCCTCTTTAGAAATGGTCAGATGGTGAGAGAAATGCAAATACATATGAGGGGATAGAACCAAGGGCCAAAAACAATGGACCGGGTGTCACCTTCAGGGAGGAGAACACAGACTTAATAAAAAAATCATTTCCTGCCTTTAGCATAGGACAGTGTTTCTAACCCTTAGCACTATTGATATTTTGAGGTGGACAACTTTTTGTTGAGGGCAACTGATCTGTTCACTACAGGATGTTTAGCTGCATCTCTGTCTTCCATGTAATAGAAAACAAAGCAAAAAAATACAGCATCACTATATTCCTGCCGAAAATGCATGACCTAAATCTAATTATGAGAAAACATCAGGCAACTCAAATTAAAGAGTTGTCTACAAAGTTTCTGGCTGTAAATTTCAAAGTATCAAGGTCATGAACATTAAATTAAGACTAGGACACTGTTCTAGACAGATCAAGGCATGATTCACAACTAGATTATTTTTCTATAAAAGACATTATTGAGACAATTGTCAAAACGAATGGAATTTGGGAATTAGTGAAAATGTGTTCATATTAATTTACTGATTTTGATAGTTGTATTATGGTTATACAGAAGAATATAGCACTACTGTATTCAAGGTTAGTGAGACATTAGATTATTAATTTACTCTTAAATGATTATAAACACTTTTTTAGTACTATACTTGCCACTTTTGAAGTTCGAGTTTGTAATATATGTGCATATACCTCTGTATATTGTGTACGTTCACATGCATATACAAAATACAACAGAATGAAAATTTTAATGCACACAGTAAACCTAATAATAAAATATAAGGTCAGGTACAAGTTAAGAATTCCTATTATCATATCTTTTATTCAAAGTTGTATAGAAGTATTACCTAATTTCCCAGAAATAAAAATACACAAATTTTTAAAAAGTGTTCTTATTTTCATAGAATTATACTTGTCTTCATAAAAATGGTCCAAGAGAATCTGAAAACTATTGGAAGTATTTAGAAAATTCAACAACTTTTCTGAGTGTATTAGCTTTTATGCACAAACAGAAAAGGATTAGAAAAAAATTAGTTAAAATATCATTCATTGTAATGATTAATTTTATATGTCAATATGGAGGGTATTTTGAATGAAATTAAAATTTAAATCAGTGGACTTTGAGTAAACAGATTATCCTTTCCATTGTGGTTTGGCCTCGTTCAATCAGTCAAAGGCCTGAATATAACAAATAAACTAACCTTCTAGAACAAGAGAAAATTCTTCAGTAGACTGCTTTCAGACTCCATCTGCATCAGCAGCTCTCCTTAGTTTCCAGCTTGCCAGTCCACATTGCAGATATTGACATGAGCCAATTTCCTATCACAAATCTCTTTATGTATAAGATACCTAGAAATATATCCTGTAAAGCAATACCATTGTGCAAAATAACAAAACTTATTAAAAGACATGAGCATTTGAATAAGTGCTAAGTTAGACCATGTTTATGGACGGGATAAAGATGGTAATTTCTCCAAATAATTTTATAAATTTAATGCAATTCCAATGGAAAAATACCATTATCCAAATAAAATTTCATAAAAATTTGAAGGTGATAAATGCATATAAAATTAAAAGAGCCAAAAATAACTGACAATTTTGAAGAATAAGGTATGACTACCTTTATCTCATATTATTGCAGACATTGAAATTCATCATGAAGTGTGAGTAATTTGGTCAATATGGTATTCATGTCATATTACAGAACTATATCAGTAAATCTGAATGGACAACATAGAAATACCTCATGTATAAATGGTATTGGTATGCACGTTGGCCATATGGAGAAAGATTCATATAGATCTCTGACTTATGTAATAATATATATTTCATATGAATTAGAAGTCTAAATATGAAAAATAATACTTTAACAGATCTAGATATTGCTGAGAAATATTTTGAGTATAGGGGAGTTTCTTCAATAAGACAAAAGCATAATTCATAAAGGAGAAGACCAATAAATTTGGCTATATCATATTTAAATGGCACAAGAAGACAAAGCAAAATGAAAAGTTAAACGAAAAACTGGGAGAAGATATTTTAAATCCAAATAACCAACAAATGATGACTATTGAAAATATATAAATAATATGCATATTTTAAAATTTCTAAATAAAATATTGTCAAGTAGAAGCTAACAGTCATTCAACATGTCAAAACTGTTCACTTAACGAAGCAGAGATTATTCCAGTAATAGGAGGCTGATTTTTTTCCAGTATATTTATTAATATAATACAATATATAAAAATGAAGTGGAAAATCAAATGATCACATTAATTGATGGTAAAATTTCTATTCTCACATGCATGGGCAACTCATGGAGGTATTTCCTAATTCTTGCAAACCCTTTATCCCTATGATTTCCTTCTATGGAGGTTGTATCACAAATATGCTTGCTGCTTTCCTAAACTTATCTGAAGAGGTTATTTTCTAGTCCCTAGGGAATCTGCTGTTTGGGGTAACTTTGTTCTATTATTCCAAGCACTAGACAACAAGTTCTTTCCTCCAGGCTTTAATCTGCATACTCCAGGTTTTAATCATAAACTTGTGCATGCATCTCTGCTTCCCTTATGAGTCCTTATACTTTAGCACTTCTTGATTTTTATGATTTTGAATTAATTGTTTCTTACATTGAGAAGTGTTTCCTTTACTAGTTACAATTTTAACTTTATATTAAAATGTGCATGTGCACCTGGGTGTTTTCCTCTGTGTGTGTGCGCACGCACACGTGTGCCTGAAGCAGGTGGAGGATTCCTGCACCAGTTTAGCTCGTATTCATAAGACATCAGTGATATGTTAAACCATTTCCTATATTGTTTCTGAAATTTCTATTCATTTGTAACCGGAAAAAGTGTTGCAGCGTGCTCTAAGTCTGTCAATTTCAAAGCATTCTCAGTTTTTGGTTATTTGGTTAGAGGTAGCAATTGCCAACAGTGTAGGAAAAAATGACTTAAAAATCTTAAAAAGGAAAATATTATATTTATTGCTTATCTCTGATAATTGGGAAAATATTTTAATGAGGTAATAACTCATTTTGGCTCACAGGTTATCTGTATTTTCTGGAAGCAGTGGTTGAGATTTGCTGCACAGCAACTTATACTTTGTAAGTCACACACACACACACACACACACACATATATATATAAACACATATGTATAATATGTATACACATTGTTTTTTGTGTTCTTCCCAACAGTCTGTTGACATAAATATTATTTCTGCAAATTCCCTCTGTAATAGAAGGTGGCACAAAAGAAAATGGCTTTTCTCATAATGTCTTCCCAATGAACAGTAGACAAATCATCCAGACCTGAAAGAAAGATCCCATGATCTTTCTACTAAACCACATGGTTTCCAAGGGTAACCTTTCTTCATTCCCTCCTTCCTTCCCTGCTTCCTTCTTTTTTAAAATTTTTAAAATAAATTATTTAATTATTTTTGGCTGTGTTGTGTCTTCGTTGCTTCGTGTGGGCTTTCTCTAGTTGCGGCGAGCAGGGGCTACTCTTCATTGTGGTGCGTGGGCTTCTCATTGTGGAGCATGAGCTCTAGGCACGCGGGCTTCAGTAATTGCAGCACACAGGCTCAGTAGTTGTGGCTCGCAGGCTCTAGAGCGCAGGCTCAGTAGTTGTGGCGCACGGGCTTATTTGCTCCACGGCATGTGGGATCTTCCCAGACCACGGTTTGAACCCGTGTCGCCTGCATTGGCAGGTGGATTCTTAACCACTGTGCCACCAGGTAAGGCCCCCTCCTTCCTTCTTTCATTTCTTACCTCCTTCCTTCCTCCTTCCTTCCTCCTTCCCTCCTCCCTTCCTTTTTCTTAACCCTTAATTATGCAACTGTTCTCCTAAGGAAGTTAAATGACTTTCTAATACCAGCAAAATAGCAGTAGTAGTTCACTAAGCCGACGGTAAATTAAAAGCAAGTTTTACTGCCCTGAGACTTAACTAAGTACTAATGAGTACAAAGTAGCTCCAGTCAATACAACATTGAAAAGGGACCACATTTTCATTCCTCTTCAATCAATATATAACACAAAAATATTATCTGCCAGCAAAAATAGCCTTAGTCTATTTATTTTCTGTTTAATAAGGATCCTTTAAGCATTGTACAGGCAAAAGCTACATCTTTCTTCTTGATTTCTATTCTTTCGAGTAGGACATGTTTTAATTTTTAAGAGAGAAAATGCCTGTTCAGAAGAAAACTCATCACTACACAACATTTTCAAGGGAGAAAAGAATAGCAAATGCTTGAAAGACTGAATGTGTTTCTCTCTGAATGAATATCTCTGATTATTATTCTCTGTGGTTGACTAACTGTATAAAACATGATTAGGTCTAATGTGCTATTGATGTGTCATAGTCTTAGGCAGAGTTAATGGTATACTTAGCCTGGTCCTGCCTTTCTTTCTTTTGTCATTTTCCAGACTGCATTGTGGCATAGCCTTTAGTCAGTACAGCAGCTCCTCCTGAGCAAGCATTAAATTGAACAGATGAATGGCAGCATTTTAAAGGAAATCTGATAACCCAAACATGCTTGTGGGTTTTAAAGAGGCCAAACCAGATAAAAATAATTAGTGGACACTTGAGAGCTGACATATTCTTCTAAAAAAGAAAGAGTCTTGAGAAATCAATTGGGCCATAGAGATTATACTCTAAAGGATCAAATAGGGCAAAAGAATGTTTCTAGTTCTCTAAAGAAGCCTATAACATTTAATGAAAATATTCTTTCACATAGTCAAATGGATTCATTCATAGTATAATTTCACATAGAGTTGAGCCTAATATTTCTAAAAGTGACTTTAAAATCTCTCATATTTTGTCCGCAATCTTAGACTTTAATTCTAAATAGAAAAAAAAAATCATCTCGAAAATGTTTTCCATCACAGTAGGCGCCCAAAGGAAAAAAAAAATCACTCCTCAAAAAGTGAGTCATAAATCATTTAGTTTTTTCAGTACTCAGAGAATGGAGTAGAATTTTCTGAAGGCTGTAAAAGGGCTGTGTGTATGTGTGTCTGTGTGTGTGTGTCTGTGTGTGTGTGTTTGAGAGTATGTATGTGAGAGAGAGGAGAGTTTCAGCAGAAAATTGTGTCTTCAAAGTTCAACATAATAGGAACAGTCATCAGATTTCAGGAGGCAGTTTAAAAGAAAACTGTAATGATACTGATCTTTAAATCTAACAATTTACGTGAAAACACTACTCCAAATTAGAAACATTTGTCATTATCTAAATAAACTGTCATTAAATGGAGTACATCTCTTTATTAACTTAAACCATTTATGTGATTCTTTTATCATTAAAAACCTACATTGAGGGCTTCCCTGGTGGCACAGTGGTTGAGAGTCCGCCTGCCGATGCAGGGGACACGGGTTCGTGCCCCAGTCTGGGAAGATCCCACATGACGCGGAGCGGCTGGGCCCATGAGCCATGGCCACTGGGCCTGTGCGTCCGGAGCCTGTGCTCCACACCGGGAGAGGCCACAACAGTGAGAGGCCCGCGTACCGCAGAAAAACAAAAAAAACCCAAAAACTAAAACAAAAAACCCTACATTGATTTTATCAACTAAATGGAATAAGCCTCTAATCAATAAAAAGAAGGAAGAAAGGAAGGAAGGAACATCTAACTGGACAAATAAATAACAGGTGCCTTCATGTGTTTCGCTCATTGTCAAGCTAAACAAAACTTCACAAGTTCCAGGAAGTTAACCTAAATAGAATTAAAATTAGTCTTAACTTAGAACCAACATGCTGGGTGAGAACAACCAAGTACCAAGTCAGGGGTGTATAAGGACTGTCACATTAGTATCAAGAGACATGGCCCGAGTTGGGGCAACACTATGTATTTTAAAATGACTGCAAGCAAGCAAAGGCTTCGTGACGTTAAGCCAAACAAATAGGGAAATGGAAATGAGCAATTAACAACTGAGCACAAATGCTGGTTTCTTTGAGTGTAAGTCAATAAAAGTATAGGCCCTTAGAGGGCAAAAACTATCTCAAAATTATCTTATTCCCCAGAATAATAACATAAGTGTGGTAGGGGGAAGAGGGGTGTCAATGATAGATGGTCAATAAACATGATTTGAATAAATAAATTGGTATATTTTTAAAAAGAATTATGTGAAAACTACAGTAATAATAGAGAAAATATTTTCCTATTTTTATTCTTCATTGTGTATTCTTCCTTCTCCTGTGCACTAATAGTTTCTCTCTCCATCTAGTCCTTCTACTACTTCCTGCCTCTCTTCCTGCTTTCTTCATCCTTGTATCTCTAACAGACTGTGATTTATAATAAGAAGTATACTGTATATTTGGTCTTAGTCCTGGTTCTGGTCATGGAGCTCCCAAGACCTTTGGAATTTCCTAAGTGATAAGACAGACAAAGATGTCTTTTTTTATTCATAGCAAGCCCTTTTCATCCACACCTGAGTTTCTGTTAATGAGGTGACTTTTGGAAATTCTCTAAAGATGGGAATTCTTTGTCAGGGGAACCAAAGAGGTGATTAGAGGGTTAGAACTTTCAACCTCACCCCCAACATCTGACCTCCAAGGAGGGGAGAAGAGGTGGAGATTGACTTAATCACTAATGCCCAGTGACTTGATCAAACATACCTACAAGAATAAATCCTCCATAAAAATCCCTGGACTAAGGGGTGGTTCAGAGAGCTTCTGGGTCGATAAGCACTTGGAGGCATAATATTTTAAGAATTTTTTTTTTTCAAATTGGAAATGAGTTTCTTTCCAAGTGATTTTTCCAAATTCTTTCCAAGAGTTTCTTTCCAAAAGCTTTCCAAGCTTTTTTGAAGAAGTTTAAAAAAGGGTTTTCAGATTTTAAGTGAGATGAGTATTTCTTTCTCCTTTCTAAAATATCATGTGTAAGGCTATACATTGCAAGGACTGAAATTTTAGAATTTAATAGGAGGTTGTGCACTGAAAAAAAAATCTATAGCAGGTCTAGGGCAGTGCTGTCCAATAGAAATATAATTTGTGCCACATCTAGAGTTTTAAGTTGTCTAGTAACCACATTAAAATATAAAAAGAATCAGGTCACAGTTCCTTATCATATATTTAACTCAATATATCGAAAATATTTATTTCAACATGTAATCAATATATGAATGAGGTATTTTACATTTTTTGTACTGTCTTTGAAATCTGTCTTGTCTTTCACATTTACAGTATGTCTCAATATGGAACACCCACATTTCAAGTGCTCAACAGTCACATGTGGCTCTTGACATTAAACTGCACAGTAGGGTCTGGGAAAGTTGATTCTCCAAGAACAACTTCCAGAAAAACAACTCAGAACTGGTTTGCCAAGAGAACTTTTATTTCTATAACAATCAGGGAGCTAGAGTATCAGGGGCATGCTTTGCCCACTCTGATTTCAGTATTATGCAACCTTAGCCACAATCCAGGGATTAGGGAGCCATCAACGAACCTGTTGGCTTATGGCATACAGCACCTTGACTGTAGTCCAGAGACGAGGCCACAGCTTAAGATTCTATTACTATGGAAGAGAGGAAGAACAGATCATGACAGCAAGAGCTGGTCTCTGTTGCAGTTTACCCTCTGCCACTGAAATATCCTTGCACACCTGCCTTTCCATCTATATACTTACCTTCTCCCCAAGGTAAGCAACACAAATGTCCATCCGCCGCTCTACCCAGCATCTAGGATTCTAGAATGATGCACAACCCTCTCCATTATGTCCGAAGATAGCTATTTGTTGGCCTAGAAAATAATAAACACATTTTGTATGCCCCATTTCTGATACACACATAATACATTGAAATACATGATATACAATGTTGGAGTAGGAACAGAGTAATAAAAATATTAAAAAAAACTTAAATTCAGAAAATGTGGGAATGTGAAATAGGAGTTATTAAAAATTGTGACCTTAAAAATATCAAATTTGATGGGCAGAAAAGGAAATGAGTCCCTTGGTGAGTCCACCTGGGTGCTTTGAGTTCTGCTCTTTAGGATAAGGGGCCTTTGTTCATGGTTCTCTGTGGTCCCAGGCGTTGCCATTGGGACCATGGCTCTCATCTTCCATGGTCCTATGTAAAGTGAGTAATTATTGAAATACACACCTTTTGAGGTGCTGAATAGTGCTGGGAATCCAGGAGTTGCTTAAGTTTCTTTGGTATCAGGCCACTTACTTTTGTAAGTTCCATTTTTCAGTAATTGCTATAAATGATCTAGTCTAGGCTTACTTTTTAAACTTGAAGACTAGTATTTAATTATGGTGTTGGGCTCCACTCACAGAATTTTTAGTTCCCTCTCATTTGCCAAGGCTGGTCTGATTTTTAAATGGAAAGTCTGCCTCCCAGATGTCCTTCTGTCCTGGGTAAGATGGGATGGTTGGTCACCTTGCCTCCCATGTCCCTCTTGCTGTTGAAGCCATCTAAGACCATGGGCTTGGATTGAAGGACAGCAACTTAATCCCATCTCTTTCACCAGGTTCCAGAGTTTCATAAAGCTTAAGTCTTATCTCCTAATAAGACTACAGCTTTGAGGCTCATAACTTCTTTGGTCTTGCTATGTAGTCTCCAGATATAGGATGTTCAGACAACTTTGACTGCTTTACTTATCAAAGCTGTTGTGTTCCACTCTGTCTCTGCCTTAGATCAAAATTATCTCTCTTGTAGGGCTTTTCTCACAGGAGCCAAAAGCAGCCAACACACACCAATATTCTGAATTTTTCTTGCCATTTTCTCAAACAAAGCATGGTTTACATTCTAAGATATTGAAGAAACTTTTTTTTTTTTTTTTTTTGCAGTACGTGAGCCTCTCACTGCTGTAGCCTCTCTGTTGCGGAGCACAGGCTCTGGATGCGCAGGCTCAGCGGCCATGGCTCACGGGCCCAGCCGCTCCATGGCATGTGGGATCTTCCCGGACCGGGGCAGGAACCCGTGTCCCCTGCATCGGCAGGCAGACTCTCAACCACTGTGCCACCAGGGAAGCCCCTCATCATCCTATTTTAACAATACATACTTATATTTGGTATGAAAGACACATTTTTTTTTTTATAATTCTGGGTTTAGATTATCAAGGTTTTCTCAGTGCCTCTGTTATATTATGGTGATCACTCTAGTACTTACTTCATACGGCTGGTGCAAATATTAAATGAACAAATAGAGGTCAAGTGAGTAGAATTATGACAGGCATATTGTAAGGCCACCAAAGCTGCTCTTATTATTACCTGTATTATTGCTATTAGTATCCTATACACAAAAATGACCAGCTAATAGTCATTAGAAAGGAAATACTGAAATATAATAAAGTTAATGTAAACTGCAAAATGACTTTATAATACTAAGTTTCAATCTTGTATTATTTGAATAGATTAGCTAAGGCAATGGAATTAGAAATATGTATTTTTTATTTCAACTACTAATGGCTTATTTTCTGGAAAATTTATAATTAAAATAGCCAACAAGGTTTATAATTGCTGAAATGCAATTGTCCTGATTTAAAACAATAACCTATTTTAATATGATGGCACATATTACCATATTGTTACTTGAAACTCTAAGTCCCACAAAGATACACTGATATAAAAATGGTAATTTCACTATCTTCAATAAGCAATCTTGTCTTTTATATCCTTAAATTAAGAAAAATACAATAGAGTGTTTTTCATTCAACAGCTCCTATTAAGGTGAAAAGCCTTATCAGAATTATTTGAAATTCAATAAAGAGCACTCTGTATTCTGTTTAAAATCAATTGATAGACATAGGTGCCAGCTAAATGGAGACCAAAATCTTGGCTTTTTTTCTGGATAGACATTTTTGCTTACAAATATGTTACCTTTGAACTAGGTACATATCCAGTCAGTCATTTACACAGCTGGATAATAACAGGTCTATCCCACAACTCTGTAGATTTTATGTTATTAGGAAGAAAGTTCGTGCTTGTTGATAGGAATATAGAGAGAGAAGGGACTGATCTTCCCAGGCTCAGTTCCCGCCCACCCATCAAGGAAGTCCCATCTTGTCCCCTGGGGAAGAATGACATGAAACAGAAAAAGGGAAGGAATATGGCTCTTTGGAGGGTTCTGGGAATAAAACATGAAGCAAAGGAAAATAACACATTCCAATAGAAAATAAATCCAGTGAATGCAATCAAAGAGTTTTATTGAAATAGGTACCACTTTTCTTTAAGTTTCTTAATTTACATTTTGTGAAATTGTAAATAATTTATTATTTCCTTGAAGAGGTATTTCAAATTACAGTGTTAGAATAAGTAACACTAATATTCACTAATTTTTATGCTGAAACACAATCTCGCCTCTAATTTTCAGAACATTATTTTTTACTAAGTGTATCGTGCCATAACTAGCCATAGCTCTCAAAGCTATAAACTCAGGAGAGCAAGATTTAAAAATCAATAATTCCTTAAAACTTTATAAGATTTTTTTAAGCAATGCCAGGAAAAAAGACATTCTTGCTTTCACTTTCAGTAATCTGCAAATAATAGCAAAAATTATATAAGTAACCTCTGATTTAACAGAATTATGTCACGCTTTTCATTCTAAGGTCCTTGTTTAGTAGGACAAAACTCTAGTTTCTACCTCAATGATTCTCAAAGGGTGTGATTTTCCCCCCAGGGGATATTTGGCAGTATCTGGGGACAGTTTTGGCCCTCATAGGGGTTGGTGGATAAGGCAACACTTTCTAGATACTGGCATCTAGAAGGTACAGGTCATATATATCACCATACATTCATTCCCATATTCACAGGGTAGCCTCCATAACAGATAATTGTCTGGCCAAAATTGTCAGTAGTGTTGAGGTTGAGCTGAATGTTGCTAGGTGAATGTTACTTGACTTACCAAGGTTTGTATACTATTACAGGAATTTAGTTTTTTTTCTTTTTTAATCCTAGTTGATCTGTGGCTAGTTTCACTTTCAACTTTATCAGGTGAAAAAATATGAAAAGATTATAACTAGCCAGTGAATCAAAGCAGTACACACAGTTACTTTGAGTTTATCAGAATTGATTATTCTGAATTTATTATTTGTCTTTTTTCTCTTCCTACTATATCAAAGGCACTGATTTTCTTTCATCTAATTTGGTTGCTCATTTGTTTTGCATATATTCAAATTTTGTTCTTTATAATGATATGAAATAGTAATTTAAACCTATGTATTCCTAATAGTTTGCCATGCTCTTTTTTGTGATGTTATTTTTGTATGTTGTCTATGAGAACATTACAAGTAAATTAAATAACTGCTAATTAAATGATAATTAAATTGAGTTGTTTTGACCATATTGGTACTGCAATGAAGGACAAAAATTCGATGAAGCATATTAAAAACACTAAACTAGTTATTAGTTAATTGACATTTTAACACATATATTGAAGCAGAAATTAGGGAATATAGAAATGGATGTGACTTAATCATGACAGTAAAAATTTGATTTTACATAATATTTATAAAAATTATCACTATAATTATTGTCATCTCTTATAAGTTTATTTTGACTACTCATATAATGTTTAGAAATCAGCTTATGCATTGCCTTTTTCCTTTATACTTTCTACTTCAAACTTTACTGTGATGAAGTAAGTACTTTCCAAGTAATTTGAATTAAAGTAAATTTGGAATATACTAATTTTCCTCAGCAACTACTTAAAACATAAAATTATGTCCATGAATCTAAGGAAAATTCAATCTAATTTCTCCTGTTTAACAAATTTAGCATACTTTTAACATTGTAATATTTAACTCTTAGGTTTATCTATCTTATTAGGAAAATACAATAAGACAAAATATTTTAATCAAAGTTGAAGACACTGAAAAACATAAAGCTTAAATAACTTTCTTAAGGTCACACAGCTAGTAAGGGGGTGAGAAAAATTTGAACCAAGGTGGTCAGACTCTAAACCTGTACTTAGTAAAAAGACTTTCATAAAAAGGTTGAAAGACAAAATGGAAACAATACAAAAATGGTATTTGTAACACAGGATACTATTAAAATCTCTAATATGTAAAGAAGAAAGATGGACAGAGCAATAGGAAATTGAGCACCGGTCATTGACATGATGTGCAATTCATAAAGAAGAAGAAAAACTAGAGAATAGTAACAATAATAAAAATAAAAAAAGATGTAACTACAACAAATCAATTCAAATTAAAATGGTGCTGTAATAGGATGAGTAATGGAACCCAGCAGTATCTGCATCCTCCTCCCTGGAACCTGCGAATGTTACCTGACATTTAAAAAAAAAAAGTCTTTGCAGATGTGATTAAATTAAGGTCTTGAGGTGGGAGGTTATCCTGGATTATTCAGGTGGGCCCAAGTACAGTCACATGTATGGACATTTCTAACAAGGAAGTAGAGAAATATTTCTATGCAAACAAGAAGCAGAGACAATGTCACCATTGGGGCAGAGATTGGAGACATATGACCTTAGACCAAGGAATGCCAGCAGACACCAGAAGCTGAAAGAGGCCAGAAATGGATTTTCCCGAGTCTTAGGAGGGCGTGATATCTGCTAAAAACTTGATTTCAGACCAGTGATGCTGATTTCAGACTTCTGTCCTCCAGGTCTCTCTGTGAGACAATAAATTCTGTTGTATTAAACCACTAAGTTTTTTGGTAACTTGTACAGTAGCAACAGAAAACTCATTCAGATGACATAATCATTTTTCACTGCCAGATTTTAATAAAATCTGTCTAAGATTAATGTAACAGTGCCCAGAAGCAGAGTCATGTACAATTAGGAATTTATATGGAATTATATATTATTTTGAGGAAAATTGATTATTCAATAAATGGTGCGAGAATAACTCTAGACTATAGGATCCACAAGAGAAGGAACTGTTTTCTATTTTGTTCAATGCTGTATCTTCAGGGCCTACGACAGAACCTAGTATATATAGGCACTCAGTAGATAATTGGTGCATGAATAAATAAATAGTAAAACTCCCAAACCTATTCAATTTAGTGATATACATCTTATAGGCTTTTCTTCAAACCTCACTTTTTTTCCCCTTAACTAATCTCTGAGATACCTTCTATAATCAGTGAATACTTTCAAGTTCAAACCTTCTAGTCAGTATTTGAATATCACATACATAAGGAATTAAAGGTGTTTGTCCCAATAACCCTCATTTTATTTTTATGGACCAGGAATTTGTACCTCAAATTACAGTTGAAGATCATGTATAAGGTAGACTCTGTACAACTATTCTCTCATTCCTCCTTAGGATCACATCCCTCACTTGGATGGGGCAGCAAAACACCAACACAAAGACATGAAATGAAATCTCAGCTTCCCCTGCAGTGGGTCACCTGGTTCCTGTGTGTCAGGTATGGTTGAGTGTCTCAGGAGTTGTCCCCTTTCAAGGCAGGAGTCTTTACCCTTGTCTTCTCTTAGTCCTTTGCCAGGCCCTCTTCCAGATTGGAATCCAGACATAGAACTTGGATGGGGATGCCTAGAAAACAGTCCTCTGTACCTGGTAAGAAAAATAAACCTGTCTTTTCTTTAAAATGCTTTGTTTATTTGTTTGTTTTGATGGTAATTCTGTAACATGTAGCTGAATGTATTCCTAACAGAGGCATGCTGGCCGGGAAAGCGAGTAACTGGTAGGTCCACGCTTAAAACCTAAATGTACCTGACTCCAAAATCCACGGATTTTTCATGGTACTGCACTTTCTTTTGAAAGTTCATAGGTGCTCAAATGTAGTGCTTTTCATGAATGTGCCCATTACACGCCACCAATATTTTACTTTCTATCAAGTAAATCTCCAGAGAAAATAATCTATAGATTAAGCTTTCAGATAGAAGGATGAATAAAAACAAACAGACTTTAGCACTCATATATGATAAGTTTGTCCTTAAGATGCTTTCATTGGGTTAGGAAATACCTGGGGCTATTTTAAATGGAAACTGTTTATCGACTCTTTTTTATAGTTATTTTCATTAGTTGGTGGTAAAAAATTTTTCTTATCGATGGCATCATTTAGACCATGGTTCTTTTTCAACAAGAACAGTTTTTTTTTTTTCCTTTTAAAGTGTTCTTAATTTAAAAAGAAAAATCATTAAAATGAAAACTTATATGTAAAACCCTACCAACAATTGTTCATGTTAAAGAAAAATCAACATTTAAAAAATTTACTTATGTTTAATTTTCAATTCTATAAATTATTTTGTTTCTGAAATAAATCATGACTTTATTGAACATGAGTGCAAGTATGAAATACATTTCCTGCTTCAAGGTAATGTATGTTGATAGGAGATATAAAATATAATCATGGAGATAAACTTGAAAATCCAGGATTCCATAGGATGTTCACTGGATTTATATTCAGAGATGCACTGAAAACCAAGTTTTAATATTCATTAACTGAATGACTATGGACAAACATTGCATATTTCTTGAAACTTTATTCTGTTATTTGGAAAATTAACATAGTTACATTTGCCAAATATATTGGCTCTTGAGAAGATGAAATAAAATATATCTACAAAGTTTCTTTGAAAACTGGTATTTATCGTAAAACATATCAGTTATGTTTGGATACTAAAAATAAATTAGAAAAACTAAATTTAATTTTATATTTCTTATTACAAATGAGAGCATAGTGAGTGTTTGGATGAATGGATAATAAAAATGTGATATATATATATATATATATGTATATATATATATATATATATATATATATATATATGTAATAGAATGTTTTTCAGCTTTAAAAAAAAAGGAAATTCTGCCCTTTGCAACAATATGGATGAAAATGGAGGACATTGTATTAAGAGAAATAAGCCAGGCACAGTAAGATAAATACTGCATGGTATCACTTAGAGGTATGTGGAATCTAAAAAATTCAAACTCATGAAAGCAGAGAGTAGAGTGTTAGTTGCCAGGGGCTGGAGGTTGGAGGAAATGGAGAGATGTTGGTGAAAAGGTACAAAGTTTCAGCTGTGCAGGATGAATAATGTGAATGGTTTCAAACTTTTAAAAAACCTTTAGAAACATATTAAAATTAGAAATGCATATATATATATATATATATATTTACCTCTCAAGTATATTCTATGACTTTATCCCTTGTAACTAAATTCACTTTTATTTGAGGCTTTATATGTAAGGTTATTTATTGCTACATTTTCCATAATGATAAAAAAAAGAAAAAATGTAAAACTACAAATACAGTGTATTTTCAAATATAAAATATCAAGAAATGGCTAAATAAATTATGTTTTATCTACTTCATGGAATATTAAGTAACTGTGCCATGGTCATTCCTTTCATTTCCTTCCTTTTGACCTTAAAAATGTTCTATTGTTTCCCCTTTATTTTTATCTCACAAAAAAAATTGTAAACTAAACTTGAATTTTTCCAGAACTACTTCTTAATAATATCCTTCTTCAGAATCCTGTTTCAATATTGTTATCATTCATTGCTTGTTTTTCCCCCAACAGTGCTCTCCCACTGTGGCTCCTTGTAATCTCAAAAAAACATTGAGAAGTTTCTTCTATCCTAAAAAAATAAAAATAAAAACAAAAATTTTTAAAAATAAAAACTTTCCTGAAACATTTTGCCATATCTAGCAGAGCTTTTCCCTCTCTCCAACACCTTACAGCCATGTCAGTAATCTTCAAGCCCTCCTCATCCATTTGTTAATAAAGCTTCAGGAACTGGCCACTCTGTTGGTAAAACTAGCCTCTCATAGATTTGCAGAGGTCTCCATGGTACCAAATCTAATAATTTTACCAATGCTTATGACCTCTGACCTCTATGCCTATGACATAATTGACCACTTAAACCTGGAAACAAGAGAATATAAACCAGGGCCTTGATAGTAGAAAGAGGAAAGAGGAAAGACATTTAGAAATATTTAAATGGTAATCCATGATTGATTGCTTGAATGAAGGAATTTGTTGATTGGTTGGATATCAGATATTTGAAGAGAAGTAATCTAGCTACTTAGCTATGTTTCAGTGGCTTGAGTGGAGGATGATACCAGCAGCAGAATTATATTTTATAAGCAAAGGATAATATTTACAAGGAAATGATGAGGAAATTGTAAACCTAATTTGGGGATAACTGGCATTAGTAGGATATGTGTCTGAAAATCATTGCAAAATATAATAGTGTCTATGAAGTATCTAAGTCATCTTAAGAGAGATATAGAATTAGGTGACAAGTTGGCCAGGGATACATTTTTAGGAATATTAAAATTTTAGGAATACATATATGAAAAGGAACCCTTAGGAAGGTGGGGAGATGAACAGAGAAATTGAATGGAATATTTTCTATTTCTTCCTCCATGTGTACTTTTCACCTAACTTCACACTGTGTTATGCCCCAGGATCAAACTCTGAGGATAAGTTCATGCCTGAGGTGTCAGTTCAATTTTTAATAGCACACTCATTCATTCTCAAAAATGTCTTTTACTGGGCAATAAATTATATCCAGACAAGGACTCTCTTACCCTCTGGCTTCCCTTTGGTTTTAGCCAATGGGGATCAGATGGAGAGGGAAGAATGACAGGGAATTAATTTTTGTGACATCCTTCCTTGACTTGTCACAGTGGGTTGATAGTTACTCACCTTATTGCCCCCTGCTGACACTAGCCACTGGTGGCAGACATGGGGGAAATATAAGATTCCTTTTCATTCCTCGCTTTTTTACCTATCCTTTTTCATGAGCTTTTAAATTATTCTCAATGATCACATTGGAATGTGCCATGTGTTTTTGCCAAGATCTTGATTAGTGCAGGGGTACGGGCAGAACCAAGACAGTGTAGTGTCATGAAAGGCAAGAAAAGACTTTTAAGAAAATGTGTGTAATGTACTGGGTGTGTGGAGTGGTGGTGGTGGAGGGAATGTCCCAGAGTGATCCAACAAGATTAGGGAAAGATTGTAAAAATTATGAGAAGGGTGCAAACTATGAAATTTTGTGCTAGGTAAGAGAAAAAATAAACATACTTTAGGCAAAAAACAGAAAAGTTGTATCCACTTTTCTATTCAAGGTAGTTAAACAGTCATTAATAAACTCATTTTGATTTTAGAAGACAGACACGGGACATCATCTGAAGTACACTTGGGGGGGGTGGAAATTAAAGAAAGGAGAGACAGTAATGTAGGTACAATACATTAGTTCCATAGCTTACTTGGGCTTGGTTCTGCCTGTACTTAACCATGTTTGGAAAAAAGGAAGCAACGAACAGAGAATTTTTATTGATATATTATTCTAAACAAACATACTTTGGTCCAGCTTTTGAAGACCTCACTTTCATCAATACTATACAAATGCTTTAGCATCAACAGAGTATCAATAGACATGGGAGCTAATAAATTGTTTAGCTATTTTTAAATCCTGCCCTTGATATACTCATTGACTCTTATAAGCCAATGACGCAAATATACAGAGTGAAATGGACTTTTTTATGATTATTAGAAACAAAACTAATAACTCTTAGGAAGCAAAGACATGAACAAATACCTAAACTATGGCCATTCCTGGTGGATGATGATTGTAGAGAAAAGTTAAATGAGCAGTGTGTAATAAGCTTGGAATTCTCAGGAATTTAGAAGTCAGAACAATTAGCCAGTCAGAGAAGGAGTCAGTTCCTGCCACCTTTTCCCAAGTTCTTACCATTTTTCAAGGGCCTCGTACATCTGGGGATTCTGATAACTGAGCTCTGCATCCAGGTTGGAAAGAGCATCCTTAATTTTAGATGAAGGCGGAGGAGTAGAAATGTATCACCAAGGAATGGAATGCTTGCCTTTTGGCTGAAAGCTGCTTAGCAGGATGCAATGTGTTTAGTATAAAAGTGCATGGAAAGCTTAGCTGTATTTTTCTTTAAATCTATGAAAATTTTTCTATGCCTATAAGGGACAGAAACCCTAAGCAGTTCTTAGGAAAATAGGAACTATCTTAAAAACGAACAACATTTTTCAGTAACATCTCCATCATTGCTCACTGTTCTGTTTCCTATTTCATAGGCCAGACCACCTGGGATTTTGTAACCCCCAAAACTTCAAACTCCCTGTATTGCCATTCAAGTTCCCATAACTGGACAACATGTTCTTGCTAAAGTTCAAATTCAAGAATATCTGCTGAACAAAGACTATCCCACTCAGAAAATCAGCAGAATCAAGAACTATCAATAGATATTGTGCTATTTCCCCAAAACATTCAATGTGCTTCTGAAGAGACCTCTAAAACACTCAGTCTCCTGGGTTTGAATGAGTACATAGTCAATGAATGAAGGGAGAACAATGTCTGGCACCTATAAACTCCATGCAAGAAATTTCTTTTAATAAAATTAATTATTCTTCAAATTAGTAAAATAGTTTGAAACATACAATTTCAATGTGCCAAAATGAAATTTTTATCCCTTGATTAACAAATGTTGTTAGTGGCCACTGGCTTAACTCTTCCATATTCTTGAAAGAAGAAAGTAGTATATAAGCAATGGTTAAACATAGAACAGGGTAACAATGGGACTTCTTGTATACCCCCACCCCCACCCCAGTGTTTTAGAGGAGACCAGGGAGCCTTCTAGAGTCTCTAAATTTATAAATGTGTGCAGCAAATTTTTTTCTTTTTCTCGGGACAGTTGTCATTACCATTGTGGTCTACTGTTCAGGAAACTGAAACAGTTTTCCCATCCTTTGTTCACAGAGCACTCACTCACCAATCACTCTTTCCTAAAGGACTTTCCTTTTATTTGGGAGAGGGGACTGAGCATGCATTGAACAGGACATTGAAGATCACTCTTCTCAGGGAACTGCATTCAGAGCTCAAACATTAACTTCCCTTACTGCAAGTTAATGAAGTAGTCCAGATTCTCCTGTTACTCAGAATGAGTAAAATTTGGGGAGAGGGCAGAGAAGGTCATTTTGAAGCCCGAGAGTACTCACGTTTATGTCATGTTCTATATTATTTCATTAATAATAAAGCTGAGAGGTTACAGTTAACAGATGTAAGCTATCATATATAGAATGGATAAACAACAAGGTCCTACTGTATAGCACAGAGAACTATATTCAATATCTTGTGATAAACCATAATGGAAATGAATATTAAAAAAAAGAATACATGTATATGTATAACTGAATCATTTTGCTCTACAGCAGAAATTATTACAACATTGCAAATCAACTATACTCCAATAAAATAAAAATAAGAAATAATAAAGCTGATATACAATATCCATCAACCTGATCCTCAAATTTTATCTATTTGTTTGGAATTTGTAACTGATTTTAAGGTCTAAACAATTATCATTCCTAAAATTCAAATTCCCACCTAATTTCAATCATGTCTTTTCCTATAATTTCTAAAAAGATTAATGTAATCTGCCTAATTTAACAAATCAATAATTCTGAAGAATAGAAATGCCAATGTCATAAAATTCCATTAGTAGGAATTGGAATGTTTAATGGAATTGGTCATTAACTTTACTTAGCTTTTCTCACGTTGAATAGCACTTTTTCGACCATGTAGAGTGTTTTGCCACAAACAGAAGCTCAGTAAGTTTTGCTGATTTGTTTTAACGAGTGCAGGATTTTTTTCCCTTGCCAGGAAAAGCTATTTTATTAGATAAAATATTAACACAAGGAGGAGGTCAACATTTATGATCTAAGCACTTCCAATGTTAATATGCTTAAGAGAATACAAAATAAAAACAGAACTAGGCTATAAAATGATCTTGTCTTCCCCTGATTAGGAAAAATTACCAGAAATGTAACATAAACAAATGTACAAACTGAGTAAGCATATGCCCTATTGTCATTTTTATTTCTGCTTTTCTATGTTAATCAAAATCTGACTCACATAGGACTTGGCTACTATTATATTAGGAAAAGAATAATGTATCATTATTTACAAGAGAAAACCTTATAGTGCTACAAGGAATACCCTTCTTTTTAAGTTGGAAGGCTCTTTGAAAAATATTTGTTATTTAATGTAGGCTGCATAAAGAGTCTAGGTTTGTCAAAATCATTTCAATGAAAAATGATAGCAATTTATTTATCTAAAACACACACATACACATTTATCTCATTTGTTTAAACAGACACACATATACATACACAAACCCCATGATATAATTGAAAGATCAGATCCTGTTGTTCTAATCCCAAACCAATAATATATTTGTATTCTGTTTCAAACAATACCTATTTTACTACACATTTAAAATCTGTGGATAACTTTACCTTAATCTGGTTCTTGCACAAAGTACAAATACTCTTTTTTTTTTTTTACGTGAATACACATTTCAGTTTGTCACACAAAAATGCAGCCTATTTCCTTTAAGTATCATGGAAAGCAACTGGAGTTCTAGTCACTGGAGTAATGGGAAACCATGAGTCTTTGCCCACTGAGAAGACCTATCAGCCAATTTGAAAAGAATTTCATTAACACAAATAATCAGGTAAAAGAAACAAAAATTTTGAGGTAGTTTTATGACCAAGCAGGACCCTATGGGGTTTTCCCAGAACAGACCCTCCACACAAGTCCTCCATCTGCCTCTTTTCTACAGAAAACCTTTAGCCTCCTAGGCTTTCCCCTAGTTCTAAAGAGTAAATTTAATAAGAGAAGTGAGAACATGCAGAAAGAAAGGAAAGCAGTCAACAAGACAAAATAATAATAATTTAACAATTAGCAAAGTCAAGAACCTTTAGTTCTTCCTCAAGGGCTATAGATAATATTCTGAGCCATAGCCTTTGCAGATACTGAAACCCCCACCAGGTGGAAGAAGTTAATTGTATGCTGCACACAAACATGTAGACCCCGGACCAGTAGGAACCAGAAGGTTGATGATGTTGATCCCTATTTACATTACCCCCAACCAGTTAGAGGAATGTCCACTAGCTGGTCACAAACCCCAATACCCCCTTCCCTCACCCTATTTTTAAACATGTCCCTGAAAGCCTTCAGGGAGTTTGGGCCTTTTAAGCACTAGCTACCTTGACTCTTTTTTGGTGCAGCCCTGCAATTAACGCTGTACTTTCTTTCATCACAACTGGGTGTCAGTAGATTGGCTTTACTGTGCACAAGAATGTGAACCCAAGTTTGGTTTGGTAACAGTTGTACTTAATATTTCAACATAAGCCTTGCTTATCCTGTGCTTATTCCCTAAGGAGATAAAATCTGGCATCCCAGATTCTTAGGATAATTAACACAGAATGGCTTATACATGATTGCAAACGATGTTTTCAAATGAACATTGAGAAATATTATCTTTACCACTAGGTCTCTACCTCTGTATCTCTCTGTCCTCTCTCTTTTTCTCTCTCTCTTCCTAAGCTTGCCTATCCTTCCACTCTTTCTTCCTTAAGATGCCTTCTCATATTGTGACTCTCGAGTCATCTTTTGTCAATTTTCTACTTCACCCTTGCCTCACAATCCATGTTACAGTAACAGAGATCATATTTCAGTTACAGAAACATGCGATGCTTTCTCCCACTTAAGTCCATCCATTTAGACATTTTTATCTTTTTACCTGCCTTTCCTCAATTCCTGATTTATACTTTTGACTTCATTTTAAATGGTATGGTCTTTGAGATGCCATTTCTTCAGCTCTCCCATTCTGCATTAGGGGTAGGATTGCCAGATAAAATATAAGATGCAGAGTTAAATTTAAATTTCAAATAAAGAATGAATAATTGTTTAGTATATTCCAAATATTGCATGGGTATGTCCTTTGTTTATAAACATCGAGGGAGAGAGTGGGTGGAGGGAAAAAAAGCCCTGCAACAGATGCAGACTTGTGAGCAGGATAGGGCTAAGGAGGATTATTAAATAGGTTTAACTGTGGAGTAATTTTAATTCAATACAATGGCGTCTCCAACTAAAACTTTGTTCTAAAAAGTGGCTTCATTTTCCTTGACCTTGATAGATCAAGTACTTAAACCATCATTTTGAGAAAAATCCACCCATTCTGCTCCCTTCCATGAAATCTCTTTTGAATTATATTTGTGAATGATCTGAACAAGTTATACCATTTTCAAAAGCAAAAGACTAGATTCTTATAGGTTGACTAGTAATTGAAGAATGAAACATTTTAATTCCATTATTATTAAGCAGCTAGAGTGAAATTTCACTCCTGCTATGTATTACAGAATGAGTGCAGGATCCTATAACCAATGAGTCAGAGGATATCCACTCAGAGGTTGATAAACCATTCACATTATTTGAGGGAAATTGTTATTTCACTCAAACTGACATGTGTACCTGAAAGACACAGGACATAAAAGCATTTAAAAATGTAATCATGGTGTTTGTCATCCACTAATATAACAGTATCTAATTCCCTATTAGTATTATTAAACCCAGTTAAAATAAAACCCAATACATTTGACCCTTGAACGATATGGGCTTGAAACACACAGGTCTACTTATACATGGACTTTTTTCAATAGTAAATACTACAGTACTACACGATGTGCATTTGGTTGAATCGAAGGATGCAGAATTATGGAAACGGAGGGCTGACTATAAATTATACACAGATTTTTGACTGCATGGGGTGTCAGCAACCTTAACCCCACATTGTCCAAAGATTAATTGTATTAGTTTCACCTTATTTGCTATAATGAATTTTTTAGAATGCTAACTATAATAATAAATCAAATTACAAAATTTTACATTTTTTATGATATCCTTGTAAGGCATACATATGTTTTATATACACACACATATATATATATATATCACACAGGTATATATAAGAAAATGCTGAAATAAAGATGTTGAAATAACTGGACATGTACCCAATAAAATATCATTAACTGTTTTGGTGGTTACCTCTGATTGGGAACATGGGAAACAGATAACTAGATTTTCTTCCTTACTGAGTAATATCTTCTAAATGTTCCTAATGAACATAGTTTCATCAGGTAAAAAAATATTTTTTAAAATAGTTACACTTTAAAAAATCTTTTATCTTTTATTACTCACATAATTTACCAGAGATCTAAGTAAATATAGGCTCTATTGAGCTGTATATGCTTAGAAAAGCTAAAATGTGTAACCAGCCAGATGATGAAATAGCACAGAAGTCAATAATTTTCTTCCTAATAAGCCACATATAAGTCATTTCTTGAGTGAAGAATTTGGTCAATTGTACCTTGTTTGCTATTATTATTTATATCTTCAAGTGAATATGTTTAACATTTTCTTCAGGGTCTCACTCTGTAGTTATTGATGATTTCAGCCATTCATTGGCATATGCACACATGCTGAATTAAAATATACCTGGGGATGAATCTCTCACTTTTAAAAAGTAGTAGATTTATTCAAGAAAATACTGCCCTAAAACCTCTGTGCTGACAAATTAATCTTTACAAACACAGAGAAATCCCTACTGTGCAAACAAGTCCTCAGGGCATGAAATGTGAAAAATAACCTGAACTTCATCATCACCATTCAAATATTTCCCCACATTTATCTATTGAAAATTACATAGCATGTCTAACAGAGAATGTTCTAAATCTATAAAATGCTATGCAGTTATTTTTAAAATTTATTCATTTTATGCATTTTTGGCTGCATTGGGTCTTAGTTGCTGCACACGGGCTTTCTCAAGTTGCGATTAGCGGGGGCTACTCTTCGTTGCGGTGTGTGGGCTTCTCATTGCGGTGGCTTCTCTCATTGTGGAGCACAGGCTGTAGGCGCTTGGGCTTCAGTAGTTGTGGCTCACGGGCTGTAGAGCGCAGGCTCAGTAGTTGTGGTGCACGGGCTTTGTTGCTCCGTGGCATGTGGGATCTTCCCGGACCAGGGCTCGAACCCATGTCCCCTGAATTGGCTAGGTGGATTCTTAACCACTGCACCACCAGGTAAGCCCACTATGCAGTTTTAAGTGAAGTCATTTTTAATGAGATGAACTACTACATGGCAAAGCCAGAACATAAAAATCCATCCAAAAAGGCTTTGTAAAATAAATGTATTAAAATTGTATTACCAAAAAATATATTATTAAGGCACAAACAAGGCATACATAAAGTTTGAAATATTACTAAAAATTGTTATTGTGTAGTACTATTTAACTGTAAAATTCTTAGTAAATACACTAGTCATGTGTACAAGTATTTTTCAGCAACTATTATATGTATTCACATTTTAATACTCTCACATGCTTTAGTGTGATAATGAATACAACTATCTCAAATACATTTGTTTCTTCCAAATCAGTCATCTGGGCTAAAATGAAATACAAAATAAATGACTGTTATAAAAATGTTGTAGGTCAATTTATATTCATTACAAATTGTCTTTCTTGCTCTCACTCAAAGTTGCAACTCTGGAAAAATATTGTTTCTTAGAATTCTGGCCTCTGAGTCAGAGTCCTCTAATTTCACTTACATACTACCAAAGGTAGGTCAAAATTCCCATTATCTTTTGAAGACAGTCATTTTGAATGAACATTCTCTACATCCTGTCACCTTTTGCTTATCTCACACTTATTTTCTACTCACTTCAACCACTCACAACCCATCCTTCCATTGAGACTCCTTCTTCCTCCTTGTTGGGAAATTTACAGAACTACCAGAACCACACTTAATTGCTGTAAACATCTAAAACTTTCCTCTCCTTTGATATATTCTAACCTGGATATTTTTAATCACCTTCAGAACTGTTTGGATTTCCCTTCCTCATTTCAGGCTTCTCTTACTGTCCTTTAAGTGTGGACTTCTCAAGGCTTTGTCTCACCCTCTTTTCTTTCCAATCTACTACTCTTCCATGATTCCTTGACATTGTACCTATTTCAGTTGGCTGCACTATTTACAGTCTGATGAGGTCCATATTTATTTCTCCACTTTGAATCATTCTCCTCTCTATTTGTGGATATTTATTTTCTGGACACTTCCACAAAGAGGTTTCATTAGACACCTCACACTCCACATATTAATAAAGGGGTGTTTCTTCTTCATTTATAATCTGACTTAGTCTATGACTTGTCAACCTAGTTGCATAAACCAGTACTATTCTTGGGATATTCTTTGACTCTTCATTTTTTTTATACCAGAAACAGTCAACTACCAAGTCCTTTCAAGTTAACTTCCCGAATATTTCTTGACTTTGTACACTTCTCTAGCCCACCACCACCATCTTAGCCCAGGCCAACATAAATTTCTTGCAGAACTATGGCTAGAAAATTCCTCTTCAACTTCCTTTTCACAGAGCTGTGGAATGCAAGACTGATCATGGTGTTCTTTGCCTCAGAACTTTTAAAGAAGCTTCTCAGTGCCCTTAAAAAAGTATATTTGACATTATTTAAAATCTATCTATGATCTGGTCCATGCCAATCTCTGAGCAACACCTCATGTTATATGATCTGCAACAAATCAATATAATGTTTAAAATCTAACATGGCAAACTTGTTTCAGTTCTCATATATTAAGTACAACTCATCTTAGAGAAGTTACCAGAGACATATAGGTCTAGTTATATTATTATTACAATTTCTGTGGCCAGTAGTAAGCCATGTGAGACTCTTTGAGCCCCAAAGCTTAAACTTTTTTTTTTTTTTTGCTGTACGCGGGCCTCTCACTGCTGTGGCCTCTCCCATTGCAGAGCACAGGCTCCGGACACACAGGCTCCGCGGCCATGGCTCGCGGGCCCAGCCGCTGCGCGGCATGTGGGATCCTCCGGGATAGGGGCACGAACCCGTGTCCCCTGCATCGGCAGGCGGACTCTCAACCACTGCGCCACCAGGTAAGCCCAGCTTAAACTTTTAATTGGCTGTTTCTGTGCTAACTACTTTTAAAATCTTTTCTATTCCTCTTTCTTGACATGTCCTTTTTCTGCAAAGTGTTTTTAAGATTTTCTTTCTCAGTTTAAACAGGAAACTTAGAGATTTTTTTCCAATTTAACTACTACCATAAGAGATAAAAATTTCACTGACATTGCCAGCATCTTCTATGATATGATTCATTTCCACATTTGAAGACTGATCTAAGAATCTTGTTTTCCTGATACATTAGTTCCTAATAACTCATCTTGTCTTTGATCTTTAATGTAAAGCACTATGTTCTTATTCCTTTTACATTTTTCTTAAAATATCTTATCTCTGAATTGGATGGAATTTCGAAAGTATAGCACTTGCGTTGCTGGTGTGAGCGTTTGCTTATCATGATATTACAATCTCCATATATACACAACATGGAAAATGAATAGAGGATTTTGAAAAAAAATAACTATATATCACCACATAGTTTTAGATATAAAATATAATGATACCTTTGAAACTTCTCCATAATTACATCCCATGTGGAACCCCTAGAGCCATCCATATTTCTGAACATTCTATTTAATAATACTTTGCTTTCCACTCTAGTTTTGCAAACAGGCTTATTTGTCTTTTCATTTTAAATAAATAGTATTACACTGAATCCTTATACAACTTGCTTTTTCTTGATCAATATTATGTTGTAGGAGTCACCTCTATTTATGCATGTGACCACAGTCCAGTTCCTTTAGAGTACTCAGTTGTATGAACAGTCAGATTTATCCATTCTACTCTTGATTGAAAATTTAGTAATTTACAAATTTTTGCATTTACAAACTATTCTGCTATGATAAATCTTGTTATGACTCATGGCGACTCACTGAATATGTATACCTAGGAAGGAAATTGCTGCTGAGAGAGTATGCAATACTCCATGTTACAGAAAATGCCAGATAGTTTGCCAGATTATTTCTATAAACGAACTCTTCCATCAGGTGAATATGATCTCTAGGGACTCCAGGCCATCGTCAACCCTTTTTATTATTCAACTCCTACACTATTTACCATTCTAAGGCCAAATGTTGTATAATTATTATTTTAATTTTAATTTGCTTGATAACATGAGTCTGAGCATCTTCACAAAAATCTTCATGATTTATATAAGGGATCTATTTGTGAAATGCTGTCAAAATCTTTTAACCATTTTTCTATTACTTTGTCTAATATATATTAATTGTTAATAATTTTATGTTTTGGCTACTAATGATTTGTGGGTTGACAATGTTTAAACTATCCTTCTCAGTTTGTAGCATTTTACTTTCTTTATAGTGTCTTTTGGTGAACAGAGTTTTTGATTTGAATGTACTCAAAAACTGCTATTTTTAATAAACTTTTAATTTATGAATAATTTTAAATTCAGGTTGCCAAGATATACATACCCTTCAAGAGGTTGCCCTGTTGCTAAAATTATAACTATGTAACATTCATCACAACTAAGAAGTAAATGTTGGTACCTTACTATTAGCTAAACTCTGATAACTTTATTAGGATTTCATTAGTTATTCCACTAACTAATGCTTTTTCTATTCCAGAATCCAGCCCTGGATACCACATTTTATTTTGCTCTCTGGTCCACTTAATTTCCTCTGATCTGTTACAGCTTAGTTTTGTTTGTTTGTTTGTTTGTTTGTTTGTTTGTTTTTTCTGATGATCTTGACAGCTCTGAGAAGCACTGGGCAGGTATTTTGTAGAGTATTTATCAGTTTGGATTTGCCTGATGTTTTTCTCATGATTGGACTTGGGTTACGAATTTTGGGGAAGAATAACACCGAGGTGAAGTGTCCTTCTCATGACATCATATCAGCAGGTATATGATATCAATATAATTTATCACTGATGATATTAACCTTGATTACCTGGTAAAAATAGTATTTGGCAGGTGTCTCCACTGTAAAGTTAATTTTTACTCCATTCCACACTCAATTATTTAGAAACAAGTCATAAAGTCCAGTCTGCCCTCCAGGAGAGGGTGTTATGTCCCATCAACTGGAGAGGCGAGCATCTACATAAACTACCTGAAATTCTATAAGGAAGATTTGTGTCTTATCCTCTCAGCTATTTAGTTTATATATTCATTCATTCATTCATTCAATTCAAACTTATAGAGGTTCATCTTATACTTTGGGTTGTAATCCAGTACTATGCTATTTATTTTGCTGCTCAACATGCTCCAGCTTTGGCTATTGGAAGCTCTTTAGATTTGATTTCTCTGTTCACTTCCCATGTCCCCAGCATTGTGTCATCATTCATTCACTTATGGGTTCAACCACAGTATACATGTACAGCAGTTTCAGAATTTTTACTCGTATTCCCAAGTGAAATAAATTCACCAACTTAGCACACATATATAGTTCCTTTTGTTTTTACATATGCAGTTTCCAGTTAAAGCACAATTTCCCAAAGTTACTTAGGTCAGTTCCTTTTTTTCCAGACTCCTCTCATTGAGGATATGTCATATATTTTCAACATACATTTGCATTGTCACATGTTTATATTTAGATTCTTTTGTCATAGTCTGCAACCTTCCTGTGTTTTCCTTTTTCTTTTTTTTTTTAATTTGTATACTAACCTAATGGCTTTGTATGTCTTATTTAATTTCTATGTAATTTGAAATCATAAAAATACTTCTTTATTTTCTTCTGAGAGTTTAAAAATGTTTATTTTATTTTACATTATTTTATTTTGTTTCTGTATTTATTTATTTACTTTGATTTCACTATGCTGACTAAGACCTGCAGTAGCACATTAAACCAAACTTGTGGTAGGCATTCTGCCTGAAATTATTTATAATCTTAATGGTAATGCTACCAACATATTACCATTAACTATTTAATTGATAGCAAATTTTTAAAGATATCTTTTGCTTGTATAATGGCATTTGAAATTGCTAACTAGTCAAAATTAATTAACTTTGGACCTGTAAAAAGTTAAAACAGAGAAACCTTATCAAATAGAGTGGGAAGCCCAGAAGGGGGAGCTCTCAAGCCCTGTGACAATAGCAGAGCCCATCGAGGAAAAAAACTCCTTTTCTTTCCTGGCAAGGACTCAGCCAATGAGAAGCCATGGACTCTCTGTTTACTACAGCCCTCTCTCCCAACTTCCTTTTCTCCTCTATAAAAACATTCTCCTTCCCTTGCTGTGCGGGAACTTGCACATAGCTCAGCCTCCCACTGTTGTGGCCTCTCCCGTTGTGGAGCACAGGCTCTGGACACACAGGCTCAGTGGCCATGGCTCACGGGCCCAGCCGCTCCATGGCATGTGGGATCTTCCCGGACCGGGGCACGAACCCACGTCCCCTGCGTCGGCAGGCGGACTCTCAACCACTGCGCCACCAGGGAAGATCCCACAAATAAACCCATCTTTGCTGGAGAAATATCTGACAGTCTATTTGTTTTAGGTCAACAGACCACACAACAAGTGTGGAATTAATTGAGTTCTCTATGGATCAAGGGGGTTTAAATTGTTGTCACAATTCTAATTTACTTTTTCTTCTTTCCATCCACAGCAATAGCCAAAACAGACAACTTTCTTTCCCATCTCCCTTTATACAGTGTTTATTTTACCCTGAAATTGTAACACTCAAGGGTCTTGGACTGATTCACAGGCCTGAAGCTCTGCCTCCTGTCCCCCCAAGTAGCCACTGAAACAAAGCAGCTTATCACTGGGTCATACCCACATCTTCAGGGCAGCCTCCAGATCCACTGCCTTGCTATCTCTCTGGAGTACTTCCCTTTCCTCATTCTGGCTTATGATTTTTCTTACTTTCTTACAAGTCAGTCATGCACTTTTCTTTTTACAAATATTTTATCCAGCACTTAAAATTCTTCTGTGTGAAATTACTTTTCAGGATCAATAATTTGCTATGTTCTGTTTTTAAATATAATTTCCCTCAATGTTTTCTTTACCCTTTCCATCATCATTCTCTTTTAAAAAACACTTTAATCATTTGTTTTTAATATATATGTTGATACATTATTTTGCTTACACTTAGGGTTTTCCATTAATTATTCTAAATAAGATGAAATAGGCAAAACACAACTGAAGAAAAGCAGAGAAAATGGAATATTAGCTGTGATACAAATGCAAGAATAGGAAAGGATTTGAAAAAGAAGGAGCTTAAGATGCAAAATATAACTCACATTTAAAGAGATGGTATTCTTACTATTAGCAATCTTACATCCTAGTTTGAATATAATTTATAGCTTCTCAGACTAGCAAAATATCATCACATTTTTCACACTGCTAAAAACTTGGAACATCTGGCATTATAAAATACATAGTTCTAGATCTTTGGATTTTATTATTTATATAGATATGTATATACATATATATATATATATATATGTGTGTATATATATATATATATATATATATATATATTAATCACAGACTGTGTAAGATTATGGTTCTTAGAAATGTAAGCCAAAACAAGTTATTATAAAAATATAATACACAAACACTTGAAATCATATATAGATTTTTTAAATTGTGAGACAGTTGAATTCCAACTTTCTGTAACTTTGTAGTTCCTAGAAAACCGTGTCTTATTATGAACATCATTACATTGAAACTGATACAAATTTAGCAGCTAAATGGGCCAATCTTTAAAAAATATTAATCAACCTTACTAACTCGGTAATTATCCATGTTTTCATATAGAAGAAATAAGGAATAAGAAATAGCTGAAGGCTTTGTATTTCAAAGCTGAAGTCTGGTATAAGAGCAGGAGGGAAATAATGACAAATGAATTCACTGATGATTTCAGTTAAAAATTCCTAAGGTATCATGTTTTAAAAGATATCAGAACTTTGAAAGTAGGTTTTTTTAAATAACAAAATTGGCTTTGTTATATTATATATGAAATGACAATCTACAAATTGCAAATTACAATTTAGTTGAAAACTTTAAATCCATTTTGGTTAGCCATGTCCTTGTATTTTATGTACATGTATGGTGTGTGTGTGTGTGTGTCCCCTCGCATTCTGAAATCTTAAAATTTTCTTTATTTCCATGACAAAATTCATTAATTGTTTCCATCATATCTCTGTGCATTTTTCTTTTCTTTCTTTCTTTTTAATCCCTGCCCCTTCCCCATTTTCCTCTTTACGCTGCTTTGGTCCCTTGAGGTAAAATCCTTCTGTGGCACTTGACAGAAGAAGTGAAAGTTGGCAAG
The DNA here is from genome assembly GCF_964341445.2 of Mesoplodon mirus. Classification (NCBI taxonomy): domain Eukaryota; kingdom Metazoa; phylum Chordata; class Mammalia; order Artiodactyla; family Ziphiidae; genus Mesoplodon; species Mesoplodon mirus. Next base: position 122,331,246 of record NC_138982.1, read on the forward strand.
GCCAAGTCCATCACCTGTTCAGTGGTAACAAGAGCATGAGGGCATGGACAAATGACCTAGACTGATGCCTCTGATGTCTCAAACTTTGACTAGACTGAGAAGTACCAAGTCAAATAGATTATTAGTACTGTTAAAATAATTAAACAGGAAGCCATTAGGCTGAGGTAGCTCTAATGTCTTGGTAGCGGAAGTAAGCAAACCAAAACCTAAGCCAGAGTCAATTCCTGTCTCCTCTCCAAGAAAATAAAATTTGAGACCAACTAGCCACAAAAGCCCACTGAGCTTTCCCAAATAAGGCAACCACTTGAGATATAGTCAATCAAATAGTTTTCTTACTTTGCTTCCATGTCTGCCCTATAATAGCTTTTCCACTAGCTCTTAAGGAGCATCCCTAAGTACTTTCAGTTTGGCACTGCCCATTAAAACCTATGTTTACTCAAATAAACTCTTGAAAGTTTCAATGTACCCATGATTACTGGCCACTTCTTCTCCAGTGTCCCTTCAGTTCTGTTGCCATGTTTTATCTAAGGCAGCCAATATGATTTTTCTAGTGTGTGCAGTCATAAACCCTAGCTAATATACTGTTCTTTTCTTAGATTCTTCTTTGGTTACTTCTTGCTCTTGGCTCTAATTAACACTGTAAATCCTTTACATCACTATTCAACTCTTTATCCTTTACACTCATATATCCAGTTAGCTACAAGATGTATCTATTTGGATGCTCAGAAGCAAACCCCTCAACATAACTTGACCTAAAACCTGTGAATATTGTATTTCTACTTTCATTTAATAATGAGGTCCTCCACTCAGTCACCCCAGGCAGAAACATTTGAGAGATTCTAAACTATTTTTTATTTGAAACCATTTACTCCAAACCAGTTACAGAAGTCAGCCTAATTAAATTCCTAAATTTTTCTAGATTCATTATCTTTCTTATCATTGCTGTCTTAATTTAGATTCTCCCAATATTTTGTCCAGCATATTAATTTTTCTTCTTTTTAATCTCCTTGCCTTCAGTTTTAAATCATCTATCAAATTAAATTTATTCCATACTATATTTGTCTAAATACAAAAATTCAGACCATAAAACTTTCAAAAGAATCACTGTGGCTTACAGTACATCAAGACAGAACCTCTGATTGCGATCCATAACATTTCCCATGGCCTTCATCTATCTGTCTTCAACCATGACCTGTCCCTGATATGCACCTGATGATATGAAATATTTCTGTAAACACCACTCTTTTGCTCATGCTATTATTTTTGTTACCCTATATTCACTCTCTTAGACAAGTTCCACTTCTTTTAAAATAGTTAACTCAGGTGCTATTTCTTCTTCTATGCATTACTCTTGCACTCCATGTGTACTTTAAGAAAAAAAAATATATCATTCTTTATTTTAATTTTCATTTACTTCCTGTCAACTCAGAGCAAACTGAGTTTCTGGAGAGTTGAGTTCATGAGGACTGGGTATCAAAGTTTGGTATTGATATCAGCGGAAGAAAAAAAAGATGGAAGGATCGTAGTGGTCAGTAGATAAAATCAAGTAGGGTGGTGAAATGATGGTTTAGGTAAATGAATTTAGTCAAAGATGAGCTCTTGTGGATGGTGTTTATAAATGAGATTGGAAATAGTATTGGGAAACTAGATTGAATCTTTTCATTCTTCCAGTGTGAGTCAGTAATAATATCAGCTTCATATTAAAAAGTGAAAGCAGATCTGCACTCTCCATTAGAAGGCTTCACAGTGAATATAAAATCAGAATGAAGCTGAGTTTTATCTAAGCAGAGAATTTAAAAGGATTGCTTGCTTTGGGAAATTTGAAAAAAAAATAGAAATACATTTATGCATGTTTGTCCAATGAATGACTGAAGGGCATAAGTCATGAATACAGATGGAATGTCTGGACATCAGACTGTTTTGCTCTAAAAAGAGAGAGGTATATTTGGAACACTTTTGAACAATTTTCTGATTAAAAATAGTGCTTAAAAAATGCTTTGAAAAGTAGCATGTGACATAAAAAAAAGAGTAACCTAGTGCAATTAATTTGTATTAAGTTAATGTGGCAGTACCAAGAAAACATTTTAAAGCACCATAAAAGGTTAAGATTGGTAAAATGGAAGAGATAATTGGCAAACGTCCTGAAAATCTTATTGTTTGTTTGGGTAAAGTAGAGGAAGGGGTGAAGGCAGGCCTGAACAAAGATGTCACACTAGAAGTGACTATCAACTTAAACTGTGCTTTATGCATGCATTTTAGAGATTTTTTTCAACTACCCCAACTGTATGTAAAACATGCATATTTGTGTGTTCCTTTGCGGTGAAACAGGTCTTTGAACGTAATAGCTTCAATCAGTTTATCAAGGAGATTTATGACCCAAGGACCACTTCTACTTTCTAAGAGTGAGAGAAAAAAATGTAAAGGAATCTGTGCTATGTGGTACACATAGTGTTAATTGGTTATGTGTTTCCTAATGCCAAGTATGGAGCCTGATAGATAAAGGTGTTTAAGAGAGAGCTGCTGAAAGAGCAATAGTAAAGTTTCAAAGTCACCATTGGCTCATGCATTTCACAAGTTGTTACTGGGTGATGACTATCCTAGAGTCATAGGATACTGTCCCCAAACCTCATGGTTGAGATAGAGAGTTAAATAAACAATTACAAAACAACTTGATGAGTGATATGAGAGTGAAAGTAAAGAGGCTTGTATAAGCCCAGGAGAGTGACACTTAACCAGAACTTAGTCTCACATCTTACATGGGTTTGGGCATCTTTGGAAACTCTTGATGTAAAAGATGACATCAAATTAGGACCCAAAGAGTAAGTCGAAGAGGTGTTAGATTGATGAGATTGGAGTGTAATTTATATAGCTTACTATGCCAGGCATTGTTCTAAGTGGTCTGCAAAATTATCTCAATCAATCATCACAACGACCTTAGACTATTATTATCTCCATTAGAAATATTGAAAGATTCAGGTACAGAGATTTTCAAAACATGCCAAGGGTCACATTCTTACTGAGTGGTGGAACCACGATTTGAACAAAAACAGTGCAGCTCCAAAGTGTGTGGACCTATGACTACATTACACCATCTCTCCTGCAAAGATTAATGCAAGGATTAATAACACACTATGAAAATAACACACTAGCATGAACTTCATAAAAACAAAGATATAAACACAAATGGCCAACAATCATGAAACTCCTCAACTCACCACTAAAACAAATACAGGTAAATGAAGACAAGATACAAACTTTATTCTATCAGATAAGCACAAGTGAAAGAAAGATTATAATGTCAATGGTATTGAGGGTATGGAGAAATAGATGGTCCATATGCTGAGACTGGTTTCACATGTACAATACTTTTAAAAGATAATCATTTAATATGTAACAAAATTTGAATATTATCTAATAAAATTTCCAGGATTTTATCTAACATAATATATATAAGCAAATTCTACACTATTTCCACTCCTGTCTCACCTAATATTTACCAAACATTCCTCCTCCATTTAAATCTGCTTGTCCCTCATATACCTTTTATTAATTTGATACTAGTATTGATTTATTGGCTCCTTCCTAAAATCTTAAACTCTTCTTCATCCAGTAGCTCTCTTACCCACCATTGGTCAGTTACAAAGTTCAATTGCTTCACCCTCTAAACATGCCTCAAATCCATCTATTTCTCTCCAGCTTCAGGCTCTCTTATGCTCATCTGGCCCTGGAATTTCTTTAGTGCACAGGCAAGAATCTCTTAACCAGACTCCTTCCTTCCTTTCTTGCTCTCTACATGCAGGGAAATCATTTATGATTGCAATCCGATCGTGGCACTACTCAGTTTAGCCTCTTAATTTAGCTTTCTATGATTCGTGTAGAAACTAGGCAAAATATGTGGATTCCATACCCTAAACTATTTCCCTCTGCCAACTTGAGACTCATACCGTGCCCTTCTTCCCTTCCATGGGCACACTATTCTTCCTACTGACCACTGCTATTCTGTATTTTCATCAGTTTCTCCCTCTTCTTAGGCAACTGGTTCCTTGGTTTTCAGTTCGGGTGACATTTCTCCATGAAAGGCTTCCCAGATAGATGGCTCTGTTATCTGCTCTCATGGTACTCCTCACCTCTCTCTCTATCTTGGTACTTATGCTAACTTTAATTATATATTTCTGTATTGAATTTTTTAAAAATTTCCTCTCATCTTCCCCAATAGATTATAATCTCCATTGGAGCAGCAAGAGTGCCTATTTCATTCACTGCTATAACCTCAATGCTCAGTGATACATCTCTGTGTAGAGACAATACTTTTAGACCTTTTAAAAAGTGCTTTCAAATTTACTCTGTATTAGTATATGATTCCTCTCCCTAACTCTAACCCCATTCTTACAGACTAATTCACTTGTCTCAGCATAGTTTAGGATTATGCACTCAGTAAAATGATGGGCATTGATTGCATGGATAGAAATGGAGATATATCACTGCCTCTGATACTTTAGTTAATAATATATTTCATCTCAATTCTTAAAAGAGATGACTATTTGTCTATATTAATATGTCAATTTATAACACTGCATAAATTACAAAATATGGAATGATATATAACAGGTTTAACAGAGGTTACAATAGCTGTCTCTGGGGGAGGTATTGTGAGGGGCTTAAAATCACTCCTAAGAGAGGAAGCAAAGGGTCATGTTTAGGAAGAAAGTCATAGAGTTACACGGCCTGGCTCATCAGTCACAGCAGAGGGGTCTTTGGCAGGTTAATTTAATCTTAGGTTTTATAAATCTCAATTTTCTCAACTATAAATAAGTCCAATAATTATTGGTAGAATTACATGTTAACACATATATAGCACTTGGCAATATATAGGACACAGTATGCACTTAATAAATCTTTGACAATACCCTTTTATTAAACTTTGATACATTTCCAAATAATTTCATTTCAGATTTTACAAAGGGTATGCAGTCCTTTTTAATCACTCGAGTCAAGACATATACATTCATTTTTTTAAAAAAATAATTATCAACTCCTTAGACAATCACAGATTTTGTCTTGAGAACTTTCATAACATTATTTAGAAAGGTTGCTGTTGAAGGATGTCTCTCCTCAAAGAGCCACAGGTTTAGCCAATTATTTTAGCTTGTTACTCTTCACCTTTAAGCTTGCCTACACACTGCCACATTGGTAAGACTCAAACAGATAATCTTTGTATATGCAAACTCCTCCATCAGCTCCTAGAGGCCAAAGAGTAGACAGAAAAATTATTGCTTCTGTGACCCAAGGAGACAAACAGTATGTTGATGAGTCTTTTTGCCCCTGAGATATTAATGTCCTGACATCTTAAAGGGGAATTGAAATATGGGATAAGATGCCATACACTAATGGTCAATCTAGCATGACAACAGATTTGTAAATTCTCATTAAAGCCAACTGAATTGAGACCTATTTTATATTATAATAATCCTCAACAAACTCAAGTTAATGGAAAAGAATGCCAAAATCCATAGGCCTTCTGTGTACAAAACCCACTCATTCTGATTCTTTTGTTATGCATTCCTTCACTTTAATTTTGGAGACTTCTAAGTGGTATAAACTTTGTCATTTTGATAATGTTATATATGAACCCAGAAAATAATACATTAAAACATTACACAGTTGGTTTTGAGTTTGTAAAAACAAAACAAATAGAATGGACCTGGCGTTCATGATCTAAAGTTTTGATTTCAAGATCTGTGAATTCATGGTTAGTCTGTAACTGCAATTTGATCACTCACCCTGCAAACCCATCTCAGTTGCAAGTGCTATGATGTGACTTTCTCTACTTCAGCAGAAGCTGCCTAGAGACAAATTACTTTGGTGTGCCAGACTGAATTCACCCTAGTAGCTGCACAGGGATGGCATTTCATTTGGATGCAGAAGCCTTGCAAGTTACGCTCTTTGACCTCCGGGATGACATCCTCTGCCCGATAGTCATTATTTTCCACCTCCAGCTCACTAGGTTTCTTAGCAGAGTAGTCATTAGAGCTCCACAGGCAGCGTAAATGACCAGGTATAGATGTTTCCGTTTTCAGAAATTGGAGGGGAGGAGATGAAAGGAGCGAAAAAGCTCCAAACTTGCTTTTATTCATGACTGCATCTTTCCCTTGCTGGCTCTGAAGCCCACCACTGTTGATTTCCCTGTGATCCTGGATTTCCCTAGGATATTTCAAACCACTCCTGTCTCTATAATGTAATTTGGCTTTATTGTGATATCATCCCAGGGAATATTACATGACGTTTCTGTTCTACAAGTCTGAAAACTGCCTTTAAACAAAGGTTAAATTTAAGTTAAGTAAGACGTGTAAGAATAAAGCAGAATCAAGCCTGGGGAATGACAGAACTCCTCTGAGTAGGTTAAATATGTCGTAAGGATGTTTCTAAAGGGAGAGATCAGTGTTGAGTGGGTGTTGACATTATGGCAAGTAACCCATTTCCCTTAATCCCAGAGACACTGTTAACTCCTATTTTCTTATGCCGTTTTTCTGCTCCTCATACCTTCCACCTCCTGTCTTAATATCCTCCTCTCCTCCCTTCCCTCCTGATTTTCTCATTCTCTCTTTCTGTCTCTCTTTCCCTGTAAAACTCTTTTACACATCAGGAATGTGTTGCAAGAATGCCAAAATCTTCTTAGTCTTTGCCATTATGGAAATTCAGTTTTATTCTTCAATAACAATCTGCTAGAAACGGTAAATTGTCTTTAAATGTAATTTTTTTTGCTAGTTGTGTTGGTTTCACCATTTCAGGCATAGATAACGATTGCCTCTTATTTGCAAATCATTTTACATACCTAAAAGCAATACAAGAGAGCTCTGCTTCCTACAAATCCTTGCTGATGCTTGGAATTGTCCTTTTTATTAATACAACTTTTTTAAACTGCACTTATTTAAAGTGTATAATAGTTAGGTTTTAGCATGTGTAACACTTGTGAGGTCATCACCACAGTCAAGATAATGAGCATATCTCTCACCTCCCAAAGTGTCCTTGTACCATTTCCTTTTGTAATACTGCCCTGCCCTCACATCGCCACCATCCTCCCACCTCCCCTCTTCAACCTGCCTGTGTGGCAACATTGGTCTCTGTCACTATGCATTCATTTGCATCTTCTAGAATTTTGTATAAATAGAATTATGCAGTTTGTACTTTTTAAAAAATATCTGACATCTCAATCAACATAATTGTTCTAGGTTTTATTCCTTTTTCTTGCTGAGTAGGACTCAGTAGATATACCACCTTTGTTTATTTATTCATCTCTTGTTGCACATTTTGGTTGTTTTCAGTTTTTAACTCTTATAAATGAAGCTCCAAAAGGCGTTCATTTACGAGTTCTTCTATGGATATGTGCTTTCATTTCTTTTGAGTAAATACCTAGGAGTGGAATGACTGGGTCATATAATGCTTTTATATTTAATTTCTTAAAACAACAACAACAAAAACTTCTCTATTTTCCAAAGTGGTTGTACCATTTTACATTCCCACTAGCACCTTTCTTGAAGATCTTTACCATATATGTATTGATTCTGTTTCTGCTGTATTCTGTGCCATTGATCTATTTGTCCAAATTTAGGCCAGTATCATGTTTTCTTGCTCACTCTAGCTTTGTAGAAAGCTTTGGCACTATGTAGTGTAAGTTCTTCAACTTTGCATTTCCATATGAATTTTAGAATTGGTTTGATGATGTCTACAAGAAGTCTGTTTATTTTTTTATTGGGATTTTCTTGAATTTATAGATTTCTTAAACTTTCATTTCAGAAAACATGTTAATTTAAAATTTACTCTTGACTAATACTTGCAGTGGATATAAAATTGTAGAGTTAAAATCATTTTACCATGTAACATAAATTAATGACAATTTTCTCCTAATATCTTATTTTTGGATAAAGATGATGATGTCAATCAGATTATTGTTCCATTATCCATAACCTGTATTGTTATTATTTCTATCACTATTTATTAGTATTATCTTTATCCTGTTTCAAATTTTCACAATAATATTTATGGGTGTTAAATCATTTTTCCCATGCTAGTATGGTACTTTTTGGGACCTTTCAACCTGAAAACTAATATCTTCTTGAGAGATCAGGAACACTTTAGTTACTCATATTGATATTAATTATCTTCCATTTTTTTCTCAGTTTCTGTAAAGAGAAACTCACGTTGAAGTTCTTGGATTAACCTCCCTTTCTCTTAAAACGTAATTCATTTATCACCTCTTTCAATATTTGCTTTACATTCTGGAAGATTCCATGAGTCCTGCTGTTGCCTTAATTGAGCTTTTGCATCCAACATTTTTTTTTAATTTATAATTAATTTAAGTTCCCTTTTAGTCTCTAAATTTACTACTTTTCTAATATCTTTATTTTTCAGGTCCGACTTCTGGTACTGTTGCTTTTTCTAAGATGTCAGTGCTCTCTGTATGTTCAATCATATTTGTAGATGAAGTTATAGATTTTAGTATAGGCAGTTATTTCAGGTTTCTTGCCCCATTCGTTTCGTTTTTGTTTTCCTTCTGCAGATGGATCATTTGACTGGGGAGGGCTGAGTGAGATCTGTATATATTCAGACACACCATATTACTCCATTTTAATGAGTAAGTGACAGTGGCAGCTGAGGGTGGTACCTCTCTCTTCATCCAGACAAATGCCAAAATTATGGTGACTTCATTCTGGTGTTCCAAGTTCTATTTCACAGCCTCGGTTGCTCTCAATTACAATGTCTATATTTCGTTTAGTGAGTTGTTTTTTCATTTTATCCTGGGGTAAAGGAAGAACTGCTCTGCTCTTGTCAACAAATGATCTAGGTTGACTGGCTCTGCTCTTCTACACTTGCCTCCCTAATACTTTCATTGTTTACTGTGTCTCTTTCTCTACCTAAGAGCAAACAAAATGTTCTTCTAGTGCTCTATTAATTCTTGCCTCTATGACATTAGATATTAAGAATGAGTGGCTTCACCACCTTTGGTGCAAGCAGCTTTGCTTAAGAAGGAAGATGTGACATCTTGAGGTCATATTGTAACCTTTACACAGAGTGTGGAAAGTCTCAGCAATGTTGGTAAAAGACTTCAGCAGCTGTGATTATTCTTCCAGTGGGCAGGGAGGTTTTCAACAGGCAGAAATGACATAAATACTGCTTTGGATATTGTCATAAAAATGTGATTTCATCATATGGAATTTGAGCAGCAAAAGAAGATATTATGGATTTTATTTGAAAGCTGGTTAAGAAAAACTAGCTCATGAGATGCACTTGAGTTAGATTTTGGTATTTCAGAGAAATATTAAGGTTATATTTTAAGATGATAAGAACTTCTAAAATACAGATAATAATGAAGCAGGAGAAATATTGGTTTGTGACTACTAGTGCCAATGTAATTTTGCCTCAGGTCTGTGAAACATCAGAAAAATAAAGCAGATCTATTGTGGTGGCTTCAACACACACATTATTTTCCTTTTCTCTACAATAACCTCTAACTCAAATAAGTTCACCCCAAGTGTTCCTGCCTATGGGGAAAGATCCTTAATATATGAGAAAAGGGCCCATTAATACAGGATCCAAATTAGGTGTAAGAGTACACTGCATTTGATTTGTCCAAAGGCAGACAATTGGCTATACTTCCTCAATCAAGTTTTTGCCTGGACCTTTTCAAAATATTACTCTAGAAGACAATTTCTTTATGTTGATGAAAGTTGTTAAGTCACAAAAACAGTGGAGGTTTCAGTGGTTGCATGTCCTACTGTTTAGAGAAAGCCATTTTAAAGTGGAAGAACCATGAAGCCAGTGTATTGAAAGCAAAATAATATAGTAGAGAGTCCTGGTTGTATTGCAGACCCTGTTCTAGTTGTTCATAAGCCTATTTCATCTTTGTGCTCTGCATTTTGGTTATTCAAACTTTCATTAGGTTGTCTAAGAAAAATATTGTTTATTTTTTCCCTAAATTAATTTGTTTCTGTAAATTGGCATCAAAGAATCATAAGCAATTTTTAAAACTTAATTGTCCATTTATAGTCACTAAGGACTCTAAATTATTTAATTTTCTCAGAGTAAAGCTGATAAGTATTGCCATAGAAGCTCATTTATTTTGAATTAAAGACAAATGTATGTAATTATGTTTAGTGTTTTCTCAATTATTAAATAATAGGCAATTCTAGGATTCTGATGGTGGTCACACTTTGGCAGTTTTTATAATATCAGAAGTTTGTTTCCAAAGAGAAAACTCACCACTTCCCTGATTTGATAGACCTTGATTTTGACATGGAATTTGATGTGTTTTTTGTTTTTTTGTTTTGTTTTTCACACTAGTGTCTATTTAAGAAATTGATGAGAAGGCTCTATGTAATTTAAATAAATATATTATCACTATATTAGTGTCTTAAAGTGTGTATGTGATTTTAATGACTTCAGATTTTATCCATAGAATACAGGTATGAAAAATAGTATATCTAACAGAAAAAATGATAAGTATGTATATGTGTGTGTGTGTATGTCTATATACACATTAAATCATTGTGTTTTAATAGTCTAATTACTTTAAATTGCAATAATAATCTGTAATAATGTTGCATGATCAACTACATTACATTATACAGGCATTAGAAGCATGTATATTGAATTCTTACTATATTAGATTTTAATTATTGTTCTAAAGAAACAGTATTTAAGATGACAGTTTTACTTCATAATGATATGAATGCTAATGGTATCCATAAAGGGAATATTAAAGCAGTTTATTTTAATTTATTGATCTTTCAGATATCTAGCAACCTACTCCCTCCCACTTCTTGTCATTTTAAGCATCAATTGAGGTGATAAGACTGATGAGGATATAAAGAAAATATCTATGGTTTCCTTATAATGCATTGGGAGTTACATATTATGTGTTAAGCAAAGCAATATTTTCCTTTTCAAAATCTTCTCCAGCTTCATATATAAGCTCAAGGAATGTGGACCTTAAGCTGCTCAACATCACTAATCATTAGAGAAATGCAAATCAAAACTACACTGAGGTATTACCTCACACTAGTTAGAATGGGCACCATAAGAAAATCTACAAACAACAAATGCTGGAGAGAGTGTGGAGAGAAAGGAACCCTCTTGCACTGTTGGTGGCAATGTAAATTGATACAGCCACTATGGAGAACAGTATGAAGGTTCCTTAAAAAACTAAAAAATAGAAATACCATATAACCCAGCAATCCCACTAGTCATCATATACCTAGAGAAAGCCATAATTCAAAAAGACACATGCACCCCAGTGTTCATTGCAGCACTATTTACAATAGCCAGGTCATGGAAGCAACCTAAATGCCTATCGACAGATGAATGGATAAAGAAGATGTGTTACATATATACAATGGAATACTACTCAGCTATAAAAGGGATGAAATTGGGTCATTTGTAGAGACATGGATGAATCTAGAGACTGTCATACAGAGTGAAGTAAGTCAGAAGGGGAAAAACAAATATCACATATTAATGCATGTATGTGGAACCTAGAAAAATGGTACAGATGAACCGGTTTGCAGGGCAGAAATTGAGACACAGATGTAGAGAACAAACATATGAATACACCAAGGGGGGAAAGTGGTGGTGGTGGTAATGGTGTGATGAATTGGGAGATTGGTATTGACATGTATACACTGATGTGTATAAAATGGATGACTAATAAGAACTTGCTGCATTAATAAAAATAATAAAATAAAATACTGTCCATAGTGCTTCATAAATATAGAAACTCAATGAATTCATTGAGTAAATGACCTTGACAAAAAAACACAACCAGATCAAATCTGTTTGTGGCTTTGTTCTAGTCATTTGAGGACAGCTTATTTACTTGGATCATGGGTTCTGGTGCAAAGCCTTTAGCTATGTCCTCTTGTCCTATTGCTTTTCTCAAATGGATGTCTTTATCAATTGTACTTTCTCTAGAATTTACTTTAATTATCTTCCTTCAGACATGTTATTTCTTCTCCAATGTTGTCTTCCTGTACCAGCCAACTTTTTCTTTCTGTGCTTCACAGGTTCTGAGTATCTTGACTTTGTTTTTATAAAGTCTTTTTTAATTTAAAAAAAAAAGAAATCTTCTGATTCATGGCATTCCTTAAAAGAGATTATCTCTGACCACAGACGCCCCAAACATTGCTCAAAGGTGCTCACTTTTATTTTTTGCACAAATAATTTTCAAGCATGTCTGCCTAAAACATAAAATCAGACTGTGAGAAAATCTTGCATTCCAACAGATAGAAAAAACCTTATCACTCTCAGGTTGTAGAAATGCCTTTGTATAGAAATGCTATAAATGTTAATTAATCATAATCAACAGTGTTCCAGTGACAACATACTACCAGTGTTTCTAAAAATAACAACAGCGGGCTTCCCTGGTGGCACAGTGGTTGAGAGTCCGCCTGCCGATGCAGGGGACACGGGTTCGTGCCCTGGTCTGGGAAGATCCCACATGCCGTGGAGAGGCTGGGCCCGTGAGCCATGACCGCTGAGCCTGCGTGTCTGGAGCCTGTGCTCCGCAGCGGGAGAGGCTACAACAGTGAGAGGCCCGTGTACCACAAAACAAACAAACAAACAAACAAATAAATAAAAGTAACAACAGCAACAAAAATATGTCAATATAAATAAATGGGAGGAATATTTACCAGAAGGGAATTGAATGTATGACTTGTACTGTGTTGGAGTCTAGGCTCTAGAGTAATAAGTAATATAGTCATATATAAACATTATATTCATTCTTTTTGCCCTCCTCTGCAATAGTTTATCTAATATTATTCTACAATTTGATGACTGGCAGCTTTATCAAAAAATCTTGTCTTTGAAATAGAGAACAATGACAAAATTAAACTTGTTCTGTGCTGATAAATATTTAGAAGGGGTGTACAGCAACTTTCATAAATTATCTTATCTATTAACACCTCCCTGTTTTACCCTTAAACTTGTCTCTTTTCCTTTGTTGGCTAACCAGGCTAATGCCATTCACTTTATCACAGTAGAGAGGGACTCACAAACTTGGCTTCATTCGGTCTTTCCCTCTTCTTCCACCCAGACATGGAATCAGTCTTCTAGGTTGTTTATTTTTATTTATGAAATGTCTTAAATCATTTTTTGCTTTCCTTACTTATCATGACTGCCTCATTTAAATTCCTCTGTATCACCAATGGGAATATTACAGTAATCCCCTAAATGTCCTCCTAGGCACCAGTTTTTGCATTTTTTTTTCACCAATGATTCTCAATTTTTTTGATCTCAGGACTCTTAAAAATTATTAAACACTCAAAAGAGCTTTTTTTTTTATGTCAGTTCTATCTATTGGTATACACTGCATTAGAAGGTTTAAAGAAAAGATGTGTAAAATATGTATTAATTAATCCTAACATAAAAATCTTATTAAATGTTAACATGGTGAGATTTTTTATGAAAAATAACAATATTTGCAAAGACATAACATTAATGAAATGATAAGCATTTCTTTTTCACTTTTTTTATCTGTTTAGTAGAAGACAGCTTGCACTCTCATATATGTTTATACATTACTCTTGCTAGGATATCACATATGATATCATCCATGCAAGTACGTAGTTTGAAAAGTTTTGGTTTTCTTATATCATTTCCATATATTTGTGGATATTCTTTGTTATAACACGAAAATGCAACAAGTGGTATTTTTTAGTGGTTATTTGCAACACTGAATACAAAACCGTATCAATAAACTTTTATTTTCTCACAGTATAATCCACTGGGGCTTCTTGTGCTTTGAATCTTTTATCTGTTCATTAATTTGTGACATTATGTATTGGTCATTTTGAAAATATTTGTTCCTTGAGTTATGCAGATCTCCTAAATGTTGATATAATATGGTACATTTTATTATACAATATAAGAAACATGTTAACATTTGTTAATTTCAACAATATGATCAGAAAATTGTTTAAGAATCAGACATTTTAAAATTCTCAATAGTGTATACAAATTTTCCAAAGTTCAGTTTATCACTTGAGAGTTGAAATTTTATTATTAGCAACAAATGCTATCAGTTGTTTTCCTCAAAGTGATGGGATCACCTGATTTATTATCATAGTTTGTAACTTTTTCAAGTAAAAGGAGTTATTAAAAAAAAAAAAAAAGTGGTGTGCCAGGGTTCCCAAGACTACCCCTAAGTTCAGTGATTCATAGGATTCAGCATGTAATCATACCCATGACTAAGATTATTGCAGCAAAATGATACAAAGTAAAACCAACCAAGCAAAAAGTCTCAAGGGGTGAAATTTAGAGGAAACCAGGTACAAGTTTCCAAGAGTCATACAGGATGAGCTTTAAGTCCTCCAGCATCAAATTGTAACAATATGTGTGAAGTGTTGTCTATCAGGAAAGCTCTTTTAAAACTCAAGGCCCCAGATTTTTACTGAGAGTTGGTCATGTAGGCACCCTCTGCCTAAAAAGTACCAATATTTAAGACTCCCAGAATGAAAGCAGGGGCTTGGCAAAAACAACATGGTTTTTGTACAGTTAGGAAATAGAGGAAACACTTCCTAAATTCAAGTTCTCAAATGCTATCTAAGGGTCAACACTGCAAGCAGACCTTTTGAAGAATAAGCAGTCTCAGGCTTGCTATGCTATCTCTTATTTGTATGTTGTGACTTTACTAAATTGCTAAGGGGTTGGATGGTGAGCCAGGGTTCAATAAAAGACTACAAGAGAAAGTGAGATAGAGAAGTTTATTAATCACAGGTCCTGGAGGCCAGATTGGTCAATTCGAACCAGAAGGAGCAGGGTTTTGGTAAGCTTCATAGGGGTCTTATCTAAGGGACACCAAAAGTGAAGACCCCTGGTGGTGGTGGGGGAGAGTGCTTATTATCAGGGCCATTAGGAGAGTCATATCAGGAACTTAATGTTTATTTGTGACTCTGTGGGCTGTTACCCAAGGCAAGTGTTCCTGGTGGGACTTTGAAAAAGGTACCAGTGTTCCCAAACTTAGGAGTAACCTCACCATCGTTCAAACGGTTACATAAACCAGACATTGTTCAAACAGTTACATAAACCAGACATCTGGAGTAGCTTATCATATTAGTATATATATATATATATATATATATATATATATATATATAAGTCCCTAACATACCTACAATGTCCCCCATACTCTGGGAACTATTTTAACAAGCTTTGTGGGGCAAGCTTTACTTTACCCTCTGCAGCTCTTTTTATCTGCCTAACTTTTAAATTTGTTCTTCTATTATGTCATGTTTCTTCCTACCATAAAGCCTGAAAACGTGCTGTCTAGAAAGTATCCCTAAGTATATTTCCAGTATTCCCCTGCACCTTTTTAAGGTTATTCTTCATTTTGCTTTCTAGTTAATATCAACTTAACTCAAAAATTTCAATTACAAGCTCTCAGAGAACAACGAAATTTCCCTTCTCTCCTTGTCCCATCACTTTTTAATAGCACTTCTCAGATTAGAATATTTTTAGTTTACTTGAATAATTCGTTCATTGTTATGTATCTTCCCATGAGTTCAAAAATCATGTCTACTTTTGCATTTAGTTTTTTTTTTAATACTCTTCTGTAATGTGATTATTTATTTATTTATTTATTTATTTATTTATTTATGGCTGTGTTGGGTCTTCGTTTCTGTGCGAGGGCTTTCTCTAGTTGTGGCAAGTGGGGGCCACTCTTCATCACGGTGCGTGGGCCTCTCACTATCGCAGCCTCTCTTGTTGCGGAGCACAGGCTCCAGATGCGCAGGCTCAGTAGTTGTGGCTCACGGGTCCAGCTGATCCGTGGCATGTGGGATCTTCCCAGACCAGGGCTCGAACCCGTGTCCCCTGCATTAGCAGGCAGGTTCTCAACCACTGCGCCACCAGGGAAGCCCTGCATTTAGTTTTTTTACCAGCTCCTATTACAGTGTCTGACTCATATGAGTGATCAAATGTATTTACTCAAAAAATTACTAAAAATATTACTCAAAAAAGTCTCAAAATTACTCAAAATTGTAAATAATATAGTGCATAATTCCTGCTGATTTCATTGAGGTAAAAACTTTTTTTGTCTCTTGATACTCAGTTGCCAGGAAAGAATAACAATAAATGAGTATTGAACAGTCATGTAGAGAAAATGATAAAAGTGAGATTATAAGAACCAACTGCAAAGAATAGTCAAGTATAATAACTATGACACTTAATTAACCTACACCTTTTAAAAAAGATTACTACTCCAATTATGTATTATTTTACAAAGTGTGTTTAGTGACTACTCATTTACAAGAGACTGTAAAAACAGAGTACCTCAGTCAAATATTTTGTGGAACACTGCATAATCTATCTTCTCTTAAAAATTCACAGTACAAATCAGCAAATGAAACTTTCTTGAAACTATAGTAAAGGGATCTTTTAACTACCTTTAAGGGAAAACGTGCCGTGTTAGCCCATAAAATTTTTCCCCAAATATCAGTTTTTTAGTATACTTTTGAATGTTTATTACTCAAAACAAATTTGAGAAATGTTGAAACTATCAAAATAGCCTAGGGTAGCAAATTTCTAATAATTGTTATTTCTTTAGAATACAAAGTAAAGTATATGAGCAATATTTAGAAGTATGTTTAAAAGGATGAAGTCACTAAATAAAAAATAAAACAAAACAATGAAATAATGAATACCAAAAATAAATATAGTTAGCTAAGAAGTTGAAAATATCAGTAAAATATTCAAAAAACATTCAAGAAAGTGAGTGTCAATAGAAAAAAATCACAACTACATGAAAAACAGGAAGAATGTTTAAGCAATAAAGTAAATATGGAATTTTATTATAAAATACAAATTTCTCACAAAAATAAAATTAAGGTAAATTAGTTGAAGTATTTATTTTAAAATTATGTAGTATAAAATTTAAATTATGTTAGAAGACTAAAGTACATTTAACTCAATATATCTTATAAATATAAATAATTTATATTTCTTATCAAGGCTAGTAAAGATCATAATAGGCAAAATAGTTCATTTGAAAAAGAAAATTAAATAATTTTCTCTGTATGAGAAAAACTACTGCCTAAAGGCAGTCCCTTCATTTTATCATCTAATGGTGAGTTCTATTCATTTAGCTATAAGATGATCAAAAGTTGTTAGTGTCATCAAAGATATGTGATGTCACAATTCATCATTTTATGCCATGATTGATATGTTGGTAAATGGTGAATGGTGTCATTGTATAGGGAATTCAACCATTTATCTAATCATTTGGCAACATAGATTACATTGTGCTGAAGAAACGTTAATAAGGTATCACACATCTTTGGCCCAGAGAATCTGAGAAAATCATTCCTTGATACATAGAAATAAATTTAAATGAAACTTCAACTTTTACTTATTAAGAGCAGAGTTTCAAAATGAAATTTCTTAACATTTCTTAAATATTATGTAACACGCAATTATACAATATCTCACATGTATCCCAAATATCATTGACTTCTGCTCCCACTAGATGATGAGTCATATATATGACTCCAGAGAATCCTCTATGATTCCAGAGAAACCTCTTAGTGTTTCTCCACTAAGCCCATTGCATGTACTTTGTGGTGGGTGTGGTTCATTCATTATGTAAAGTTCTTCAGAGTGAAGACCACCTGTTTCTACAGTTTCCCTGAACATTAGAAGTGTTAGCAGGGGAGGGCACTTAGATGATTCTGTCCCTGATCTAACTTTCATTACTGAGTTCTGGATGAGGGAGTTCCTCTCTGGAGGATTATGTGTCATTTAACAGATCATTGCTCCTGCAATCACAGACTCACCAAGTAGAGTCATTATGCTTCCTCCTGGAGTAATATTCCTTCTCCACTAAGGTCCAACTACTACCCTGGAGACTGGAGAACTAGTAATTCTGCCTCAAGATAGAGCAATTAACCTCAAATTGCTTTTCAACCCTAGGTTGAGTTACTCTTTCCTAAGAATCTTCTCTTTATTTGCTCAGAAGTTGATAAGGCATTCCAGTTGTCCCTTAATATATTTTCATAACACACAAAATAGGCGATCAAATCATTAACTCAGGGTCACATACAGGTTAATGTCCTCCATCCCCTGTTAATTCAAGGTGAAACTGAATTTAATATGTCTAGAAACTATCATGTCTTTGGCTTTCATCCCCCCAGTGTGTCTGCATTGGAAGGTCAGAACTTAGGTAATTGATTTTGCCAAATAAAACCACCAAACAATGGTAGTTAAAAAATAAATACTAACAGCTATCTCATTTGTAAAGGAGGACAGTTGGGTCAATGATTTTCTTTTTACACAATTGACATCTACTGCTTGAATATACATGTTAAATTTGCTAGTATAGCATCCCTTGACCCTACTAATAAAGTGATGTCAGTTTTCTGATTCAAATACCATTGCTGACTTGGAGAAGGTTAACCATTTCCATACAGTTTCATTACTGATGATTTATAAACTGAAAACAGTAGATATGACTAATTCACGGAGGAGAATTTTTTTCTATTTTGCTTTAGTAGTGATATAAATATGTACAATCTAATTGTAATAATTTAACCAAAACTCTAGTGAATGCCAATATTGGGGAAGAAAGATATCAAATAAGACTGTCCTGTAGCTAGCAATAGTCTTAGCTGTATCGTGCATATGGGTTTCTCTTTGTGACATAGTCATATACTTAAAAGTTTTATATTTTAAAAAAAGTGATAGATGATTGAATGCAGAATTCAAAAATAA
The DNA here is from genome assembly GCF_964341445.2 of Mesoplodon mirus. NCBI lineage: Eukaryota > Metazoa > Chordata > Mammalia > Artiodactyla > Ziphiidae > Mesoplodon > Mesoplodon mirus. Next base: position 122,350,002 of record NC_138982.1, read on the forward strand.
TTAATCTTTGAGTAATACCTGATCATTGCTTCTTCATCAAACATATACTTTAGCCTTATGTCATTCTATGTCCATTATGCCTCTCCTATCTTTTTTTCTTCTTTTTCAATTCCATTGTTATTTTTTAGTTAGGTCATTAATATTATTACCATTATTATGTAACAGCTTCCTTAATATGTTCCCATCTATCTCATCTCATCAAATTTACTAAAGTTATTTACCAAATTAAATCTCTTTAATATTGTAACCTTTATCAAATATCTTCCCCACACAATATATACATAATATACCTAAATATATAGATACATACAGTGGTTTTTAATTTTTTTATCAAATCCAACTTCCTCATACTGTTTCTGGCAGTCTGAAATTCACATTCTTATGTGATGAACACACACCCTATGGGATAAACAAGCAGAGTTTAAATAATTCCTATATCATTCCTTTTCTAGTATGTAAGCTTCTATTTTAATTTATTAACTTGGCCTGAGATGACATTCCCTGAATCTTCAAGGGTAGATTCAGTGTAATTTCTTACCTTTTGAAAGGCTGCAAGAGTGATTCTTCCTTCCTGAGACATTCATGGAACCTTTAGTACCTCTGTAATGGTACTTACAATATTCTTCTTTGTATTATAACTATTTTGTATATTTAAAAAAATCTTCTTTACTTCACCATTGTACAATAGAAAGGCTTTTACTTTATTATTATTATATTTATTCTAAGACACAGTCTTTCATAATAAATAGGAAGTGTTTAATAAATGTCTCTTGATTGAATGAATAAAGTAACTTTATTTTAATTAAACATAAACTACATTATTTTATTTTGTAAGAAAGCGAAACCTTCTTACAAAAAGAATGTCTGAATAGTTCTTTTAATTTTGGTTTTGATGAAATATTATTTTACCTAAAATGTCATATTTGGAGTCCAGATTTTCCTACAGTGACTCTAAAAACACCTGCTAACATTGACTTCTCTATTATCTCTGTCTGGTTCTGAAGTAGCACGTTTTTTGATAGGCAAGGTTCTTGAAAACCAAGACACGTGCATCTGAATTGAGAGCTGGAGAAAGGCAGAGTCTTCAAAGAACGTTTTTTTGGTCTGGCAAAATGTAAATCAAATTTACTTGCTGTGATTTAAAAGCAGAGTTGTATCCTATGAAAAAAATAAACTATTTTTAGTGTTTTTTTATTCAATTGTCACTATTGAAGTAAAAATAAAATGCATATCTGTTATAGAAAGCAAGAAGGTAATTACATTTTGAAGCTGGTAACTCTCATACTCTATAGAGACCTCAAAAATGACAAAATTTCCTATTAAAAACATTTAATATTTGTTAAGGAAGTTTCCATAAAACTGTGAGGTCACAGATCTCAAATAACTTTCAAGAAGTTATAAACAAAATAAAATTGAGATTTTATTTACTAAGCCAGTCATCTGCAAAGCATGCTAAGTAAAGTTGACTGTCACTGATAGTTCCAGCCTAGAATTTCTCAAATCTACTTGAGTGCAATGATTCCTCAAACCACGTTTTACTTCAAGAACAGTTAAGCAAAACTCTGGGTTTATTTTGTCAGAAAAAAAATCATAATTAGCCTTCTTAGAGACAGAATTGCCACATGTTGCTGAATTAATTAAGAAACTGACTTCAGAGTGCTAGGTACATGGTAAACACAAATGTCCCTGTAGGCAGCTTTTTTTAGTGGCTATCTCACTTCTCCACTGTTTCTATCTTTTGCATCATACCAATATTTCCATTCCTCACAGGATTGGATTAAAACATCTCTTTTCAAGTAATGGAATGAGATCACTTAAGAAGTCTGCATCATTTTTACTGAGAAGTGAGGAAGAAGCACTTGTTAGCACTGATCTGAAAGCTGTTTTTCATGATATATTAACATTTTCTTTCTGTGGGAGTACTACTGAAAACTGAAGGATAAATGATTTCTGAAGATTGAAAATTCAGACAGAAGACCCAGAAAGCAGTTTGAGGGCTATTCTCAAAAATATAAGTCAAAAAAATAAAATTTCTAAAGACCCATCAGACCAATGTCCCATTTCCCAACAAGGTGCTTCCCTATATTTTCTAAGACATCTTCCCACAAAGGAACTTAAATATAATTGGAATAAATCTGCAAGCATTCTAAGATTACTGCATCAAGTCTGCAGGAATTCAGCTCAATTTAGATGAAGTACATACAATTTATGATATCCCTGTTACAAAAAAAAAGATAGAGTCGAGTCTCCCTAGGGTTGTCAGTTGCTACTGGATTTTGATTCTCTACAAATATAGCATAGCAAAACCACTTTGTCACCTGCTGGAAAATGACTTTCCATGGTGTGAACTTCACTTACATTTGGATAGTTTTGTAACACCTAGAAATTATTGACTTTTCCAATTTGTACAAATGTATTTCTTTGAACACAAGCCACCTTTTCTCATCACTTTCAGTGTGAATGATGTATTCAGCTTCAAGACATATGAATATACTTAACCTATGTTTATTTACTGAACAACATTTTCACTAATAAACTGGAAATAAAAAGAAATTTAAATCTGTTGCTGTCGAGTCATGAAGTTCCTTACTATCTTCATAGCCATGAATTTATAATTCTACTGATTAAGATTCTCTTTGACAAGAAAATACACAAGTAAAGCAAAGGGACTCAGTATGAAGAGTAGAGAAAGAACTCTGAAGCCTGGCTGTATGAGTTTGAATCTTGGTAGCAGTGCTGTGCTCTTGGGAGAATTTTTGTAATTTCATTATGGTTTAGTTGTCTCATGAGTCAAGTGGAGATAATAATAGTACTTATCTAGTAGGGAGTACAGCAGATTAAGAATGTTAATAGATGTAAGGGGTTTAGAATAATGTGCAGCAAACAATAAGTACACAATATGTGTTAACAATTAAAATTTTTATCACCAGGAATGCAACTGTAGAATATTTCACTCTATGCTTATTGAAAGCACATGGGTTTAGGTACCTGCAATATCAGTAACATGCTGATGACTTGTGGACCACAGAATATGCTGCATCCACTTGGTTGAAAATTGTAACTTTTAAAGACTTCTAGGTCCCAATTTTTCTAGTCCATCAAGTTGCATACTTCACAGTGAATTCTTACGTGGGACTATGTCATAACCAGAGTGTGGGCAGGATAACCAAAGGGAATAAGTGGAAAACAAATATATTTAAATTTATCAAGTAAGCCAGAAACTTGAAATCATCCTTCACTTTATCTTCTCTCTTGTCCCACATTTAAATTGGCATTAGGTGCTACTGATTTTGTTTTTGAAATTTATTTTTAAAATTAGTTAAAAATCTGTAATTATCCTGTTTCCTTTTGAAGACCATGTTATTTTTTGTTGGGGGCACATGTGAATGTTTTCTCCATCTTTGAATCTCCCTAAATACCATACTGCTGACAGAGTAGTCTCTTTAACATAATAATATAGTTTACTTTCTTACATTAATGTATCCAAGAGTTCCATAATGCTTTCACAATTAATTTTAAAGCCTATAATATTTCATCCAAAAACTTCATGTGTTGGTTCTTTCTATTTTTTTCAGGCTTATCATCTGCCATGTTCTAAAATATTAGCTTCTTTCTGTTCATGTCCCATTCCTGGACAATTTTTCTTCTACCTCTTGCCTTTGTACATACTCTTAGCAGTATCAGTAATGATTTTTATGAGCCTCACCTTTGGATACCATCATGCTTGTGCTTCAAGGCTCATGCCTTTATCTTTAACCCACCAGCCCAGAATGGGTTGGAACTTTGCTTTGTACTTTAAATCATTCTGCATGTTAGTTCTTATTTGGTCTATTAGTTGTTATAGTGTGAATGAAATTATTTTTCAGCAATCATGAGAGTTTTGAGGGCAACGATTGAGTTTTCTTCTCAGTATCTCTGAAATCTAACATGATCCATTGCATTATGAGGTGATCATTAAATGAGAGTTGACTGAGAGGCTCATTTAATTTTATATTAACAATGTTTGATATCAGTCCTGACCCCTTGTGTTACAGCTAGCTGGCCCATACCTGGGTTAGGTGCCCAGAATCCAGTATGATTCATTTCTCTACCTTCTTTTTTGTTTTGTTTTTATACTTTTTTTTAAAAAATTTTATTTTTATATAATTTTTAAAGGTTACTTTCCATTTACATTTATAACAAAATATTGGCTATATTCCCCGTGTCATACAATACATCCTTGAGCCTATCTTGAATTCAGTAGTTTGTATCCACCACTCATTAACCTCCATATTGCCCCTCCCTCCCCACTGGTAGCCACTAGTTTGTTCTCTACATCTGTGAGTTCGGGTTATATTGGTTATATTCACTAGTTTGTTGCATTCTTTAGATTCCACATATAAGTGATATCATACAGCATTTTTCTTTCTGTCTGACTTATTTCACTTAGAATAATGCCCTCCAAGTCAATTCATCATTCACGTGGGTGCAAATGGCAAGATTTCATAAGTTTTATTGCTGAGTGGTATTCCATTGCATATATACACACACACACACACACACACACACACACACACACACACACATATCTCACATCTTCTTTATCCATTCATCTGTTGATTGACACTTGTATTACTTCCATATCTTGGCAGCTGTAAATAATGCTGCTATGAACATTGGGGTTCCTGTATCTTTTCGAATTCCTGGAGGTTTTTTGGATAAATACCCAGGTACTCATAAGTGGAACTGCTGGGTCATATGGTAGTTCTATTTTTAGATTTTTTGAGAACCCTCCATACTGTTTTCCACAGTAGCTGCACCAATTTACATTCCCACCAACAGTGTATAAGGGTTCCCTTTACTTCACATTCTTGCCAACATTTGTCATTTGTATTCTTTTTGATAGCTATCCTGACAAGTGTGAGGTGATACTCTCATTGTGGTTTTGATTTTTACTTTCCTGATGACTACAGATGTTGAGTATCTTTTCCTGTGCCTGTTGGTTATCTGAATTTCCTCTTTGGAAAAATGCCTACTCAGTTCATCTGCCCATTTTTAAATGGCATTGTTAATTTGTTTGATGTTAAATTGTATGAGCTTTTTATATATGCTGGATATTAATCCCTTATCAGTCATATCATTCTCCCATTCAACAGGTTGTCTTCTCATTTTGTTGATGGTTTTCTTTGCTGTGCAAAAGCTTTTAAGTTTAATTAGGTCCCATTTGTTTATGTTTGCTTTTATATCCTTTACTTTAGGAGAACAGATCCAAAGAGATATTGCTGCTATTTATGTCAAGGAGTGTTCTGCCTATGTTTCCCTCTAGGACTTTTATGGTATCTGGTCTTACACTTATTGAGTTTTTATGCCTTAAAACATTTTCCCTAGCTCAGTCTTATTCTAACTTAATGTTTTAGAAATTTAATTTTCACTTTGGATTTGTTCCTCAATTCTCCTCCCTCACTCATCTTTATCAACCTTTGTTTTCTCTTCTGGATTATAATATTTTCTTCAGCCTTTAGGTTACAACCGTGAATGAGTTATCTTAGTATGTATCTGACAGGTTTAAGTGGCATTTATAAGAACTCAATATTCCAGGTTTATAAGCATGAAAGTCTTGTTAAAACTCCTTTTTCAGGGCATATTAAAATGTACATATTGACAATATTATAAAACAGGGATGAATATAATGGAAAAATCAACCCAATTACTAGGACCACATAGTTTTCTATAGAGACTTCTGAATTTCTAAGTTGTGATACATTCCTTAGAATAATGATGACTTGAAATTTTCTTAATTTTTCCAAAGTTGTTTACTAATTGTAATTACTGTCTCTGTGAATTGGACATTCCAACAACTTAATATTTTGTTGAATATTAAATCACAAAATAATTTTTTAACAAGATGTGATCATATATTTCACATATGTTATGTTCTAAATATTTTTTGATGACTAAAAGGATAAAGCTTAGAAGTGCAAATAGTAATCTAAAATGCCCACATTTTTCTCCAGTGTCATCTGTCTTAAAGAAGGTATTGACAATTCCTGGACCTCAATTAAATCACAGATGACTTAGTAGTATGAGAAATATAATGGGTATTATAAAAACTGGGGGAAAATCTTTATTTTGAATTATAATTAAAATCTCTTAAAACCAAATAAATTCTTTTAGCTCTGAAATGAATATTTTGAAATGATAAGGTCCTGCTGTATATATAACACAGGGAACTATATTTAATATCCTGAGGTAGACCATACTGGAAAAGAAAATTAAAAAAATGTATGTATAGGTATAACTGAATCACTTTGCTGTACAGCAGAAATTAACACAAACTGTAAAATGATAAAAAAAACTTCAATAGAAGTTTTTATTGTAAACTTCAATAAAAACATTTTTGGGGCTTCCCTGGTGGCACAGTGGTTGAGAGTCTGCCTGCCGATGCAGGGGACATGGGTTCGTGCCCTGCCCGGTCTGGGAGGATCCCACATGCCATGGAGCAGCTGGGTCTGTGAGCCATGGCCGCTGGGCCTACGTGTCCGGAGCCTGTGCTCCATGACAGGAGAGCCCACAACAGTGAGAGGCCCGCATATTTCAAAAAAAAAAAAAAAAAATATATATATATATATATATATATATATATATATATATATATATATATATAATCAGGCTTTGGAATTATCACACTTGACTCAGCTAGTCAAATATGTTTTTAAATAGAGTGTGTTAAATGCTCATAGAGCCTTAGCAGGCACAGGTCTTTTCTCTTGAACCAGGAATTAATTTTACTCTAGTAACAACTGGAATTTGAAACTCGAAATGTTTGAGTTCAATTTCAATCTCCAAATCCGTGACATGTGAGTAGGTGCTACATTTGCCAAATTGTGTTCATCCATTCCTAAAACTATTAGTTCCAAGTCCTGCCAATAGAAAGATCAATGACACACAGATACAAAATCAATATATGGTTGAGCTTCTTGCTGCATCTTCATTAAGAGAACAGAAGAGTATAATTTAATTCTTAAGCATATATTTGAAATGTAATTTCATAAGTACTACTAAAATTGAGCATGAACTGTTTTTAACTCTTTTGGAAACCTGGCCATGTCTGTAATGACAGTACATACATACACACACATGCAACTGTGTAAAACCTAGTGTACATTTAATAACAATAACAGGAGCACCAATAGAATCATCATTTAAATTAAAATACATAACATTGTCAGTAACTTAGAAGCTCCCTTCTCTTGATATGAGTCCTTTTCCCTAATAATATTTGCATCCTCTCTTTCCACCAAGGTTAAAATTATATTCATTTTTCTTTTAATCATTGTTTTTATTTTCACAATTTTTCAATTATGCACCTTTCCTGACATACATTTTATTAGGTATTGCCTGACTTTAAACTTTATATAAATTAAATAACACTGTATATAGTCTTCTGTGATTTATACCTTTCACCTTGTTGCTCTATATAACTGTACTTCATTCATTTTCAGTTCTGAATATTATTCTACTCTATCCACATACTACAAATTACTTTTTTATTCTAGTCTTGATAAAAGTTTGATATGTTCCAGTTTCTTAAACAATGACACCATGAACATTCTATCACATATACCACAATGCACACATGCATATGTTTATCTAGGCTAAATATCCAAATGTAGAATTGATTCACTTCACTGCGTATTGCCAAATTATTATGCAAAGCATATTTCCTAATTTATTCTTACCGTGCTGCGTATGAATGCTATCCTTGTTGCACATACTTGTAAACATTTGATATTGTAGACCTATTAAATGTTAATTACATTGTTATAAAATTGTATCTCATAATTTTAATTTTGATTTCCCTGCTTTCTAATGATATTCTTTTGATCAGCCATTCATCTTTTTCACTATTCTGAAGTGCTTGCTTTAAGATTTAATTTTTTTTAAAGCTTAGCTTTGTGTCCATATATATACAAGTAAATTGTAATTGAAATCTTAAATAACTTCTCCCAATTTTCTTTTTAAAAAAATCCCCTTAGAATGCACATTGATGAAAATAATTTCTAACTTCAAGTTCATATAATTTCTACGTTAAAAATTAGTACTTCTGGGAACTGGGGGAAGATGGCAGAAGAGTAAGACGCTGAGATCACCTTCCTCCCCACAGATACACCAGAAATGCATTTACACGTGGAACAACTCCTACAGAACCCCTATTGAACGCTGACAGAAGACCCCAGACCCCCCAAAAGGCAAGAAACTCCCCACATACCTGGGTAGGGCAAAAGAAAAAAGAATAAACAGACACAAAATGATAGGGACGGGACCTGCACCAGTGGGAGGGAGCCGTGAAGGAGGAAAGGTTTCCACACACTAGAAGCCCCTTCGCGGGCGGACACTGTGGGTGGCGGAGGGGGAAAGCTTCGGAGTAGCGGAGGAGAGCGCAGCCACAGGGGTGCGGAGGGCAAGGCAGAGAGATTCCGGCACAGAGGATCGGTGTCAACTGGAACTCACCAGCCCGAGAGGCTTGTCTGATAACCCGCCGGGGTGGCCGGGGCTGGGAGCTGAGGCTAGGGTTTCGGGTTTGGGTTTTGGTCGGAGCGCAGGGAGAGTACTGGGGCTGGCAATGTGAACACAGCCTGAAGGGGTTAGTGCACCATGGCTAGCCGGGAGGGAGTCTGGGAAAAAGTCTGGACCTGCTGAAGAGACAAGAGACTTTTTCTTTCCTCTTTGTTTCCTGATGCGCAAGGAGAGGGGATTAAGAGCACTGCTTAAAGGAGATCCAGAGACAGGCCCAAGCCGCCGCTAAAAGCGTGGACCCCAGAGACGGGCGTGGGACGCTGGGGCTGCTGCTGCCGCCGCCAAGAGGCCTGTGTGCGAGCGCAGGTCACTGTCCACGCCCCCTTTCCGGGGAGCCTGTGTAGCCCACCACTGCCAGGGTCCCGGGATCCAGGGATGGCTTCCCCAGGAGAGCGCACGGTGCGCCTCGGGCTAGGGCAAAGTCACGCTGGCCTCTGCGGCTGCAGGCTCGCCACGCATATCGTACCCCTCCCTCCCCCCGGCCTGAGTGAGCCACAGTCCCCCGAAGCAGCTGCTCCTTTAAACCCGTCCTGTCTGAGCAAAGAACAGACGCCCTCCGGCAACCTACACGCAGAGGTGAGGCCAAGTCCAAAGCTGAGACCCGGGAGCTGTAAGAATAAAGAAGAGAAAGGGAAATCTCTCCCAGCAGTCTCAGGAGCAGTGGATTAAAGCTCCACAATCAACTTGATGTACCCTGCATCTGTGGAATACATGAATAGACAACGAATCATCGCAAATTGAGGAGCTGGACTTTGAGAACAAGATTTATGATATTTTCCCCTTTTCCCCTTTTTACAACAAATTATCCCAAATTGAGGAGGTGACTTTGAGAGCAAGATTTACGATTTTTTTCCCTTTTTCTCTTTTTGTGAATGTGTATGTGTATGCTTCTGTGTGAGACTTTGTCTGTATAGCTTTGCTTCCACCATTTGTCCCAGGGTTCTATCCGACCGTTTTTTTTTTTTTAATAATTATATTTTTATTTTAAAAACACAATTATATTTTATCATACTTTATTCAATTTTAATTCATCTTCTTTCTCTTTTTCCTACCTTACCTCCTTCCTCCCTCCATCCCTCCCTCCCTCCCTTCTTTCTTTCCTTCCCTCCTTCCTTCCTTCTTTCTTTCTCTCTCTCTTTCTTTCTTTCTTTCTACTTCTACTAATTTTTTCTTTCTACTTTTTCTCCCTTTTATTCTGAGCTGGGTGGATGAAAGGCTCTTGGTGCTGCAGCCAGGAGTCAGTGCTGTGCCTCTGAGGAGAGAGAGCCAACTTCAGGACACTGGTCCACAAGAGACCTCCCAGCTCCACATAATATCAAATGGTGAAAATCTCCCAGAGATCTCCATCTCAACACCAGCACCCAACTTCACTCAACGACCAGCAAGCTACAGTGCTGGTCACCCTATGCCAAGCAACTAGCAAGACAGGAACACAACCCCATCCATTAGCAGAGAGGCTGCCTAAAAACATAATAAGGCCACAGACACACCAAAACACACCACCAGACGTGGACCTGTCCACCAGAAAGAAAAGATCCAGCTTCATCCACGACAACACAGGCACCAGCCCTCTCCACCAGGAAGCCTACACAACCTACTGAAATAACCTTAGCCACTGGGGACAGACACCATAAAAAACGGGAACTATGAACCTGCAGACTGCAAATAGGAGACCACAAACACAGGAAGCAAAGCAAAAAGAGAAGACAGAAAAACACACAGCAGGTGAAGGAGCAAGATAAAAACCCACCAGACCTAACAAACGAAGAGGAACTAGGCAGTCTACCTGAAAAAGAATTCAGAATAATGATAGTAAAGATGATCCAAAATATTGGAAATAGAATAGATAAAATGCAAGAAACAGTTAACAAGGACCCAGAAGAACTAAGGATGAATCAAGCAATGATTAAAAACACAATAAATGAAATTAATAATACTCTAGATGTGATCAATAGCAGAATAACTGAGGCAGCAGAACGTATAAGTGATGTGGAAGATAAAATAGTGGAAATAACTGCTGCAGAGCAGAATAAAGAAAAAAGAATGAAAACAACTGAGGACAGTCTCAGAGACCTCTGGGACAACATTAAATGCACTAAAATTTGAATTATAGGAGTTCCAGAAGAAGAAGAGAAAAAGAAAGGGACTGAGAAAATATTAGAAGATATTTTAGTTGACAACTTCACTAATATGGGAAAGGAAATAGTTAATCAAGTCCAGGAGGCACAGAGAGTCCCATACAGAATAAAGACAAGGAGAAATACGCAAAGAAACATATTAATCAAACTGTCAAAAATTAAATACAAAGAAAACATATTAAAAGGAGCAAGGGAAAAACAACAAATAACACACAAGGGAATCCCCATCTGGTTAAGAGCTGATCTCTCAGCAAAAACTCTATATGCCAGAAGGGAGTGGCAGGACATATTTGAAGTGATGAAGGAGAAAAACCTGAAACCAAGATTACTCTACTCAGCAAGGATTTCATTCAGATTTGATGGAGAAATTAAAACCTTCACAGACAAGCAAAAGCTGAGAGAGTTTAGCACCACCAAACCAGCTTTACAACAAAGGTGAAAGGAACCTCTCTAGGCAAGAAACACAACAGAAGTAAAATAACTACAATAATGAACCCAAAACAATTAAGAAAATGGGAATAGGAACATACGTATCAATAATTACCTTAAATGTAAATGGACTAAATGCTCCCACCAAAAGACACAGATTGGCTGAATGGATACAAAAACAAGACCCATATATATGCTGTCTACAAGAGACCCACTTCAGACCTAGAGACACATACAGACTGAAAGTAAGGGGATGGAAAAAGATATTCCATGCAAAGGGAAACCAAAAGAAAGCTGGAGTAGCAATTCTCATATCAGACAAAATAGACTTTAAAATAAAGACTATTAGAAGAAACAAAGAAGGGCACTACATAATGATCAAGGGATCGATCCAAGAAGAAGATATAACAATTGTAAATATTTATGCACCCAACATAGGAGCACCTCAATACGTAAGGCAAATACTAACAGCCATAAAAGGGGAAATCAACAGTAACACACTCATAGTAGTGGACTTCAACAGCCCACTTTCACCAATGGACAGATCATCCAAAATGAAAATATATAAGGAAAAGCAAGCTTTGAATGATACATTAAACAAGATGGACTTAATTGATATTTATAGGACATTCCATCCAAAAACAACAGAATACACTTTCTTCTCAAGTGCTCAAGGAACATTCTCCAGGATAGATCATATCTTGGGTCACAAATCAAGCCTTGGTAAATTTAAGAAAATTGAAATTGTACCAAGTATCTTTTCTGACCACAATACTATGAGACTAGATATCAATTACAGGAAAAGATCTGAAAAAATTACAAACACATGGAGGCTAAACAATACACTACTTAATAACGAAGTGATCACTGAAGAAATCAAAGAGGAAATAAAAAATACCTAGAAACAAATGACAATGGAGACACGACGACCCAAAACCTATGGGATGCAGTAAAAGCAGTCCTAAGGGGGAAGTTTATAGCAATACAATGCCACTTTAAGAAACAGGAAACATCTCGAGTAAACGACCTGACAGTGCACCTAAAGCAATTAGAGAAAGAAGAACAAAAACACCCTAAAGTTAGCAGAAGGAAAGAAATCATAAACATCAGATTAGAAATAAATGAAAAAGAAATGAAGGAAACAATAACAAAGATCAATAAAACTAAAAGCTGGTTCTTTGAGAAAAATTGATAAACCATTAGCCAGACTCATCAAGAAAAAAAGGGAGAAGACTCAAATCAATAGAATTAGAAATGAAAAAGGAGAAGTAACAACTGACACTGCAGAAATACAAAAGATCATGAGAGATTACTATAAGCAACTCTATGCCATAAAAATGGACAACCTGGAAGAAATGGACAAAATCTTAGAAATGCACAACCTGCCAAGACTGAATCAGGAAGAAATAGAAAATATGAATAGACAAATCACAAGCACTGAAATTGAAACTGTGATTAAAAATCTTCCAACAAACAAAAGCCCAGGACCAGATGGCTTCACAAGCGAGTTCTATCACACATTTAGAGAAGAGCTAACACCTATCCTTCTCAAAGTCTTCCAAAATATAGCAGAGGGTGGAACACTCCCAAACTCATTCTACGAGGCCACCATCACCTTGATACCAAAACAAGGCAAGGATGTCTCAAAGAAAGAAAACTACAGGCCAATATCACTGATGAACATAGATGCAAAAATCCTCAACAAAATACTAGCAAACAGAATCCAACAGCACATTAAAAGGATCATACACCATGATCAAGTGGGGTTTATTCCAGGAATGCAAGGATTCTTCAATATATGCAAATCAATCAATGTGACACACCATATTAACAAATTGAAGGAGAAAAACCATATGATCATCTCAATAGATGCAGAGAAAGCTTTTGACAAAATTCAACACCCATTTATGATAAAAACCCTGCAGAAAGTAGGCATAGAGGGAACTTTCCTCAACATAATAAAGGCCATATATGACAAACCCACAGCCAGCATCATCCTCAATGGTGAAAAACGGAAACCATTTCCACTAAGATCTGGAACAAGACAAGTTTGCCCACTCTCACCACTCTTATTCGACTTACTTTTGGAAGTTTTAGCCATAGCAATCAGAGAAGAAAAGGAAATAAAAGGAATCCAAATTGGAAAAGAAGAAGTAAAGCTGTCACTGTTTGCAGATGACATGATACTATACATAGAGAATCCTAAAGATGCTACCAGAAAACTACTAGAGCTAATCAATGAATTTGGTAAAACAGCAGGATACAAAATTAATGCACAGAAATCTCTGGCATTCCTGTACACTAATGATGAAAAATCTGAAAGTGAAATCAAGAAAACACTCCCATTTAACATTGCAACAAAAAGAATAAAATATCTAGGAATAAACCTACCTAAGGAGACAAAAGACCTGTATGCAGAAAATTATAAGACACTGATGAAAGAAATTCAAGATGATACAAATAGATGGAGAGATATACCATGCTCCTGGATTGGAAGAATCAATATTGTGAAATTGACTCTACTATGCAAAGCATTCTACAGATTCAATGCAATCCCTATCAAACTACCACTGGCATTTTTCACAGAACTAGAACAAAAAATTTCAGAATCTGTTTGGAAAAACAAAAGACCCCGAATAGCCAAAGCAATCTTGAGAACGAAAAACGGAGCTAGAGGAATCAGGCTCCCTGACTTCAGACTATACTACAAAGCTACAGTAATCAAGACAGTGTGGTACTGGCACAAAAACAGAAAGATAGATCAGTAGAACAGTATAGAAAGCCCAGAGATATACCCACGCACATATGGTCACCTCATCTTTGATAAAGGAGGCAGGAATGTACAGTGGAGAAAGGACAGCCTCTTCAATAAGTGGTGCTGGGAAAACTGGACAGGGACATGTAAAAGTATGAGATTAGATCACTCCCTAACAGCATACACAAAAATAAGCTCATCATGGATTAAAGACCTAAATGTAAGGCCAGACACTATCAAACTCTTAGAGGAAAACATAGGCAGAACACTCTATGACATAAATCACAGCAAGATCCTTTTGGACCCACCTCCTGGAGAAATGGAAATAAAAATAAACATAAACAAATGGGACCTATTGAAACTTCAAAGCTTTTGCACAGCAAAGGAAACCATAAACAAGACCAAAAGACAACCCTCAGAATGGGAGAAAATATTTGTAAATGAAGCAACTGACAAAGGATTAATCTCCAAAATTTATAAGCAGCTCATGCAGCTCAATAACAAAAAAACCGACAACCCAATCCAAAAATAGGCAGAAGACCTAAATAGACATTTCTCCACAGAAGATATACAGACTGCCAACAAACACATGAAAGGATGCTCAACATCTTTACTCATTAGAGAAATGCAAATCAAAACTACAATGAGATATCATCTCACACCAGTCAGAATGGCCATCATCAAAAAATCTAGAAACAATAAATGCTGGAGAGGGTGTGGAAAAAAAGGAACACTCTTGCACTGCTGGTGGGAATGTGAATTGGTACAGCCACTATGGAGAACGGTATGGAGATTCCTTAAAAAACTACAAATAGAACTACCATATGACCCAGCAATCCCACTACTGGGCATATACCCTGAGAAAACCATAATTCAAAAAGAGACATGTACCAAAATGTTCATAGCAGCCCTATTTACAATAGCCCGGAGATGGAAACAACCTAAGTGTCCATCATCGGATGAATGGGTAAAGAAGATGTGGCACATATATACAATGAAATATTACTCAGCCATAAAAATAAATGAAATTGAGCTATTTGTAATGAGGTGGATGGATCTAGAGTCTGTCATACAGAGTGATGTAAGTCAGAAAGAGAAAGAGAAATACTGTATGCTGACACATATATATGGAATTTAAGAAAAAGAAATGTCATGAAGAACATAGGGTTAAGACAGGAATAAAGACACAGACCTACTAGAGAATGGACTTGAGGATATGGGGAGGGGGAAGGGTAAGCTGTGACAAAGTGAAAGAGCGGCATGGACATATATACACTACCAAATGTAAGGTAGATAGCTAGTGGGAAGCAGCCGCATAGCACAGGGAGATCAGCTCGGTGCTTTGTGACCGCCTGGAGGGGTGGGATAGGGAGGGTGGGAGGGAGACGCAAAAGGGAGGGGATATGGGAACATATGTATATGTATAACTGATTAAATTTGTTATAAAGTGGAAAAAAAAAAAAAGAAATGTTGGTAGCTTGGCCCAGGGTGACATTGGTAAAGGATAGAGGGTCATCACCTCAGATGTAAAATCTAGTCCCTAAAATTATGATCTGGTCTCTAATATTATGCTCTAAGGCCTGCCCTTTCACAGTTTTGGCATGGCTCTCTTAGTCTCTTAATCAATTCCAGAAAATACCAAGAACATTCCTGCCTCCAAATTTTCAATTTTTGTTTTTCCTGCCTGGAATTCTTTCCCTTGATAGTCACATAGATCCTTCCTCATCTCGTCAGACTTCCGTTCAAATATAAGCCTATGAAAGAGGCGTTTCCTAACCAACCCCCTCTTTACTCTCTATTCCCTTTCTCACCTTATTTTTCTTGCTAGCATATATAATTACTTGACATATTAAATTGTTTGTTTATTGCCTGCCTTTTCCTGGTAGAATTGTATTCCCATGATATTATTTCCAGATCTTAAAGAAGTGACTGGCAGACAGTAGGTCCGTAACTCACTCTTCTGTGTGAATGAATGAATGAATGAATAATTACTGGGGGAAGAGGAGAGGGTGTAGCAGAGCTAAATTTCCATGTCCCATAATAGGAAGTGCACAGTAGGTAATGTTTGTATCACTTATTCAAGAGATACAGGTATGACCATAGTACTTAAATAATTGGAGCTAAATGATAGTTGAACAGATAAAATTTTAGAAAGCACTTGCTTTTTGGGAGGGTGTTGGCATGAGAGAGAAGATGGAAAGCACTTCTTCTTTTTGTTATACCCATTTAACATGGTTGATTCTTTTAAACTTAATAACTTGGCTTAATAACAGTAATAAACACCCAAAGCCAATGAATATGAACGAGTTTGAGTGAAATTATGCATTTTACTTTCATTTTTGTCATCTAAAACTTTGTGATTAGGTATCTCTGCTGCCACTACAAATGCAATAATCTGAAGAAGACGGAAGGCCCCAAAGTTCAACAGAATTGATGACAGATGCCTTCCAACTCTGGGGAGTCCCATTTCCTCATTCTGCATATTGCAGTCACCCTTTGTAGCAATCTAAAATTAGACATAGAAAAGTATTCATTTTAATTCATTTCACTTTTGAACATGACTAGGTCCCAGCCCAGTGTTCTCTAGAAAGAAGTTGTGATGGCAGAACATCTGGACACCAAAAGGCTGTCCTAAAACGTGTGTTTTCTAGCTACGTGATGTCATGCAAGTTAATTCACATCTGTGCGCCTTCCTTTCTTCATTGTTAAAATGGGGATGCCTACACTTCAGGACACTTTAGGACTACATTAATAAATATACAATGTATAGACTAGTGCTCAATATTGAAAATAATAAAAGATAACCTCATAATAATTACTAATATTATTATGAATATTATTTCAAGTGGTCTCCAAATGGCTACATGGGCTTGCATTTCCCTCTTTTTATATTTAAATAGTAAAACAATGATGGAAGTATATAGCTAACACAAAGATTAACATGTAATCAAAAGCTCAGCTTAAGTGCCAGGCAATCTTAGCAATTCACATTTGGTGAAATTTTGAAAGTTCGCTATACATTAGCAAAGGCTAATCTGTGGATTTTAGTGAAAAGGAAAAATGCATGTTAAGATTATCTGTAAGCTGAAAATATTTTTCAACTTAGCTTTGGAAGTTTTAGCCACAAAAATCGGAGAAGAAAAAGAAATAAGAGGAATCCAAATCGGAAAAGAACTAAAATTGTCACTGTTTGCAAATGACATGATACTATACATAGAGAATCCTAAGGATGCTACCAGGAAACTACCAGAACTAATCAATGAATTTGATAAAGTAGCAGGATACAAAATTAATGCACAGAAATCTCTTGCATTCCTATACACTAGTGATGAAAAATCTGAAACAGAAATTAAGGAAACACTCCCATTTATCATTGCAACAAAAAAAATAAAATACTTATGAATAAACCCTACCTAAGGAGAAAAAAAGACCTGTATGCAGAAAACTATAAGACACTGATGAAAGAAATTAAAGATGATACAAACAGATGGAGAGATATACCATGTTCTTGGATTGGAAGAATCAACATTGTGAAAATGACTCTACTACCCAAAGCAATCTACAGATTCAATGAAATCCCTATCAAACTACCAATGGCATTTTTCACAGAAATCATCAGTTTTAATAGTTTAGGGTGGCTTAGGTGTTACTCCCTGAGCAGCAATTCACACTTTTGCCTCCAGTGCCTAACTGTGTACTGTGCAGTTGTGATTTTTTTCAGGATTCTTTGTTTCATTTTGACGAATTCATTCTGTGTACATTTATGAGTGTTAATGTGTCTGTGAATGTGTGTGTGTGTGTGTGTGTGTGTGTGTGTGTGTGTGTATTGGGGCCTGATAGAAGTAGATGTATATAAAAATTTCTGCCTTTCAAATCAATTGAAAATCCATGATTTTCATGGGTTATTATTTATACATCAGAAAGTTTTCCTCTAAGTAAAATATTTCTACAGTAAATACTTGGCTTCAGGTGGCTCCTCATACAAGGACCATAGCATGTCAGAGGTAGAAGAAGCCTGTAGATCTTTCAGCTCTACCGAGAATATTCTCCTTTACTGCCATAGAATAAAGTCTGAAGATGGGACAGAATCTACCCAGAACCAGATCTTTAACCCCCTGTTGAATTATTCCAACTGCCTTATATAGCTTTAAACAATCCAAAAGGACAAATATAACTCATGTTCACTAATTGATTGGATGCTATCACCATGATTTTTACTATACATTTTTCTGCCCTGCTGAGACTGCAATGCTCTTAAATACACATATATTTTGAGAAAGAAGCTATTACTTTTAACCTACTCCTTCATAAAAAAGTGGAGAAAATGACACTATTTATAGGAAGATAAAGAAAGTAAACATTTTATGAAGGCCTATGTTTTAAATTAGATGAAGACATAAATCTGTTGCTGAAATTACCTGCAAATATACAGACAGTACTATAGCTCAAGACAATAAAACACAAATCAGGTAGAAAATTATTTGCCTATAAATCTTAATCTCCTACTATTTTACTTTCTCTCATCTATTTGTTATGTGGCACTCCTGAATTTTCAGTGCTAGGTCTATTACTTGGAAATAGGCTCTCCCTAATAAAACTGACATTTCTAAAGGACTGTTTTCATAGAATCATGTTCTTGCTTCTGAGATCCCTAATTCAACACCATTGACATAGTCTCAGTTCTTTGCAGGGTACAAGAACAAAGGGAGAAACAAAAATATAAAGGAAAGAAGAGATGAGTAGTGATAAACTCTTAAAGCTGTTTTATTCTTCATAATTCAAAAAATTATAAAGTTCTCTAATATTGAAACCAAATTTTTCCATTTTCACACTAACATTTGTCTTCCATCAGCCACAGGAAAAATCAGGCAGACTTTCAATTATTTTTAGCTAAGTTCTCCTCTTAACAAAAACTTGCTAACTTTTTTTTCAACTCCAGATTTTATTTCAAATAATGGATTGATTATATGCTATATACACTCAGTTTTCATGGAAGTAGTGAAAACACAACTTTTCCAGTCTAAGAGCATAACATAAAATAATAATGACTAATCTGAAAACAAGATGGAATCTCTTATTCAACTCTTATTAAACCTATACTAGCCAAAGTATTCTATTTCATTCAGTTATGTCATTTCAATATTTCCTGTGGAAGGCAGCGTTTCAGATAAGTGAGTTTTTCATCTTCATGAAACATATCATCTTTGCAAAAGGCTTCCTGAATATTACAGTATCTCAAGTTTTAGGCATCCTGTACATTATACATCAAGTATCCCTAATTCCATATTTTAATTTTTGACACCAGCTCTATCTCTTTATTTCAGGAAAGATAAATTTGTTTTTTCTAATTCATTTTAGGTGCCATAAACTACCGTTAACTCTCATTGTTATGTGAGAAATATGAATTAACTATTAAAATAAATAATTCACAAGAAAAATATGGTGCATCAGGCTTTGTACATAAATCTTTCAAGAACTATTTTACATAATGTTGGTAAGTGACATAAACGAGATTTGCTTCAAATAAAGTCGGATATCATTGGGTTAAGCACAGGTCATTTCTTTGGTACCAGATTTATCATTGTTTTTAAACCTTTAAAACACAAAATACTCTGAGACTATTCAGTAAGAAATCTGTTATACAGTGCATCTTAAACTTATTTGACCATGGAACCCATACTTCTTGGAGCATTTGGCCAGAATAGTGTTTCAAGGGACAAAATTTTGAAAAGCTGTGTGAATAAAACCAGTAATAGCATGCCTTACAATTTTTCATACATTAGATGTTATTTTTTTCTTTCTTTCCTCTCAAATACAAGCTAGGGGCAATGAGTAATTTAAAATATACTAATTGTATCTGAGCACAAATAAATGATACTTTAAGTTAGTAATTGGAGCCTGCTTCACTTGCTACTTTATTTGCTTATTTTATCAGGGATAGACTGAACTGAAGTAATATTCAACTGCTAACTATTTATTTGCTTAAAATCTAAGACAGCCTAAAAATACGAACCAACATGTTTCTTGTTATTACCTTGATCAAAATTTTATTGCTGCAATTTATTTTTCTATTAATTTCTTTCTTGATAAAAGAATTGCACATATCTCTAGTCATTGCTAGAGAGATTGGGTCAGTTTGAAAAATTCAAATTTATAATCTCCATTATATTGTTCAATTTTTTTAAAAGGAAGTCTATTCAATGATCTTTATCTCACAAAGATTTCTCTGTACTCATTTCAATGTCATAGGCAAACAACTATATCCAAAGAATGAAATTGTCTAATGCGAATTCTCACAAAAGTATGTATTAAAATATGAGTAACTTTTTGAAGTTGTATATATGATTTATTTTCTTGCCTATTATTTTTCAGGCCATAATGAAGTGGCAATAGATGGATTCCTTGCAAAAGAAACAAATGCTGATGAGTTCAGCAAATCAGGCTACACATATACGCTAATAAAAACAGACACTTTGTTAAATAGCTAATTTAAAGTTTTAAGCAACCTATACCAAATTAATCCTATTTATACATTTATATCCAAAACAAAGCAGGTACAATTTATCATTATTTTTCATTGATTTTATCATTGACACCGACTATAAACCCTTTCTTTTAAAAGATTCTTTTAGAGATTTTAAAATCTCTACCTTGAAATATTTCTATCACAAAAAAGGAAGTCAAGTATTTTGTTGAGAAAAAATTGTGTTAATATATGTAAATTCCATTTTTAATCTTAAGGATTTCAATATATAGTAAGGACATTATTATTTAATTAGGCTAAGGAAAATAATTTTTTTCTGGTGAATTTATAACTTTACTATTTTTGATTTGCAATTTAAATAACCTAATCAGGTGATCAACAAATTCATCTAAGTTGGAGATTTTAAAATGTTGGGTTTTTTGGTTGGTTTGTTCGCCTGCTTATTGGTTTGTGTCCATTTAAAGAGGCAGAAAGATTTTTTTTTATTGCCAATATTTTTCCGGATAATCAAAGAGAAAAAAACGTGTGAAATAGTCATCTCAGCTCTAGTATTAGTATTATTTTGGTCTTATGTGAACATTCCCTGAATCCTGATCTCCAGACTTTAAAAATACCCTCACGGTGTCAAATACTATAGAGGTTACAAACAGATGTATTTTTTATTTCTATGTTATTAAATCAATAAAATCTGTTGTTAGAAAAATCGGAAGATTTTTGAGACTAAACAGGTTGCTGTTGTGTGGACTTGGTTCTTGTGACCCTAATTGTTGATATTCTATCATATTGAACCTTTTGAAGGTTCAGAATCAAGGGTGCACTAAATAACTTTAAGCTGTATTTTTTTGTTTTTTTGTTGTTTTGTTTTATTTTGTTGTAATTACAGTATAAATAGTTGACCCTATTCAGCAGTCTTTGGACTGGTGCAAATGTTTCCCTCTGTTCTGTGGTTGTATGTCATTCACAACCTGACCAGGAAAGAAGAAACCAACCTAAGTACTTAATACAGAGGAAATTCAGTGCAAGGAATTGATTATACAGGTGATGCAAGAGCTAAGAAAACAACAGAGATTGGCAAGGCAAATCAGAGATTAACAGAAGAGAAACCCACTCACATCCCTAGAGTGACAAGGGATGAGGTTTTGTAACTAGTACCAGGAGCTCAGTTTTCTTTGCAGTGCCTGGATATACAGGATGTGGTTTCCCAGGAAGCTAAAGGAAATATAGATTCTCCCAAAGGCAGAGAGGAAGAGGAAGAAAGACTCTGGCTTCGCTTTTCTCCTTCCCTTAAGTGAAAGCTGGCTCAAAGCCAGCTGACATGGGGAAATGCAGTCCGCTGGGCTGGAGTTAGCTCTTCTGGAATACAAGGAACAGTAGGACAGGTATAAGAAATGGCTCTGAGGTCCAATGGGTACACAGGTAGCACAGTCCATTGGATTTGCTACTTAGCACCTGCAACGGTTCATTTCATGTGTCAAGTTGACTGGATCACGGGTTGCCCAGATATTTGGTTAGACATTATTTCAGGGTGTGTCTGTGACTGTTTCAGGAAGAGATTAACATTTTAATTGAATAAAGCAGAGTGTCATCCTCAATGTGGATGAACATGATCCAATCCTTTGAGGATCTGAATAGAACAAAAGGCAGAGGAAGGTTAAATTTGCCCTCTGCCCTACTGCATAAGCCCTCAGTGCTCCTGGTTCCTAGGCCTTCAGACTCAGACCAGAATCTCCATCATGGGCTCTCTTGCCCTCAGGCTTTCAATGTGTGCACCCCCAGCTTTTCTGCAGACATAAATCATGGACCTTCTTAGCTTCCATGTCATGTAAGCCAGTTCCCTGTAATAAATATCATGATATAGATAGGTACAGATATAGATATCTTATTGGCTATCTTTCTCTGGAGAACCCTGACTAATACAGCTCGCATCCTCACTCTGACTTCCTTATTTAACCTTCATGTAACAATTTCATGACTCCCCCACTTCCCCAACTTAAGGTTACTATAAATAATACAAATAAAGATATTATCATCCTCTCTTCAATAACAGGAGACACAAAATCTTAATGTATACGTCTAGGCATTTTGCAGATGTCTCTGTTGGGTACAGATGAGGCTCCTTGTGGTTTGGTGACATTTATACTAAATTCTTATGTAAACCACAACCTCTTTCAAAACAGTAATGGAAGGGGAAAAGGAAAATAAATAAATAAATAGAAGATAAATATCAATAAATAAATGGGTATATATGTATTATATCATATGTATATATAGTAAGAGGCTTCCCAGAATATATATCTGATAAACTCAAGACACAGCCTTCCCCTCTGTTTTATGTACTACAAGCAATTTGTGTCACCTTAGGATGAACAGAATCGCCCAGAGAATTACTAACAAAGGCAGATCCAAGGTATTGCCACATCCCTCCTACCCCAAACACCCACACACACAAATGAAGATTTGGGAGAAACTAGAAATTTGAATTTGACACAGGTGGTTCACAAATTTTACACTGAGAAACACTTTTTACCGAAATCCCTACCTTTGAGCTAAATAAAATATTTTTGTCTTTCAAGAACACTAGAAACCATCTTGCCCTAATTTTGTCCTTTGAAGGCCATCTACTTGATGTCTCCTGATCACTTTCAACCCTTTCATGCTGAAAATTGTCTTACTTGGAAATAGACTTGCATATTGCTTAGGTAGCTAGTTTCTTGGGGCATCCTTATGGGATCTGCTCCTTTAAAATGGAAGGAAAGGAAGCAGGATTGGGCAAAGGAGAAGATGGATTTTGATGCAGACTCAGCAAAGGCTTCAGCCAGTGTTCTAAATGCACAGAAGCTCAGATGTTTACTGGAGGTAGTCACACATGGTGGTGAGGGAGCAGGGCCTTACACTCTCACAACATACACTAGTCATTAGATGTTGGCTGCTCTGGAAACGGGATCTGGCCTTGGCAAAGAAATCTCTTCAGAAGAGGGCAATGCCCAGAGATGACTGACAGTTGAAAGGCATCAGCTGCCAGCACCCTCAGCTGCTGAATAGTAAGTTTTTCTGTCCTGAGGCAAATCCTGTCCATTCATGAGACAAACAACTACATTTTATTTTTATTCAAACTCTATGTTTTCTTCAAATCATTTTTTTCCTAATAATTCTAGTTCTCTATAGCTACTTCCTTCTTTATGTATACCTTATGGTCTACATACAACTCATTTGGGACCTATCAGTGACTTTCCCATTTTGTAATTTAAACAAACATGTAGATATATGTGTGGAGAATACAGTATGCACAAATATGCATATATCAGTTCTCCACACAGAAACCACTTGTCCCTTAGGAAAAAGAATAACAACATATAGTTATTTGAATATGAATATAGTTAAAACTAAGTTAATGCTTATTAGAGAATATTGCATTTATTTTTTGTTTATTTTTATCTCTGTGTGAAGAATACTAAAATTTGGTAACTAGACATATTTTTGGTTTATTAATTGTTAAATGTTTCTTTTAAATGAATATATGATGAAACAAAACATAAGGAGATTGGTAATTTTTGAAGCTTTGTGATGACTATGCAGGGTCATTATACTATTTTTCTACTTGTGTATATTTCAAAATAAACTTAATTTTAAATTTCATAAGATAAATAAAATACATGCAAAATGACAACGTTGGTGTATTAGGTTTCTTCAGAGAAACGAAACCAATAGGACACACACACACCCCTAAACACACACACACACACACACACACAAACGCACACATACACACACACATTTATTTGGAGGCTGAGAAGTTCTACCATCTGCCATCTGAAGCTGGAAACTCAGAAAAACAAGAGGGGTAATTCAGTCTGAGTCCAAAAGCCCGAGAATCAGGGGAGCTGATGGTGTAAATCCTAGTCCGAGGTCAGGGAAGACAAGAAGAGATGTCCCTGCTCAAACAGTGAGGAAGGAAGAACCAACAGGGAAAATCCTTCCCTCCTGTGTGTTTTGTTCTGTTCACTCTTTCAATGGACTGGACAATAACCCACTCACACTGAGGAGGGCAATCTGCTTACCGAGTCGCCTAATTCAAATGTTAATTTCATCCAGAAACATGCTCACAGACACACCCCCGATGATGTTTAATCTGGGTAACTGAGGACCTCTCAAGTTAACACATAAAATTAACCATCACAGATGACTATTTTCCTTGGCACAATACAAAAATAGATGATAGCAGATGACAATTCCATACATATTGAATTATTTTTTTCAATATATGAGTGAGGAAAACACAGTGAAATTCTGAATAAAGTAAAACACTGACTGAAATGTTACATCCAAGTTTCAATGAAGAATTAAAAAATCCTAAAGTGAACTTATGAACAGGAAAACATTATACACCATGAAAATATTAAAAGTTCATGTATAATAGCTATAAAACAATACAATCTGTCAAATCAAATTATAGGAATCCCTTCTAATCCACTAAGAGGTCATCAGTATTTGAAAATATGCACATGCTTTTATATTCACATAACTCAATTTAAGCTAGTTCACCTCTTCTGCCCCCTTATTTTAGTTTATTTATCCATGGTTCTTATACCTTAACAGCATCAATTTTGCAAGTAAAACCCCTCAACCTTTCTTTCCTATTACACTTTGCACTTCCAGGCCTGTATGTACCCAGAGAAACACATAACACTAGAGCGACTGTTACAGGAACACTGAATACTAAATAGTCACTATAAATACAGACATTGCAACCTCAAATTTCTTGTCTGTTAAATGTCACCTGATTTTAATTTGACCTTCCTATTCTTATGCAACTTACCTAACTTGGTATGCCTTTTCCTGTTCTTGCTAAATCCACTACTATATTTCATGTTGGTAAAGAATTATTACAGGTTGCCTAAAACACAAGGCTGAGTTAGAAGGTTAATGACAGATGTGCTTTATAGAATGTCACACAAATTGATACTATTAGACTGGCCATGGTCCAATGGTAATTCATCTATAAGTGTAATAGTACTCTAATCAATTCTAGTCTAAAAATATCTGAAAATGACATTTGTCCTAAAACCTTGTGAACACTGCTGCTGAGTGGAAAAATCAGCATGGAAGGAACAGAGAATTAGGTTAGCAAACACTCTAATCACTGGAGTCAGAACAGTCACAGGAAATGGAAATATATATGTGTATCTCCCTGTGTGTTGTCTGCCACTTATTTTAAACCAAATTTCATGCATGAAGCAAAGAAATAACAATTTTTTATAAATCTCTTGTTTTAAAAAATGGGGTTAGCTCTTCTAATTGAGACTGATTCTTAGTAAGATATTTGCATTTCCTATGAAGGAAAGATAGATTGTATATTAATTTCATGATCTAATTTGAGCAGTAAGAGAAGTTACTACAGGGGATCTCATAAACAATAGATGTTGTACTTTCAAATTTCATTGATAGAAATTTGTCTGCAGTGGACTCCTATGCCTCTACAAGGTATTGATATACCCCCTCTTCAATTGCCTTAGACATAAAGGGCAGATAGTTGAGTTCAAGGTAACTTGTCAAAATAACTCCAATATTTGTGGTTCACAAACCAATCCCTTTCTTTCTTAGCACTATTTCCTCAGGCTAGACACAGTTGTTTTTTTTTTTTTTTTAAGTTGGATCAGGAAAAACATTAGTGCCAATGCTATGCTAAGAGAGCTAATATCTTTTTATCTGAAGTTATGGAAGGTTTTGTTCAATAGAAATTCTCACATGAGAATGAAGAACAACACTTCCTGGGGGAATTCATGTGCAAAGTCATCTGAAGAACTTGTCCTACAGCTGTTCTAGAGCACCTGGAGCAGGTGGCCCATGGAGGCAACCACAAGTGTGACAGAGTTGTGAGATTTTCACGGTGGCCTCAGTGTGAAACTTTGGGGAGATGAAACAATGTCTAGGGAGAATTTTGGTGAAAAATCATTTGTGAGATGAAAAGTGAAATTCCTGCACCCAGACTCTTCAGGAGGACTTACAGTAAAGATCAGCTTTATTCTGTTTGCTTCTTTGCGACTCCATGCTGATGTAAAGGCTTGCTACTACTCTACCCACAATTAATAAGTTGCATTTCAAAAGCTAACTGACTCTCATGAGCAAAAGATACTACTTTTTGTTCTAAGTCTGAAGTGAGATAAAAAATGTTATGAAATAAGTTTTCTAAGAAGAAAGTGATTTTGCAGTATTGTTTGTACATTACGGACATATGTCTTCATGTATTCCTGAATCTTATCCCCAGGCATCATTAGTGGAGTATGCAGTGTTTGGATTCTTAGTTAGATGTATCCAGAATCATTTCTGTGTTATTCAGAAAGAAATGTATCAATATTAAAATAATACTGAGTATATCACCTATAGTCAAATAGGCCAGAGAACAAGACATGGAGAACATCCAGTTGGGAGCAATCACTAAAATTGCACTACAGAACTGATAAATGCTGAATACACTGACCACTAACACCAAATATTAGGCACTTCAGCTCATCTCCCTAACAGAGCTGGTGCTGGCTCTGAAGATAATCCAGCTTGCTGCAGTGACTACTGGTGCCAGTGAGAAATCTTTATTTTTCCACTTTCTTTACATCACTGAGTACTGTTTTAAAGTAGAATCAGATATATTAGATAAGTGGAGCCTAGGACCTGTGCAAGCATCCTAGGTACATGGAAGCCTAGTAAAGCAAATATCTGCTTTTTTTTTTTTTTTTTTTTTTTTTGCCGTACGCAGGCCTCTCACTGTTGTGACCTCTCCCATAGTGGAGCACAAGCTCCGGACGTGCAGGCTCAGCGGCCATGGCTCACGGGTCCATCCGCTCTGTGTCACATGGGATCTTCCAGACTGGGGCACGAACCCATGTCCCCTGCATCGGCAGGCGGACTCTCAGCCACTGTGTCATCAGGGAAGCCCTCATTTATCTTTTTGAGTCAAAGTTTTCTGAAGCATGTTATAAATGTTACACAAAAATTATAAATGTTAACAAATATTGGTTGAGGGGTTGTTCTCATTAAGTGAAAAGGAAGCATTTACAAGTAATTAAAGTATACCAGGCTTTTCAGGAGTAGCATCAGTTGCTTCAATTAAGGAATAGGTTTTGTTAATTATAATAAAGCAGACAATTCATGGAGTCAAAGAGGAGATTTAGAAAGTTAGTAAAGTCAACAAGTATTAAAAATGGAATTATCTTTTCAGTTATAGCAGAAAAACAAAATTTAGTATTTGTAATGGTGAGATAATCTACACTGAAGTAAGAAACAAATAAAATAGAAATTTATATCAAATTAGTTGTGATACAGGCATAACACATTCATTCATATATACATGTGTGGGCATATACATGCAAACATATATGCACATATACATGGTGAATTAAATGAACTACAACATTTTTGTAATGAAGTTGATAATAAATAGTAAAACACAAATCATAAAAAAAACCTCAACATGGCAGTACACAATCTTAGATATATTGAGAATGTGAAGGGCTACTCTACATAACCTAAAGATCCTCCTATATTATTTAATTTTTGTTGAGGATAAATTATTCCATATTCATCATTACTTTCAAAATATCATTTAGAAATCTGTAAGCAAATTAGAAAATCAAATGGAATACTACAAACAAGAAGATTTGAAAGCTTTTGTACACTCCAATCATTGAAAACAAAGATTGTAAAAAGTAAGGTATTGAAGAATTTCCTCTTAAAAAAAAGCATGGGTAAGAACTGAATCAATCATACAATGAGAGCTCAAATTCTGTAAAGGATTTATTTTGAAATCCTATAATTAACTTTGTAATGTATCCTCTTGTGAGAGTACATTTTTTTTTGGAAAAGCTCTTGTTTTTAATAGAGCAAATTTATATTCTGTAATAGATTGGAATGAAATTGAGAAATATGATATGCTTGCAGCATCTAAATTAGGCAATACTTTCATATTTGTTGAAGAAATGTCCTTTGAACAAAAAATAGTAGTTGTGAAAAATATTTAGGATAATATAGATATCATGTATACAACATATATAGTATACTTGTATATACATGATATATATATATATATATATACATTTATTATATTTTAAGTGGATAAAGTGAATTGAAAATAGTCTCCCTTTAGTAGAATTTGCCCTGCACTTGCCATACCTCCACGCCTGTGAACTGAGCATTTTCTTGGTTAAAAGTAGGAGGGTATATAGAGAAAGTTAATGAAGTTTCAAATTTATCACCTACAGTGCAAACTTGCAGAATATTACTGGTAAGTTTATTAAAACATTAAAAATAATAATATATAGAAAGAAGAACAATCTCTAAAAATAGCACCAGTAACATATTATGAAAAAACATATCATTAAGAAATATATTAAAATACAAAATATAAACTTAAGCAGGTACCAAAATGCTATCTTTAATGTTGAGATCCTCTATACAGATTTTTTAATGTTGCTTTAATGCAAGTGTGTATGTGTGTGTTTGTATATTCTTTTTAGATAAAATTTTATATTTAAAATTATTTTTGAACCATATTCTCTATAGGTCCACTTACACAAATTAATTTCTTCAATTAACAAAGAAGTATTTCACATATAGCATAATTTGAGTTATCTGGGGTATCTCCTTACACTCTGAAACGTGTTTTAATTTTTATGTTAAATTGTCTCATTTCCCTTTCCATGACCCAATATGTTTTCCATTGCCTTTCATGGAACTCCTTGTTTGGAGAGTAGCTTTATCTCAATGGAGGAGCAAACAATATTTCCTGCAGGAAACACTGAGAGGATGTTGAGGAGCATTCCCATAGATAACATATAATCTTACATCTGACATCTCCTTGAAAAGAAATTTCCTCCATCAACTCCCACGAGTCAAGTCACTAAAGTTTGTCAAGGCGAAGGAGAGATAGCCTCCCAAGATGGAGGGGACATGCCACGTTAGCTGGCATGGGAGGCTTATTGCAGGGGATCTCTTCCATATTCTCTGGATCTTTCAGCTATTTCTAGACACACACATTCCATTTCTCCCACTTTTCTGAATCAATAGCCTAAATTTTACTTGAGACTCATAGCTATGAATTCAGCTGATGTTGAAATCTGACATTCTAAAAGATGAGGTATTTGGTGTATGCATATGTCCAAACACATCTAGATGTACATATTAAATATGTTCAATTTTTCCATATCAATTATACCACAATAAAGCTAAAAAGATATTTAGTAAGAAAATATTATAAAGTGAGATTTCCATTGAAAAATGTTTTATTTTAAAACATTTGAGATGATGTTCTCTAATTTTGTCATAAGTACATATTAATAATAATAATTTTAGGAGACTTACCATATAGAAATTTCAGAATCAGAATTTGTTGCAAAGGCCCATTATAATTTCTATTTATTTTTATTAAGTACAAATTAGAATTCAAAGAAAATGTCTGGTTAAATAAAAGGATGGCATTAAGGATATGTATTTTATTGTCTAATCCAAATACTGTGAAGCTAATACTTTTGATGACCATTTAAAATGAGCCATTGGATTTGAAAGGAAATGACAATCCTTCCTTATTAATCTTCCTTTCATGGAAGTTTCTGTATTTTGTATTTACTGCCTATTCATTTTCTTTGATGAGAAATGCGAACTACAGCAATGTGTCTAATGTGTTAACTAAAAATAACGCTCAGCTATATTTTAGACAGCTCCAAAGGCTAGACTGTATTATCTTTTGAAAATCAGAACAAAGACCCTTTCAGTTCATAAAGAATAGATGAAAAATTGCTCTAATTAGTGTATTTTAATCTGTAGAGGGGAGCATAAATTGTCTACACATTATAAATGGCTAATTTTTAGTGATTAGCTTTTATAACTATGCATTGTACCCAAGCACCTGGCTTGCCCCTGGTCAGGTTTACTCTTTTCATCTTTTCTTCAATTAGATCACATCCCACCCTACACCCAAATTCCAGTGACTTAAATAGAAATAACACAGAGATCATAATGTGTCTTAAAATCTGCTTCTCTTACTTAGCTTTATGAGAAAAACTATCCCTCCAGTAACTCAATACAGAATCTTAATTTCTTCTCAGTTACTCACCTCTCACATGCAAATGTTCCCCACTTTCATTCTTTTTAATCTGCTAAGTAGCTTTTACCTTTGGCATCTCTCTATTTGCACCTCCATGCCCTTAATTCAGTCCCTTGTTGCCTTTTCCATGGGTTGCAATAATGCATTTTAAATGGTCTCAAGAATTCTTTCTGGCTCCTATCCTGCACTGCTCCAACCAAAATGACTTTTCAAAAATGTAAATCTTAACAGCCACCTCTTTGCAAAAGCCAAACAATGACATGAAAGGTATAGCACAAATCCTTATATTAACACAACTTACAGGAAACATGCATTCTTCCCTAATCTTATCTCTGGTCTTGACAACTTTCCGTCTAACCATACTACATTGAGGATCTGTATATAAATACTTACATCTCCTTGAAGATAGTTACATATGTTTACTAGTTAGCTATTCTGATGGTCTATGGTCAGTATTTAGTCCAGTATTTAAAATCAAATTATTACATTTGAAAGTTTTTTTAGTTGTTGCTTTTAATCTATTGAGCTTTTTTTGTTTGTCCATATTTGTTTTTGTTTTGAATCTAGTACAAGATAGAAGTAACGAATTAAAAATAAGACACAGTGCAATAAAAGTCGAGTTGAGGGCTTCCCTGGTGGCACAGTGGTTGAGAGTCTGCCTGCCGATGCAGGGGACACGGGTTCATGTCCCAGTCTGGGAGGATCCAACATGCCGTGAAGCAGCTGGGCCCGTGAGCCATGGCTGCTGAACCTGCGTGTCTGGAGCCCATGCTCCACAATGGGAGAGGCCACAACAGTGAAAGGCCCATGTACCGCACAAAAAAAAAAAAAAGTCTTATAATACAAGGATGATTTCTAATGCCTAATTGCCCACAGCTCCTCTTAGTTGTCAAGAGGTCCTTTTGTATATCAATAGTTTATGGAGTATTTATTATTTGCTGAATAATGTGTCAGCACTGGACATATGCTTGTGAATAAGATTAGATCCCTGAATACAAGGTGGTTAGAGTCTAGTGGACAAAATAAAACAGAATGCTAAGAATGGTGATAAAGAATAATAAGTTCAATCATAAAAGTTTATAATTTCATCTAAGAAAAGATTCCTATTTCCAATTGGAGTTGTGGTTAAGGATCTATGAGAAGGAAAAGTCCAAGAAGTCATTATGACACAATTGTTAGTCTGTCTTTGCATAACAAATGATCAGCAGTATCCAGATGAAGCTGCAAAACAGAGCATGGCATACTGATATACTTTAAGTTCTAGATTCAAGAGATATTCCAATTGGGTCATGCACTGTATTTATACATTATTATAATAATAATTTATTGCTACTTGTTTAAACCATATTTTCACATAGTTTAAGGCAGTAGAACCTGAATGAACTTACTCTATTAATTTTAACAATCTTTTCCACTACCCCATCATGAAGGAGGGGGTATAGGATGGAATCAAGAATCAGAAATAGTCAAGATATAATCTAATATTTGATTCATGGTTAACATACAGTCTTTTGTGACCAACTTTGACAAAAGATTCTGAAAAACATTTCCTAGATTTACTTCTTTGAACAATAGACTAAATAATTTTAATTTAATGTGTTTAAAGTTTAATGATTAATTTTGACACTCAATGAATTATTAATGTTTGTTATATATCTATCAAAAACCACTCAAATATGTAACTTGAGTTTCTTAATATAATACTCATTTTTTAACATCCAACAAGATAAGCTTATTGCCTACAAAAACTTCTCTGTTTATTCAAATTGCAATTTGTATCACTTGTTCTTATTTAATTACTGGTCTAGACAATTAAGTGTTGTTTTCACGGAATCTGTATTCAACTACACAAAATTATTAGGGAAATAATTTGACAAATTAACTGCCCTAAAATGAGCTTTTCTGTGGAAATAACACCTGCCTTCTATCTCCTTAATGGCCTAGTAGTTGTCGGCTGATAAAGATAAGGAAAATTACTTCAGTATGCAATGTACCAAAAACTAATAAATTTTAGAGAGGATTTTCAAGAT
Organism: Mesoplodon mirus; assembly: GCF_964341445.2. Taxonomy (NCBI): domain Eukaryota; kingdom Metazoa; phylum Chordata; class Mammalia; order Artiodactyla; family Ziphiidae; genus Mesoplodon; species Mesoplodon mirus. The sequence goes on from NC_138982.1 coordinate 122,382,487, forward strand.
GGTGGAGGAGTAAGCATAGAGATCACCTTCCTGCCCACAAATATATCAAAAATACATCTACACGTGGAACAATTCCTACAGAACACCTACTGAACGCTGGCAGAAGACCTCAGACCTCCCAAAAGGCAAGAAACTCCCCACATACCTGGGTAGGGCAAAAGAAAAAAGGAAAAACAGACAAAAGAATAGGGACGGGACCTGCACCAGTGAGAAGCAGCTGTGAAGGAGGAAAGGTTTCCACACACTAGAAGCCCCTTTGTGGGCGGAGACTGTGGGTGGCGGAGGGGGGAAGCATCAGAGCCACAGAGGAGAGCACAGCAACAGGGGTGTGGAGGGAAAAGTGGAGAGATCCCCGCACAGAGAATCAGTGCCAACCAGCACTCACCAGCCCGAGAGGTTTGTCTGCTCACCCGCCGGGGTGGGCAGGGCTGGGATCTGAGGCTCAGGCTTCGGTCCTAGCACAGGGAGAGGACTGGGGTTGGTGGCGTGAACACAGCCTGAAGGGGGCTTATGCACCACAGCTATCTGGGAGGGAGTCCAGGAAAAAGTCTGGAGCTGCAAGAGACCATTGTTTCAGGGTGCTCAAGGAGAGGAGATTCAAAGCACCACGTAAATGATCTCCAGAGACGGGTGCAATCCGTGGCTATTAGCACGGACATCAGAGAGAGACATGAAATGCTAAGGCTGCCACTGCAGCCACCAAGAAGCCTATGTGTAAGCACAGGTCACTATCCACACATCCCCTTCCAGGACCCTGTGCAGCCCGCCACTGCCAGGGTACTGTGATCCAGAGACAACTTCCTCAGGAGAACACACTGCATGCCTCAGGCTGTTGTAACATCACTGTGGCCTCTGCCGCCACAGGCTCCCCCTGCATTCCATACCCCTCCCTCCTCCTGGCCTGAGTGAGCCAGAGCCCCCTAATCAGATGCTCCTTTAACCCCATCCTGCCTAGGTGAAGAACAGAGGCCAGAGGGCAACTGACATGTAGAGGTGCTGCCAAATCCAAAGCTGAACCCCAGGAGCTCTGTGAACAAAGGAGAGAAAGGGAAATTTTCCATGTAGCCTCAGAAGCAGTGGATAAAATCAACACAATTAACTTCATGTACCCTACATCTGTGGAATACCTGAATAGACAACAAATCATCCCAAACTGAGGAGGTGGACTTTGGAATAACAGTAGACTTGGGGTTTTCTGTATATGACTGAAAATTTCTGATTTATATGTTTATCTTAGTTTAGTTTTTAGGGCTAGTTATCACTGGTGGATTTGTTTATTGGTTTTGTTGCTCTCTTCTTTTTTTATTACTTTTAATTTTTTTAAATTTAATAACATTTTATTTTATTTTATTTTTCTTTCTTTCTTCTTGTTTTTTCTCCCTTTTCTTCTGAGCTGTGTGGCTGACAGGGTCTTGGTGTTTCGACTGGTTGTCAGGCCTGAACCTCAGAGGTGGGAGAGCTGAGTTCAGGACTGAGGACAACCAGAGACCTCCTGGCTCTACATAATATCAAATGGCAAAAGCTCTCTCAGAGATGTCCATCTCAATGCTAAGACCCAGCTCCACTCAACGACCAGCAAGCTACAGTGATAGACACCCTATGTCAAACAACTAGCAAGACAGGAACACAACTCCACCCATTAGCAGAGGGGCTGTCTAAAATCATAATAAGGTCACAGACACCCCAAAACACACTACCGGACATGGTCCTGCCCACCAGAAAGACAAGATCCAGCCTCATCCACCAGAGGCACCAATGCCTTCCACCAGGAAACCTACACAACCTACTGAATCAACATTAGCCACTGGGGGCAGATGCCAAGAACAATGGGAAATATGAACCTGCAGCCTGCTAAAAGGAGACCCCAAACACAGTAAGATAAGCACAATGAGAAGACAGAAAAACACACAGCAGATGAAGGAGCAAGGTAAAAACCCACCAGACCTAACAAATTAAGAGGAAATAGGCAGTCTACCTGAAAAAGAATTCAGAGTAATGACAGTAAAGAGGATAAAAGAATCTTGGCTATAGAATTGAGAAAATACAAGAAATGTTTAACAAAGACCTAGAAGAACTAAAGAACTAACAAACAATGATGAACAACACAATAAAAGAAATGAAAATTTCTCTAAAAGGAATCAATAGCAGAATAACTGAGGTAGAAGAGATAAGTGACCTGGAAGATAAAGTAGTGGAAATAACTACTGCAGACAGAATAAAGAATAAGGAATAAGAAGAATTGAGGACAGGTTCAGAGACTTCTAGGATAAAATTAAATGCACAAACATTCGAATTATAGGGGTCCCAGAAGAAGAGGAGAAAAAGAAAGGGACTGAGAAAATATTTGAAGAGATTATAGTTGAAAACTGCCCTAATATGGGAAAGCAAATACTCAATCAAGTCCAGGAAGCAGAGAGTCCCATACAGGATAGATCCAAGGAGAAACACCAAGACACATAATAATCAAACTATCAAAAATTAAATACAAAGAAAAAATATTAAAAGCAACAAGTAACATACATGGGAATCCCCATAGGGTTAAAAGCTGAACTTTTAGCCAGAAGAGAGTGGCAGCACATATTTAAAGTGATGAAAGGGAAAAACCTACAACCAAGATTATTCTACCCAGCAAGGATCTCATTCAGATTCGACAGAGAAACTAAAACCTTTAAAAACAAGCAGGAGCTAAGAGAATTCAGCACCACAAAACCAGCTTTACAACAAATGCTAAAGGAACTTCTCTAGGCAGGAAACACAAGAGAAGGAAAATACCTACAATAACAAGCCCAAAACAATTTTAAAAATGGTAATAGGAATATACATATCGATAATTACCTTAAACATAAATGGATTAAATGTTCCAACCAAAAGACATAGACTGGCTGAATGGATACAAAAATAAAACCCATATATATGTTGTCTACAAGAGACCCACTTCACACCTAGGGACACACACAGACTGATAGTGAGGGGATGGAAAAAGATATACCATACAAATGGAAATCAAAACAAAGCTGGAAGGACAATTCTCATGTCAGAAAAAATTGACTTTAAAATAAAGACTATTGGGCCTCCCTGGTGGCGCAGTGGTTGAGAGTCCGCCTGCCGATGCAGGGGATACGGGTTCGTGCCCCGGTCTGGGAGGATCCCATATGCCGCGGAGCGGCTGGGCCCGTGAGCCATGGCCGCTGAGCCTGTGCGTCCGGAGCCTGTGCTCCGCAACGGGAGAGGCCACGACAGTGAGAGGCCCGTGTACAGCAAAAAAAAAAAAAAATAAATAAAATAAATAAATAAATAAAGACTATTACAAGAAACAAAGAACGACACTACATAATGATCAAGAGATGAATCCAAGAAGAAGATAAAACAATTGTAAATATTTATACACCCACACCCAACATAGGGGCACCTCAATACATAACACAAATGCTAACAGCCATTAAAGGGGAAATCAACAGTAACACAATAATTGGAGGGGACTTTGACACTCCACTTTCACCAATGGACTGATCATCCAAAATGAAAATAGATAAAGAAACACAAGCTTTAAATGATACATTAAACATGGTGGAATTAATTGATATTTATAGGGCATTTCATCCAAAAACAAAGGAATATCCTTTCTTCTCAAATGCTCATGGAACATTCTCCAGGATAGATCATATCTTGGGTCACAAATCAAGCCTTGGTAAATTTAAGAGTATTGAAATCATATCGAGTATCTTCTGACCACAATGCTATGAGATTAGATATCAATACAGGAAAAAAAAAACTGTAAAAAATACAAACAGATGGAGGCTAAGCAATACACTACTAAGTAACCAAGAGGTCACTGAAGAAATCAAAGAGGAAATTAAAAAATACCTAAAAACAAATGACAATGAAAACACGAAGACCCAACACCTATGGGATGCAGTAAAAGCAGTTCTAAGAAGGAAGTTTATAACAATACAATCCTACCACAAGAAATATGTCAAATAAAAAACCTAACCTTACACCTAAAACAATTAGAGAAAGAAGAACAAAAACCCCAAAGTTAGCAGAAGGAAATAAAACATAAAGATCAGATCAGAAATCAGTGAAAGAGAAATGAAGGAAACAATAGCAAATATCAGTAAAACTAAAAGCTGGTTCTTTCAGAAGATAAACAAAATTGATAAAACATTAGCCAGACTCATCAAGAAAAAAAGGAAGAACACTCAAATCAACAGAATTAAAAATGAAAAAGGAGGAGTAATAACTGACACTGCAGAAATAAAAAGGATCATGAGAGATTACTACAAGCAACTATATGCCAATAAAAGGCACAACCTGGAAGAAATAGATAAATTCTTATAAAAGCACAACTTCCGAAACTGAACCAGGAAGAAATAGAAAATATAAACAGACCAATCTCAAGCACTGAAATTGAATCTCTAACAGGCAAATTCTATCAAACATTTAGAGAAAAGATAACACCTATATTTCTAAAACTCTTCCAAAATGTACCAGAGGAAGGAACACTCCCAAAATCATTCTACTAGACCACCGTAACCTTGATAACAAAACCAGAAAAAGATGTTACAAAAAAAGAAATCTACAGGCCAATATTATCACTGATGAATTAAATGCAAAAATCCTCAACAAAATACTACCAAACAGAAACCAACAGCATATTAAAAGGATCATACACTATGATCAAGTGGGGCTTATCCCAGGAATGCAAGGATTCTTCAAAATCCGCAAATCAATCCATGCTCCACCATATTAGCAAACTTAATAAAAACTATATGATCATCTCAATAGATGCTGAAAAATCTTTTGACAAAATTCAACACCCTCCAGATAAAAACCCTCCAGAAAGTAGGCATAAAGGGAACTTACCTCAACATAATAGAGGTCATATGTGACAAACCCACAGCCTACATGGTTCTCAATGGTGAAAAACTGAAACCATTTCCTCTAAGATCAGGAAAGTTTCTCCAATCTCACCGCTATTATTCAACATAGTTTTGGAAGTTTTAGCCACAGAAATCAGAGAAGAAAAAGAAATAAAATGAATCCAAATTGGAAAAGAAGATGTAAAGCCGTCACTGTTCGCATATGACATGATACTATATATAGAGAATCCGAAAGATGTTACCAGAAAACTATTAGAGCTAATCAATGAATTTGGTAAAGTAGCAGGATACAAAATTAATGCACAGAAATCTCTTGCATTCCTATACACTAATGATGAGAAATCTGAAAGAGAAATTAGGAAAACACTCCTATTTACCACTGCAACAAAAAGAATAATGTACCTAGGAATAAACCTACCTAAGAAGACAAAAGACCTGTATGCAGAAAACTATAAGGCACGGATGAAAGAAATTAAAGATGAAACAAACAGATAGAGAGATATACCATGTTCTTGGATTGGAAGAATAAACATGAAAATGACTATACTTCCCAAAGTAATCTACAGATTCAGTGCAATCCCTATCAAACTATCACTGACATTTTTCACAGAACTAGAACAAAAAATTGCACAATTTATATGGAAACACAAAGGACTCAGAATAGCCAAAGCAATCTTGAGAAAGAAAAACGGAGCTGGAGGAATCAGGCTCTCTAACTTCAGAGTACAAAGCTACAGTAATCAAGAGAGTATTGTACTGGCACAAAACAGAAATATAGATCAATGCAACAGGATAGAAAGCCCAGAGATAAACCCATGTACATATGGTCACCTTATCTGTGATAAAGGAGGCAAGAGTATACAATGGAGAAAAGACAGTCTCTTCAATAAGTGGTGCTGGGAAAACTGGACAGCTACATGTAAAAGAATGAAATTAGAACACATCCTAAGACTGTACACAAAAATAAACTCAAAATGGATTAAAGACTTAAATGTAAAGGCAGACACTATAAAATTCTTAGAGGAAAACATAGGCAGAACACTCAAATCACAGCAAGATCCTTTTTGACCCATCTCCTAGAGAAATGGAAATAAAAACAAAAATAAACAAATGGGACTTAATGAAACTTAAAAGCTTTTGCACAGCAAAGGAAACCTTAAACAAAACGAAAAGACACCTCTCAGAATGGGAGACAATATTTGCCAACGAAGCAACCGACAAAGGATTAATCTCCAAAATATACAAGCAGCTCATGTAGTTCAATATCAATAAAACAAACATCCCAATCCAAAAATGGGCAGAAGACCTAAATAGACATTTCTCCAAAGAAGATATAGATTGCCAACAAACACATGAAAAGATGCTCAACATCACTAATCATTAGAGAAATGCAATTCAAAACTACAGTGAGGTATCACCTCACACCAGTCAGAATGGCCATCATCAAAAAATCTACAAACAGTAAATGCTGGAGAGGGTGTGGAGAAAAGGGAACCCTTTTGCACTCTTGGTGGGAATGTAAATTGGTACAGCCACTGTGGAAAGCTGTATGGATGTTCATTAAAAAACTAAAGATAGAACTACCATATGACCCAGCAATCCCACTACTGGGCATATGCCCTGAGAAAACCATAATTCAAAAAGAGTCATGTACCACAATGTTCATTGCAGGACTATTTACATTAGCCAGGACATGGAAGCAACCTAAGTGTCCATCAACAGATGAATGGATAAAGAAGATAGAATATATGGCACATATATACAACAGAATATTACTCAGCCATAAAAGAAACGAAATTGAGTTATTTGTAGTGAGTTGGTTGGACCTATAGTCTGTCATACAGAGTGAAGTAAGTTAGAAAGAGAAAAACAAATACTGTATGCTAACACATATATATGGAATCTAAAAAAAAAAAAAATGCTTCTGAAGAACCCAGGGGCAGGACAGGGAATAAAGACGCAGATGTGGAGAATGGCCTTGAGGACAGAGGGAGGGGGAAGTGTAAGCTAGGAGGAAGTGAGAGAGTGGCATTAACATATTTATACTACCGAATGCAAAATAGATAGCTAGTGGGAAGCAGCCACATAGCACAGACAAGTCAGCTTGGTGCTTTGTGACCACATAGAGGGGTGAGATAGGGAGGGTCAGAGGGAGACGCAAGAGGGGGGAGATATGGGGATATATGTATACGTATAGCTGATTCACTTTGTTATACAGCAGCAAATAACACAACAATGTAAAGCAATTTTACTCTAGTAAAGATGTTAAAAAAATAAAATAAAATAAGATAAAATTCTGGGTACTCTGGGAATACCTAGAAACTGGAATTCTGAGTCAAGTGTGAATAGAGTAGCTATTTCCTTGTCTGTTCATTCTAATCTCTATGTCATTCCTGGAATGATTGTAATGGGTCTTTCTCCTCATCATGGGTCATGTTTTCCTGTTTTTTGCATACTTCGTAGGTTTTGATTGCATCCAGACATTGTGAATTTTACTTTGTTGGATGTGAGTATTTTTTTTTTTTGTATTTTTTAAAATATTCTCCAACTTTTGTCTACAATACATTTAAGTTATTTGGAAATGTATCATATCCCTCCTATCTTGTTTTAAGTTTTCTTAGGTGGCACTTGAACAGTGTTTGGTCTAGGGCTAATTAATCCCCACTACTAATGCAAGACCCTTTTGAGTACTCTCTCCAGTGTCCTGAGAATTAGATTTTCCAGGTTGGCTGGTGTCTGGGGCAGGCACTATTCCTGGGCCAGTGTGAGTGTCTGGCATTGTTCCTACTAAACGTTTTGGGTAGTTCTTTCCTGGTATTGGTGGTTTCCTCATATACATGCACTCTTCAGCACTCTACTGACTACTCAAGAGGACAGATCTTTGGCATCTTCTCTGTGAAGCTTGCTCTCTGCAGTACACTGTCCTAAGCACTCCAGCTACCACGGTCTCCCCAGACTCTCCACTCCATCTCTCAACTAAAGGAGACCACTCGGCTCTGTCTGGGTTCTCTTCCCTGTGCTACACCTGGTAAACTGCCTTAAAACAGTATGCTACAGCAATCATAGGACTTTCCTCATTTGTTTCCTGTCTCTCAGGATCACTGTCCTGCAGTGCCAGAATTCCAGTATCTTGAAAACTTTGGCTTCATACGTTCTGTCTGTTCTTTGGCTTGTCTAAAAATCTTCTTCCTACACAAAGCCATCTCTGGCTTTCCCATGCCTTTGTTCTACACATCACTCAGCACATGGTGGATCCTCAATATTTAATTTCACCAAAACATGCTAATCCATGGCCTTAAATGTCTAACATAATTAAATTTGCAATATGGAAATGAGAAATTGAGAGTAAACTGTGAATTACATTTTTCACCACTGTAAGACTACAGAATCAATAAAAACTGCTAATGTTCAAGTTGAAAAAAACTAATAAATTTTATATATATATTTTTTCCTCTCTCTCTTTCCACTCTCGGTATTTCCTCAGTTGTGTTTATGATAAAATGGGCTTATATCAAATCCAGAAGACATGAGACAAAATCAACTTCTGCTGACAAGAAAAAATTCAACTAAGAGCATTATTAAACTCATGGAGGGGGTGTAAAATAAATGTGAAGAATATTTTATTTGATTTGAACATTACATCTTATCATTGTTCTATACTTCAATCTGCTGAAAAGAAGCTTCTGAATTACCTTTCTGGTTGAAGTAATTCTGATACCAATATTTCAGTACCATTTTCATACAAATTGTTGATAAAAGGCAGGAAGGTATTTTTCTTATTTTTATTTTTCTTAAAGTGCTTCATGTGTAACCATTTTTCCAAAGAAAGATGGACTTTAGTATAAACAACAAATTTCTATATTCAGAAAACTTTTGGCACATGCATATTTATGATGCTACATACTTGCACATTACTAAATAATCCTATTGTAAGTAAACATATTTTTCAGAAGTCTCAAAGAGCTGTGGAATGATGAAAGATATTTGACACACATATGTTAGTATTTTGATGTCCAGATTTTAAAACAACTAATTTAAAAATAGATTTTGCATATCCTTAAATAGTTTTGATCCATTTTTGCTTAATGTAAAGCCTTAAATACAAGACTTGATAGATTCTGCAAACTAGTTTTATATTATGACTATAAAAAATATATTTGAATAAATTAAACACTGACCTACATATAAGTATTTCATTAAACAATGATGTTATTTATTTAAGTGATGTTTAGTACAATGCTACATACTTAAACTTACATTCAGGGTATAGCAAGATGAATATCATTAAGAATTTTTAAAAGTTCACATAGTGATTAAGCTATAAAACTGGTCCAAAGCAACAGATAAACATTTGCTATTTCCTCTAGAGCTTCACAATATTGTTATCAGAATTCCTAATATATTTAATCTATTTTTTTAGCTTGTGAACTATTTTCCAAATTTCAATGTGCAGAATATTCAATCACTACTCCCATAATATACTAATTCAATTTTTAAAAAAATTAAAGTAATTATGTTGGATAAACTTAAGTACCACCAAAGTAAACAACACTGAAGAGTATGAGGGAATAGAAAACAAAATATATATATATATGTTTGCTTATAGCATAGAACATTTCTAATAGGAAATAAATAATTTCTGGGTCAGTAACCAGCACTTCTATTTTTATTTTAAGTCATTATATCTAGTATGTATACATTAGTATTCTGATTTTATTTAAAGCCATGACATCTAGATTATCATCGACAGCACCTGAGTAAAAATCACAGTTCTATAAGAAGATTGATTTGACATTGACGGTAATACATGTTGAAGCCTTGTATTTTCTATATATAGTGAGGCTAACTTTTAAATGATAATGAAGATTTTTTAAAATTGTGGTAGAAATGTACATTATGAAGTTTGGTCTAAACTTTCCAATATCACTCTATAAGTTCAGTATCATCACAAAAAATACTAAATAATAATGATAATAATAATAACTCAAAATCTCAGTAGAATTAAACAAGCATTTTTTAACTCATAAGTCTGCAGAGTGTTTAGGGGAAGATTGGCCTTGACCGGGCTCTCCTGAGTGTGGTTCTATTCCACATGTTTTTCATCCTTTTCTTGGGACAGCAGGCTAACCCAGGCATGTTCTTTTCATCGTAACAAAGGAACAAAAGTGCAACTGTAAAACTCAAAATCTATTTTAAAGAATTATGTCTGCTGAAATCCCATTGGCTAAAATGAAATATATGGCTAAGCCCAGCTTAAAGGAAAAGAAGGATACCCCACACAGTCTGATGCCAAAGCAAGTTATATGGCAAATCCCCAAAACAAAGGAGATGAAATATACACTCTGCCCATGGAAGGCTAGAAAAGTAGTGAATATTTCTGAAAAATAGCCTAATTTACCACAATCACTATTTTAGTAGAACTACATGCTATAGTTTATAATTGGAGGTAGCATAATGTATGTAATCTTATAATTTATGCAAATGCTTATGAAATGATTTACCGAGAAATTATCTGTGATCTAACATTTTACAAAGGTATTATTTAAATAAAGAGGATTGTAATATTAATCCCAAAATATATGTTCAGCGGGACTTGGGTAGGAGGGCTTTAATATTTTTTCTTTAGTGAGAAGAACTACTACTGAAAGTATGCAAATTTTGTAGCTGCTTCTATTTCTAAGTGGACATATTCAGTAAAAGGAACCAAGCTTCGTGTGCCAGAATACCATTTTGAGTTATTAATTAATGTGTTTCTCTTTTTGTTTCCTTAAGTAACAGAGTCTTGAGTGATTCTCATCCAGTGTAAGAGGGTACTTTTTTGGATAGTTGTAAGAAATATTGCTTTCCTTATATATGACATATAGGCTTTATAAAGTATCAGTGGGAAAGCTTAAACTTTTCATTCAAAAATGATAATTTATATGGTATAAACAAAGAAAGGAAAAAACATGATTTTTCTTTTACGTTTTATATCTTGTACTGTATTATGAAATGTTTGCATGATTTATAAAGAATCGTGATTCTTGATTTCCCACATTCATAAAGTAAATCATTTAGTTAATATCTTATCTGCAATTATTTTGTGTATAAATGATAGATGCAAGCCACCGAAAAGGAGGAAAGTTTTTACCAAGTTATGCACCAGGAAGGTGAACATCTTCTTGTCCACCCTCCTAAAAGTGAGGTGATGGGGAAAATGTCCTCTCTTTTATATTATACCTGAGTAAATTGTTTATCTAGAAGGAACTTTGCATCAGTAGACAAAAACCATAATACTGCATGTGAAGAACCAATAATTACCCTATCTAATGACAGTAACAGAAGCCATTCCCCACAACCCTGAATTCATAGACACAAGGTATAAATACAAATTCTCCTGTCTCCAATTGGCACGGAAAACTCTGAAGATCGTTTCAGTTTCAAAGCTTCCTGTAGATTCAGTTGAGACCTTATTTGTGGCTGTCTCACAGCTCAATTCTCAGTATGTTTCTGCTCAAACCCATTTCTCTCCTTGGCCTAACACATGTATATCCCAAGAGTGATACCTAATGAACCTTATACACTGATCTCTGCTTCAGAGTCTGCTTCCCAGAAATCCAGGTACAGATGGAAATTGAATCTAATAAACATTCATGAGCCCGTTCACCAAGAGGATTTTAGGCTTCTCGAAGAATTTGATCATAAATGGGAGTTAGAGAAGTATTTTAAGCAGAAAAGTGAAATGATGAGATTTCCATTATAAGAAGTTATTCTAGTAATATCCTGTGAAAATGGATTTGAAATGGCAGAGTATAAGCAGGTAAGAATATGGAGTTATTTTAGTCATCCAGACAAAAAAAAATAATAGTAATAATAGCTGTTAGCTAACACATGCTTATGACACTGTTCTAAGTACTTTTCAGATACATGTTAATAATATTAACAAAAATGTTATGATTTAGGTAATACATTTATCTCTATTACCACATGTTACAAATGAGAAAACTGAATCACAGAAAGGTTAAGTAAATTGTCCAAGGTCATGTGACTAGTAAGTGGTGAAGCCAGAACTTGAACTAATGGCGTGGTTTCAATGACTTTCTCTTCCCCACTGTGATCTTGCAGCATATTTAGTGATGGCCTGAACTAAGGCAGTAGGGGAAGCAAAAGAATTACAGGAACAGGATAATATAGTGGGAAGTCAATAGGAATTTACAATGTGATTATCTTATTTGAACATCTGAGTTTGATGTGTTAATGAATCCGAGTGGAATTGTTTGGTTGCTGGCAGCCTTTGAGAAATCTCAGGAGGCACTAATGAACCTGGATGGGAGCCATCAGTATATTAGTGATAACTGAAGCCATGACTAGTAATATTATAGTTGATGGAGACTGTGTAGCAGGAAAGAAAATGTCAAGAATAGAACCCTATGGAGTACCCACACTTAAAGGGTCTCTCCATTAAAAATAAAGACATAGATACAAACAACAAATATCCACAAATTTTACTCAGTGAAAGAGCTAATGTTTGTATGCCTATTTTATACACTTATAAGGTTATCAGATTTAAGTTATTCAAAATCTCCATCTTTTATCTAGGAGCAACAAATGAGTTTATCAATTAATAGAAAGAAATCTATGATTACTTATTTCAATTAATGGCTGCTAAAAACTTTCTATATTTCAGAGAAACTTTCAGGACAGTTTGTAAACTTCTAGAGTCTTCAGTTTCATGGTTTGGTAACTTTTAGAAACACGAATATATTTGAATAAATGATAATATTAGAATGATTACATGGTTTAGATATCAAATAGATATCTACCCTTTCTCTCACTTACTCAAATTTGTTTTAAAAAATTAGAAATTTAGGGCTTCCCTTGTGGGGCAGTGGTTGAGAGTCCACCTGCCACTGCGGGGAACACGGGTTTGTGCCCCGGTCCGGGAAGATCCCACATGCCATGGAGTGGCTGGGCCCATGAGCCATGGTCACTGAGCCTGCACGTCCGGAGCCTATGCACTGCAATGGGAGAGGCCACAACAGTGAGAGTCCTGCGTACCTCAAAAAAAAAAAAAAAAAAAAAGAAGAAAGAAAGAAATTTAAAAGAATTTTGAAATAAAAACACCGAAGAGTCCGAGTTTCACTATAGTAAACAATAACAGTGGAAATTATTTTAATTAATACAAGAAATTATATTTAGAACAAAATGACTATATTCTTATTAATAATAGCATGAATTATATAAAATCAAATGTTTCTTCCTATGAATTTTGTTTAAAAAATTGTCCTCTTTGATATTAATTTTTCCCCAAATTTTGTAAGTCTATAATGCAATGTGACTCTGTAGCTAAGTGCTTCAGAGAAAAGTGTCTCTAGCTTCTTTCATCTGTGCTACCTCTGAAAACAACTCAGCATTGCATAAGTATTTCTGAAACTCAAATTCATATTTTCTATAAGTTCCATCTACCTATGATGTACTGTTAAAATAATGATGACTTTTTTCTCCTTGTTACTTTAACAGTCATTATTATTAATATAAATGATGAATATGACACAAACATAATTGAATTATCTCAGTTTATCACTTCTATTCATCACAAAAATTACTTTCCATATATGTTTCAGTTTACACGATGCTTGGTCATTTTAAAAGATTACCTATAGTGTTTATCTGAGAAAAAAATACCCAATGGCCTAAGTTGATAAAAAAAAATTAATCTATAACTATGCCCTGATAACTTGGTTATTACTTTTATCTCTGTGAAGGAATAAGTTTAAAAGGGCATGGGTTTTACATATTGAATACATGATTAGATTAGAATCATTGATACTTTGTGCAGAGGTAATGATGTCTTGAAACCAAACATTCTCAAACAGAATTGTGTGACATGCACTGTTAAATAAACCCATAATTCCTCTTTCATCATTTTAATGGTATCTGAAGAAGTAAATAAATGGAAAATGTCCTTATCGTAAAAAGTTTGGCATTACCCTGAAATGATAGAAATCTTTCATTTCACTTTAGTTCCATATCCTGAGGGAACTTGAAATGCCTGGATGATGAAGAATATGACTGATAATCCAAATATGTTTCTTTTCATAAAAAAATGATAAACAGAGTAACATATTGCTAATATGGTCATGACAATTTTTAAATGTTCAAAGTTTGTTTGTACTTAACATACATGGAGGTAACTACAATACTTACAGTGTGGAGCCCAAGTTTGTCTGACCGATGTGCAGAGACCAAACACTGAAACATCAAAGTTTGGAGCAGAGAAAGGTTTATGACAGGGCCAAGCAAGGAGAATGGGTCACTTATGTTCAAAAGGCTTGAACTTCCTGATGGTTTTCTGGAAACAGTTTTGTTTTGCTTGTTTGTTTTTTTAATTAATTTATTTATTTTGGACTGTGTTGGGTCTTCGTTGATGCATGTGGGTGTGCCGGTTTCTCACTGGGGTGGCCCTTCCCGCTGCAAAGCACTGGCTCCAGGCACGTGGGCCTCAGTGGCTGTGGCTTGTGGGCTCCAGGGTGCAGGCTCAGCAGTTGTGGCACACAGGCTCAGTTGCTCCATGGCATGTGGGATCCTCCCAGACCAGGGCTCGAACCCGTGTCCCCTGCACCGCCAGGTGGACTCTCAACCACTGTGTCACCAGGGAAGTCCCTGGAAACAGTTTTTATAGGCAAAGTCTGGGAGGAGGTCTGCAGGATGTGTGACCTTCCCCTGATTGGTTAGTAGTGAAGTAATGCAATGGTGTTCCAAGAATCTCAATTATCAGCCCTCTGCTTTCAACCAGTTTGGGGTCCATGCTTGTGTTCAGTTCACACCTCCTCGTAGGCGGAGACCTTGGTTCTGTAGAGAACTCAGAGATATGTTTCAGATGGTTATGCACATCCCTTCAGGAGGATCCAGGACCCTGCCCCATTACTGCACTATTGTTTCTTGACTGCCTTTCTTTTGTTTCTGCATTCCCCCAATCCTCTTATTATTAACTGTTTGAATCTTCCCTCTGGAACTCAGGGAAAGTCTAGGAGGCTAAAAGCCTTTTTCCTACAAGCAAGAAATGGGGGACACAGAAAGGCTTCTTTATCTGGGAGGGCTGCACAGAGTCCTGCTTGGTTTCACGCATTTCTAGCTATCCAAAATCATTGATATCTGACTTATAAATATAGAATATCTGTGTAGACATTATCATTTTAAGCCATATTTTTTTCTTTCTTTTAGAAAGTTTTTTTCAATCTAGAAAAGTAGTTCATCATAGACCCTTTTCCATTTATTTCACAGTTTTGTCTAAGTGAGAATTATTTCATATTATTACATTATACTTTATAATTTATATATTTTATATATATATATATATATTGTATTTATAATTAATTGAAGGTAGTGCCATTTCAGTAGTATGCTTCTTAAACCATTCATACTTTTCAGGAGATGTTTCTGATATGACATCATAGAAGTAAAATCCACCTCATTGTCTTCATCATAATTATTATCAACAATCATTAACTAAAATTGATCACACTGTTCATTCCAAAGATATTTTCTTATATCTTGAATCTTTAAAAATAAATATATATTGGGATTTGTGCTTCAATGAAGATAAAGTAAAAGTATTTTTCCCTATTTCTCCTACTAAGACCAACAAAAAATCTTGGACATTTTATGTAAAATAAACATTAAGAAAACCTGAAATACAAAGCAGAAGGCAGAACAGCTAGTAATGTTGGGGCCCAAGGAATGACAGAAATTAACATTCTGGGTTTTCTTTTTGGCACATATATACCATACTTGGTGATGGAGATACTGGTAATCCAGCACAACCAAGGAGTGCAGACCAAAAAGGAAGTCCCAACCAAAAAAATTGTTCTTTCTAACCAAAGGACAAGGACAAGGAAAGAGTCAATCTAGCAAGTCAGAGCACTTTTATACAAAACCCACTCTACACATACCCATTCAACCACTGTGTAACATCAGGGAGGGAAGAGCCCCCATTCCCAATGCACCAGCAAATGTCTAGTGGGGGTTCTGGACTCCCACCCTCACTAGGCTGAAATGAACTACCCCCTCACCCCAACTACCTGGCCCCAGCAGTGTCAGTAATGTGGGATGCCTGGACTTCACACCAGCCTAGTGGTAAGAGACAAGGTATAGCCGCCCCATGGCCAGACTGGTATCAGAAGAGTCAGCTAAAGTAGAATATTTAAATAAGATTCAGAATCTCATAATATAATACTCAAAATGTCCAGGTGTCATTAAGAAATCATTTTTCATATCAAGAACAAGGAAGGTCTCTACTCTAATGAGAAAGAAAACAGAGATATGATAGAGATGTTAGAACCACTTGAAAAGATTTTAAAGCAGTGACAAATAAAAGATTCACATGAAGAGCAATCATAAACGTGATTGAAACAAATGAAAACTACAGAGTCTTGGCAAAAAAATAGAAGATATAATAGAAGAACCAAAATATGTGAGGCCAAAGCTTATATAACTCAAAAGAAAATAATAGTCAAATCTGTATTTATAGTTGAAGACTTTAATACCACTTTCTCAGTAATTGAGAGGATGAGACAAAAATTCAGGAAGGGTATAGAAGAACTCAACAGAGCCATCAATAAATAGGATATAATCATTTATCAAACACTTTACCACAAAACAACAAAATAGACATTCTGATTAAGTGCCTATGGACATATATCAAGATATACCCTTTCCTGAGCAATAAATCCATCTTCAACAATGAAAAGAACTGAAACCACTGAATGTTTTTTTTTTCTGATAACAATGGAATCAAGCCAGAAATCAATTACAGAAAGATTATAGGAAAATCTGCAAGCAGTTGGAAACTGAACAATACACTTTCAACTAATCCATGAGTCAGAGACAGATGACTCAAAGAAAATTAAAAAAATAAAACACATTGAACTGAATAAAAATGAAAATAAAACATAAGAAATGTGTGGGACACAGCTAAAGCAGTACTCAGATGGAAACTGAGAGCACTAAAGGCTTACATTAGAAATTTCAACTGTCCTTATCAGGAATGCTTGCAGAATACCTAGTGGACTTCCTGAAAACAACATTCTAACCATTCATTATTCACAAGTTCACTTTGGTGGTATACTTTTCCTTTCCCACAGTATTAAATTACCCTTGTTTTCTACATATCCACTATTATTGATTTTATTTTATGGTTAATTAAAACTTTTTAAAACTTACTTGCTAACTATTCAAATGTAAATAATTTTTATTTATTTTTTTTAATTTTTTATTTTTTTTTGTGGATGGATATTTAGTATAATACAAAGGCAACAAAATGGTGAACAGAAATCCCTACAGACTAGCCTAATGAATGCTGGCTGGCTCACTTATATCTTGTCCTGACTGTGTTGATACATGGCATTTTTTGTGTTCCAGGTGGATACACATTACAGATGTACCCAGCTGGGAGGGGCTCCCTGATTAGTGTTCTTCACACTTAAGGTGCCAATGGCATGACACTTATTGCTTTTATCAATTTATTAAGGCTGTCATATGGAAGAAATGACTTTCCTTTTAACTGGAATCACTTGGGGAATAAAAGGACAACCCATTGCCATGGGGACCACATCAAGTTACCAAAACTAGCTGAAGATGAAAGAAATAAACAAATTGCTTGGACAGAAGCAGTGTGTATTGACATTCTTCCACAACTACTTTGAAAACCAGATGGAATGCAGTATGTCAAGTGAAACAACATTGCAAGTGTGCTCTCCATTAGTAAATTGTTAGAGTCTGCATCAAATGAAAATATTTTAGACTGAGTTTATAAGATTGTTCAGCTGACCATTAAGATGCCATTGGTTAAAATTATGTATAATAAAAATATGGTGAAATGAGGGATAAAGGTGCTAATGGACATGTACCATTTTAAATCCACATATTTATCAATGTTTTTGTCTTTGTTTTAAATGTCATATGTGTGCTAATAGGAGACATAGGCAACCTGTGCAGTTGCTTCAGAAGCAAAGGATCAATATTTCATGCATAGGAAGAGTTAATTCCATAATTGGGTCTTCCCTAAAACCTGCATTTTTCAAGCTTGAGTTTAATACATTATATAAAGAAGATGCTCAGTAAATATTTGTTGAATTAAATGATCCTCCAATAAGTTTCAATTTAGATGACAAATTTTCATTCCCATTTCATAATCCACTAAAAGTCAAGGGATTCTTTTTGACGTACTCTATGACAGCAGTCCCAACCTTTTGGGCACCAGGGACCAGTTTCGTGCAAGACAATTTTTCTATAGACCAGGGGGTGGGGGATGGTTTGGGGATGATTCAAGCACATTACTTTTATAGTGCATTTTATTTCTATTATTATTACATTGTAATATATAATAAAATAATTATACAACCCACCATAATGCAGAATCAGTAGGAGCCCTGAGCTTGTTTCCCTGCAACTAGATGGTCCAATCTGGGGATGATGGGAGACAGTGACACCTGAAGTGTGTTGCTAATGTCCAGTCTACTCCATAAGATGCAGCTTAATTGTCACTTGCCACTCACTGTTAAGGTTTTTGTATGAGTCTGTAAACAATTGATTTATTATGGTCTCTGTGCAGTCAAACCTCTCTGCTAATGATAATCTGTATTTGCAGCTGCTCTCCAGTGCTAGCATCACCACCTCAGCTCCAACTCAGATCATCAGGCATTAGACTCTCATAAGGAGCGTGTAACCTAGATCCCTCTCATGCACAGTTCACAGTAGGATTCGTGCTCTTATGAGAATCTTACGCCACTGTTTATCTGACAGGAGGAGGAGCTCAGGTGGTAATGTGAGTGATGGGGAGCGGCTGTAAATACTGATGAAACTTTGCTAGCTTGCCTGCTGCTCACTTCCTGCTGTGTTACCCAGTTCCTAACAGGCCACAGACTGGTACTGGTCTATGGCCTGGGTGTTGGGGATCCCTGCTCTACAAGTTATCATCTGACCTACCCACAGAAAGTTAAAGTTCAACTTGACTGTTAGTATTCAGGTTAGTCCTTTTCACTATTATTATTTTATAGTGAGTTTGAGCATCAGAAAATCTAGGTCATTTTTTGAATAATGTTTCTGGGCATGAGGACATGTATATATTTGCAGGAGAGCATTTATATTTAAATGTAAAAGATACAGGCTAAATATCTTCATATTTAAATTTGCATTATCTAAACTTCTACACCACTACTGAAAATAACAATTTGTTGTTTTGGATTTTTTTTTTTAAGGAAGATAAATCTATCAGGGCATCTCTGTAAAACAAACAAACCATATTTCACTGAATACGTGGAGATTAGACACCTCATGTGTTAAATTTTAAATGAACTGACCTTACTGGATCCTTGACAGCAAGGAAGTAAGCCCCAACAAGAATGGAAATATATCAGTGCACCAGATTTATTGCATAAGTATCACATAAAATATAATATCTGTAAGATAGAGGAAAATATATACATTGACACAAGGTGGCTTATATTCTTCTTGTTACCTCACTATTGGCTCCTCTCCTCCCATACTTTCATTGTGAAACTATTATTATGCAGTTATTCAAGAGATGTTTATTGAATAGCCACTCTGTCAAGCATTACACTAGGTACTGGGAATAGTATGATGAAGAAAAAAGGCAATGATGCTATCTTGGGCTTCCCTGGTTGCTCAGTGGTTAAGAATCAGCCTGACAATGCAAGGGACACAGGGTCGACCCCTGGTCTGGGAAGATCCCACATGCTGCAGAGCAACTAAGCCCATGCACCACAACTACTGAGTCTGCATTCTAGAGCCCGTGAGCTGCAACTACTGAGCCTGCGTGCCACAACTACTGAAGCCCACACACCTAGAGCCTGTGCTCTGCAGCAAGAGAAGTCACTGCAGTGAGAAGGCTGTGCACCACAATGAAGAGTTGTCCCCACTCGCTGCAACGAAGATCCAACATAGTCAAAAATAAATAAATTTAAAAAAAATGATGCTATCTTAATGGCACTTGCAGTAAAATGGGACTGCCAAGGAATATGATATTAAAAATCAGGTGTAATCAGCACAGTAACAGGGAAAAGATAGGATAGTATGGGAACAAAGGAAAGACATTTCACCTCTGCTACATAGGCAAGTTATATTTAGGCTAAGACTTGAAGGATGTGTAATCACACAAGGAAGAGAATGAGTGTTTGAAGTAGAAGAAACAGCATAAATAAAAGCCTGAAAGTGAGACAGAGTTGTGGATACTTCTAGAACTGAAAGTAGATCTGTGTGGGAGGAAGACCTCCAGATTGAGGATGACAACATAAGGCAGAAATAAGCAGCAGGCAGATGATGAAGTCTATTGAATGATGCTGACAACTTATTAAGAAAATATTGTAAAATCTGACACCGGTGCAAAGTATGTATGACAAGGGCACAAACATTCTCATTTTTCAGCATTCTATAATACTAAAAGTTCCAGATATTATAAGTGTTCCATAAGACATTGTCAAAGAGGTACTCAGGGTGTCCATAGATAAATATTAAGGACAAAATTATTTTATGATTTAGTGTGAAAAATGAAGAATTGATTCAAAATACAGAACTAGAAATTTTGCTACCTGCTTAGTCTGGAACTACTGGTCAGTTCTAGAAATGTTTACTCTAGAACTGACCTTGGCAAAGATATGAGCTTACTTCTACTGACTCCACTCTAACACGGAGAAGCAGCTTATTTGAGGCACACAGCTATCATGTCCAGTAAGACTGGTAGATGTCTTCTGCTCTTTCCAGGGACACTAGATGAGACCCTGTATTGTTCTTTAATAGTTTCCCTCATGAATATACATAAAGTTAAAAGGGTAGTTTGTCTGAAGGTCTAGAACATTTTGTTTTGTTGCATCAACTTTCTTCTGCATCAAGCATCTCTCTTAGAAAAGTGTTATAAAGAAGGAATTAAAAGGCAATAATGTTCTCTTTTTTTTTTCAATACTAAACTAGTTTCTATGCGATGGTGAAGTCAGTTGGGAAGTTATCCAACAGTTCAAACAAGAGTTGATGTATTCGGGCTCTCCTGGTGGCACAGTGGTTAAGAATCTGCCTGCCAATGCAGGAGACATGGGTTCGAGCTCTGGTCTGGGAAGATCCCACATGCTGTGGAGCAACTAAGCCCACGAGCCACAACTACTGAAGCCTGCACACATCTCTTGTGCTCTGCAACAAGAGAAGCCACCACAATGAGAAGCTTGCACACTGCAATGAAGAGTAGCTCCCCCTCATCACGACTAGAGAAAACCCGTGCACAGCAACGATGGCCCAACGCAACCAAGAAAATAAAAGAAAAAAAAAAAGAATACAGATAGAAAAGAAAGAAGTAAAACTGCTTAAAAAAAAGAGTTGATGAATTAGGATAATGACAGTGAGGACTGAGGCAGACAATAGGCAAAATAAGTGGGATATGGTGTCCAAATAGATGTAAGGATAAGAGAGAAGAAAGAGATCATGTTGACAATAGGATATTAGCTCTGGTAAATGGTGATGCCTCTCCCTGACTTAGGGAACATGAGAGAAGGATGAATGGATTGTGCAGGAAGGTTATTTTATTTAGTTAGTTTAGTACAGTTGGTTTTTAGATATGCATATCACATACAGGTGAAATGTCCAGCAGGCAGTGGGGCAGCTGATCACATAGGAATGAGATGGAGGGGAGAAAGTGGAAAACCAATTGTACCTGTTTTTTCCAAGAAGTTACACGATAAAATTGGACAGGAAGGGATAAGGTCATGGATGTAAGATGTATGTTCAAGGGAGGGTTATACTTGTAACTATACAAGAGCTTTAAACGTGTAAATACAGATAGGAAGGAAACAGTATAAAGGGGGCAATTGAAGTTTTAGGAAAAGAAATTTAATAGTGTAAGGTCCTTGAGAAGACAGGAGGCAATGATGTTCAGGAGACACACATGGAACTCAGCTTTTTAAAGGAGGGAATATCTCTTATTGTTAAAGAACAAGAGGGAAATATCAGGTGGGCATCTCTTAAATACAATCTTGGATACAGTGTAAGGGAGATGAGGGGATATTTCTCATTTGATAGTTTACATTTCTTCTATGAATGGAAGGCAAAGCTGAAAGAATGTTGGTAGGATGGATGCTTTGAGGAGAGAGTAGTTTGGAAATGTTGATGACAAGAAAGAATACCAAGTAGATGAAGAGATGGACTTGGGCAAATCTGAGGGTCCAGAATTAATGATGTTTGGATTTCCTCCAAGATTTTTTGATAGATTTTCTCCAACAGAAGGCCATAGCCTGCATTTTTTTTTTTTTTTTTTTTTTTTGTGGTATGCGGGCCTCTCACTGTTGTGGCCTCTCCCGTTGTGGAGCACAGGCTCCAGACTCGCAGGCTCAGCGGCCATGGCTCATGGGCCCAGCCGTTCCACGGCACATGGGATCTTCCCAGACCGGTGCATGAACTCATGTCCCCTGAATTGGCAGGCAGACTCTCAACCACAGTGCCACCAGGGGAACCCCTGCATCCCTTTATAATAATAGATAAAGAATATATGTAGAATTCACAAATAGGGGTTTGATTTAACTTCTGAATCCTTTAGGATTTCCTCCAGGAAGTACACTTGTGAACTCTCTTTTAATGTAATAGCTAATAATTTTATATGAAGCTTACCTGAATATAATTCTGGTAAAATCTAATTTTTAGGATAATTTTTATATCACATATGTGATAATTAATTTTATGTGTCAACTCGGCTGGGCCATGGTGCTCTGATAGGTGCTCAATTGTTATTCTGGATGTTTCTGTGGGGTGTTTTTGATAAGAGTAACATTTAAATCAATGCCTTTTGAGTAAAGAAGATTGCCCTCCATAATGTGAGTTAGCCTATCCAGTCAGATGAAGGTCTGAATAGAACAAAAGATACACCTCTCTGAAGC
Organism: Mesoplodon mirus; assembly: GCF_964341445.2. Taxonomy (NCBI): domain Eukaryota; kingdom Metazoa; phylum Chordata; class Mammalia; order Artiodactyla; family Ziphiidae; genus Mesoplodon; species Mesoplodon mirus. The sequence goes on from NC_138982.1 coordinate 122,405,279, forward strand.
AAGAAGGAAGGAGACAGGCTTTGAACTTGAGTTGCAGCATCAGCGTTTTCAGTCTGCTGTCCTATCCTGCAGATTTTGGACTTGGCAGCCTCTGGAATTGCATGAACCAACTCCTTGAAATAAATCTCTCTCTATATATATATACACAAATCCTATTGGTTCTTTTTCTCTGAAGGACCCTGACTAATACAACATATTAAAATTTACTTACACATTTAGTTGTTTCTACAATACCTAGTTTATTTCACTTCAGTAGTGATTGTGAAACTTGTTTAATTTTGCTAAATATTTTGTGTAAGAATGTAAATCTTCATTTAGCAATATATCAAACTATTAAGATAAATATTAATTTTCTACTGTTCTCATTAAGCAAAGTTGTGCATCATCCAAATCACCGTAACTTTTTTAAAATGTTATTTTTACCCCAGAAGGGAAATCTTTTCAGTGTCCTCTTTGCTTTTTTCTTTAAATTATTTTAGTGTTCAATTTCATAATTTCTTTCTGACTATATTCAATAAAATATTACTCCTACTTTAAAAGACCAAATGGGTTAACAGTTTTGATTTTGCAATATTTTTGAAAGAATTATAGACAATATTTAGCATATAATAAAAACATATGATAAAGAGATCATATAAAAAAACAATGACATAAAACTTGATCATTCATTAGGCATGTAAAAATATAAGCATATTTTGATACATGTTGTATTTCAATTATTTCTTGAAAGTAAATAATACATTCTCCACAATGTTGGGAATAATACATTCCCAACAATGAACAATAACACACAGACCAATGTGTTATTCATCAACAAAATATTTTACGACAATGCATTTTCTATACTGTCTACTTAGCATTGTTTGAAAATTGCCAATCTTACAGAAGCATGAAAGAATTTAAAATACATATATTTAGTAGTTTCTCTTTTTGCCGGAGTCCAGCTCCAGCGAGTCCAGTGATACCCGAGGGATGGATAGTGTCGGCGAAGGAAATAATTCTATTACACTTCTTAAAGTATCAGCATTGCATGTTTCTCTTTCGCATGTCTTTATTCTTCACAATCACAGGTTTATATACTGTAGTTGATTACATTACCAGGTACGTGGCCAAACAATCTTAGCACAATCAAACCTCAAAATATTCTATAAAGATTTTTTAAAAAATATCCCCTAGTTTCTAGATGTCCTATTAAAATATTTCCCCAAGTTCCCATTAATCACAGGTTGTTTCTTAGTAACCAAGCCAAGCAGTTATAAGATTATTTTAATTGTAAAAGTTGGAGCTACTTGTTCCTATTTCTCTTCTTGCATGGGCAACCTTTTACAATGGTTCCATGAAAATATTTACAATGTACTTGCATGCTCTTTCTCATTGTTTCCTTCAACTGAGACAGTGTTTTCTCCCTATACTGGCAACCAATTCTGCTCTAGTCATTTGTTTTTCTATAATTAATCTTCCTTTATAATAGAACCATAAATTTCCTATGTCATCAGGAACTCCGGCCCATGGCCATAACTCCATACTAGAGGGTGTTTTTCATAAAAACATCCCCTTAGTTCCAGGCTCTTAATTCTTTACCCATTTCCCCGGGGCTTTAATGGGTACTTCCCATTCTATGGTAGTTTCAGGAGGGGGAGTCCTAGAGGAATTTTTCTTTCACGTGGAGCAACATCCCCCCAAAATTGTCCCTGTATGTAAATTTGTTATCATAAAACATAACAACGGAGCTGTAGTCCACCTTCCTGGCACGGCGCTGCCTTGCAGTTTCGCCTTCCGTTGCTCAGGACTTTGTCATGGTGCAATGGCTCCAGGATGGCTTCCAACATGTTTTCATGTTTCAGCATTAAACTTTGATAAATAGCATTGCATTTTTAATAGATACTCTGATTTTGTTATACAACTTGCCATATTAATCTGTTAATGGTGGCAGATTAAGATATATAGTACTTTGTATGTCAGTTGTCTTCTATTTAAAATGTTTTCAAGTCATTTGTTATTAATTGATCCACTTTCTTTCCATCAGACACCTTCTACAACATTACAGCCATTTTTATATAGTATTTCAAATCTTCTCATCATTTATTTTTTAATAAACTTTTAATTTTATTTAGACTCTCTTCATTATTTTATGATTCCTCAAAGGCAGAACTATTGTTCCACTTATCTTTTGACCTGGTTTCTTACAATTAAAAGTGGCCTTTATTCACAGTTGTCATAGCCTATTCATGTTAACTTAGTTGTAAACTCCATTGTCTAAAATATATATAGTTTTACAAAGGCATTCCAGCTGTATTTTCCCATTTCCTCCCTAAGCAGATAATAATTTGTTAGCAACAGTTTTGTCATAAATTTGATATTCACTTAATTTCCAGCAGAACCTGCAGTTCTAGATAGAAAATATTCTTTCCAAACATTTTGACAATGCTACCCTATTCTGACTCAGTTTATTTCTCCTCCACTTATGCCCTCTTCACCAATACAAGTTTAGCATTACTGTTCACTCAGCTCTAAAACTAAAGATGAAATTAATAATTAGAAAAATATGAAATGTATAGGAAAAACAATTTCTTCGCATTCACTTCACATAAAACTTTATAAAGCACAATGTTCTCAATGTCATAGTGTAGTGATGCTCTGTTGAAACAGCAATGCTCACCTGTTGTCTTTGGCATGTAGCTCAATCACTTCCATCTAAAAGGAGACATATAAATTTTTTTATACATAAAATATATGGATTTGTGGAGAAAATGTACATAAACAACTCAGATTTCCTTCACAGTGGTAATCAATCACGTTCCGTGTGTGTTAAAGAAATTCATTATTATATCAGAGAGTAAAAGTGTAAAACATTAAATTCCATTTCAAATAAACATTTAGTGTTTTTCTGTACAAAATGTCCTATAATATTTTTTGCAGAAAGTTAAAATAAAGAGGACAGTTTTGTAGCTTTGAGTTACTTAAAAATTAGTAAGAACCTGTTAATCCAAACCACAATATAGTGACTAAAAATAATTATAAACCCAGATATGGGGACTGGGGAAGTATGTTAATGCAGTCTTAATTCCAATGGAAGGTATGTTTTTATGATTTATTTTACCTATTCTCTTATTTTGTTAATGGATTAAAAAATGCCAATAGAAATAATTAAAGTTTATATCACAGTAATAATACTGTTGCAGAAAGAAGCACTCAAAGAGTCACTCTGATAAAGAAAATGAAAGGCTTGCAAATTCTCTAAATAGCTTTGCTTATAAGGGAAAAAAAACAAGCTAAATAAAAAGGAGACAATAGCTTTTGAAGGAAAGCTATTTTAATTGGAAAAATTTGAAGTACATGATTTGTTTAGGAGAAAAGAATGGTCTTTTAGAATGTTTTTAAAAATCCATGTTAAGAGACTTGGAAAATTTTTTTAAAAAGAAAAGAAAAAAAAAAGAAAAAAAAAGAAAAGAAAAAAAGAAAAAAAAAAGGTTTGAAAATTTCAGTAATCACTAATACTATTTTTGGTGTTCCAGAAATTCTTCCTACTAGCTACTCTATGATAACTTACTGTCCTCTCCAATTAATCATTCCCTATAACATGGACATGCTAATTGTTATTTTTCCATCTTAAAAAAACCTGTTTTCACCCTGCTTTCCACACCATATGTCCTTTACTTTCTTCCCTTTTAAAAGTGGTCAAATGTATATATATTTACATATATATATCCCTGTGTCTGTTTAAAAGAAAAAATTACTTATATATCTGAAATGCACCTTCCTTTGATTCTTTTGGAATAAAGTAGGAAAGAAAATGGAAACAAAAGTAAAAGGAGGAAAAAAAAATGATGTATCTAAAAACTAAAATCTTGTTTCCTGTTATAATCCATTATATGTTTAGCAATTTTCTCTCAAAGAAAAATAACAAAAAAAATGGCTGTAATAAAAAGTGTGGTACATAATATTGCTATTTTAAGAAATCTTTTGTTTTCCAATTTCTGATGTATGTGCACTTAATCCTCCAATATATGCATGGAAATAAAGTCAGTCAAATGGACAAAGTAATTATAATAAACATGCATTAGCATGTCATTTGCATTCATCATTAAAGTACATATTCTTAAAGAAAACTCAATATTTAAAAGTCTAAATAGTCACACAAATTATTTTTAAGTTTTAAGAAGTAGCTGGATCTCCCGGGCTGGAAGGGCAACAATGTTTAATCTAGGGGACAGTCGCATAGTCTCTCAGAAACAATTATAAAGGCTCACATAAAAATTATTTTTGGAAAAGAATAAAAATTATAATTTATGTAAAACTATTATCAGCTATTTTTCCCATGTAGGATACATCACTTAATATTTAAAGATATGTAAACACTTGCCAGCAAAGTCTTTATAATCAATATGAGGAAAAATATCATACACAGAAAATGACTTAAAAGTTAAAAGCTTTTGGAATCTATGGAGAATGGTAAAAATGTGGTACATTTATGTTAAAAATAAGGATTTTCTAATGTCAAGTGCTTTTAAATTCAGAGGAAGTGATGACTGAATGGTTCTACCTAGTGTCGTGCCAGAAAGTTACAATTAGCCAAGAAAAGAGAATGATTAAAAAAAAAAAAAGTAAAGAAAACCAAAGAGACGAAGAAGTTTATGTGTCAGAAAGCTTAATATATGATGAAGAGCCCAATTTTGCTTAAAAAGAGCTCATATATGGCAGTCATAAGAGACAGATATGGGGATACAACATGGAGATAACTTGAGGAAGGCCTAGAAAAAAGTTTTCAAATCAAGGAAATAAATATAAAGGTATACAATTAGTCTTGGAGAAAAAAAAAAAAGTAGTTTTCTAGGTCTGAGCCTAAAGCTTTACTTTCTTAAAAACTGGGGATTAAAATTGCAGGTCCTGTGAATAGATCCAGGCCTTCCTGTTTATAATGGCAATGAATGATATAACCCAAATGATACTTTGACAATCTCAAATTAACATATTACCTGTTCTGGGACTTAAAAATTCAATTAAGCTGTTTCTTTCCAGCATGCAACCAAGCTTTAAGCTAAATGTCAACATCTATCTAAGAGAAAACAACCAAATAATGAGTACTTTTGAAAAGTAAATATCCACTGAAAATCTGATGTACAATGTTTCCACACTCCAAAAGCCATTTGACTTCCAAAGGCAGCCATAACATTTGGAAAGTGCCTATAAAAGCCAAGAATATATTTGCTAAATTGAAACAACAAAGATTAAGTCTTCCAACCCATAAATATGAAATGTCTTTCCATTTATTTGTATTTTCATTAATGTTTTGTAGTTTTTAGTGTATAAGTTTTCCCCCTCTTTGGTTAAGATTATTCTTAATTTTTTTTAAACATCTTTATTGGAGTAAAATTGCTTTACAATGGTGTGTTAGTTTCTGCTTCATAACAAAGTGAATCAGTTATACATATACATATATCCCCATATCCCCTCCCTCTTGCGTCTCCCTCCCTCCCACCTTCCCTATCCCACCCCTCTAGGTGGTCACAAAGCACCGAGCTGATCTCCCTGTGCTATGCAGCTGCTTCCCACTAGCTATCTATTTTACATTTGGTAGTGCATATATGCCCATGCCACTCTCTCACCTTGTTCCAGCTTACCCTTCCCCTCCCCATATCCTCAAGTCCATTCTCTAGTATATTCCTAAATATTTTATTCCTTTTGATGCTACTGTAAATGAGATTGCTTTCCCCATTTCGTTTTTGAATAGTTCGTTTTTAGTGTCGGCAAATGCAAATGGAAATCTTTCACAACTATTTCTTTAAAAAAAATTAAATCCTTGGGTTTCTTCCTACGTGGTCATTCCTCTTCCATACTTCCCCATTAGCAAAAATGTGTCTCTTGTCTTTCCCATTCAAACTTACCTCTGAATAAAGAAGTTCAGATATTGTGTTACACCTCACTTCCAGCTTTTGGAACCTGTTTTCTCTCTGCCTGAGGTCTTCTTTCCCTCCAGTCCCAGTGCTAATTATAAGCTGTAGATGCAGTCCATTTATGAAAGTCAGCTATAGTAACACTTCCTTCATGACCTGTGAATATATTATGTTTCAAAGCAATCTGTGCATTTATTCATCCCATTACGTGTGTGTGTGTGTGTGTGTGCACTTATCAAGTACATGTCAGAAACTGTTCCAGGCATCGAAGTCATAATGATAAGTAAGAACAGAGAAAAATATCTTTTTAAATTTTTGTGAGTGCACAGCACAACGAAGGTGTAAAATGCATAAGTAGTTAGACAAAATTAAGTATAGTGATAGACTAACTGGGTAAGGGGACTCATTAAGAGAGTGGTCAAGTACGGCCTCTCTGTAAAGGTGTTTTTATTTTATTTATTTATTTATTTATTTTTTTGTGGTATTCGGACCTCTCACTGTTGTGTCCTCTTCCGTTACAGAGCACAGGCTCCAGACGTGCAGGCTCAGCGGCCATGGCTCGCGGGCCCAGCCGCTCCGCGGCACGTGGGATCTTCCCGGACCGGGGCAATAACCCGTGTCCCCTGCATCGGCAGTTGGACTCTCAATCACTGCACCACCAGGGAAGCCCAGAAAGATGTTTTTGAACAGAGAACTGCGATGAGAAAACGAGATTGTAGGTGCCTAGAGCAACAACATTCCAAACAAAGATAGAGCAAGTTTAGAAACACTGAAAGTAAACTTGGTGTGTTTGAAAAAACTTGTATGATATATATAACAAAGAGGTAAGTATGATAAAACCCAGTGAGAAAAATGGAAAATAGTGGTGCTTAAAATTACTATTTCAAATATGTCTATGGCAGGTTCCATTCTTATATCATTTAGGAAACCCCAGGATACTAATGGTTGTAAACAAAGCAAAACAAAACATAAAACAGAAAAGTTCTCTAGTTCGAACAAAGACAGTTGATTTCTTGCTTACATTGTATACCCACTGTGGGTTAGGGTACAACATCACTTGTTATCACTTAGGGATCTTGGCTTTATTTCAACACTGACTTCCTCAATCACAGAGGCTGGGAAAAAAAGACAATGGGAATTCATATGACTCATAAAGCTTCTTTGGATAATTTGTGTTAAGCAAGTGGCACCTATTGTCTATTATGGAGTCCAAGTGCTTCTGCCTATTGACTCTTGGTATCAAAGTCACCAAGGAAAACACAACACAGTCACGAACTGGATGAAGCAGTTTGACTCACATAAAGAGACAGAGCAAGATCAGCTTCAGTAGTGGGCATTGGTCCCCCACGGTCAGCAAGTCCCTCCTGATAGCTGATGCAGGGCAATTGTTCTGCACACATTCGTCTTATACTGCAGCAAAAGAATCTCATCCCCTCCAAGCAGGAGACAGAAATAGTGGAGTCAGCTGGGTGCTGGATGACACACACATTTAAGCATAACAAGAGAGTACACCTTACGTCTGAAAGTGGGAATGGTAGTCCCTCAGAGGGCCATAAGTTCAGCACAGGCTGTAAGGGGCTTTTATCTTTTAGCAGTGAAGTACTCCAGGCCTGAGGCCTGTTCCGATGTAGCCAAGTGGGCGGGTAGGCAGGGAGTGTGTGTGGGGCTGGGGTGGGGGCGTGTATGGTGGTGTCCAAGGCTGCCTGCACAAGTCTGCTTTTCTCTACAATTTTAGATCATAATTCATCGTGCTCCCCATGGAGCAAGTATGTATAGTCCTCCTTCATGAGAGGACACTGCAGGAATAGTCCCAATGTCAATGGATAGTAATAGTCTTCCAGTTATGTGTTTATAAGTTAAGTCATTATAGCTTGTCAGTTATTTATGTTAACTTATCAAGGTATTAATGTAGTTTAAAGATGGGAATGATGTAAAGGAATTCAAAGCCAAGGTAAAAAGAGCACTTGTAAATTTCATCCACCAGGAAAAAGAATATACAATATTGTAACTTACATCAATAGATCAGTACAATAAATTTTTCAATAATGTGACATATTTCAACTTTGTTTATAGAAAATTAGGTATAGTAAGTAAAGCATCATTTGATTACCTCATGAATGAAACTTTCTGGCCAAGTCTCATTTACATCAGCAACTCTGGGATGGCATATATTTAGGATAAATACATGTTTTCCAATAAATATTGGCTTTGGATACTGGAAGCTCAAAAATTTTATTTTAAAAGATAATGTAGTCTTCCTTTCTAGTTTGTCATAGAATTTCATTAAGCTACTTTTATTATTGTTTCTTTTTGCTTCCTCATAATCCCCTCCATTTAGATAAGCCTTATCTATAAATGTGCTTGAGAGAGCAGATGGTGCTTCATGAGAGATTGGAGTTAGATTTGCTAACCATGAGAAAAGAGATGGATTTAGTTATTTCATTTTCCTTTTTGATGCATTCCATTTTAATAGAAAGAAATGATTTCATAAAGCTGAGTTTGGGTTGTATTTGTACACACACACCTGTCACGATTACCACAATTAGCCACATGCATAATTACCCTGTTTTGCAATATTCAGAAAGGTTCAACATGCTATTAATTCTGCTTTAAATTTAAGGAAAAAAAAGAAGAAAGTGCTATTCTTGCATTGCTTAGAAATTAATTGAAAGTAGATGCATAGTGTATATGACTGCCTCTGCTCAAAAAAAAAAAAATAAAAAATAAAACAGTTTCAAGACAGGACATCTTTCTTCTGGTATTTGGAAAAAAAACTACCATTGAATTTAATTACTTCTGTAATATGTTTCCTTCATCCATTTGATGCTAACCAGTATAAATTAAAAACAGGCTGAATGGTTAAATGTCATTTAGAATTGCAATAACAGAGACTAGCATATTTCCTTTCATTCAAAGAGGTATAGCTATAAACATAGAGTTATATTTCATATTCTAGCATAAGTAACTATGCTACTCTTAATGTGTGCATATGTGTGTGTCTACACTATATGATCATGTAAATTAGAATATAGAGATATATATGTGTATACAAATATATGTATACTTATCAATATATAAATATATATTTTTTGAAAAGAAAGAAAAAACAAGCACCTATTATTTTGTTCTAGAATACTTGATTTCCTCTATGTGAAAGTTTTTTTGTTATTTCAGGAACCGAATTTTATTGCTGAAACTGCTAAAAAATGGTGAATGTCAAAAAAGTGACAAAGAAAACATGGAAATTATTTGCTTTGATTTCCCAGAGAATGGCAGTGCAGAGAGGGAGTTGAGGACATCCAGGTGTCAATTTCCTTAAATGACAAAAATTAAAAATTTCTTTCTTATAAAATGTAAAGGAAACAAGGACATGTAAGGCTATTTGATAATTTACAGTTATGATTAATATTAACATTAACAATACTATATATATTTAATATCATAAATGGCTTGGAGGATTTCTATGAGCTTATATAAATTTATTATTGGAGGAATGAGCACAATAACATATAAATTAAATATAATTAGATTGTTTGGTTTGGTTTATGATGACTTTTCCTAATGAAATAAATATAAGAAAGTCATTTAAACATCACTTTTCATATTTGTCCCAAATAAGAAAAGATCCTCTTACTGTATTGATCTCTGTATGAAATGGTAAGGTAATAATTAGAACAAAGTGCACATTTCAACATAATTTATTTCATTTTGATTCAGATCAACCTACATGTATTTTACCCAGTGCTAATTGTTGTGAAAGTAATGAAATACACCAACAAATGAAAAGATCAAACAAAAAAAACCTGAACTATCGATTTTGAAAAAAGTTCAAAATTTTATTCTATTTATTTTATTACTATTCTTTTGTTATTATATAACCACTTGATTTGGCTTAAAATGGTTCACAATCTTCAACCTTAAATGTTAAAAACCTCTTGTATCATTCAATACAAGTGTTAGGTCAGACTTCCTGTTTCAGCTATAGTATATAAAGAACTTTTAGAAGTCATCACTCTTGTTCTCACCACAAAAAGTTGAACAAACTAAAACTTAGTTTTTTTTAGATCTATAAGAAAATTGAAGTTGCAGGGCACAGTGACACCCTGAAATCTGGAAAGACAGGCAAATACAGAAATCACAGTCAAGATCAGTTTACTTGGAACAGATACCACTCGGGACAGTAACTGGTAGAGAGAGACACTTAATGGTAACTGACAAATTGCTGAAAGATGACTGTGGAATAGCTTGACTATGAGAAATTCCTGGGTGTCCAGCCATGAATGGTGGTGCCACACTATTGTATTACCTCCAGAGCTTTACCAGGTTCTGATGGTAAGGTTTAGAGAAAACCCTCTCCTCTTGTGGGCATGATAAAGGGAAAAGTCAATATGTTGAAAAATGTTCAGAGGTAAAGTAAAAATTTTGAAATATTTCCAGAGTAGTCTCCATAACAAAGGACTGAATTCTAAGCAAAATTATTTTAGTAGAGCATTATCTGACCTGGGGATGTGTAATTAGACAAGTCCACTTGCCTCTAACCTACTGTTTCACACAAGAAAGGAAAAACAAAGGCTAAGAAACATTTCCTAAAGTCACAGGTCCCAGGACCAAGAAAAAACTAAGATTTAATGATAACATTAGAGAACGCTTTCACGGCCCAACACCTTCACACCATATGAAATGGGTTCCACAATAATAACAGAGAAGATTACTACTAAGGGAGCAAACATAGAAAGACTTTAATTATAAAAGAGTTATTAGGGAAATTCAAAACCCAAGGACATCAGAGGTGGAAAAAAATAGAAAACCAGAAGAAACTGAAGCCTCTAACACCTACAGCTACAGAAAACATTAAACACAGCCCAACTCCTATATATATATATATATAATCTCACAGTAAAGACCTATGTATTTTAGTTCCCTTTTCCCAATTCATCATGTATGGCTTCAAAAAACATATAATGCATGTTAAAATACAAGAAAAACAAAGTCTGGAGGAAAAAAAGCAAACATTAGTTCCAGACTCAAATGTGACAAAGATTTTGTAAATATGAGATAGAGAATTTAAATAGCTATGATTAATATGTTAAGAGCTTTAGTGGAAAAGGAGACAACATACAAGAATAGGTGGATAACTTAAGCAGAGAGATGAAAACTCTAAGATAGAATGAAAGAAAATAAAAGAAACCAAACCACTATTGCACAAATAAAAATGCCTTTGATGGGATCATTAGTAGACTGAAAGAAGCTAAGGTATGAATCAGAGAGTTCACAGATATATTAAAGAAACCCCCCAAAATGAAAGCAAAGAGAGAAAAAAGAATAAAAAAATGGAAAAGGATATTCAACAACTGTGGGACTATTATCAAACACATATATGTGTAAAGGGAATATTAGAAGAAGAAAGTGAGAAAGGAGCAAAATAAATATTTGAAGCAACAATGTGTGAAAATTCCCCGAAACTAATGATTGCTGCTAAGCCACAGGTACAGAAAGCTCAGAGGCCACCAAGCAGGATAAATACCAAAAAATTCTACAGTTAAGCATATCATATTCAAATTAGACAAAACCAAAGACAAAGAGAAAACTTGAAATAAACCAATAAGCTGGGGGAAGGGCAGAAAGCAAGATAAACCTTACTTATAGAAGAACAAAGATCAGATTTTTAAAAATCAGGAGGCATACAAGCAAGAAAAGAGTGAAGTGAAATATTTAAAGTGTTGAACATAAAAACCTACCAATCTATAACATTGTATCCAGCAAAGTATCACTCAAAACTGACAGAGAAATAAAGGATTTTCTCAGTTAAACAAAAACTGAGAGAATGTGTTACTTGTAGTCTTGCCTTACAAGAAACATCTCTCTGAAGTTCTTATGAGAGAAGAAAAATGATATAGGACAGAAAATCATACCTATATAAAGAAAGCAAGAGTATCAGCAAAGGAATGAATGAAGGTAAATAAAACCTTATTTATTTGCTCTTATCTTATAGGTAACTGTTAGTTAAAAATAACAGAAATAATGTATGTTTTTATAGATAAGTGAAATGAATGATAGCAATGTTATAAGGGACTGGAAGGAGGTAATGGGGAATAATCTAAGTTACCTGCACTAACCATGAAGTGGTATGGTGTTACTTGAAAGTGGACTTAGATTTGCTGTACAAGTATATTGCAAAATCTTGGCCAAGCACTAAATTTATATGAAAAAGAAGTAAACGATATGCTAAGAGAGGAAAGAAAATGGAATGATATAAAATGCTCATTAAAACCAGGGAGGCAGAAAAAAAGAAAAGATATAAAAGAAAGAAAGAGATATAATGAATAGAAAAGAGTTTAAAAATATGGTAGATAATAATTCAATGATGTTAATGATCACTTTAAATATAAATGGTCTAAATATGCCAATTAAGAAGTTGAGATTTTCAGATGGATATTAAAAAAAGCAAAAAAAAAATAGCTATACACTGGCTATGAGAAACCCATTTACAATATAAAAACACAGAGCAATTAAAAGTAAAGAGGTGGAGAAAAATGTACCATGGTAACACTACTCAAAAGAAACCTGGAGTAATCACATTAATCTCAGACAAAGCTACTTCAGAATGAGCAAAAAGCTTAGGGAGAAAAAATATCATTACATAAGGATAAAGATTTTGATTCTCCATGAAGACATTCTGATCCTTAACTAACACTCATTTAACAACAGAACATCAAAATATGTGAGGCAAAAATGTGATAGCACTGCAAGAAGCAGCAAACCAATCCGCTAGAGTTGCACATTTCAAAACTCCTCCATCAGTAATTGAGAGATCAAGTAGGCATAAAATTAGGAAGGATATAATTAAATTGAACAGCAACACCAATCAAAGGAATCTAACTGACATGTATAAAATACCTCATAGGGACTTCCCTGGTGGCACAGTGATTAAGAATCCACCTGCCAATGCAGGGACATGGGTTCGACCCCTGCTCCAGGATGATCCCACATGCTGCAGAACAACTAAGCATATGTGCCACAACTACTGAGCCTGCACTCTATAGCCTGCAAGCCACAACTACCGAGCTTGTGTGCCACAACTACTGAAGCCCACACACCTAGAGCCCATGATCCGCAACAAGAGAAGCCACTGCAATGAGAAGCCCACGAACCACAAGGAAGAGTAGCCCCCACTCACCGCAGCTAGAGAAAGCCTATGCATAGGAACGAAGACCCAACGCAGCCAAAAATAAATAAATAAATAAATAAATAATAAAATAAAATAAAATACTTCATAAAATAACAGCAGAATACACATTCTTCTCAAGCTCATGTCGACCATACACAGTGACAAAACAAATACTGGGCTGTAAAACATACCTCAACAAATTTAATAGAATAGAAATTCTATAAAGTATATTCTCAGATCATAATGAAATCAGACTAGAAAGATAGTTGGAAAAGTCAAAAATATTTGGAGATTAAACACACATTTCAAAATAACACGTAGGTCAAAGAAGGAGTCTCAAAAGAAATTTAAAAAATAATTTGAACTAAATGAAATGAAAATACAATTTATCAAAATATATGGAATGCTGTGAAACCATTGCTCACAAAGAAACCTATGACAATGTATGTATATATTAGAAAAGAAGAAAAATCTACAAGCAATAGTCTAAGTTTCCATCTCAAAAAAATGAGAGAAATAAAGCAATGCAAGCCCAAAGCAAACAGAAGGAAAGAAATATTAAAAATTAGATCAGAAATCAATAAAATTATAAACAGAAAATCAATAGTGAAAAAAAAATCAGTGAAACCAAAAGCTAGTTCTTTGTGTGAGCTTTAGTAATTTACATTGCCGTTCTGAGTCTCAGTTTCACTGTCAGTGAAATAGGAATAGTAATATCTGTATTTAGATGGTATGGAATAGGAGATCAAACATAAAATTCATATGGCACATAATGGGGCAAATTGGATCTTCGGTATTATTTTTAAGACTGTTCTACACTAGAAACTGTTATTGATACTAAATATGGGTGGAGATAAATTCAGAGTACTCAATTCAATGAATTAAAAAGGGAGTGGTTCAAAAATATCTATTATATCTCTGTAAGAAATACCCTAAACACAACTCTGTAAAACAATATATGATTTTAAATTTGAGGTCTGAATATTAAAAAACTTTAATCATCTGTCTTTTTGTTGAAAACCTGAAAAGGGAAGGTTATATTTTTCAAAACATTTACTTAGGTAAGTTTGTCTTCTACAGCCACTCTCTGAAATCTCACAGATAAACCACTTTGATTTTATACATAAAAATATCAAAGTTACAAGGTGACAGCTGTGCATATTGATGTCTATATTAAACTTACCAGAAAAATGACTTCTGATACAATTTCTTTTAGCAGAAATAGATGAAGATTTACTGTTTCTTGATTTTTCTTTATAATAAACTGTACCCAGATATTCAGTGTTCTAGAACAGTAAAAAGCCTGCCGATAAAATGATTGATATGAAACACTCAGATCCAGAGGGTGAACAGAAGTGTTTAATGTCCCTGCATTGCACTCAGAGGAGAGAGAACCAGACAGATCCAATCATGGAATTTATAATTCAATAACTAGCTTCCTTTTCCTAGCCCAGTAATCTCATCAACTCTGACCCTTCTTAAAGAAACACACACAGATATTTCTCCTCCTATCATGCCATCTATTGTTATAACTGAAACAAATAATAGCATTCAACATAAAATCTGGCTTCAGAAATGTACTTAGACTACTTTAAAATGAAGTATTTAATGCCAATATAATTTTTCTTTCAGTGAGACTAATATTCACCATGATAATGATTTTATTCATGATAATTTCGAAGAACTTTGTAAGGAGTAATGCATTACAACTAGAAGAGCTAGTAGGAAAAGAGTCTTGTTATACAGGCAGACAATGCAGGCTCCCTGGGCTTTGATTTCAGGATTTCTAGGGAAGTATGTTGACTACCAAAGCCTTTCTCCCAAGTACTGTAAGATCAATACAACTCCTTTAGCAGGAATTAAAGCTTATAAGAAAAAATACCCTTGGAAGGTGAGAAAGGTTGAAATAATTTCCAAATTAAAATGCAAAATAATACGTAATCTTTTTTTTTCCCATAGAGAAGGAAACACTAAGAACAATAACAAAGTAGAGAAGTACATATCACTATGGACAGATAAAAGGAGACAAAGGGTACAGAAAGCAAAGAAAAGGAATCTGGAAAACAAACTGCTTTTTTGTTATGTTATGTTACGTTATGTTTTCACCATAGCCAGGCCTTAAATGTTACTGATTTTTTTTTAATTTAAGGACATATATTTAGGCAATTTATTTTTTCCTGGAAAATTAGCAGTAAAATTGTCTAATGCAAGTTTCCAGTGTGACTTTTTTAGAGACAAAGGGAAAAATGAAGTTGTAATGAAAAGGGAGAAAATCACACAGTCTTTACAAACTAAAAAATATAACTGAGAAATATACTTGTTAAATAGAGGACATAAGTAGGGACTTTATAAAAGGGGTGGGAGTTGTTTATGGAAAACTACCCAAGGAGGTAAACTTCTCCAGGAACCTATGTGAACAATCTTTTTTACATAGTCAAAGAGCCTTGGGTGAGGTGGAGAGTGGCAGGACAAATTCTTCCTATCTGAAAATATAACATGGTATAGTCTGAATATAAAATATAACACAGTATAGTGTTAATATAGCTCTAGACTGGGAGCTGATATTCTTATATTTTGGTTCAGATTCCATCTGACTCTATGACTACTAATAAAAGTGCCTATTTCCCCTGGGGCAAGAATATCTACCTCTACACATATAATAGGGGTTTAATGAAGACACATATATAAAAATGATGACCTCTTTGAAGAGCAACTAATTAAATTCAAGATATCATTATTTTCTGCATTTGGGGGGGCATGGTCTCCTTGGTTTAAATTTCCACTTTTGTTGACTCTTTCCCAGTGAGGGTGATTAAACATTCCTCTTCTTTAAAAAACGAGATCTTAAAACTCTCAAATAACCCAACATTTCTATGACTGTTAAAAAGTAATTCAACTTCATTTAACTTAGAAGTAATCACTTATTTGGTACGTGATTTTGTTTCTGGTGTTATTGTTTTAGACTTGAACATTGTCTGGAGCTAGCAGGTAGATTTTCTAAAAAATCTGAAGTCAGTAAATGATTTACTGGTATTAGAGTCATAGAAAGGATAATATAGCCCCTTTGTCCAAGGTATGTCTGCATTACTCTGTTATTTATGAGTCACTTGCACTGCTGGAAAGCAAACAGCTGCATCAGTATTTTCTTGGATATTAAAGTCACTTTTATTGATGCTTCTGAACTTGATGTATTCTCTCATAGGGACACTGCAAACAAAGTCCTTGTAAATATACAATTTATTATGACAGAACCTATCTAATGAAAATGTCTGCTGCATGTAAGAAAAGTTACAATTGTCTATTTGGAAAGCATTCAAATTCTATTTCCAATTATGTGTTAGTGTGAAGTTTCCTTGGGTTTTGCTCTTTATTTGTCTCTTTTAAAACATCAGTCAGATGATTATAGACCTCTCTTCTACAAAGAGACAGCAGGAAATGTGAACAAGCAGTATATGTTTTGAATATTATTCATGCTTTATAGAAATGCATCTCCAACACATGAGCACTCTCTGTAAATTAAAATAAGATTGATTTATTTTGTAAGTTGGGTGAAATGAATAAAATGTCATATTTAGGTTACTGATTCAGAATTAGGAGTTATTTTGATCCTTAGCTTATCAGGAAAAGTTTAGCATGCTAACTGAAAAAGAAATAACTTACGCCACTGTGAATCACTCAAAAACTCTTTTCTCCTACAATGTGGACAGTTTAAATTACTACTGGCTCTCACCTCAAATTGGAGGAAAACATTCAAGAGAGTTTAATTCATTATATAAATGTACCTCTTATTTTTGTATTAATAGATTTGATGTATATCCCTGAAAAAGAAAATGCCCAATTAAGTCCAATATCCTGCTTCAAGTGATGCCATAAGCCTTTACTCATAAAATAGGTAGTTTCTTTTGAGTTGATCCAGATCACAAGATGACTAAAATGCTACATTTTTTAAAAGGAAATCAGCATAGTACACTCATTTCCTTTTAAGAAGAAAACAAAATAATGCCCTTATATGAATGTACAATAGTATCGAATTTCAGTGTAACAATGACTCTGTGAGTCAACATTTTCCTCTTTATTTCCCAGGGAAAGAACAAAAGCAATACAAAAAATATAAGAAAGCAAACAAACAAATAACATGGTCAACACCAATATTAGTGAAACTGAGACACAAATATAACTCCTGCACTCAAAAATGGCTGTAAGTCTCTTCATAGCTGAGTTCGCTCACAAGCTGTGTGGATGGGCCGAGCAGCAGAATATGTCAGATATCACCAACAGAAATATAGTGTCCTCAGATATCACCAACAGAAATATAGTGTCCTGTAGATGAACATCTTATCATAATGTGGAAAAGCAAAGCACCTGCTCCTGGCCCTGCACCAGTTGGATTAAGAGAAATATGGACAACATGGCTATACAAAGAGTCATCCACATGGCTTCTGAGACAGTAGAAAAGAGGAAGACCATGTAGACACCTTCCTAATCCACTCCACAGGGAATGTCTTCAATCCAGGAAACTCCAATATGTTATGATTAGTAATACAAAGGAACTAAAAACAAATGACACAAAGCCATTTTAATATAGAAGCTAAAAAGGAGAATAAAAACATACTAACATAATGAAGACTAACAGAAAATACAGAAATAAGAATACAGAGAAAATAAAATCATAATAAAATATTTTGCAGTGGTTTGAATAAAATGAATGGAGCTGTTATCTTAATTAAAAAGTCCAGAGAGAAAGAGAGAGAATGAGAATAAGGGGATGAAATATGTAAGCCACCAATCCTAAGGAAAGAAGAGAAAATAAAACAATGACACATAAAGATAAAATTGAATGAATTACTGGGAGGGAAAAATAAAAGATGCTGGGGAATAAAAAACAGAAAAAAATATTAAGAGAATAGATACTGGAAAATTAAATGAAATGGAAACAAAGAGGCTAAAAAATGCAATATGTAAATTATACCTCTAATAAATTTGTTAGAAAGACAGGAAGAGAGGAAGGGAGAGATGGAAGGAAGAATTCAGAGCTCTTGAATTTTAGTCTTGCTATTCACTGCATCTGAAGCTGTACCACTGATCAGTGATCAAAGGCCCACAAGAAAATAATATTGTATTTTGGCAAAGATACTTATGAGTATTTAATGGAAGCAAGACAGAAGGTACTCCAGTTAGAATGAAATTCAATTGTGACTTTATGGGGAAAAATCCAGGAATTGCCACAGTTATTAGGATAAACAAGACTAAGCAATTGGAAGTAACTATTCTGGAGATGCGTAAAGATCAACATGAAGGTCCCAATATTCCACTTCAATATATTCATAAGGAAGTCAGTGTGAAAGAGAAAATTTCACTTACAAGATCAAGTATACAAATTATCATTACAAAGTGTTATAGATATTACAAAATATAAGAAGGTAAAATCTACAAAGAGTACTATAGATGTAAAAATGCAAACTAATTTTTTTTAAATAATTTATCTTTAGAAAAATCCTAGTGTGTATGTCTTTCTCCATTTATAAGGATTATTTGATTCTGTTATTAATAAATTTGAAAAAAATAGAAACCCTCATTATCCAAGCAGATAACTTTGGGTAACATTGTAGAAGTAGGTTTCTGTAGAAATTAAAATATACATTCTTAAAATTTCCATTTATTTAGAGTGAATATTGTTTCATTGAAAGTAAAATGCATACTTATAGAATAAGATGATCAAAGTTCCTTTGTTACTCAACCCGTTCTTTATGCTTTAGATTTCAGAGGGATTACATCTATATACATTAAAACATCCATAAAATATTGATATAGGTTTTGTTTTTGGTTTTTATTTTATTTATTTTTTTCGATACACGGGCCTCTCACTGTTGTGACCTCTCCCATTGCAGAGCACAGGCTCCAGATGTGCAGGCTCAGTGGCCATGGCTCATGGGCCCAGTCGCTCCACGGCATGTGGGATCTTCCTGGACTGGGGCATGAACCCGTGTCCCCTGCTTCAGCAGGTGGACTCTCAACCACTGCACCACCAGGGAAGCCCATGTTATTTGTTTTAATTGATGACACAGTTTTTAAAATGAACTTAGAGGAATAGTAGTCTTTTATATTTACCTGGATATGTGTGATTTCTGATGCTCTTCTTTCCCCCTTAAAGATTGGAGTCTATATATCATTTTCATTTCTCTTCAGCCCAAATAATTGTCCTTATCCTTTTTGTTTTTTCGTTTTTTTGAAATACAATCCTGTGGACAACAAATTCTCTTAGTATTCTTTTATCTAAAGACACCATTATTTTTGCCTTCACTCTTAAGAAATATTTTCCTTGAATATAGAGGTCTAGGTTTTAAGTTACTTTCTTTTAGCACTTTAGAGATATTGTTCCATGGTCTTCTGGCCTCTATAGATATAAATTCAGATTTTTTTTTAATTTAAAAATCTATGTTTTTCAGTCATTTGACTATGAAGAGCAAGAAGTGATTTCCTTCATATTTATCCTCCTTGGAGGTTACTGAGTTGATCGAAAAATATAAAAAATGAAAATGGTTTCTCATGTTTTCTTTCTTCTTTACCTCTTGAAATCCAAGTTAGTACTTTTTTTTTTTTTTTTTTTTTGGCTGCGTGGTGCAGCATGTAGTATCTTAGTTCCCTGATCAACAATCAAATATGTGCCCCTGAGGTGGAAGTGCAGAGTCCTAACCACTGGACTGCCAGGGAAATCCCCAGCACTTGTTATTCTGTTTGATAGGATTACAGAGTTTGCTGAATCTGTGCTTTTTTTTTTTCAGATTTTTCACTGCTTTTCAGATGAGATGACTTTATTGGATTATCTTCTTGTTTAATGCCTCCTTCCCCTGTCATCCATATTCTGCTGTTAAGCCCATATGTAGATTATTTATTTCAGATACCAGTTTTTTAGATTCTATATTTCCATTTAGGTCTTTTTTAACATTGTTTATTTCCCCAGTGGCTTATCTTTTTATTCAGTGTGAGTATATTTTTCTTTAGAATGGGCATAGTGACATAAGCTGCCTTGAAATCTGTGTTTGCTAATTATAACAACATACCACAACCTTAGTTGACTGTTTCCTGATTTTTATTATTCATATTTTAATGAATTCTGTATTTTAGCTTGCATATAGAGACCTTGTATTCTGCCATATTCCTCTGAAGAATCTTCTGTTTCTTTGTTTTAACAGGCACTTAGCTTGATTGGGCTCAAACCACAAACTCACTTTCTTTAGCAGAAACTTAAATCTCGATTCAGTTTTTTTTTTTTTTTTTTTTTTAATTTTAGTTGGGTGAGTTAAGTCTGCACCACACATGCCTGGTTCAGTGACAGATATTTAGACAGAGTTTAAATGGAGATTTGGAGACTTCTGAACGCAGAATGTCTTCTTTCCATGGATCTCCTTCTCATTTTCCAGTTGTTGTGCTTGCTTTAGCTTTTGTCCTTCAGCTCTTACATCTGGAAAGAGTACATGTTTTCTATCAGAGTTTTAGTCTCTATGCACAGAATTGACTGTTATTTTCTCTCAGGCTAATGGTTATAAAAACAAGAAACCTTTCTATTGTTAGCCCTTCCTCCAAGTATTAACTGTTTTCCAGATTCTGTCTACATATGTTCCTGATCCAGGGTCTTCAGATCTTTCAAAAAATTATCTGTAGTTTCTGGTTGTTATCTGAAGGAAGGTCAATACTTAGTAGGAGATTACTCAGATCTACAGTGAACAAAATGCCAAGATATATAGTTATGAACATGGGAAAACTTAAATCTTATTTCATGATTCTTTTTTAAGGAGACTACAATAGGACAAACTATGACTGGGAAAACTGTGACAAAATGATTCTTCTCAGTATTGAGAATATTTAGCTGTGAAATATATCTATCTGTACATCAAGTTTAATGTAAATGTCATATGCCTTGACTTTGTAGAAATGATACATTTTAAAAAGTTGGGTGAGGTAGGAGAAAGTAAGTAGGATATAGATACACTTGCCAATTGTCCAATTCCTAAGAGCAGATTCAAACTGTAACTTTTAAAACCAGCAAGTAGAGTAGTAGAAATATAAGCATATTTAAAGATACAAAGTAAACTCTAAAAGCCTATTATTCATAACTAATGTTGTCAATAAGAGAGAGAGAGGAGGGATGTGTAAGAGAAAACATGTTACTTTATCATTGTTTATAATGACTGATTCATGTAATATAAATAAATGGTGAAATGAGAAGATACACTAACAATGATACATATGTAAACAACATAAATATTTAGGTATTTATCAAGAGAGAGCTGTATGGTACGTTCTTATGTATTAGGCCATTAATACATTAATCATTAATAATTTACACAAAATGTATGAGTAGCACAAAAATATTTTGTAATCACAGTGCATACAATTAGAAATTTATAACAAAATACGAATCTGACAAGTGGGTCCTCAGATATGAAATGACATTTACATTAGTAAATGTTACAGATATTTCTAAATATCTATAGATATTTCCAGTCCTAAAAATTGCACGAATCTGCATATCCACCAGCACTATATTAAATGTAAATATATTAAGAGAGGTGAGGTTTTGAAACACCTCTGGCCTATGAAAATTTCAAAATGCTATCTAAGCAATTTTGTGGTCAGAGGAAAAAAAAATTGACATTTCAGAATTTAGCATACATCAAAAATGAACACGTTATCTAGAGAATGCAGCTTAAATTGTGCTCAGAGGAAATTTATAAAATGTAATTCTTCTAATGATAATCAAGAGTGAAACATAATAAAACATATTATCAAAATAATCTGAAAATAAGCAGAAGAGAAAACAATCAAACACACAAAGTCCTAGAAAAAAAACAAAAACGATTAGGTTCAAAAATGAAGGAAAAGGGCTTCCCTGGTGGTGCAGTGGTTGAGAGTATGCCTGCCGATGCAGGGGACACGTGTTCGTGCCCCGGTCCGGGAAGATCCCACATGCCGTGGAGTGGCTGGGCCCGTGAGGCATGGCCACTGAGCCTGCGTGTCCGGAGCCTGTGCTCCACAACAGGAGAGGCCACAATAATGAGAGGCCCGCATACTGCAGAAAAATAAATAAATAAATAAAAATAAACGAAGAAAAACTGAGAAAGGTTTGCAACTCCTGTCAAAAAGAGCTGATCTCTATTATACATGGAAATTGATTAGAAAAATACCAACTGCCTAATAAATATGAGTAAAGTGTTAAACTGAAGTTCACAAAAAGGAAACAAACAGCTTTTAAATCTATGGAAAAATATCAAGTTCGCTCATAGTAAAATGATTAAAAATTAAAGTTCTGGGAAGATACCATTTTCATCTATCATATCAGCTTTAATTACCAATGGAAAATATTAAAAGTTTGGGGGAATATTTTTAGTTGGCAAAATGATTTAAGGGACATAGATATTCAGAGATAGGAGACATTTTTGCAAAATTCCCCGTAATTAGTGGTTAGAAACATAAAACTTTAAAAAACTGGTATTTCACACAGTTTTCAAATGTCTTGCCAGATATTCATACATTGAAGAGTTATTTATAATTATCTGAACCTAGAACCTCTATCAAATTTATATATTTTCACTAAATATTGGGATCAGAGGATTCATTTCTTTGAATATCACAGTAATAGAACTACTCTGTGAATCAATAGAAGTTTCTAATTTGTGTTTGCAGCTTTATCAAGAGCTGTCCAATTTTCCACTATCACATCAACCATGTCAGCTCCACAGGAGGTATCTGAGTTACTAACCCAACACATCTCTGTCTGTTCCTTAATTCAACTTAGTACACACACCTGACTACTTAATTATGACTTCTTACGTGGCCACATCTGTGTATTTACATATTTACACATTTCCTTAAAAGTTATTTTCTATTTCCCCTTATATTAAAGTTAGAGCATTGCATTGATTTAGTTATGAAATTATGTAGATACAAAGGTACTGAATGAGTTTCACTGCAGCACAGTACAAGAGAGCATTACAATTTTTTTTTTAATAAAAAAGAAGCATTGGGTCTAATAGGATTGAGAATGACTGACGTATCAAACTGACAAAAAAAGTAAATGTTTAATAATACACTTATTATAAAGGCTCTAGGGAAATAAGAACTTTAATATATTGCTGGTGGCTGTGCAGATTGGTGCAATTCTTAGGACTGAAAATATCTACAGATATTTGGAAATGTCTGTGACATTTACTAATGGAAATACCATGTCATATCTGAGGATCCACTTGAAAGATATAATAGCATGCTTGAAATGATATTTGTACAAGATTATTCATTGGAGCATTGCTTGTATCAAAAAAAGATGAGAAACAATTATGTAATCAATGCTTGGGTACTGATTTTATAAGTTAATTCACATTCATATAATAAAATGCTATGCACTTGTCAAATATAATGGGGAATATTTTTCCATTCTGATATGGAGAGGTCTCCAAAATACTTATAGAATGAAATAAGCTGAATAGCGCATAGAGTGTAAGTTCTATTGTGTGAAAAAAATAGGAAAACTAAGAATATAGGCTTGTGTTTTATTGCATATTCCATAATGAAATCTCTGGAAGAAAACACAAATGCTGAAAGCCAGTGCTCACCTGTGTGTGTTACAGTGGGAGAGTTGGCGTTAGGAAAATGGTCTGTTGTATGCAGGAACCAGAGTTTGACTATTCACTGTGTTTTAATTTTAATGATCTAACCAGTTGGATGTATCAATGGTAAAATTAATTTAAAAATAAGATAAAATATAATTAAGATCTCGGTCTATATTTATATTGAAACTTTTCAACATAAAGTGTTGTCTGGAATTTCTCACAGAAACGTTAACAGCTAACTATCAATAACGGGACAATCCATGAGCAAAGGGACAGCAGATTGTGAGTAAAAAGCTGAATAATTACTGATCTCCATTGCTAAATTCATCCTGGGCAGTGCTGTGTGCATAATCCCTTTCATGTTATCAAAGTGCCAAAAACAGCCTCACAAAAACACTGAAATCATATAGTAAGACACTTCCTGGCTGGAAAGAGAAATCATTTGAAGGTTATCTATTTGTGTTTTTTTAAGGAAACATCACCAACACAGAAAAGAAATAAATCCAAGCTTTCTCAGTAAAATGAGGTTTGAGGGAGTTGCCTTAGGAAATCAATCTACTCCTGCTACCATCTGCACACCGACCAAAATATCCATCTGCCCCTCGGTGAAATTTTTCTTGCCTGATTTCAGCAAGCATGGAGAAAGTTTTATTACAGGGCCTTTATCCTGGTTTTAGGTTATTGTTTATAATGACTTTCTTATATATTGTATCCTACCTTAAATAACCAGTATTCCAGCAGAAATATTACTTGGATTTACAGTTAGAAACATTGGGACACACAATTACTTTTGACCAATATTTTTCATAGAGTCAGCACTGAAATTTCCACATGAGGGGGATTTGAAGAATAAATTAGGTTGGGAAAGGAATGGTTGAGTAAGAGATAGTTTAAAAGCAGTAGTCACTTAACAAACACTCTTTTTCATTTAAGATGGCTAAGAAGAGGCAGATACAATTCATTTTCACAAAGCAGGTTAGTTGAATGCATTAATGAAGGAATGCATTAATAATGATTGAAATGTTATTGCAAATAAAAGTAACATATAAGATTTGATAACTACTAAACATCCATTTAAGGTAGTCACTTTTATGTATACATCTGTATAATCTTAATTTCCTTCACCCCACATAACATTTTTGTTTTTCTATTTTTATTTTGTTATTTTAATTTATTTTTTTTATTTTTTGTTGAATAAGAGTATATGTGAGTTCCATCAATAAAAATGCGATGAATAACTTAAGATAAAAAATGAAATAAATTAGATTTGACTTATCAGTTGTTTGGACAGATTTAAGTTTCTCATGTATTCCCTCTTAAAAAAAAAAGCTTTATTAGGGGGCTTCCCTAGTGGCGCAGTGGTTGAGAATCTGCCTGCTAATGCAGGGGACACGGGTTCGAGCCCTGGTCTGGGAGGATCCCACATGCCACGGAGCAACTAGGCCCGTGAGCCACAACTACTGAGCCTGCGCGTCTGGAGCCTGTGCTCTGAAACAAGAGAGGCCGCGATGGTGAGAGGCCCGTGCACCGCGATGAAGAGTGGCCCCCGCTTGCCACAACTAGAGAAAGCCCTTGCACAGAAACGAAGACACAACACAGCAAAAATATATAAATAAATTAATAAACTCCTACCCCCAACATCTTAAAAAAAAAAATTTGTAGAACAATTTAATATTAAAAACAAAAAAGCTTTATTAGTTTAGTATGTTTAATTTATGCAGAAAAACATGAATCCCCCCCCCTTAAACTAGAAGATTGTCACTTTTTCTTTAATTAGTTTTTCTAGTAATTTTAAGTCTAAAGAAATATAATACTAATGTTTTGGAGAACCAAAAAGGAATTGATGATTTGTTTTGAAATTAATGTATTATTGTTTATAATTATTATCAAGGTATTCTACTTACTATTATGAATATGATTCTTACTAAACATCAACTGTGTAGTTACCATGTATGTTATTTATTTAATCTTAAAAGATAAGTATAATTTTCCACATTAGGTAAATAAGGGCAATTGTAAAGTGATTGTATGATTTGCCCATGCTCTCTGCATCCAAAAGTAAATATTAAACTTAGTGTCTCTGGGACACGTTGACCTATTGTGTAAATTATATTACTCTCTTTCTTTTATCATTTTATCACATTATGTCTTATTTTCTTTTAAGAGATTTTAGCACTATTGGAAGAACCACTCAAATATTTTTTTCAGTAATTGCATTTAAAATAACTTTAATAGAGCTGTCATACTTTTAATTGCTTGTCAAATTAATCAGTTACAATCTGTCTAAAAGCATTCTACTTGTATTAGCCCAATTATTACCAATATGCCCACTAAATAGGTGAAATGTACAATCTCATAAATTTAATGAGTAAGACAGAATTCTATTTTAGTCTCAAATGCTCTAATTCAAATTACTCTTAGGTAAGTTTACTAACTATTCAATGTGGCACACAGTTATATTTACTTTACTGGCAATGAGATGATAGCAACATGACTCATCCCAAATAGGATATCTGAAGAATTTACTGATAAATTGAAGCATTAGTTCATAAATGTATTTGGAGGGTCAACTTATTGCCAAAGGTACAGTCAAAATGTAACCAATTCACTGTTGCTATTAGTTTTCAAATGTTTCTCCAAGGCATTAGAGTTATATTTATTTAGGGTTCAATATAATGGAAAAGCAATCAAGAAAGTTATAATTGTCTCAAGTTCTTTGAGTTATTCTTCTAATAAGCATTCAGAACTAATAAAGCATTATTTAACATTTAACAATTTTAATCACATCATTGATTATTCTACTAGATAACTATATTTTTGAGATGTCTATTATATATGAAAAATGCATAAAACTATAATTAATATAATTAATAATAAACCATCACTATATAACACCACTATATGGCTTAAGAAGTAGTATATTCTTACTACCTCAGAAACTCCTATAGGACATTTTCCAATTGTGTCTATTTCCTTCACTCCAAGAATTAAATCCTATTCTAAATTCTGTATTTTTGTATAAATAATGTATTTCTTTTTGACAGATTTTGAACCTGATATTTAAATACAATCATATTTTGTGCAATCTTGTGATTTGGTTCTTTGCTTGGGATCAATTTTGTGATATTCCCCTAGAGTAATGTCTGTAACTGTTGTTTATTCATTTATTTCTGCCTTTCCCATCCCATCTACTCTTGACACACATTTAAGGGATTTTTTTTTTATCCTTTTTCTTTTCTCAGTTCTTTCTGAGCAAAGCTCCTATCTATATAGCTCCTAGATTGTATATGCAGATGTTTATCTAGGAGTGGAGTTACTGGGATGCAAATGTGTAACTTTATTAGGTGAACTGGACCAAAATATACACCTCCTCAGATGTACTGATACCAGAATTGGAGAGTCTCCGCCATCATCTCTCCATCAAAAACCTCTGTTGTGAGCAAGTTGGTAGCAATGGCATCATCTAACCCAACCAAATCACAAAAGCTCTGAGAGGCCTCATGACACTCTGAATGGCCTCAGATTTAGTGTGGAATGTGATGAATTTTGATCGAAGAAAGACTAGAGTCTTTCTAGAAGGAGACTAGAGTTAAATAACACATTTCTCATCTTTTGCTCTCCTAATAGACTGTTCTTTAGCACAGTGGTTCCACAGACCTCTCCAGAAAAATTCACATGACCAAGCAAGCAGCTGTGCTTCCTGGAAGCTGGCAGCACTACTCTACTCTTGAGCTACAATGTCAAACTCTCTCTAAAGTAAGGGTCCCACTTTCACATGAACCAGCAGTGGTTGACAGACTTTCCCTCCATCACTTCGTTAATGTCTTCCGTTACCTGACTTCCAGTTCTGCCAATATCGAGGGAGTAAAATGGCATTTCATATTAATTTTAGATTGTACTTTTCTGAATATTAATAGTGCCAAAGATTTATAGACCATCCTTGTCTCTTCTATTGGATACTAGCTCATGATGCTTGTATCTTTCCTTCTTTGATTATTTGTCTTTTATCCTATTCTTATTTTTTGTATGAATTCTTCATATCTATATAAAGTAGATATTAATCCATCGGTTATGTGATTAATATAGCTTATTCTGATCTATGATTTGCATTTTTACTCTTTATAGTCAGTATTTAAACAAAAGTTATAGTTTTAATACTAATGGATTTATCCATATGTTTTTTATGTTTTGTATACTTTTTATCTTTTTTGAGAAATCACTATTCTAAGTCATGAAGATATTTTCCTATATTGTCCTCTAAAAGTTTTATTGATTTCCCTTCTTATTTAAGTATTTAATACATTAGAGTTTATTTTTGCCTGTGGTTGTAGGTAGGGATACAGCACAAGCATGCTTGATTTTAGAGTCTGTATTATACCCATTGATCATCACTATCTGCTTTGACATAAATCAAGTGTAGATTATGGTTTTTGATTCCCCGTTCTGCTACAATAGTCTAATGTTTTAGTCTTGTTCCCGAACTTTATTGTCTTACTTAAATATGCTGTGTAGGGCTTCCCTTGTGGCACAGTGGTTGAGAGTCTGCCTGCTGATGCAGGGGACACGGGTTCGTGCCCCGGTCCGGGAGGATCCCACATGCTGCAGAGAGGCTGGGACCATGAACCATGGCCGCTGAGCCTGCGCATCTGGAGCCTGTGTTCCATGACTGGAGAGGCCACAACAGTGAGAGGCCCGCGTACCGCAAAAAAACAAACAAAAAAACAAACAAAGAACAAAAGAAATGCTGTGTAATGGAGTGTGGTATTTGGCCGGGCCACTAGTTTTCTTCTTCCACTTTACTAGAGATTCAGAAGCCATCTTGAAAACGTAAACATAGTCAAAGAGAATCTGACCCTAGCATCACTGAGCTGCTGAAAGAATGCTATCTGCCTATCTCAAAATTGCATGTGCATGAGAAAAATAATCCTCCTTTTTAAAAGTCAGTGTTATTCTAGATTTCTGTTATGTGTTGCTGAATATATCCCTAATTGATAAAACCTTTCTGGGAAACTAATTACTATAAGATATTTTTTACTCAGGGGTGATGCTTAGTCATTACATTCAGCCTAACTAGTTGCTTACACCTAGTGTTCATTAAAATTTTCAGAGCCTCTGCCCTGTGGTTTGTTGAAGTTTTTCATTGTCACTCATGTTTTCACTATTGCAATTTTCTACAGGATCATTGCAGAACTTCTCATTGTTCCATGCTTTCCCTAAATATCATTTCCACAACAAACCACTTCTGAGAGAATTCCAGGAAAGAAATTTATGGAGGGCAAGTCTGTCATGCTCATTTTGAGAAATATCTCGAAAGAGTTAGTGATATTTTAAGTACAAAAAGTCACAGATTTAAGATTTAAAAAATATATAAACAAGTGATATCCCTTTTAAGTGTAGTCAAACAGACCTCACACTTAACAAAAGTTGGATATTGATACTGATATTTAGTACACAGTGTGTAGGAACAATGATGAGTAGCTATAAATCTCATTTAAATAGTCCACAATATCTTCTGGGACATGAGGATATAATTTTTATAAATGAGAAATTTTTATCTCTGGATGTACATATTCAGGTCTCAGTCATTGTTACTCCTTTAGCAGTGCAGTTGATACTGTTCCATTCTATGAAAATAACTCTCACAGATTTTTTTTATTGCTGTTCACCACAAATGCTGAACTGCCTTTTTCTTGTATCCTATCACTTTGTGGAAAACTTCCGGCAATATTATTGCACACTAACTCCAGAAAGATGGCCCAGTGTGGGTAGCGCTCTTGAGGAGAAACACATGTGCCAAATTCTTCTGTTAAGACTGTGGATGAAACCACTGAACTATCTAACTCAGTGGTTCTGAATCCCAACTGGACATTAGAACCACCTGGGAAATTTTAAACATAATGATGATTGGACACCATTCCTAGAAATTCCTATTTAACTTGTCTCAGATTATGTCCATGAATTACTTCATTTCTTTGTTTTATTTCTTCTGTTATGCTTTCCTTTTAAGCTTCCTCTGGAGTCTAATGTGTCATTGTTGCTCAGAAATTCCAGTCTGATTCTCTAACCCTGGGAGAAGGAGAGAATTAGTGGCTAACTAACTCCGTTAGAGGCAGTCTTAGTTTGTGAAGTATACAAGTGTCCAGCTCTCTCTTAATGTTCCCAAGCCTTCCATGAGGCACTTTCAGTCTTAGAGACTTTGCACACCTTGCTCATTAAAATAGTGCATGCCCTCTATATAAGAGCTAACTTGAAATGTTGAGTTCAAAATTAGGTTACTAAACACATAGAGATACTGGCTATCCCTTCATTAAAATACAAGGTAGGACACAGGCCAGCACAAAGTGTCTTGACTTTTAAGTAGGTCATTAGAAGAAAGAGAACACCCATGTTCTTCAAAATAGTTAATCTTCAAATAATTAACATCAGCAAACACCTTTAAAGTTCACAGTAAATTTCTCCTATGCATGATTCAGATTGCAATTTTTCCTCTAACCTGATTTCTCTCTTATTCCAATTTCGTCTTCTATATTTCCTATGAAGTTCTTCAAACTGACTGATTTGTTAATGACCACTCTTCTGTATGGTGTATCTATTCCTATTATCATTCTAAATGCAAGATTATGGGACAAGAGTGACATTTCAGAAATAGAAACACTAAAGCAAGGAAACAAATTTAATGTGAGGATTAAAATACTGGAATAGTAAATAATAACTCGAAATTCTCTGGCTTTGTAAAATACAAATGAAAAGTACTACAGATGTAAACATAATAGTGGGAAAGTGAAATGTATTTAGAAAGGAAGAAGATAAATTCAGCTTCTTATTGAAATCGAAAAATTCGTGTATTTATTTGAAGTGTTCTTTCTTCCTCTCAATTTCATATAATAAGTAAGAATGAAATAAATAAAAAAAGTTTACTTATACACTGAGGAAAATATTATAAGAGTTAATGAACTATTTAATGACAGGTTATCTCAATCTTTTCTCTATAAACTAGGAAATGACCTCGGTTGAATGAGGGCTATTCATTCAGTCAGAAGATTATGGCATGAGAAGAAATGAGGGCTTAAGACGTACAACAAAAGACTAATAAAAATATTGATGACCCAAAACAAAATCAAATTTAGAGATCATGAATATGGAATAAATTTTTTTGATGTCCTTTCCTATTTTTCCAACAATGTTTTGTTCCTCTGGAGAGAGAAGGGGGTGCATAGGAGGAGAAGGAATGTGGATAGTAATACATAAATTAGTATATTAATTTATACAACATTTTATTTCATTCAACAGTTATTTAGTACTTATGATGTACTGGGCATGGTGTAAATCAAGGTAAATAAGAAGTATTCTTTGCCATCAATTAATTTATAAGATATCAGGCAACAGAAGTTTAAAGAGAGTGATTGTATATTTTGTCAAATATTTTAAAATATATTTTTTTATCTAGGGTCATACTATCAGTTGATTTGCAAAGATAATTCATTTTTTTTCCAAAATATGAATCAGGATTTAATGAAGTAATTTGGACATTTTCAATAGTTAATGGTAGTTTTATATCATTGTCATTTTTCAAAAATCAACAGGGAAAAAAATCTGCACAAGAAACATGCATTAATTACCATATTTTTAATTTCCACCCAACTAACTTAGGCCAATCTGTATGCATATCTCTGACAATTATGCTTTTTTATACAGACATATTCTAAAGAAAATATATCTAGTACAATGGATTAAAAATCTCCAAAAATATCAATTCCTAGATTAAAGCAAGTTGACATATATAAATTATTTTACTATAATGTTTGCATTACACTTTCATCTGATGAGGAGATACTTATTTTTCAAAAGGAAAATATTTTCATGAGAAGTAAAGGTAATTAGATATAGATTTTCAAGATCTTGCCTGATTTTACTTTCTTAACAAATATCTGTGTGTGTGTGTGTGTGTGTGTACCAATGGCAGTTTCTTGTTTGAGCATGGAAGCATGAATACTTTTATATTTTGTGTTTTCCCTAGTCACTGCTTGTCAATCTAATAATGATGAAAATAAAGGTGAAAGAATAATTTAAAACATAAAACCACTTAATGAAATACCATTAAAAAAGAAATGATTTCCTATAATTTGCAGCAATGCTCCATATAGAAATGTGGTTTGGGAAAATATACTCATTGAAAAGTTTATTCCACATGACATATTAATGAAATTAGTGAGCAAATATGAGGCCCTTTGTTAAGATACTGAAGAGCCTGTTCTAAAATGATTGTTTTATTTTTGTGCATGTGGGTAGGGGAGGTATTTCCATTCAACATAGTGGTAATACAGTTTCTTTTACAGATCTCTCGAAGCAGAGACCAGATATTTGAGTAACTAGAAGCCACTGAAGAGAATGAGATATCCTGAAATATTTAATCATGCAAGCTACCCCAGAGACTAAGAACCCAATTAGGAAACTGAAATTAACATGAAAACCTTTTGACCCAAGAAAGCACAGAATAGTAGGAAGGAGGCAGAACTAAACACTGCCTCATCTATTTCACGATTTGCTTAGAACCTCCCCTCAATGAAACAAACTAAAGGCATTTTTCTAAATATGATTTGCATATTAGAGCATTCTAAAAAATAAATATTGGCATTGGGAAGCTATTTGCAAGAGAAAATTAGAATTTCAAATTTATATCTTTCTTTCACTTCAAACATACATAATAAAAGTTGTGCCCAGTTCTCATTTAGAGCTCTGTTCTTCCTCTTCTCTTCATTTTTGTCTTTTACGTTTTATTCCTCTATTTTTTCCCTCTATGACCTGAGAACAATTTTTATTTTCCTCAACACATATTTCATATCTTTACTAATGTGTTATAATGTTTAATTATGTTGTCTTTGTGGTTTCCTGACTTTCTGTCCTAATCACATCCACCTCTATTTTTGTATCTGTCTGTAAAATGATCTTGTTATTTTTGTCAGAGGGTCAATGTTTTCTTTACTTAAACTAAGAGAAAAAAATTAATAATTTCTTAAAGCTTTTCTTTGACATTCATACTATCATCTTCTGTTATGGCTGATTTTTTTTTCTAGATTTTATATTTGTCTATTTTTGTATTATGTTCCATAGGATGAAAGGTTATTAAGGTCTAGTTTTCTAGCCTGAAAATCGGATTTGTAGACTGTCCTTGGATCCTCATCCTCACTCATGGGTCTCTTGATTGTTAGGTTTCCTGACTCTTTGTTATAAATTGAAATGGTCAGTTCAGAGATTCTTCTCCTCATGAGAAATGAGGCAGAATTCAATATGGGGAGTCCTAGAAAGGAGGTAGGGAAGTTTGCCTACATGCTAGGATCTTCTGTGGGTCTCTGTCTCTTTTTCTTTCTCTCTCTGTATATAATATATATATATATATATATATATATATATATATATATATATTCAGTATATATATTCAAAGAAGAAATAGATATTCAATGCTTAGTCCAATCTAGTGTTCTTGATTGAAAAATAATTTTAATTAAAAAATAGCTATCTTAGTTTTATAAATTGGTATAATTAATTTTATAGCAGGGTAACAATTAGAGAGATTTGATTCTGGCCTGTACATGCTCTCTGCCCTCCCTTAGGAAAAAGACAGCCTCAGACATACCTTCCTACGTGCAGCCTGGGATATGTGTGTGACTTAGAATAGAGTTTGGAGTGTCCCATTTGAACTAGGAAGGTTTTAATGTAGGTCAAGATTTTGTTCTTCATCTTATTTTCACCCTAACTTTAGGCTGTTTCTAATTGTTCTTCAGAGCCTCAGTTCTTCTTAGCCACAGTATATTTGGTGATGGTCTGGAAGTTTTCTTCACCCAATTTCTATGCACAAATTAACTAGGACAGGTAGTGTGTTTATTGTGCTGCATATTTTACTATACAGTTTTACAAGCAGACCAATTACTCTATTCAACTGCTGTTGTCCATATCAGCTGAGCTAGAAACCAGTCCTCTCTCACATCTATGTAATTCTCTATTGTGGGTAAAATATTATTTCTTTAATCCTTCAAGGGCATGGATCTACTAAATGTTACATATAATAAGGAGAATACATAGCATTTGTCTGCAGCATCTGTGTTTAGATGAACGAGACCACAGTTTGTTATTTTTCTCAGGAATATTATAAGGTTATTTTATATTTCTCTTAAAGAAGATTACAATTTGAAAATATTTCCAAAACAAGGGAATCTGTTGTAAGGATAAATTGTACAATTTTGAAAATCCAAACTGCTAACAACTTTTAAAGAGTAGTTCTGACTACCACATTTACTGACTACAAACCTTACTGAAATACTGAAAATCAGATTTCTGTTTTGTTTACTGCCATCTATTACCTAATATCTGCCACAATATTATTGCTTTGGGGATCTGAATCAAAATTTTAATGACACAAGCTCCACAAAACTTTATTCTCCAAATGAGATCATGCTAAAAATTACACTAAACAGAATGATAAAAATTTGATAAATAATTCCAAACAATCATACTGCTTGTGTGTGGATTCCCACCACAAAACAGACACTGAAGCAAGACTTGAGTTTAGGCAGTTTATTTCCTAGGAAGAGCAAGTGAGGCAGTGGTGATTATAAGATGTGAAAGGGAGAAAAATTAATAAAGAATCTATTAACTAACAGCAGTGTTAACAACTTGGTCTCAACCCCACTGTGAACTTTTGGAGAAACCATGTATCACACATCAGACTTTCCCTTAAGAAGCTGAGGTTGGGGGCATGGGGGAGGTCTGGGTATTTCCTACTGGCTCCTGTGTCTTGTTATTGGATGGTTAGCCTAAGGAGAATGAAGAGAAGCACAATTTCAGATTGACTTGCGTATGGCAGACTGTGGTCTTGTGGTGCCTGAGACAGCCCTCATACAAAGAAACAGAGGAATATACAGGAGCTTGAGATAGGAATCTGTCAGCACGCAGCATGTGGGAAACTGTCCACAGAAGCTAGAGATAAATTCTGAAGTGGTGTGAGCAGATATTGGGTGGAAAACATTACAACTTACTGCTTGTCCTTTTCAATCTTCATTCATATCATATTCAGTGTCCTCTGTTACATTAGGGGGTGTATAGACAGATTGTGTCCCTTCAAATTCACATGTTGAATCCTTAGTCTCCAATAAATCCCTAGTCTCCTCCCTTTGGAGGAAGGGCCTTTGAGAGGTACTTAATTATGAGGGTGGAACCCTCATGAACAGAATTAGTGCCATTATAAGCAGAGATACAAGAAAGATCTCCCTCTGCCACAGGAGGATGTTGCAAGATGTCTGCCATCTGCAACCAGGAGGAAGGCCTTCAAGAACCCAACTACACAGGCACCCTGATCTCAGGTTACTAGCCTACAGAAATAGAAGAAATAAATGCTTAAGCCACTCAGTCTATGGTATTTTTGTTATAGCAGCCTGAATTAAATAAGAGAGGGTGGTTGCTACAATCTCTAAAAAGCCATAAAATGAAAGGTTAGTGAAACCATCTGTGTTCTGAGACCATAATGAACATTAATCATTTTCCTTCTCTACTACCCATTCTATATTTCCTGTAACTTTAGTCAGCAATCCTGCCTGTCTAAGTGAGTTGCCTGTGCCTGAGCCCTGTTTACCCTGCCTTGTGACTGCAATTGCTGTTTACTGCTATCACCAGGCAGGGATTCCCCATGTAGCACTGCAATTAATGGCTCAAGCTCAGACATATTGCTTCCTGCCCCCATTATGTTGCAGGAACTTTAGCTCTACATGATAATCACTGTTGAGAACCATGGCCTAGTAACACCTTTGGGCTTGATGTTTGATCAACCTGAGGCCCAAAAGTACTAGATGGCAGTTATAGTACTAGGATAAGGGAAACTCTGATTGCATCCATAGGTATAAAGCTCTCCCACATACACTTCACCCCACCTGGGGACCATGGCCTGCAACCCTTCAAGGTATAAAGTTGCAGGATTAGGAAGCATAAACTTCTCAAATGGACCACAGAGAGTGATAATGAGTGGATCCAATTCTACTTCCATTCCTTCTTTTCCTTTGCGTTCTAGCTCTTGGAGATACAACATCATATAATCTCAACTGGTTCAACATTTGCATTGCATTACAGAGGACAGATGGACAACCCTGCAAAATGTGCTCAGGTTGAAATTTGAGTTGAAAGATCATCCCACATTCTATCAGGCCGATAACTTCTGGGTGATAGATAGCATGTGACCAATGAATTCCTTTTTCGTTTATCCATTGTCAGAATCCTTAACCATAACTGGGTGCTTTGGTCCAAGGTGTAATTTTGCAGAATCTCAGCCACATGGAAAACCCTGACAGAGGCATACAGAGGAGGCAAAACTAGATCGAATCTATGTATGAATCTCAAAAAGATGAATCACTTCATTCTCCAGGAGAGGAGAAAATTAATGCTCCATTACTATTAACAGTAACCCCCATTAGATGCAAGGTTTATGATTCTATGTTATCAACAAGACTTCAGAGGGAGACGCAAGAGGGAAGAGATATGGGAACATATGTATATGTATAAATGATTCACTTTGTTATAAAGCAGAAACTAGGGCTTCCCTGGTGGTGCAGTGGTTGAGAGTCCGCCTGCTGATGCAGGGGACACAGGTTCGTGCCCCGGTCCTGGTAGATCCCACATGCTGTGGAGCAGCTGGGCCCGTGAGCCATGGCCTCTGAGCCTGCACGTCTGGAGCCTGTGCTCCGCAACGGGAGAGGCCACAACAGTGAGAGGCTCGTGTACCGCAAAAAATAAAAAAAGCAGAAACTAACACACCATTGTAAACCAATTATACTCCAATAAACATGTTAACAAAACAAACAAAAAAAACACAAGACTTCAAGTGGATGCTTTCCTCACGCAATGGTAACATTGAATGTTCAGTGTTAATTTCTGATACTCACATGTCAGACATTTAATAGTGTTAGTACTTAACATTATTCTGGTGAGAGGAAGCACATGCTAATAAGCCCATTCATAGTTTCCAACCCAGTCACTACCACCCCATTATAAGAGCATAGGATGACTGAGGACAAGTGCTGCCTGATCTCCTTCAAATGAATCATCTTTTTCATTTAGTTTCCTAGTGTCTCTACTGTAGTAGACACTTTCTGGTAGGTGATGATATGGTATACAATGACCCACTTGCTTTGGGCCCACTACCCTGGTGCATTTTCATTCTCATTCTACTATTTAATACATTATTATTTTCAGTCTTTCAAACTTTCCCCTTCAAGATGCCTGGCTGTACAGTCACGTCCTTGCTAAAACCTGTCCTTACCTCAGAGGAGCACTGGAAAAACAGGTTAAGTCTAGGTTGTGATGATATTCTTATATGTTTTCATTTTTTAATCAGTAGTAAGCAATGAGTAACTTTCTTTTTTAATTCAAATAATAACTTAGAAACATTTCTCTTTACCCATTGGCTCTCAAAGAGATATTACTGGGGTGATTTAATCCCAAAGCCTCATGATGAAAAACTGCTAAAGTATAATTAATTCATATAATATGTATTATACAAAGAATATTAGCTGTAATACTGTAATCATTTTAAAGAAAGTGGAAAAAATATCATATATGCCAAATATAAGCAACTCCCAAACTGGCAATCAAATATTAGTAATCTAAGCCAAAAATTTCCATTCCCTTAAAATTAAGACAGTTGCTTAAACAACTTGTGCAATTCTCTTTATATGGACTATCCTGTGTAGGCAAAACTGCAGAGGCAAAATGTAGATTAGTGGTTGCTTAGAATTGGGTCAGGGGCCAGGGTTTAGAGGGAGCAGGGAGTATAATGAGGAGTGACTGGTCATGGATGCAAGGCTAATTTGGGGAGATGATGAAAAGATAAAAACATTAGATTATGGTGATGGCTGCACAACTCTGTATATATAGTAAAAAACATTTAATTTTGCAATTTAAATGAATAAATTCTCTGTGATAAATTATATCCCAATAAGTTTGCTTAAAAATATAAAGTAATCAATAACTTGTCCCATAATATGAATTGTTTAAATATAAGGTGCCTCTCTCTTTTACTGGGGGGGAGCTAAGGGCATGACTTATATTAGGATATAGATGGTTTTCTTTTCTCCTACTTAAATATTTGACTTAAAAGCTAAGCATGTTCTATCAGGATGTTAAGGTAGACTGATTATTTTTAGATTATGCACCACACTTGCTGCTTTTGTTAGAGAAATTGAGTCACCACAAGTTTTACAAATATAATTTGTCCTCATTTTCATAATTAATTCCCTGTAAGCTTCAGTTTTCTTGTTTCTTTAACTAAAAATAAGAAAATAATTCAAGTCAAACTATCTTGAATAGGAAAAACAAACCAATCACAGTAACAAGCAAAGGACAAATGATAATTTTTCTGCTTAATTTTCAAGTTTGGAATCTTCAGAAGTATTGTATTAATTTCTAGAGGGTCTAACCATGCTGTTTGTGTTAAATAGATCGATCATCAGCTGTATTCAGTCCATATTGGCTCTCCACAAAACATGAACATCACCTATACTTCCTGCAGGAGGTGTTCTCGTGTCTCTGTTCTTCATTGAAATCCAAATAAATTCACTCTCTTTATCTTTTACATCAAGGTATCTGATTCTATGCAAAATATATCAGATTTCATTATTAAATGGTAAATCCTTTTCATGAAATATCTTCCTATTTTTTCATAACTTGTAGTTTCTTGTTTTATTTTGTTTTGTATATGTTTTTATGTCTAGCCCATAGTAGATTCTCTCTGGAGCTTTTTTAGTTCAGGGTCATTGTCCTGATTGACAATGATTCAGGGTCAGTGATGTGATTGACAGCTTCTAGCTTAATACACTTTGGTCAGGTTTCAGTTCTTACCTCTTTATTGAGACTAACTCAGGAAAGAGTACTACTGAGACTACTCTTAGGAAAGTCACAGAACACCTCAATATCACCAAGTCCATTAGTTACTCTAATTTTTTTTTTTTTCACAGAGATAATCTCATGGAAAATAGGGTCAAAAAATCAACTCTCATGAATGACAGTTCCTATAATCCGTGTGTTGTTGTCACTTACTACGACATAATTACTGCAGTACAAGTTTCAGGGAGAAGAACAAATTTTAGAGATATTTTTATTTTTATTAATTTATTTTTTGTTTATTTATTTCATTTATTTTATTTTTGTCTGTGTTGTGTTTTCATTGCTGCGTGTGGGCTTTCTCTAGTTGCAGTGAGCAGGGACTACTCTTCATTGCGGTGCATGGGGTTCTCATGTTCTCTTGTTGCAGAGCATGGGCTCTAGGCACGTGGGCTTCAGTAGTTGTGGCATGCAGGCTCAGTAGCTGTGGCTCATGGGCTCTAGCACGCAGGCTTAGTAGTTGTGGCACACGAGCTTAGTTGTTCCACAGAATGTGGGATCTTCCAGGACCAGGGCTTGAGCCTGTGTCCCCTGCATTGGCAGGTGGATTCTTAACCATTGCACCACCAGGGAAGCCCTAGAGATATTTTTAAATAATAGATTTTTTAGGTCATTATGGACTTGATCAATATTTCTTAGTTCATAATTTTTCATTGAAAAATTGATATTTTCTAGTTTATGCCAAGTAACTTAACATATAGAACATGTATATACTATTTTTTCAGTCTTTGAAATACTTTCAAGAAATAAGGCCAAACTTCTAGTTAAAAAGATGTGCATGCATAAATATTCAATTTAAAGGGCATAAGAAAAATACTACTTGGATGCAGATAAAGATGCATTAAATTCTGATAATCTAGAAAAATCCAGAAACACTTCACAAAAGTTGTAGAAATTTCTGATTTCCTCAACTGAAGGTATGCTGTGTTTGTAAGACTATCATGAGCAAAAAATATAAAGGGAAAAACACTCAGAGAATGATGAATACAATTTATAATGAAACCATAAATTTCTTTTGCAGAGGTGTTAGGATTTGAGATAGAAAATATACATTGAGGTCAGTTTGTAGGGTATTTTAAATCCATTCATGGGAAACAAGTATTGAAAGATGTCTCTGCTTCTCATATTTGTCACTCTTTGTCAAATATGAGTAAAGACCACAGTGTTTATACTTATAAAAAAAAATCAAGAGTTTGTATAAAGTTTCTTTCATTTAAAAAACCAACAGGGCTACATATTAAATTAATAGCATAGAATAGCTAAATATTATACACACTTCAACACAATATTTTAATATGTAATTTTGAAATCTTCTGTGCAGCTCAGTGTTTATGGATAATTCCCAGCCCTGTACGGTAGCAGTGAGGATCCTGCTGAGATCTCCCTTCAAGAGGAGCTGCTGTGATGAGTGTAGTCTGCTCAAAGCCACCCACTGCTTCCGCCTTGGTTCAGCATCAACTTTCATCCTAAATTCATGCTTCTCCTGGTCTGCCTGCAACACAGTGATGAGCATCAAATCCAGACCATTGCTGCTTGATGCAGGGCTCCTCAAATAGGTAATCTTCCACTCGAGACATTCCCCAGTCTGGCTGAGTGTTTTTCAGGGTTTGCTGCAATCTGAGGCTCTTTTTACCTAATCCTCCTACTTTCCTTCTCTCTTTCACAGGTGGCTGATGGCTCACGTCACCTATTTCTTTTTCCTAACTCTTTATCCTCAATTAAATCTCATCATTTTCTAATGCCATCTTGGTGACAGCTTCACAGAGGAACCAAACTGACATATCATGCCATGAGTACTCCCCAACTGCCCTCAACTACTCACATTTTTCAGTCATCCCATGTAACTTAATGCCTCTGTATTTTGTTAAATGTTTTTTTTTTTCTGAGATTCTATGTCACATGTTTTTTGTTTTAGTCAATCACAGAATATTTATCTTGATTATGACTTATGTTGTAATTCAACAAAATACCCCTTTCACCTTTGTATCAAAATATCCAAACCTCTAAAATTTAAGGATAAAAAATCTGTCTTCTTTAATGGTACACACTAATAGATAGATAAATATATATATATATATATATATATATATATATATATATATATATATATATATATATATATATATTCAACTGATGTATAGTTGATGTACAATATTACATAAGTTATGACTGTACAATATAGTGATTCAGGATTTTTAATGATTGAACTCCATTTATAGTTATTATAACTGTAATAACTATAGAAAAGTTAGCAAATTTGGGAAAGTTGACTATATTCCCTGTGTTGTGCAATATGTCCTTGTAACTTATTTTATACCTAATTGTGTGCAGCTCTTAATCTGGCCTTGAAAAATTTTATCTGAATAATTATACATGACATTTTGGAAGGAGGGTTGTCACTGGTAATAACTAGCATATTCAAGGGCATGGACTAAAAACATATGTATGTAAGTATGTGTTTCTTTCACTTTTTTTTCTTTTTAAACAGCGGGTGGAGGTGGGAGAGAGTTGAGAACAGGGAGACTAGGAAGAAGAAGGAATAAGGCCCAAGTGAGAGACTGGCCACAGTGGGCTATTATTAGAGAGGTCTGGGAGGCAACAAGGTACACCAAGAAGATTCATATGAGCACAGGATTAATGAGGGAATCAAAAAGACAGAAGGAAAAATAATTATAAGAGAATTCCACTTCAGTTTCTCTGTTTTCTAGAGATCTGGCATTAATTTTAGAAACTTGATTTGGTCAAGGCTGTCCATTCAACAACAAGGATATTGTCTCTACCAAGCCCTAATATTCCCAGGCACATTGCCTCAAAAGGCCCTGAAGAATTCCTACAGGCCTTCCAGAAAAACCCAGTACATGTAACCCTGTGTGTGTGTGTGTGTGTGTGTGCATATGTGTGTGTATGTGTGTAGTTTCTTCTCTACCAGGAACTCACTATACTGGGCACATGGAATATAGGTCAGGGTATTTTAGTAAATTTTCCGAGAGAAGCTCAGAATATTAGAAATCAACCAGTAGAAGAAAAGTCTTATTAAAATTGCCATGAGTATACAACATGCTGCAATAGTATTTTGCAGAAAAATATTTGGCCTCATATTGGTTTTGAAATAAACTCATATAATCATTAGAATATTTACATGCATATAGATTATGTGTATATATATATATATATTTATTTACACATACGTATAAGAAATATACTGGCAGACATATTTATAACATATTTTAGACCATCTCAAGTTGGCAACTGCCATAAAATTCTTGGAAAATCAGTTTAATACTCAACACCATTGATATGACCTTGTGTTTCTGATAAATGAAAGCATTTAAGACTCTACCCAACAGGGTTGCATTTCCCACCTGCATTTTGACCAGTTTCCTTAATGACCTTGCCAGCCGATATAAATTGTTTTTTGGAGGGAGCCCAGAGGAGTGTTAGAAAGCTTAAAGACTTTGCTTCATGTTACAGTAGATGGCTTTTAATAGTGAAGAAAAAAAATGTGGCAGCTTCTGATGTATAAAAATACCTCTTTTGATTTTGACAGTAGATAACAAGCACTTCACTTTTATAGTAGCAAGGCAGAGGGGTTATTTAAATAGAGACATACTAAATAAAATATGCTTATTCAAAAGATATGCCATTCTTTCCCATACTCATATTGTTACCTTTGTCTGTGCTGTCCCCATTGTAATCACTTAGACTAGTCCAATATATTGTCTGTTATTTCCAAGTCAAAAAATGTCTCAGTCTCATAGTTAAGCATGTAAAATGTCATTTTTTAAAAATCACATGAATGAGGTCCATGGGAAAAAGTAAAGATCACTGATTCCCTCTTAGATTTGTAAAAAACATTTAATATTGTAGTATTCCAAAGAAATTCTGTAATGTTGTTGAATAGTCTCTCACCTTGAATTGAAAATATATGATCAATTAAGAATAAAATATGCAAATATCCCTAACATAAACAAAATGAAACTTATTTGGAATTAATAATTATATTTTATATTAATAACTGATTTTATTTGAAATATTTATAATGTAGGAAAGACTGAAATAATAAATAAGCACACTGTAGGCACCAAATAAATCATGAGATGATTTGATTTGAATGTAGACACAGGCACACACACATATATGGACATATACACACACACTATTAATGTGTTTATCTGACATGGCTTTGAAAATCATTCAGGCTTTTCAAATGCTATTCTATTTGTTCAACATACTTACATTTACTCATCCACATTCCACATATACCATACACTTTCTGTAATGCTTTTTATCTTTTCTGTATTTTAAAAAAATCTGTATTTTTCTGTAACCTCAGAAAATAACCACTACTTCCACATGTAAATATATTCATAATTCCATTCCCACCCACCAACACATACTTCAAAGATAACAAAAGAAAATGTGAAAATGAAAGTAACAGAGTGTATTAGATTCTTCTGAGAACCTGAACTTTTTATTTAAGACAAACTGGACAGCAAACAAAAAGGTGCAGAAGCAATGCTAATGTTTCAAAGTACAAAAGTCACAGGGGTGAAAATTCATTTGGGAAGCATCAAATGTAATTTAAATGAAGTTTAACAAAATGGTTGAGACAACAAATTGCTTTCTGTCATAGTTCAGGGAAATTTACCTTTTACTTGCGTAGCATAATGTCATCAGGAAAATGTATCCCTTGGGTATTTCCTGGTACACTTTTTTTTCCTGTAGAATCTACCAGGACAGTTTACATTTAAACAAGCATAGAGAATAGAATTATGCAGAAAAAAAATCCCCTTTGCCTCTAGACTATCACTACATAGTGTCAGGATGAGTCATGGATATAGAGCTATGGTTACTCAAAC
Organism: Mesoplodon mirus; assembly: GCF_964341445.2. Classification (NCBI taxonomy): domain Eukaryota; kingdom Metazoa; phylum Chordata; class Mammalia; order Artiodactyla; family Ziphiidae; genus Mesoplodon; species Mesoplodon mirus. Next base: position 122,448,729 of record NC_138982.1, read on the forward strand.
CCCAGTTGGTCGATGAATTCCTTTCACTCGCTTGACCTAAACGGATTGAGACTTTCACAGTAAAAATCCAATTTTACCTATAAATCACTGTGGCATAGGTCACAGTGACCAAAATTATGGCTGTAGTAGCCACTTTATATGTAGCTCAAACATTTGGTTGCTGTGACTATGCTATAATATAGCTAGAAAATTATAAATTGCTTTTTGTTGGTCTGATGCATGAGCAGGTAGGTCATATCATAAAACTGTCTATTTCATGTGGTTAATATTTTTGGTTTCTATAAACATTAATTCACACTTTGTAAGTTCTGCTGAAAGAAAAAAATAACTAATGAAAGTACTGATTGTGTCATAACTTTTTTCCATCACCTTTTGTTAGAACATAAATGCAGGTTGACATTTCTTTCCTTTCCACATAACCTGTGAAGGATATCAAATAACTGGCAGGTGATAGGTTTAAAATTACCACGAGGATGGGTTAATTAGTTGGAGCATCATCTTGGTAGGAAATTCAAACCCAGTCATTTGGAATCCATGTACAATCTTTGTTATGAAATGAAGTAATAAGTCAAAGTGACTTAGATGCCTGAAAAATAGCAGAGTCCTCCTCTACCACTCTGACCTTTTTCAAGTTTATATTTCCATGGTGTGTGATGATTATAAAAAGAGTTGCTATTTTTCTGGTTTCTTGGTATTCAGAATTTCCAGCTGAACGTTTAGATAGACATTGTTATGCATCAGAAACAACTCAAATTTTAAGTCAGATACAAATTTATAAGGAATATGGCTTTTAAGGCTGTTGGATAACATTCATCCTATTTTTATAAATATTACGATTCAGAGAAGTGGGAGCCCAGGAATGGGGCATCAAACCTCCTAAAGAGATGGTATAAATTAATATCTCAGATTCAGAACTGGCCTCCATGCTTTAACATTAAATGCTCTCACTTTTTTCTCTTTCACATCAGGATTCAATATTCTTTTCTAAGGCAAATTTGTTTTCAGCTATCCCTATCTCAATAGAAGTTGCAAATTGAAAGAGAGGATCTAGGTTTTAAAGCACAGCTACTTTTTTAATCATGAAAAATGGAGGAGAGAATTGTTAATAAGGAGAAAATTTAAAGGGGAAACAATATGGTTCACAATAAAGGGTATATAGAAAAAAAGTGGCCATTGTCATTTATATTTTATACTATTTTTCATTTTGGTATAAAGAAGCAAAAATGCTCAATTATTTTTGTTTTTATGAAACTAATTCTATCTAGATATTTTAATGAATATAAGACATGCACAGCCAATTCTAACTCAAATATACATATATGACTGTACATATATCCTTAAAGTATATTCATCAGAAACAAATTATTGAGTTTCTAATATTTCCAAGCAATGTGTTAGGTGTGATGATATTAGGTGAATAAAACGAGATCTGGACCTAGATTTCAAGTAGAGGAGACACATCATTATTTAAATGCTTATAAAGAGGTAACATCAAGTCATAACTATTAGTATAACAAAAAGCAACACAGTACTATGAACATATGCTATGAGAGGAAATCATATAGTTTCTTTCATGAAGAAATGCTATTTGAGATGGGATCTGGAGGATGAGTAGTAATTAAACAACTAAAAATAAATGACAAAATTGAACAATTAATAAGGACATTATTAGCAAGAGTAGCACAGGTAGCAACCTTGTAGAGGAATGGAGTAAGGCACTGTAGAATGTGAATAAAGTTGTGTGTACAGAGCGGGGAGAGAGAGGTTGTAGAAAAGACTGCTAACTTCTCATCAAAACATGCTTATTCTTCTCCCTAAAGACAGAGCGTGACTATATTTCCCATTCTGCCTTACAATTGTGTGTGGCCATGTGACTGAGTTTTACACAGTGAAAATGAATGGGAGTTATGTGTGCCAACCCCAGGTCTGGTCTAGAACATATCCCTCTCATGCTTATCCAGGCTGGTTGTCTTCCCACCAACTGGTTGATCACTGTGCTGACCTTAGGAGTCACATGTTAATATGGGCAAAGCTTCCATCAGTTTCTCAAATATAGTGTGCATCAGAATCACCCGAAGAGCTTGTTCAATCACAGATCACTAGAGTTTCTTGTTCATTAAGCCTCGGCTGAGTCTGAGAACGTGCATTCATGAAAGTTCCCAGGTGACAATGATGTTACTGGTCAAGAGACTATTTGCATAAAACAGGACGTTCCCTCTTTTGTGAAAAACTGAGGATTATTATATGTGAAGTGGATGCTTTCTATTGTTTCTTTTTTTTTTCCATTGTATATTTTTGGCTTATTTGTTAAAAATAGGCAATGTAGCCTGAATCAATATGGAAGTCAATGTACTAGAAGGTGGATATTACTCCTCTTTGAAAAGATACTTATTTTCTTATTACTACCATTGGTTTACACAGGCAGCATGTGATTCACTGCTGGTTAATGTAAACGAAGACGAAGTCTGTTACGGAATGGCTAGAACTTTATATTTTACCCCGACATCTATGTTGCAGTTTCTGTGGAGATGGTCAGTTTCTGCCCTGCTGGAAGTTGATGGCTGGAACTGCTGCAGCCACACTGTGATAATGATATGAGACGGAATGAGGAAAAAGCCATCCTAATAAGTGTGACAAAGTTTCTCCCAAGGACAGGAGTTTCCCCAGAATAATAGAATGGAAACAAGAGACAATGACGTTAGAAACCAGCCCAATTCAAGGACAGTGGACTGTGCTGAATGATATTACTTCGGTTGTTCTTTTTTTTTTTTCGGTACACGGGCCTCTCACTGTTGTGGCCTCTCCCATTGCAGAGCACAGGCTCCGGACGCGCAGGCTCAGCGGCCATGGCTCACGGGCCCAGCCGCTCCGCGGCATGTGGGACACAAACATGTGTCCCCTGCATCAGCAGGTGGACTCTCAACCAATGCGCCACCAGGGAAGCACTACTTCGGTGGTTCTTATCCTAAGGCAGTTAGTTAAAAAAACTTTGTGCAGAAAATGTATATAATATGCTGAAAATATTTTGTGTAAATAAAATTAAATAGAACAAAGAAGTTATAGTCTGAAATGATGCACCATTTAAATAGTACACTTGGATAGGTACTGAAGTTTTACTTCCATGAATAGTTAACCACAATTTTTTCAGAGCTGCTGGAACTAAAAAGTTAATCTCTCCATCTCCAGCTAGCTAAGAATAACTCATATTGCTAGTATTTTTTATCATTTAATTTATTTAGCAATATTTGCCCAAATGTATGAAACTTTGATGTTGCTGCCATTTAACGCATGAAATGTTATTACTACTGGCTCAAATCACTCATTATATAAAAAGTTTCAGACAAAACTAAAAATTAAATTATTCTTAATAAATTAGATAATTTTAAGATTTGCATTTAAAAATAAAATCTAATGAAGAATATTGTCTAAAATTTTAAAAGATTAGTCATCAGTAAAATCAGTTTTCCCAGGGAAAGATAAAATAATTTATACATGCATACCTGATCCAATGTACATGGATAAGGGTTGCAGGCATTTTGAGAAAAAAAGTAATGAAAGAGTGAAAGAAGATAAATTCAAGATAATTATACTTGACCAACGGTAACAAAAGTAAAATTGTAGATTATTCCATATATTGAGTAATTACTAAAGTCATAGGATCCCATTTCCCTTTCTTATAGTAGATGAAGTTTCCTTCCTCCTACCAAGCACCATCTCATCCATTTTTTCCCTGGATCCCAATCCCTCCATCTTTCTACAAAAATTGTATAATCTTCCTCTTTTTATTATGTCTTCAACCTCACTCTCTCACCTGTTTTTTTTTCCCATAATGATTTCAACAGAGTCTAGTGTTTCTCACCTAAAAAGGAAAAAGTAAAGCAGCAACAACAATTCCCCTCACCCAGTCATTCTCTTCCTCATATTACCACAGCTCTCTCTTATATACAGGCAGACTTTCCTAAATGTGAATATCAGGATTAAAAATTCAAATGATACAGACAGGTAATTTATTAAGTCAACTGTAATGGTCTCAAAACACCTGTTTTAGTTGTACACTTTACGTACAAATTAGTTTTGAATATTAATCACTTATCAATATTCTTCACTCACCTTTCTCAAAATATATGGGCATTTTGGTATATCTTTATTTTCTCATTTTCTGTTACAGGCAGAGGATAAAGTAATATTTTACTTCTTAATTCTCCAATTAGAAAACAATACCAGAGACATAATGAGAAATAGTAACTAACATCCAACTCAGTGTCAAGAAGATAGGAAAGAATAGTGAGAACGGAGGCAAATTCTAGAGCACTGTGATTCAAAAATCACATCTATGGACTTTGCTCACATAAACACAGTTTACCAATGAGAAATTCAGTGAATGCATTGTCCGCTTTTAATTTACTATACACACTGGTCCTAGAGTGGTTCTGTTAAAAGCAATAATTTGTTCATGTGGATTCACTGTTTAACATAATTGAATGTTTTCCCTTTTCCCTTAAGGAAAATGCTAAACACTAAATGTCATTTCCTGATTGATTTTTTTATCTTTCTTAAGACTGAGTTTGTGCTTCTTCCTCCCTTGTCATTTAAGATCCATCCAATGCTGGGCCTCTTTTATTTCCTCAAGTGGATTTTTCTGTCTCCTTCCTCAGTTACTTTACTTTGCCATTTTTTGTTCTTCCAGTGTTCTTCCCACTTTTTCTGGTTAACACCTGCTAATTTTTTTCTAGTAATCTTTTTCTCCCTCCCATCTCATTTTCAAGACTCGTTAAAGTACATTCCAGGAGCAACTGCACTTCTTGATAACACTTGATTCATTTATTCAACATCTATTTTCCTTATTAGACTGTAATCTCCATGAGAGAAGGCATTGTGCTTATTTTATCTTTAGCATCTTACAGGGTCTCTCACAATGAGTGTTATGTTTTTATTTGTAAAATGAATGAATAACTGCCTCCAAATTGGAATAGAGATGAAGTTATTCTTGTATTTTTTTTAATTTTATTTACTTATTTTTTTATTTTATTTTTAAAAAAAATATTTATTTATTTATTTATTTTTGGCTGTGTTGGGTCCTCGCCACTACACGCAGGCTCTCTTTAGTTGCAGCAAGCAGGGGCTATTCTTTGTTGTGGTGCAAGGGCTTCTCACTATGGGGGCATCTCTTGTTGTGGAGCACAGGCTTTAGGTGCGCAGGCTTCAGTAGCTGTGCACACAGGCTCAGTAGTTGTGGCACATGAACTTAGCTGCTCCGTGGCATGTGGGATCTGCCTGGACCAGGGCTTGAACCCGTGTCCCTTGCATTGGTAGGCAGATTCTTAACCACTGCATCACAAGGGAAGTCCACTCTTATGTTTTTTATTCTCTTTTACATTCTTTCTTGTGTTTTAAGTCCATATAATAAAAAAATACTGATTACACATTTATAACTATGTACATGACTCTAAGCTAGTTAATGCATTAAATATCCAACTGAAAAATCCTTGTTCACAGACCATATACATTTATCTTTTGTTAGGTTTATTTATGTATGTTATATATGCATAGCTTTTTTAAACATCTTTATTGGACTATAATTGCTTTACAGTGGTGTGTTAGTTTCTGCCTTATAACAAAGTGAGTCAGCTATACATATACATATATCTCCATATCTCCTTCCTGTTGCATCTCCTTCCCACCCTCCCTATCCCACCCCTCTAGGTGGTCACAAAGTACCGAGCTGATCTCCCTGTGCTATGTGGCTGCTTCTCACTAGTTATCTATTTTACATTTGGTAGTATATATAAGTCCATGCCACTCTCTCACTTCGTCTCAGCTTTTTAAACGATCCTGAAACAATTTTATTTAAGTATATGTATCTGCATTTTTACTCTAACTGGCACACTTACTCCATAAAGTTTGTCAAAAGTAAATTATATCCAACACAGAGACATATATACACATACAGATAAAGAGAGTGATTGAGAAGGAGAGAGTTTGTGTGTGCATGCGTGTTTAAGGAAATAGATGTAATATGATGTAATTTTCAGAAAGGCTGAATTCTAGCATTGTCTCCAGGTAAACATCATTGGTAATTCACTCAACTTTTCTGCCATTTAATTTCTATTCCTATAAAACGGAATAGTTACAGGATGAGTCTAACATAGTTCTAATGAACTGATAAAATAATGTTTGTGAAATTCTTTGCAAATTTTAAAATGTTATTCAAATTATTTTTTCAGTGAAACTTGCAAAATTGTTTCACATCTTTATCTTATAATAAATTGAGATGTGGCTCTTAAAAAGAAGAAAGAAAAAATACATATCTTTTGCTGTACTTAAAATGTTTATAGTATTCTTATCATGGAGTGAGACATATTTGGTTTTGAGTATTTTCTTTTCTTTTTGTGTCTTCAGACTTTTTTCTCCACTCACTAAACCCTTCCACAATCTCATATATTAGACCAAGCATCTAATTGCCATTTTTATTCTCTGCTTTATAATAGCTGTCATTGAATAATGGAAGAATCAATCAAAATTTTTTCCTTCCTGTCCTTGCTGCAACAGAACTTTATTATTTTTACTCCAGTGACACTGAGAAGCTTGAATCAATATTGACAAAACCTCAGGTCTTTTTGAAAAACCTTACTATGATAGCACTCCAAGCTTAACCATTTCACATCTTTTATAGCCACAGAAATTCAAAATTTATTTTCCTCGCAAACACATACATCTTTATCCCTTGGAAAATCATTGGGTTGCATTGGAAATGCATTCACCATAATTGACTTCCAAGGCACAGAACTAGGATTCATCTCCATATCAGAATGGAATCAAGCCTTAAACAAAAGGAACATTATAATCAGGTTTGGAAGATTAATGTTCCTTTAGAAGTGGAAGCAGATCTTGGGAGCAATCTGATTTTATTCCTACTATTGATAGAAAAGTTGAGTTCCTAGCTGAACCAGTAGAAAAACTTACTCATAGATAAATGAACACTTTAACCCTGGAAATAATTCACACTTAAACCTTGTTCATCATGGATATTGATTACTAGAAAACTCTCCAAACCACATGCATACCAAAATCTCTTCCTGTTGAAATACTTCTAATATTATTCTTGATGCTTTAATTTTTAAGTGCTGAGATAGATAACAGCCTTTATTTTTATTTTTTTGCATAGCTCACAGTTTATCATACAGTCTCATGCTTAATCTTCTAATATTTTTTTCCAGATCTGTCATCTGATTCCTGAATTTACTTTTTTTTTTTTTTTGGTTTGTTTCTGTGGCCCTCATTTGTTCTTTATCCCTGAGAAAATTTATCTGAATCTTGAGCTTTGCCATTAAGCAGTGCTTCTCAGACAAGATATATAATTCAACAGTTGATCTCATTCTTAGTTATTAAAACATGATGAAAATTGATTGAGAAAAAATTTGTAATGCAGTGAAATAGAAAAACAGACTATGGAAAATGGCTATATGAAAATATTTGTTTTAAAAAGTCCATTTACATGATTATCATTTGGTCCTCAAAGCAACATCAACTTGTGCTCAATACACAACTTGTGATGTTGGTATCTTCCTCTTTTTGCAATTTTGGATATTAAGTCAAATTTATTTGTTCAGTCTTGTGTAAACAGTTGATAGATGTGTAACTATAACTCAGATCTCCCAAACATTGTTCCAGATTTCTTTATATTGAGGCATACTGCCTATTCTTCTTTAAATACAAACATGCATGATCTCATCCTTTTTTTTTCTTGAGTGCTGATATTCTGTGCCAGTAAATTTTTCTAAACATTTCTCTTTACTTTTTTCTTTGAAATCAATGGCTTTAATATCAGAGGCAGCAGGCTTACATGTAAGAATGAGTTAGCATTTTGAAAATTCAAATAGTATTTGGTGATTTCCAAAACTTTAAATATTTAAGTTGATGCCATTACCATCAGAATCAAAAACAATTATTTTAAAAGCTCGTAGGAAACAATTATAGAACATTTTTCTATGTCTTTTAAATATGTAGAAGTATACAGATTTTGGAATTGTGTTCTCAGTAAAACCAATTTCAATGATTTTTGAGTTCAAGGTTAAATTGTTACTTGATTTCATGTGTAACTCATGATGGTAGCCTGATCAATCATAGAGACAACTTGAAAAATTAGTAATAGCTGTTCATAAAGGAAAAATAGGTGTATACATATATACATATATGTGTGTATGCATGCAATTCCTATCTATGCCATTCTATCCATTTATCATATTATTTATATAAATGTATATATGCATGTTTGTATAGGTACAGATATATAGAGGTATGTGAATATTATTGCTATACCTACATATATATATATATATATAAATATAGATATAGATATAGATATAGATAGATAGATAGATAGATATAGAAGTAAATTGTACATCCTTCCCTCAAATTGAATTCATTGTAATATGTTTGAATTTATTATTATTTAATTTATTTATTATTAATAATAGTTTAAATTTTCTTTCTAAATAACTGCACACTGAAAACAAACACAATTTGATTTTCTCACATGGCATGGGTAAACCCAGAAATTTTAGTTTACTTTGGTCTAAGTATGGAGTATTTATGCAGGAGGAAGTTTGTGCAAATAAAATAGAAGTGAATTTATATTTCTTGCTCCAAAAGAGTCAAGCATGACACAAAATACTAAATTTGTGTAACCTCCATGATCCATCAAGCAGAATTGAACTTTCCAAAGGGAACAAATATAGATTGATGTTTTAGAAATTACTACAGGGCATAAACCATGCTTTCAGTGTACAAAAGGCCTCACCTATTAGCAGAAAATGTCCATGAAAATTGGCATTTAAAAAAATTACATCACTTCATCACTGCTATGCATCTTTTGTAGACAGAGTTGATGATTTGAAATCATGAATGATTTGCAAGCACTGTAGAAATGATGCAGAAAGTTGCCAGGGTGTCCATTTATGATAACCAATAATTACACTGAGAATTAAGTTGTATGAAATTGGAAAAGTGTGAAAGAGTCCATGGCATCAGTAATTACACTGAAAATGAAATTAATAACTTAAAAAATTTGCTTTCATATAAAATTCCTCTTCTGGATATTGTGTTTTTTCATATTCATTTGCAAAGCTAGCTAATATTATTGTATAGTCATCTGTTCTAAAGTGAGGTAAGAAAAAAAAATAACTGAACTTTTTTCAGACTGTGAGTATGAAGAGAGTAAAAGTCAGATGGGAAGTGATTTCTTGTTAACGTCAATACAGTACCGTATAATACAATTTCTATCACTTATCCATCTTTCTGTATAATATTTGGACAGATGAGAGTTGGCAATTTCATTCATTTTATCATGCTATAGTGGTTTTAAAAGTATTTGCTGAATAAGTTATTTTGTTTCACTGGTTGAACACAGACACATAAACAAAAATATATACACATTTAAGTGATTAAATTAATTCTACAATCTGGATAGTTTTATCAGTAAACTATTTAAAACTTACTCTCAGTAGCAACTATAGAACTAAATAATTTATTCATTAGAGAGATCATTTATTATAGAGTGTGTAAGGATATTGAAATTGGCTTTTAAATCTTACTACATACCATTCAAATCATAATATTTTACTTGTTTATTATAATTCTGAGGAAATACATTTTAAGTATATATATTTTAAAATTATACAATTTATATTTTATAATTTAAGTGCATGAATAATTTAAAATATATTTAAAAGCTTGATTATATACTCTTTCCACTTCAAATACTTTTCCAGCCATATCTAAGTTTTTCACCTAATGTCTTCCACAACATTTATTTAGTGATAGAAATTTAAGATATTTTGAATCACACTCAAATTGTTCTATGCTTTATTTTTGGCTGCGTTGGGTCTTCATTTCTGTGCGTGGGTTTTCTCTAGCTGCTGCGAGAGGGGGCTACTCTCCATTGCAGTGCATGGGCTTCTCCTTGTGGTGGCTTCTCTTTGTTGTGGAGCATGGGCTCTAGGTACACGGGCTTCAGTAGTTGTAGCACACAGGCTCAGTAGTTGTGGCACACGGGCTTAGGTGCCCATGGCATGTGGGATCTTCCCAGCCCAGGGCTTGAACCTGTGTCTCCTGCATTGGGAGGTGGATTCTTAACCACTGTGCCACCAGGGAAGTCCAAATTTTTCTACTTTTGACCAGTGGATTAATCTTTCTAAAGTAATGTTTTCAAAATGCCATTTCCAATTTCAGTAATCTTCAATGACTCTGCTTCTTATAAGATAAAGTTCAAAGTAAAATTACCTTAAAACAGATTTAACTTTGTGGATATGCTTTGAACATTTATACCCTGAATTTTTTAAGATAGAAAATAATAAACTGGAAGGTATTAATAAATTATTTTACCAGTATTTTGGAAAATCCAATATTAAGGAAATATGAGCAGAGACACCACAAAAAGGAAATAAGTAGCCATCTATTCCAAAGTATGGGTATAAGAACAGTAAGCTTTGATATCTTTGGAGATGTATTTTCATATCAGTAAATTTGCAGATCCAAATTATTAAATAAATGGTATGCATCCCTTCAAGAGCAAGATGGAAACTGCCAACAATAAAAGAGTCATTGTAAATTTAGTCTTGAAATTGATTTTATTTTTCAAACCATAGTGAGATACTATTTAGGAGATAGGTATTTCCCAGAAAGAAAAGAGTGATCCAAATTCATGAAGTGACTTTTTCTTATCAGAAGCATAGTTTGAAAAACTTTACACAGGAAAAGAAGAATCAGGGTATCATATAGAAAGAATTTCATCTGGACAAAGAAGCAGTTGTAAAACGTATGCATTGCTGTACAGTACACAGAAGAAAAGGGAAGAGAGAATGGTAAAACAATTGCTCAAAGAGGTCAGAGTCTATATTCTATTTCTGTTTTCTCCTCCTCCTCCTCCTTCTTCTTTCTTCTTCTTCTTCATTGCAGTGTGAAAAAACTAACCAGATATATTTTAAGGAAGCCAAGGACATCAGAGTTAATAGTTAGCTTTCCTGAGAATAGTCTGGAGGTATGTAACCTCCTTAATGAAGCTCACATCCTCATACTCATCTTAGGACAATTACCTGGTATGTAGTAATAGAGAAATATTGCCCAAGGAAGGTGTCTAGTTGAATGGGTCTGTGGAAGAACTCATGGCTCCAGAGAGACTGTGAGTGATGTGCAGGTGACTCAGAAGTTCATGCATGCTTAAGTTTGGAGCATGGTCATATATGAGCTGAGATGGTCCACAGAAGCATCCACACTGTTCTCCTTAGTGGCTATAACAAATTTCATTCCCACCAACAGAGTCGAAGGATTCCCTTTTCTCCACACTCTCTCCAGCATTTATTGTTTGTAGATTTCTTTTGATGATGACCATATTGACCAGTATGAAGTGATATCTCATTTTACTTTTGATTTGTTGTTCTCTAAAAATTAGTGATGTTGAGCATATTTTCATGTGTTTGTTGGTCGTCTATATGTCTTCTTTGGAGAAATGTCTATTTAAGTCTTCTGCCCATTTTTTTGACTTGGACATGGAAGCAACCTAAATGTCCATCAACAAAGGAATGGATAAAGAAGATGTGGTACATATATACAATGGAATATTATTCAGCCATAAAAAGGGATGAAATTGTGCCATTTGCAGAGATGTGGATGGACCTAGAGACTGTCGTACAGAGTGAAGTAAGTCAGAAAGAGAAGAAAAAGAATAGTATAATATCACTTAATGTGGAATCTAGAAAAATGGTACAGATGAACTTCCTTGCAAAGCAGAAATAGAGACACAGATGTAGAGAACAAACTTATGGATACCAAGGGGGAAAGGGGAGGATGGGATGAATTGGGAGATTGAAATTGATATATTCCAATAGTGGTATATACACCAATTCCATAGTGGTATATACACCACTATGTATAAAATAGATAACTAATGAGAACCTACTGTATAGCACAGGGAACTCTACTCAGTGCTCTGTGGTGACCTAAATGGGAAGGAAATCTAAAAAAGAGGGGATATATGTATATGTATAACTGATTCACTTTGCGGTACAGCAGAAACTAATGCAACATTCTGAAGCCACTATACTCTGATAAAAATTAATAAAAAATAAAGTTCTGTTCTGCATTAGTTTATAATTACATATTAAGTTGTTCATTTACATAGCTTAGTTTTACTCACTAATGCACTTAGTTAGTGGTAATTACCTAGGACCTCAGAAACAAATTTATGTGTGTATGAAGGATGATAATTTGATCCCAAGACAAGAAATTGCTTTATAATTGATAGATTGCCCATATGAATTTAAATGGAATGCTACATAATTAATTTCATTGACAATAGACCTTACTTAGCTGTACTATGATCACAGCAATATTCAGTAAGGCAAAATCATCTGTTACCATTGCTATCTATTTGAACACACTATCTTTTATAGAATAGCTGTTTCTTAAATTTGTATACATTTCTTATGCTTAGATGAGTTTATCTGATAAGCATCACCTTTATTTATATGAGCTTTGTTAATGGTAAAGTAGCCTAGGCAAAACAAAACAAAGCAAAACCCTTCAAACTGTACTATCATATTCCTCTTTTTTGTATATGATATTCCTAAACCTAAGAAATTTAATTTTGTTTCAAAATTTTTAGAGAATGTATTCCAATCTTTCCCTAACTAAAATCATCCTCTGAGGAGTCAGGTGAGATAAATGTATGTGAAATGAATATAGGCAAGCCTAGAGAGAGATATAAAGAACAAGAGTTTTAGAAAATGTTGAGAACACATTTCTTAGATTTTTATTAGGAGCTTTTATCTCTCATCTTCTTATCAGAATCATAGATACTTATGAGTTTGTATCACATGAAATTTTGCAGATATAGACATAGAGATAAATATGTACACATGTATATACATATATGTACATATAAACACTGGAAGGGTTTCTCTGAGTAATGTAAAGTGATGCATAATTAACATTTAACTTTATTGGAAATCATTGAGTCACACTTATTTTTCATATTTTACATGCATCTTTCATCCATTTCACTCAGAAAATAGACTGTTGCAAAAGCAAATCAAAGCTAGGTTTGGAAATTCAGATCAAGCAAGCATAAATTTGTTAATATGTATTACTCTTATATATAGATTGTATGAAAGTTCTTGTGAGAACCCACTACAAGGTATCATCCTAGTAGCTTTCAGTGTTTTGTGTGTGCGTGTGTGTGTGTACATCTAAATCTGTATCTGCAAAATTTGCCTGTATATGCTCTAGGATTGGCTTCAGCTTGTACAAAATGCCTTGTGAGGATCCATGATAATGTATTATACTGGTAGCTTGAATGTGATTCACCTTGAACAATTATATATCTTCAGGCTTTCTGACATTTATTATACATTTGCTAAATATAATTTTCCAAATTTAATGGTTCCTAACAACAAACATTAGTTCAGCTCACGATTCTGTGGACTGGCGATTTGGGTTGGGCTTAATTAAGTCATTCTTTTGGCAACTGTGCTTGTGGTAAGCTGTCGGATTGTTGGTGGAAGCCATTGGTTTATGAAAGCCTTGGCTGGGAGTTCTGTTGACTGGGACCTCTCTCCATGTAATTGTTTATTGCCCACTAGGCTGGCCTGCATTTATTCACTTGACTACAAGGTTACAGGTGCATTAAGAGAACAAGACCTAAGCTGCAAGGACTTCTCAAGTCTCTGATTGTGCTACATTTGCTAGTTTCCCATTGTTAATGGTAAATCACATGGCTATGGTGAAAGTCAGTGGCAAATAAACGTCACCTCTTGAAAGCAGAAGCTGAAAATAGTCGTGTAGGGGAGATGAGAAGGAAGGGAGATGCTGTGGCCATGTTTGCAATCTGTCATCTTCCTTACTTGATTATGTTTCATCATAATAATATAGCACTGGAGTTCTTAGCTGGTTGTTCAAAATAACAAGAACCACATCCTAAGTTTGTTGTTCCAAGTGGTATTTTAAAAGTAAATCCATCCTTGTAAAGGTTAGTTTTTACATATAGCCCTGGTTGCTGTTTTCTCCATTCTTCTGAAATTAACACCTTGAAAATTGATAAATTGAACCTCAAAATAGTACAGACTTCACTTTGGATAAGTTCCTTGGTTATTCCTATTCCTTTAAATCTCTGTTGAGTCACATTGCTTTTTTTTTTTCCTTTATGATTGATAGAATTTAACTCAAATAGAATTACAATTAAATTAGGGTATATTATAAGTTAATACCCTATTGATATTCTATAGAAGATTTCACAAGTTAAGTTTCTGTTTCAGATGTTTCAATTCATAGACTACTTGTATTAAAACAACCAAATAGATATATAGATAGATATAAATATGTGTGTATGTGTGTGCATATATGTGTGCATGTGTTTTATAGATGTATATATAAATATATACAATATAAGTAAGATATATATGTATATATGGATTTATAATACATACATACATATTTATAGGACAAAGTTGAATATTAATTTAAAAAAAAATTATCTTAAAGGTAATCATAAAAGTTTAAGGTGATTCCCCCCCAAAAAAGTGATAATGTAGAAGTGCTGTTCTTCCAAACATATAACATCATTCACTGGCCTTTATTTTTTTCAGATGAGAAAATGTCTAGATATCTTTACATTTTTTTGGCACAGCCTTCATAGAACGAGGAAAATATGTGAGTTAAGTCATCTAAAATGTTTATGGTTACTAGTAGCAGTATTTTTTTGCCTTTAATGAATCTCAGCTCTCAAAACATAAGATTTATTAATTGTTAATTCCTTAAGTTAGAGAATTGGGGAAATGTGCCACATTTAGTTGTGAGTTATGTAGCAAATAATTTTCACTGACATTTGTGATATCCAATAAGTATATATATATGTATACATATATATCTACACACACACACACACACACACACACACACACACACACACACACACACATATATATATATATATATATATATATATATATACTTAGACCAAAGTCAATATTAGCCCAATAATAATATCACTTTAACTTACTTGTTGGCAATGCTTTTTATAATAGACTAGAACAAGGCAGCACCTGATCACAGGGAAACCCATGGGAGGGCTGCATATGAGATGGTCACTCATTCTGTCTTTTAAGATTATGAGAAAATCAGAATAGAGAAAAACTTTTTTGATCTCTATGCTATGTGAACTTAAGTCTTAGGGAAACATAGCACTAAATCATGTATCATGACGTTAATCATAATGAAAAATGACACAGCAACTGAGTTTGTCAACAAATTTCTTCCCATATACTCTCCATAGACATTTGATACCTGGATTTATTGTTGCAAGGAGCAGGTGTCTACAATTATAGCATTATTTGAAGCAACAATGGAAGGCTAAGGAGAGAGCACTCGGTGATATTTCAAAAAGAAATCTTTTAAGCAGCCAACAGATGATGCTTGCAATTCCTTCTGCTCTTCCTATTTCCACTATGATTGGAGTAGATTAGTTGTGGTCAAGACAGGCCATCAAGCAATGGCGCCATCAGAAGCCAACAGGAGATCTTTTAAAAAGTCTCACCTGTGATAGAGGCTTTCTTCTAGAAATGTGTCCACAGATTCTTATTCCCAGTGCTTCCAGGCTTCCATTGTTTTACTCCTATAAGTGCTATGAAGAAGAAGAATACAAATAACAAAACTTGCTGTGGACTTTCTATTTACCTACAGATCTATGCATTCTAAATTCCTACTCCTTATTTAAGATCAATATTCCTGTTTTCAAAATATATATTAGGAAAAGTTGTAATACATGCTTTCAAAAGATAATGCATTTAATATCTACCTCTTTTTCAAAATAAAATTTCAACTCAATTTCTCACATACAATTTCAATCAGAATTATATAGTTTATATTTTTGTTGTTGTTGAGGGATTTTCTTCTTTCTTTTTCCTCTTCTTTTTTTAAATCAATGAATACAACCACCCTTCTATTTTAACTTCTAACAAACATAAAATGAATCCCCCCAAAATATATTTTATAACTAACATTTATATCTGCATAAAATGTGATAAAATAAATGTTAGACTGTATTCCTAAATGATTAGATTTGGGGACAAACTCTTCACTAATAAAGAGATTATAAGGGATAGTATGAATTGTGGGTAAGAACATTTTTTCAGGAGATAGACTGAATAGGTTTAATTTCTGTTTTGAAACATTAATTTATAAATGTCAACCTGTTCTTCAGTTTCTTTAGATGCAAAATGAATAAAAATGTACAAATAGGACTTTTTTGAGAATTAAATGAGTTAATAAGTGAAAAGAATTTATGACAGCATCTTGGTCCATGGTAACTATTCAATAAAATTGAGTATATGTGTGTGTGTGTGTGTGTGTGTGTGTACGTGTGCATGTGTGTATGTATATGCACACATAAGTTTGATGGCATACTATAAACTTTTAATTGAGCCAGAAAATTTGATAATGTGAAATATCAATAATACATTTTATATTAATATACACTATAGAAAATCTGTATATATTTCTCATGTAAAGAGTCCTTTTAAAGCTTCATATATGTTTATGTAAATCCAACATTTTGGCCTCAAACTGCTTCAATACATATTTTCCATTATTATATTCTAACTGAAAAATCTAATAAATCTCAATCAGTTCTTGCTCTCAATAAGTTGTGGGAAACACACTCAGAATTATGATATAAAAGTAATATTATTTCAGAAAAACAGAAACAGTTCTAGTTATTTTAAAGAGAATGAATTTATTACTTAATCACATACGACCAACAAAAGAGCTGTCAAAGTGCTGGTAAAAGAGGCCTTTATCAGCTTTCAGAAAACCTGGAAGGAAACTACTGTGATGACCCCTGATGACCAGCTGCCTGTAGACAGAGTAGACCATTCTCAGAACAACAGACAGATGCCCCTGGAAAACACCCATAACTCTGTGACAATGCTGGAGCCTGCTCAAAGCTTAGGCTCATCAGCTTCACCCTATAGTTAATTAGCTTCAGAATAAATGTCTCTAAATTTTCATCATTATATTAAAGAACTTGGACAAGATTTTCTCTAAATACCTTCCCTATAACTCTAAGAATCTATGACTGCAAAATTTCGAAACTTATTGCCATGACAGTTCCACATTTACAGAAAAAGCGTGAGTCACAAAATGCCTCAGTGTGCCTTGATACTGTAGTGTCATTTTTCAGAAATCTTCTCTTTAAACTCAAGAGAGCAACCACTGTTTTCCCCTAACACCCGTCAGCATCTGCACCTAGTTCACTGATGTAACTGTGTTTGTATTCTGACACCTGATAGCAGCTCACATTTAGTCAGACATGTCACAGTTGGAAGCCCAAGATAAAAAGGAAACGTGACTTCCCAGACCTCACCATGTCAAAGAGCCACAAATAATTGCAAACAAGAGAGATCTTTCCAATTATCAAAAAAAAAGTCAAGTTTTACTACTTCATCTGGATTTTTTGTGATTTTTTTACTGAATTTAAGGTCACTAGTCAGCAAAATTGTTTTATAAATATAGCAGTGATAAATATATAAGATTATTTGCTCAAATACAGAAAAGACTGATAGAGTTTTGAAGTATCTTACTGAAAAAGCTACACTAAATTGAAAACACTTAGTTTAGCTACTTCTGAGGGAAGAACAGACAGCAAATGAAATGGAGGCTATA
Source organism: Mesoplodon mirus (assembly GCF_964341445.2). NCBI lineage: Eukaryota > Metazoa > Chordata > Mammalia > Artiodactyla > Ziphiidae > Mesoplodon > Mesoplodon mirus. The sequence goes on from NC_138982.1 coordinate 122,466,441, forward strand.
TAATGCTTAAGAAGCTAAGTAATTCACAAGTGATTAATGATAATGGTGATATAGATAAGACCTTTGGTGAAAAATACACAACTGGGTTTAGAAAATACAACAAATAGTAATTAGATTAAACTGAATTATAAACAATGCGTATATAAAAAAGATACAAAAAATAACAGATTTTAATATTATGCTTGTATTGCTGAAAACAAATTGTTGCATAAATGGAGGAACTGGTATGATTTAAGTACTCTTGAAGGAGAAAACTCATTTAGTTATTTTATGAGATGAAGACATTCATTGTAAATCATTCCTACATTTGTATGAGGGCAAAATAAATTGTGTTGATAAAATCAAACTGATTTAAAGTACACTTCTTTAACAGCACTGGATGAATTTAAAGTGCCCTATATGTTGGATCAAGGCTAAACCAAATTTCTTTCTCACAGGGAAACACATACACACACAAACACACACACCCATGCACGTACATATACTCACAAAATTTCAACATGAGCTCAAAATATCTGTAGGTTCTTTGCAAAAAAAGACTTTATAGATGGTAATATTTATAATCTATTAGATAAAATAGGTTTTGTGTTATAATAAAAAGACAAATATAATTTTATAAAATATTTACTTGTTATGAAACAATTCAAGGGCATGATTTTTAAACCATCCCAACCTAAACATGATGAGTCCTCCTTAAAGACAAATTTACAACCTAGTTCCATAAAGATATTTTTTTACTTTAGCAGTTCTAATTTGACTCCAATTTTTCATTTCACATTATAACAAAATTTCTTTTGAAATTGAAATTTCAATTGAAAAGAATAGGTCTGTTAAAATTTTTATAAAGATCTAAAAGAAGTCCAAATTTTATACACATATTTTGATAAAGATTAAAGTATTAAACATTGTGTTTCATGATTTTAAAAACTTTGAAGTTTCTAAAGTGGGTACCATTTCTTTTTTGAACTCAATACTTCTGTAAGATATACTGAACAGTAATTATTATAGTAGGGAAATAAAGCTCAGAAAAGTAAATAATTTACCAAAAGCCACAGAGCTAGCAAATGGCATAACCAGCAAACAAATCTTGTTCTGAAAACTCTAGTCTAGAACAAGTAGTCTTTCTCCTGTTGCAAGATGCTTAAAGAATTCAAATTAAAATGAAATAAAATAGATTAAATAAATATTCTGTATATATAAAAGAAGGATAAGTGATATTTTATTTTTAACAAAGCACACATTTTTCTATTAAACAAATACTTCAAAGAATACATACCATCCCAAGAGTTGACGTTATTTCATGTTACTATAACATGCATTTTTTCTAGTCATTCTTCTGGAGTTCTACTTCTTAACGAAGGGTAAGGCTTTGAATTGATGGTCAGATATTTGGATAATTCTATTTGTACACTGTTTAATTAATGTAAATAGCATATTTCTCAGAATTCAAACGAGTATTCTTCTCTATAATTTCAGTTAATCTGAGGACATGTTTGCCCTCTTATTCCTTCCTTGCCTTTTCTCTTCACTTGTCTGTATCTTGGGAGCCTGAATTTCAGAGAATTCAGAATCTGTAATCTATATGTTTTCTAAAATACCACTGGATGTTAAATATCTGTGAAACTATAACTCATTGGAGAAAACTATATTTTCCCAGAGGCTTTCTCAGGAAGTGTGCAATGCATAGATGAAAGAAATAATTTTATGAGTTCTTGGATTAGAGATGGAAAGTGAGATCTTAAGCAATATCATCAAGTAGAAATAGATGTGCATTAACCTATATTAATAGAAAGGAAAGTACTGTTAACTTCAGATCTTTTTTGAGGTAGGTGGGGTATATAATCTCAAACTCAGCACTGACTAGCTCTTGCTAATTGTAAAGCTAAATGATACTAGCAGTGATCTTTCTTTTCCTGTCTTCCTTCTATACAGCATTCATCCTACTCTCTAAATAAATAATGAGGAAATATTGAATGAACATTAATTTTCAGGAGTATCAAATTATTAGACAGCAAAAAAAGACCCTCAGATGTTAGTGTGCCCTTGTAATTATTATATTAAGTTATTTAAAACACATTTTTATATAACATTCATAAAAGCTTAGGAATTCAGTGTTAATATGCCAATTTTGCATAAGGATATATGTAAGCTTTAAAAATGATCAAGAAATATTTCCACGACCACTGTTTAGATTTGCAAGAAAAACCAAAGTTTGTCTCATTCTTTTTTTTTTTTTTTTTTTTTTTTTTTTTTTGTGGTACACGGGCCTCTCACTGTTGTGGCCTCTCCTGTTGAGGAGCACAGGCTCTGGACGCGCAGGCTCAGCGGCCATGGCTCACGGGCCCAGCCGCTCCACGGCATGTGGGATCTTCCCAGACCAGGGCACGAACCCGTGTTCCCTGCATCGCCAGGTGGACGCTCAACCGATGTGCCACCAGGGAAGCCCTGTCTCATTCTTATATTTTATGCTTTGTTGATTACATATTCAACACTTATTGGCTAAGTGCAACACCTAGGTACAATATAATATTGCTAATCTCTTTACAAGTCTGGTTTTTAATGTAGATTTGTTATTTCTGGATTTGGTCATGATTCCTCCTTTACTATTCCTCTGCCTTTTCCCTTTGGCACAATTTCATATAATAATCAGATAATTTTCATTATCGATACAATAAGGTACATTTTACTTTAAAGATCAATAGAAAAATATGTTGATACTTGATAAAATAATAGATCTTTATTCTATTTTTTTAGTAATTGGAGGTGGGAAAGAAAATTGCTTAGGACTACCATGTCATAAGATTATATGTACGCTGAGATAACTCAGATAAGTGCTGGACATCACCTTTTTAAAAAATCACTAAAAAGTTTGTAAACTTAATAGAATCATTAACATTTTTCAAATAAAAAATTAACTGGTGATTTATACCAAGTACTCAAGTTTCTCCTTTGAAGGAAATTATCTGTTTACAGAGCCACTTCTAATTGACGGGACAACTCAGGGTTATAAGCCAGATGCAGTAAAGAAATAAATGTCCCCTTGGTGGAATGGAGAAGTTATTGCATTTCTTCATTACAAGACATGAGTAACCAAGGCATAGGCAGTAAAAGAATGAAATTGATTATGGACCAGTTTCCCCATGTGAAATTAGGCATTCGATAACTGTGTGCTTTTTTTGCCACATTATTAAAACCACTCTTATATTATCACTTATGTTCCAGACTTAAGGTTTTGGTTATTTTGTTTGTTTTTGTTGTTGTTTTCTCCTGTCAACATGTAGGCCTTTCTAGATACATCTGTAGAAAGAATCCTACTACCTTGAAACTAAATTGTTATCACCCTGAGGTTTAGACATTAGTGGAAAAATAGTGAGGTGGAGACTTTTGTATAAATAGAGTAGTCTTCAGGGAATTTTTAGAAAAATGTAGTTAGTCAAGTTTGTCTTGGTTGGATAAAATACTTGACTTTCAGAAGTCATGTCAGTGAATTTGTTTTTTTTTATTGGAGTATAGTTGACTTATAATATTGTGTTAGTTTCAGGAGTACAGAAAAGAGAATCAGTTATACAAATACATATATCCACTCTATTTTTAGATTATTTTCCCTTATAGGTCATTACAGAGTATTGAGTAGAGTTCTCTGTGCTATACAGTAGGTCCTTATCTATGCACCTATGGTCAACTAATCTATGACAAAACAGGCAGGAATATATTGTACAATGGAGAAAAGACAGCCTCTTCAATAAGTGGTACTGGAAAAACTGGACAGCTACATGTAGAAGAATGAAATTAGAACACTCGCTAATACCATACACAAAAAATAAACTCAAAATGGATTAAATACCTAAATGTAAGGCCAAATGCTATAAAACTCTTAAAGGAAAGCATCGGAAGAACACTCTGACATAAATTGCAGCCAGATCTTTTTGATCCACCTCTGAGAGTAATGAAAATGAAAACAAAAATAAATAAATGGGACCTAAGTGTCAGTGGATTTTGCCTGATAAATCTTTTACTAAGGAGTGAATACTTTGAGCAAAACTGGTTTAAGACATTACCAGGGTTAGGCAGTACCATAGGGAATAGATGGGGGCTTTGTGTCACACAATGTGGAGGAAAGGGGAAAATTTTCCTTTATGTCAGTAGAAGCACTAGACACTAGCTTATAGATATATTACAGTGGGGTCATTTAATCATTTATTGCTGCCCCATGGCTACCATGTGAATATGGTAAACAGTAGTGGGGGATGGCGGCTAAGGCTGTAAGAGGGAAGAGGAAAATGGGAAACAAATGAAGCAGGAATAGGAGGATTCTAGAGATACTTAGATATTTATAAAACATCATGAAAATAATTAACACTATTCCCAACCAAGTTTTCCAAAAATAACTTTAAGAAGTCCAGCACAATCTTTGCTTATATGGCTGTACACTTCTTTCAGGTTAATATCATGTTAAAGCTCTTGTATAATTTAAAACTCTCCTCATTATTAATATTTATATATTTTTAAAATTTTGGAAATGATTTTGAGCAGCATAGTAATTAAGGTAGGAAATATTCTTTTAAATAATTCCAAAATTATAACAGTATTTTTTGCATATATCCAAAGATAGTACACATTAATAAAACATGTATCAAACTTGACCTTAAACTGTTGTCAGACACAGCATAAGATTATAAGATTGATAACTAATCTTGTTAAGCCAATTAAATTTGTTATATATAGCATATAAGATGTACTAAAAAGTTTAGTGATGCAATGGAAAATCCTTAAGTGCAGAACAAATCATGTTCTTTGGAGGAGAAAGAAAATAGTTTTTTTTTTAATTTAAGATGTCAACAATTATTTAGTGTATATTGGTTACCATTAATAATATTACAATAGCATACAAAATATATATTTATCTACTTCTGTGTTTAAACAAAAAGATTGTGTGAAAATCTTGACTAAAACAACATAATTAATCATCACTGTAGGCATGAAAGCAATAAAAATAAATATTATGGAATAAATATATGATAATTTATGAATTATTTAAATGTACAGTTTTTATTCACCCAAGTCTACCTGTGCCATTTTTCCAACAGCATTTGCTCACTTCACATCTATGTCACATTTTGGTAATTCTTGCAATATTTCAAACTTTTTCATTACTGTTAAATTTGTTACAGTAATCTGTGATAAGTGATCTTTGATTTTACTATTGTAATTGGTTTGAGGCACCATGAACCATGCCCATATAAGAGAGCAAATTTAATAAATGTTGCATGTATTCTGATTGCTCCACAGACTAGCCTTTCTTCTGTCTCTTTTGCTCTTCTTGGGTCTCCCTATTCTCTGAGACAAAATAATATTGAAATTAGGTCAATTAATGACCCTACAATGGCCTCTAAGTGTTCAAGTAAAAGGAAAAGTCACACGTTTCTCACATTAAATCAAAAGATAGAAATGATTAAGCTTAGTGAGGAAGACATTTTGAAAGTCTAGATATGTCAAAAGCCAGGCCCCACGTGTCAGTTAACCAAGTTGTGAATGCAAAGGAAAAGTTCTTGAAGGAAATTGAAAATACTACTCTAGTCAACTCTCTAATGGTAAGAAATAGAAACAGGCTTATTGCCCTTATGGAGAAAGTTTTAGTGGTCTGGATAGATCAAACCAACCAAACATTCCTTTAAACCAAAGTCTTATCCAGAGCAAGGTCTCTAATTCTATGAAGGCTGAGAGAGGTGAAGAAGCTGCAGAAGAAAATTTGAAGCTAGCTGAGGTTGGTTCGTGAGATTTAAGGAAATAAATTGTCTCTATAACATGAAAGTACAAGGTGAAGAAACAAATTCTGATGTGGAAGCTGCAGCAAGTTGTCCAGAAGGTCTAGCTCAGATAATTAGTGAAGGTGGCTACACTGAACAATAGATTTTCAATGTAGACGAACAACTTTATATTGAAAGAAGATGTTATTTTGGACTTTCATATCTAAAGAGGAAAAGTCAATGTCTGGCTTCATAGCTTCAAAGTATAGTTTGCCTCTCTTGCTAGGGGCTGATACAGCTGATGACTTTAAGTTGAAGCTAGCTCTCATTTACCACTCTGGAAATCCTAGTGCCCTTAAGAATTGTGCTAAATCTACTGTGCCTGTGTTCCATAAATGGAACAATCAGGCCTGGATGACAGCACATCTGTTTACGTCATGGTTTACTGAATATTTTAAGCCCACTGTTGAGACCCACTGCTCAGAAAAAGAGTCCTTTTGAAATATTAATGCTCATTGACAATGCAATTGGTCACCCAAGAGCTCTGATGGAAATGTAAACCAAGATTAATGTTGTTTTCAAGCCTGTTAACACAACATCCATTCTGCAGCCTATGGATCAATGAGTAATTTCGATTTTCAAATCTTATTATTCAAAACGTACACTTTGTAAAACTGTAGTTGCTGTAGATACTGATTCCTCTGATGGATCTGGGCAAAATCAATGGAAAACTTTCTGGTAAGGAGTCACTATTCTAGATGCCACTAAAAACATTTCTGATTCATGGGAAGAGGTCAAAGTATCAACCTTAATAAGAGTTTGGAAGAAGTTGGTCCAACCCTTATGGATGACATTAAAGGATTCAAGACCTCAGTGAGGAAGTAACTGCAGATGTGGTAGAAATAGCAAGAGAAGTAGAATTAGAAGTGGAGTCAGAAGATGTGACTGAATTGCTGCAATCTCATGATAAAATTTTAACAGATATGGAGTTGCATCTTATGGATGAACAAAGAAATTGGTTTCATAAGATAGAAACTACTACCAGTGATGATTCTATGAAGATTGTTGAAATGAGAGAAATGAATTTAGAATATTACATAAACTTAGTTGATAAAGCAGCAGCAGGGTTTGAGAGAATTGACTCCAATTTTGAAAGAAGTTCTACACTAGGCACAAGACTATCAAACAACATTGCATGCTATGGAGAAATTGTTCATGAAAGGAAGAGTCAATTGATGTGGCAAACACCATTATTGTCTTGTTTTAAGAAATTGCCACAGCTACCCTAATCTTCAGCAGTTACCACCCTGATCAGTCAACAGCCCTCAACACAGAGGCAAGATCCTCCACCAGCAAAAAATTATGACTCACTGAAGGCTCAGAAGACAGTTAGAATTTTTTAGCAATAAAGTATTTTTAATTAAGGTATATACATTATTTTATTAGACTTAATTGTGTTATACACTTAGTAGACTGTAGTTTAGTGTAAACATAACTTTTATATGCACTGGGAAACCAAAATATCAGTGCAACACACCTTATCGTGATTTTCTCTTTATTGTGGTTGTCTGGAACCAAACGCACAATATCTGTGAGGTTTGCCTATATGAGGCTCAGTAGTAGTGCACAGATTAGTACCTAGAAATCACCAATCATTTCTACCATAGGCCATGTTGTAGAAAACTATCAAAAACTCATCTAAACACTATTTTCTGAGTCAGTATTCATGTTAATATCTTTCTCTAAAAAGCTTTATAATGATTTATTCCAAGTTTGACACATTTTTAGGAAAGGTAAATGCATAATTATATTTCTTTCTCAAATTCAGCTTATATATAGATATAGATATAGATATAGATATCATATAACATGATAAACTATATGCTATTAATCTTAAACTAACTATAGTTGTAGTGAAATCTTATTAATTGCCTCTAAAATGATGAGTAATCAGGGGAAAAAAAAGAAAAACTTTAATAATTCTTCCAACAGAAAGACAGTTTCCCTAATGGAAACCATTTCAATGTCATGAGGCAAACATTATATGTTTAAATCAGTTTTTAAGTGACATAAGGAAACCAAATGATAACTTTCTCAGCAATATTCTTCATTCTCTAGCTTACACTGACTCCTGCTTCTTGTCTATAGAGGCCCAGTCTCTCTGGAACATGGTGATTTTTATTAAGACAAACATGCTCCTGGGGGCCGTCTGATATTTATTTATGTATGTCAGTGGTTCCAGGAATTAAAGGGTAGTAATGGATAGAGATTTAATATACAACACAGTCAGTAAAAATAAAGCAAAGCAAAATTGCATAAGACAGACATTTTAGGGAATGCATTGATAGCTTACATGGTTTTGCCTCCTCTAGAAATATAATCTTAATTATCAGAATTATATGAAGTTTAACCCATCCAAACATCTATCTATCCATCATCTATCATTTATCTATCTATACTCTATCTATTATCTAACATCTAATGATAATTTTCAAAATTATCTTACAATATTTATCTAACGGTAATTTTCCAAACTTTTGCCAGGTGACTTGTCAACATTGAGTACAATTTAGTTTTCTCATTGTCATTTTTCTCTCACTGCTCTTCTGAGTGTCTCTGTTTGGGGGTGTTTGTGGGAGAGTGGAGGTAAGAGTGCTCTATTGGCTCATGGAGAATTCAGCTTTTTTATATCTTGTATTTGCCTCCTCTAATCTTTCTCAAATTAATTTTTCATAGTGAATTATGATCTCTAGGTTTCTACAGAAGCTTCTTCCTTCTAATTGCTTAGAAAATGTTTGTTTGCTTTGGTAAACTTTGGTATGCTTCGTTTTTTCTTTAACCTGAATCTCCTTTGTTATACACTTAAGGATCAGTGTTATGGCTGTTCCTTTTCTTATTATGGCAATGGAGTTGCGGAAAATGCCATAACTAATATTCAGCTACTTTGGGCACTAAGTCACTTAACTCAAAAACATACAATCTCTTGTTCAGAATCCTTATACACAGTATAAATAAACAAACTCCCATGTAAACTTCTCAATTTAAAATTCTTATTTAGTAATTTTACCACTATTGCTGTATAAAGAGTACCATCGTGTGATTTTCTGTTAGGCCATTGTAATCAGCAGACATCAGTCTCCCAAAGGAATTTAAAATCCATTTGGCACCTTCTAAAGTAGAGTTAACCATTTTATCATACAAAAATATTTTTTAAACAATAATGCATTGAACTTGATTTGGTGGTGAAATGAGTCAATTCTGCTAGAGCCAGAGATTCTGAGATTGTGCTATTACATTAATAGGCAACTAAAAATATATTGTAGAGCTTCAAGGAATATAGTATTATCATATCTTTTCTCATTTTTCTCCCTCATTTAGGTGAGTAGGAATGTATTTTAATTGTCCTTTCCAAATCCTAGGAACTCCATACAAGATTCACAGCAGTCTCCTGCATTCCTTCTGCACCATTAGGAAAGTTGAGATGAAGTTTCAGAAGTATGAGTGAAATAATTCCTACTTATAAGAAAGTTACCCATAAGAGTTCCCTTTGTGGTGTGAAAGGCTTATGTTACCTGTGGTTTTAATTAGGTGAAAATATGGCCAGATTAAGGAGAGAATGCTGAAGATCAGTTATACCAAAATAGAACTATTAATTTTCTTTAAGAGTCACATAAGAAATTGATTATCCTAGAGGCAGCTTTTTTTTTTAACATCTTTATTGGAGTATAATTGCTTTACACTGTTGTGTTAGTTGCTGATGTATAAAAAAGTGAATCAGCTTTACATATACATATAACCCCATATCCCCTCCCTCTTGAGTCTCCCTCCCACCCTACCTATCCCACTCCTCTAGGTGGCCACAAAGCACCAAGCTGAGCTCCCTATGCCATGTTTGTATTAAACAAACTAAAAATAATTTCAATCCAAATGAACACTTGAATACCCTGAAAAAGATGGTCAGACCTTGCCTTATGGTTTCAAGGTAATAAATCAAAAGTGCTATCACTAATTCAAAGATGTTACTAAAGGTCCAAACTTTTATTGCACTCTTTTTGAATCTTGCCTTCAGAACATGTTCATACGTTTTACAAAAAATACCTTATGAATCATTATGCTTTTCACCCCTATTTTCAGAATTTTTCAACAAGAAATGAGATTCTATATCATGATTATCAACATTAATTCCACAGCTGATCATTAATGAATTTAAACTATTCCAAGCGTCAAACTCTTTTTTTTTAGTTTTTTTTCTAATTGTTTTTTTTTTCTTTTTTTTTTTATACAGCAGGTTCTTATTAGTCATCAATTTTATACACATCAGTGTATACATGTCAATCCCAAACGCCCAATTCATCACACCACCACCCCCATGCCCCTGCGGCTTTTCTCCCTTGGTGTCCATACATTTTTTCTCTACATCGGTGTCTCAATATCTGCCCTGCAAACTGGTTTATCTGTACCATTTTTCTAGATTCCACATATATGCATTAATATATGATATTTGTTTTTCTCTTTCTGACTTACTTCACTCTGTATGACAGTCTCTAGATCCATCCACATCTCAACAAATGATCCAATTTCATTCCTTTTTATGGCTGAGTAATATTCCATTGTATATATGTACCACATCTTTATCCATTCATCTGTCGATGGTTATTTATTTAGGTGGTTTCTAGGACCTGACTATTGTAAATACTGCTGCAATTAATATTGCAGTGCATCTGTATTTTTGAATTGTGGTTTTCTCTGGGTATATGCCTAGCAGTGGGATTGCTGGATCATATGGTAATTCTATTTTTAGTTTTTTAAGGAACCTCCATACTGTTCTCCATAGTGGCTATATCAGTTTACATTCCCACCAACAATGTAAGAGGGTTCCCTTTCCTCCACACCCTCTCCAGCATTTGTTGTTTGTAGATTTTCTGATGAAGCCCATTCTAACCGGTGTGATGTGATACCTCATTGTAGTTTTCATTTGCATTTCTCTAATAATTAGTGATGTTGAGCAGCTTTTCATGTGCTTCTTGGTCATCTGTGTGTCTTCTTTGGAGAAATGTCTATTTAGGTCTTCTGCCTATTTTTGCATTGTGTTGTTTGTTTTTTTAATATTGAGCTGCATAAGTTGTTTATATATTTTGGAGATTAATCCTTTGTCCATTGATTCACTTGCAAATATTTTCGCCCATTCTGAGGGTTGTCTTTTCATCTAGTTTATGATTCCCTTTGCTGTGTGAAAGCTTTGAAGTTTCATTAGGTCCCATTTGTTTATTTTTGATTTTATTTCCATTACTCTAGGAGGTGGATCAAAAAAGATCTTGCTGTGATTTATGTCGTAGAGTGTTCTGCCTATGTTTTCTTCTAAGAGTTTTATAGTGTCCGGCCTTACATTTAGGTCTCTAATCCATTTTGAGTTTATTTTTGTGTATGGTGTTAGAGTGTTCTAACTTCATTGTTTTACATGTAGCTGTCAAGTTTTCCCAGCACCACTTATTGAAGAGACTGTCTTTTCTCCATTGTATATCCTTGCCTCCTTTGTCATAGATTATTTGACCATAGATACATGGGTTTACCTCTGGGCTTTCTATCTTGTTCCATTGATCTATGTTTCTGTTTTTGTGCAAGTACCATCTTGTCTTGATTACTGTAGCTTTGTAGTATAGTCTGAAGTCAGGAAGTATGATTCCTCCAGCTCCATTTTTTTCCCTCAAGACTGCTTTGGCTATTCAGTGTCTTTTTTGTCTTCATACAAATTTTAAGATTTTTTTGTTCTAGTTCTGTAAAAAATGCCATTGGTAATTTGATAGGGATTGCATTGAAGCTGTAGAATGCTTTGGGTAGTAGAGTCATTTTCACAATATTGATTCTTCCAATCCAAGAACATGGTATATCTCTCCATCTGTTGGTATCATCTTTAATTTCTTTCATCAGTGTTTTACAGTTGTCTGCATATAGGACTTTTGTCTCCCTAGGTAGGTTTATTCCTATGTATTTTATTCTTTTTGTCTCAATGGTAAATGGGAGTGTTTCCTTAATTTCTCTTTCAGATTGTTCATCATTAGTGTGTAGGAATGCAAGAGATTTCTGTGCATTAATTTTGTATCCCGCAACTCTACCAAATTCACTGATTAGCTCTAGTAGTTTTCTGGTGGCATCTTTAGGATTTTCTATGTATAATGTCATGTCATCTGCAAACACTGACAGTTTTACTTGTTTTCCAATTTGTATTCCTTTTATTTCTTTTTCTTCTCTGACTGCCCAGGCTAGGACTTGCAACACTATGTTGAATAATAGCAGTGAGAGTGGACATCCTTGTCTTGTTCCTGATCTTAGAGGAAATGCTTTCACTTTTTCACCATTGAGAATGATGTTTGCTGTGGGTTTGTCTTATATGGTCTTTATTATGTTGAGGTAGGTTTCCTCTCTGCCCACTTTCTGGAGAGTTTTTTATCATAAATGGGTGATGAATTTTGTCAGAGGCTTTCTCTGCATCATCTATACTCATCAGTGACATTGGTCTGTAATTTTCTTTTTTTGTAGGATCTTTGTCTAGTTTTGGTATCAGAGTGATGGTGGCCTCATAAAAGGAGTTTGGGAGTATTGCTTCCTCTGCAATTTTTTGGAAGAGTTTGAGAAGGATGGGTGTTAGCTCTTTTCTAAATGTTTGATAGAATTCACCTGTGAGGCCATCTGGTCCTGGACTTTTGTTTGTTGGAAGATTTTTAATCACAGTTTCAATTTCATTAATTGTGACTGGTCTGTTCATATTCTCTATTTCTTCCTGGTTCAGTCTTGGAAGGTTATACCTTTCTAAGAATTTGTCTATTTCTTCCAAGTTGTTCATTTTATTAGCATAGAGTTGCTTATAGTTGTCTCTTAGGATGCTTTGTATTTCTTCAGTGTCTGTTGTAACTTCTCTTTTTTCATTTCTAATTTTACTGACTTGAGTCTTCTTCCTCTTTTTCTTGATGAGTTTGGCTAATGGTTTATCAATTTTGTTTATCTTCTCCAAGAACCAGCTTTTAGTTTTATTGATCTTTGCTATTGTTTTCTTTGTTTCTATTTCATTCATTTCTGCTCTGACCTTTATGATTTCTTTCCTTCTGCTAAATTTGGGTTTTGTTTGTTCTTCTTTCTCTAGTTTCTTTAGGTGTAAGGTTAGGTTATTTATTTGAGATTTTTCTTGTTTCTTGAGGTAGGCTTGTAAAGCTATAAACTTCCCTCTTAGAACTACTTTTGCCCATAGGTTTTGGATTGTCGTGTTTTCATTGTTATTTGTCTAGGAATTTTTTGATTTCCACTTTGATTTCTTCAGTGATCTCTTGGTTAATTAGTAACGTAGTGTTTAACCTCTATGTGTTTGTGTTTTTTACATTTTTTCCCCTGTAATTCATTTCTAATATCATAGCTTTTTGGTTAGAAAAGATGCTTGATACAATTTCAATTTTCTTAAATTTACTGAGGCTTGATTTGTGACCCAAGATGTGATCTATCCTGGAGAATATTCTGTGCGCACTTGAGGAGAAAGTGTAATCTGCTGTTTTTGGATGGAATGTCCTATAAATATCAATTAAATTTATCTGGTCTACTGTGTCATTTAAAGCTTTTTTTTTCCTTATTTATTTTCATTTTGGATGATCTGTCCATTGGTGTAAGTGAGGTGTTAAAGTCCCTCACACTTACTGTGTTACTGGCGATTTCCTCTTTTACAGCTGTTAGCAGTTGCCTTATGTACTGAGGTGCTCGTATTTTGGGTACATATATATTTATAATTGTTATATCTTCTTCTTGGATTGATCCCTTGATCATTATGTAGTGTCCTTCCTTGTCTCTTGTAACATTCTTTATTTTAAAGTCTATTTTATCTTCTATGAGTATTGCTACTCCAGCTTCTTTTGATTTCCATTTGCATGAAATATCTTTTTCGTCCCCTCACTTTCAGTCTGTATGTGTCCCTAGGTCTGAAATGTGTCTCTTGTAGACAGCATATATTTGGGTCTTGGTTTCATATCCATTCAGTAAGCCTGTGTCTTTTTGTTGGAGCATTTAATCCATTCACATTTAAGGTAATTGTCGATATGTATGTTCCTATGATGATTTTCTTAATTGTTTTGTGTTTGTTTTTGTATGTCCTTTTCTTCTCTTTGTTTCCCACTTAGAGAAGTTCCTTTAGCATTTGTTGTAGAGCTGGTTTGGTGGTGCTGACTTCTCTTAGCTTTTGCTTGTCTGGAAAGCTTTTGATTTCTCCATTGAATCTGAATGAGATCCTTGCTGGGTAGAGTAATCTTGCTTGTACTTTCTTCTCTTTCACCACTTTAAGTATATCATGCCACTCCCTTCTGGCTTGTAGAGGTTCTGCTGAGAAATCAGCTGTTAACTTTATGGGAGTTCCGTTGAATGTCATTTGTCATTTTTCCCTTGTTGCTTTCAATAATTTTTCTTTGTATTTAATTTTTGCCAGTTTGATTACTATGTGTCTTAGTGTGTTTCTCCTTGGGTTTATCCTGTATGGAACTCTCTGCACTTTCTGGAGTTGGGTGGCTATTTCTTTTCCCATGTCAGGGAAATTTTCGGCTATAATCTCTTCGAATATTTTCTCTGGTCCTTTCTCTCTCTCTTCTCCTTCTGGGACCCTATAATGCAAATGTTGCTGCACTTAATGTTGTCCCAGAGGTCTCTTAGGCTGTCTTCATTTCTTTTCATTCTTTTTCTTTATTCTGTTCTGCAGCAGTGGATTACACTATTCTGTCTTCCAGGTCACTTATCCATTCTTCTGCCTCAGTTATTCTGCTACTGATTCCTTCTTGTGTAGTTTTCATCTCAGTTATTGTATTGTTCATCTCTGTTTGTTTATTCTTTAATTCTTCTAGGTCTTTTTTAAACATTTCTTTCACCTTCTTGACCTTTGTGTCCATTGTTTTTCCGTGGTCCTGGATTATCTTCACTATCATTATTCTGAATTCTTTTTCTGGATGTTTGCCTAACTCCACTTCATTCAATTGTTTTTCTGGGGCTTTATCTTGTTCCTTCATCTGTTACATAGCCCTCTGCCTTTTCATCTTCTCTATCTTTCTGTGAATATGGTTTTTGTTCCACAGGCCGTTGGATTGTAGTTCATCTTGCTACTGCTGTCTGCCCTCTGGTGGATGAGGCTATCTTGAGTCAAACTCTTTTATTAAAAAAAAAACATGCAACCATTAATACATAAATTAAATAATTTATTTAGTATTTAAAGAAAATATGAAATAGCAGGGGTAGAGGAAATTATATTGAGTTCCTGTTATGTGCCACAAATTATAGAGAATCTTATGTATTTTTAAATGAATAAAAGACTTAAATTTAAGACTGGATATGATGAATTCCTAGAGGAAAAAAGGCAGAACCCTCATTGACATAAATCACATCAATATTTTTTGTTTCCATCTCCTAATGTAAAGGAAATAAAAACAAAAGTAAACAAATGGGACCTAATTCAATTTAAAAGCTTTTGCACAGCAAAGTAAACCATTGACAAAATGAAAAGACAACTTATTGAATAGGATAAACTGTTTGCAAATGATATGACTCTTAACAGATTAATATCCAACATAAAACTCAACATCAAAAAAAATAAACAATGCAATTTTAAAACAGGCAGAACTGAGTAGACATTTTTCCCAATGCAGATGGCCAGGAGGCACATGAAAAGATGATCAACATCACTAATCATCAGGTAAATGCAAATAAAAACCACAATAAATTACCACCTTACTCTTGCTGTCATCAAAAAGAACACAAATAACAAATGTTGATGAAGATATGGAAAAAAAGAACTCCTTGTACACTGTTGGTGGGAGTGTAAATTGGTCCAGCCACTGTGGAAAAGAGTAGGGAGTTTTCTCCAAAAACTAAAAATAGAATGAACATATGAACCAGCAATTCCACTCCTGCATGTATATCTGAAAAACAACAAAACAAAAAACAAACAAAAAACACACTAATTTGAAAAGATACATGCACCTCAATGTTCATAACAGCATCATTTATAATTGCCAAGATATGAAAGCAATCTAAATGTCTATCAACTGATGAATGGATAAAGAAGATGTGATATATGATATATATACTATATATATATATACACACACACACACAATGGAATACTACTCAGCCATTAAAAAGAATGAAATTGTGCCATTTTCACCCAAATGGATGGGTTTGGAGGGCATCGTGCTAGGTGAAATAAGTCAGACATATAAAGTCAAATATTGTATGATAGCACTTAGATGGGGAATCTAAAAAATACAACAGGTGAATGAATATAACAAAAAAGAAGCAAACTCACAGATATAAAGAACAAACTAGTGGTTACCAGTGGGGAGAGGGAAGAGGGGAATGTCAATGTAGGGGTTAGAGAGTGAGAGGTACAAACTGTTAGATGTAAAATAACATACAAGGATACATTGTACAAAATTTATAATAACTATAAATGGAGTATGAACTTTAAAATTGTGATTCACTATTGTACACCTTTAACTTATATAATATTGTACAGCAACTATATTTCAATAAAAAATTGTATATTACCTGAAATATAGGCAATATTGCCCTCCCTTTTGGAATTTGAAATTAGAAACTAATTTATCTAAGTTTGAAGTCACAAAGAAAGAAAAAAGAGTGCATAAAGTTTAGTTAGCAGCTCAGGAATACACAAATCCCAATTTATTTTATACATTTAACACCATAACACATTAAACACAATTTTGAAAACTTTGAAATAATCTTACTTATAAGTAATCTTACTTATAAACTTTGAGGAAAAAAATATAAATCACTAAAAAATAGAAATATAAATCACTAAAAAATAGAACCCAATGGTCTTTCAAATGAGTAATACAGAAATACCAGTAACATTTATCTCAATTGCACAGGTATAGTCCAAAAGCATAAAATATTTTAGTATAATTGATAACATCATCAGATTATGGGAAGAAAATTTTATGATGTTCACAAAAGAAAGTGAAGTCACTTTATACAATACAGCAGTCATTCTTAGTAAACACACTAAATAAAATAGAAATAAATTAAATCTACTTAAATATAATAAAATGTTTTCTACAATCTGCAATTAATATTATCTTAAATTACAAATATGCTTAAGGAGCAAGAACTGAATGGCCAGTGTAAAGATTATTACACAATATTCACATGAGTTTCTAATAAGTAGCAAGAACTGAATGACCAGTGTAAAGATTATTATACAATATTCACATGAGTTTTTAATAAGTAGAACAACAAAAAAAATAATGGACATAATTAGTATAGACCATGTTTTATCTGTAAAGGTACAATTGTATATTTAGAAAAATCTAAGAAGATATAAAATTAAAGAGATAAGATAAAATAATAAAAACCAGTATAAAGTGGCTGATTTATAATTATTGTAAAGTGCAAAGTTCTATAGCTGGGTTCTAATTTAACAAGAGCAAAATTAAAAGGTGGTAAAAAAAAAAAAAAAAGGCTTCCCTCATGGCGCAGTGGTTGAGAGTCCACCTGCTGATGCAGGGGACAGGGGTTCATGCCCCGGTCCAGGAAGATCCCACATGCCAAGGAGCGGCTGGGCCCGTGAGCCATGGCCTCTGAGCCTGCATGTCTGGAGCCTGTGCTCCGCAAGAGGAGAGCCCACAACACTGAGAGGCCTGTGTACCACCACAAAAAAAAAAAAAAAAAAAAAGTGGTAAAAAAAATAAACCCTTAACAATAGAAAGGAAAAATCTGCAATCTGTACAAATAAATTTAATTTTTAAAATCACATATTTTTATGAACAGAATCATACGATCTTATTGATAGAAACAATAACTGAACAAATAGAAATGAATATGGTTGACTTTAATCTTACTTGAAGAAGCAAATACTGTGCTATTTTCTTTGAATTTTTACATCTCCGTCCATGAGTGAGATTGACCTGTAGTTTTCTAAAGTATCCTGTAATTTCCTTTACTATCTTGAATCAGTTTACATTACATCTTTGTCATATACTGGAGCATAATACTTTTTTATTTACTTTATAAACTCTGCTTTCCTGTAATCATGTTTCTATTTTTGTTCCTAGTATTAATGCTGACTCCTTTCTTTTTACAGGTCTCTGTGTTTTTGTTTTGTTTTATTTTGTGGAGAGAGGGTGGAAGAAAACACATATTTGATTGTTTTCCTGTTTTAAATGTCCATTTTGCATTTCAATTATTTCTGCTCTTAGCTATATTAGTTGGTTCCTTCTATTTTCCTTCTGCATATTTTGGTGTTCTACTATTAAGTTATAGGCTTCGTTTATTAATATTAGACTAATATTAGACTTTACTTCATTTAAACTTAAATATTTGTTAAAAACACCTCACAAAAGTTTATATGTAGCAGTATGTATATTTATATTTAGCAACTAACACCTACCCAGAAACATATTGGTAGTTAGATATCTGTGAATTTATGAAGAGACCTGGATTTATAATAAAAATGGATTCAATTGTAATAATTTTGTAAGTTTGATAGGGAAAATTGAAGGAATACCATTTATGAATAAGGTAATATTAGCATGGATTCCACTGCATTATATTGAAACTGTTGACATTAATTCACTATATAAAAGCTAATGCTGATTGACAGTTATATAGAAAAAAAGTTTTAATTATTTTGCTATACAACCAAACATCCAGATGAATATCCCGAAAGAACTCAAAATAAGCATTTTCAGTTGTCAAAAAGTAATCAAAACATATTCAAATAAATTAATTCCTTAGTTTCAGAATGGAAATTAACACAAAAACGACCTTGTAGATGAGATAAAATCAGTTTTTCTGACAACATATCCCAGAACATATTCAATGTGTTACTTACCAGCTCAGGCTAAAAATATCAGTAGTTAATGAGAATTAATCCAAAACATGTCTATCAAATAGAAAGTTTCACATCAGGATTGGATCTTCAAGCATTTGTTCCTTTAAGTAGCAAGATGCAGTATCTCGTAATTCAGATCTGAGTCCCTTATTAAATAACTGTAACTCAAACACTTTGTCATTCCACAATCCATTATTTTTCAATACTAATTTTTTTAGGAAACAATGTTTTGCTGGATTCATTGTTTATATTTTAGAAATATCTATTTTTTAAAAAATTGTGCATAAAATCTGACAAATTTTTAACACAATTTTTTCTGACATTTATCCTCTTTTACTACCACTGCTCAGGCAAAATAATTTAATCTGTGCAACAGGGTGTTTTGAAACATTTGACCTTCATGTACACCTTTGTTGACAGTATTCTCATTAATATCAGGAAACATATTTCAAAGTTTAAAGACATCTACATGGCGTTTACCTGATGCTTAGTTTGATGTACAAAATAAATGTTCCTTAGAATATTATAAAAGGGGGTAGGGCTGATTATGTGGAGCTGTTCAGAGGCAGCAACTCTATGACAGGCACTATGGAAAAAATTGAGGTGAATAAATAAATTTCAAAATTGTCAATTCAAAGAGATGTCATGGCATTATTTATTTTACTGATGATGCATTTTATTTTATTTTATTTTATTTATTTATTTATTTTTTGCGGTACGCGGGGCTGTCACTGCTGTGGCCTCTCCTGTTGCGGAGCACAGGCTCTGGACACACAGGCTCAGCGACCATGGCTCACAGGCCTAGCCACTCTGCAGCATGTGGGATCTTCCCAGACCGGGACATGAACCCGTGTCCCCTGCATCAGCAGGCGGACTCTCAACCACTGCACCACCAGGGAAGCCCTGATGATGCATTTTAATAGACAAAAATATCTATGTGCATTGGTTTTCTATTGCTGTGTAACAAATTGCCACACACTAGCAGTTTATAAGAATATATATTTATTATCTCAGTTTCTGTGTGAACGAGTCCAGCATGGTCTATCTGAATATCCTCCTTCAAGATCTCCAAAAGGCTGCAATCAAGGTGCCAGTTGAGCCTTTTGTCTTATCTCAGATCTCCAATGGGGAAGGATCCACTTCCAAGCTGATCTGGTTGTTGGAATAATGTGGTGCTTTGTTCGTTGTTGGACTGAGGGCCTCTGCTTTTGTTGGTTGTTGGCTGGAGGCTGCCCTCAGTTCCTTGATACATGGGCTTATTTATATGGCAACTCACAATGAAACAGTGTGTTTCATCAAAGACAACGAGTGAGAGAGACCACAGTGAGTCTGCGGGTAAGACAGAAGTCAAAATCCTGTGTAATATAATCATGGAAGTGATGCTCCATAACTTTTACTCAAGTA
This sequence comes from Mesoplodon mirus, assembly GCF_964341445.2. Lineage (NCBI taxonomy): Eukaryota > Metazoa > Chordata > Mammalia > Artiodactyla > Ziphiidae > Mesoplodon > Mesoplodon mirus. Next base: position 122,486,460 of record NC_138982.1, read on the forward strand.
AGTCTCAAGCCCCATGAACATTCAAGGGAAGAGGGTTACACAAGAGTGTGACTACCTGAAGGTAAAGATTGCTGGGGGTCATTTGAAGGCCTGTTTATTTCATCCTAAAACTAGTTAAAAACAGAAACTGATGTAAGTCAATTAGATGTTGTGATACACACAGTTATTATAAGGCCAGAAGAAGCAGCTTTCAAATTAAACTTTCCAAATTCCCCAAACAAAGAAACAAAAAAACTTATCCAGTCTACCATGTGATCTCCTGTACCTGCCAGGACCAGGAAGCTGAGCACCCAGAAAGGTGCAGCCACAATGGTGTGTTCCCAGATCCTTGTTAGGATCCACATCAGCAAAATAGATGACTGCGCTGTAGCACTCAACATCTTTGAAGATAAGATCTGGTCAATGTGACCTCCATTAAAGCTCCACACCTACAGACACAAATGTCACCAGCACCATTAATTCCAGCAGAAAAGCAAATGAAACACAGCTTTTATCACCTGATGTTCAGTTTCACGTTTCGAATCTCAGGCATAAATACGTGCTTGGCAGAAGTTATGTTACAGGCAGCAAAGTTTTGAGAGATTCTGGAAAATATTATATTTAACCTTCTAAATAAATTTACATTAAAACATACTTACAGGAGTTTTGGAGAGGCTTGCGTAACAAAATTTTCGTCATTGCTGTAGTCCTTACAACGACTGGCAACTCAGAGCCCCCAAACATACAATCTGTTTCTTAGTTAAACTTCCAACTTGTAATAAAATACTAGCTGTAGTCTCCCTTCTAAGATAATGTAACTATACTTCCTACAATAAATGTAACTATACTTCCTTTCATAAAGGAGTACTTATCGCCTTCCTTAAATAGAAGAATGATTAGCCATTGAAACCATTTTGAATGATGTTTGTTTCCCCTCTCTCTTAGTCTAACCAAATATCCTGAAACTAAAGAATGGAATATTAAGTCATATGTTATACTACCAAAATACTTCATATAAAATTTCAAAGGAAAATTATTATTATATATATTTTATGTCTAGCTAGCTAGCTAGATAACACTGGATGTAATGAAAAGTGTGTGGGTAAATTCTATCTATAGCAATTTGATAGCTCTCATTTATTCAGCTTGTCATGAAACCAAATATATTTGCTGTTTGCAAATTTTTTATTGTTCATTTCATGTTTCTTTCCTGCCCTCTGCCAACATCTTAGATTCTCAGTATCATTTTACTGATAGTAAAACCCAAAATATATTTGAAAAATTAGAACATTTTCAGATCCTGCTTGCGTGAGGTCCATGCAATATTCTAGTACATTTTTCCCTGATTGTGCTGGTATTATGAAACTCTTCAAAAAATTCCTTGGGCTTCAGAGATATGTTTCCATGCCAAGGTTGTGTGATATCAATCCTATATACCACTGACAATCAAATGTCCTACAAACATGTCTCCATCAGTAAATTTGTTTTGCCATGACCCAGAGATTGCTACGTGTTTTCCAAAACTATTGACTATAGGCACAGTCATAACAGCTGAGCAATAAACCATGCTTGGTGTCAAAATTCTCACTACCCATGAAGCTAGGAACTGATATTGGATCCCTGCCATAGTGTCACAGGTAAACCAACCCTCAGAAAGAAGCAGCAGAAACCAAATCATAGACTTCACCTAAGCTAGTTTAATTCTGCTTTACAAATGCCACACATGGGTGCTTACTTGATGTAATTTTAAAGACACCAAGTAGTAAAGGAGACTGGAAATGTAATCCTCAGCTCTTCATCCACTAAGCATGGAGTAGACACACTACAGAGGATTGGCATCAAGGTGAGTAAATCATGAGGGTCAAGAGAAGGAACAGTCTTATTTTGTGAGTGAAAAGATAAAAACAAGATGCCCAAGGAATTCAAATGATGGAATTCTAAGTAAAAAGATGGAAAATGTAATGTACCAGAGAATTAACTTCTTCCCAGTATCCATTGACCCTTCTTCATCTTATTACTGTATTATTAAACTGTGAATTTTAGATGTCTCCTTGGCCACCTTGGTAGACACTACATTTTCCAGCCTCTCTTCAAGGAAAATGTGGCCATAGGACTACATTTTGTTCAATGGTAGAGAAATAGAATTTTACTGAAAGGTGGTTTTTGCCCTCCACTCTTTTCATCTTCCCATAGGCTGGAGCATGAACATACAGATGGTGATCCGGTTTTGGCAATCTGGATAAAGGCAACATTTAGGAAATTGTGGGATGATAAAGAAGATGAAATGTAGGTCTATGGACCATCTAATGGAGCAAAGCTATCTGTTCATAGTGGAATTTTCCTGACTGCCTTTGGACTTACATGAGGGAGAGAAATAAAAAGCCACTCTTTCTTTTCTTTTCTCTTTTTTCTTTTCTTTCTTTCTTTGTTTTTTTTAATATATATTTCTATATTACAGAAGCTTAGTCTCTATCTTAAATATAGCAAGAGGTATCACATAAATCAATTGGGAGAAGAAAGTCTCTAGAAGGAAAGGTAATTTACAGTGTCACATTCTAAAAAATGTCTATTAAGATAATGATGATAATATAACCATTAAATTGGGCAATCAGCAAGTAATAACATAATATTATAAAATAAAGTTGGACATGAGTGTTGTGGGAAAAAGTTAGATGTGTAACAGATTAGAGTGAATCAGGAGTGTGAATTCCGTATTCTTCAGGTTACCACTCTCCTTTAACAGGTCATTTCCAAAGATTAAAAAAAAAAAATCTGGATTGTGACAAATATGTTTTTTTAATAGCCCAAATAGATTTTAGTTTTAATTTTGTTGTCTGTTATAGCAACATATTTGCTATGCATACACAACCTGTCCTTTTGGTGTTTACATGGTTTCTTTTTGAAAATATGGGAATAAGAGGGTATCTGAGCTTTCACCATTTTGACTTAATCCATTCAAGCAAATCATCATATTCTCATAAACACTAGATTTAGATTCCAGTAGTTGCAAATTTTTATCCTAACTTTGTCTGTGCCACCATAAGGCTTTGGCAAAGATACTTCTGTTTCTTCATGTATAAAGTGTCAATAGCAATAGTGAAATCATACCACTGTGAGTATTATATTAAATAATTATATACATAACAATTAGCACTCTCTCCATATATAATTATATTATATACTTTATATATATTAGCAAGGTACTTGGTCTTTAATAAGCTCTTAAATTGTCACAATTATAATTATGATGTTAGTTATAACCTTCATAATCATCTTAATAATTAATGATGTAAATGCCTAAAATTGTTCAAAGTTAGAATTTAGATGAGACTGCAAATACATTACTAAGCTTCTCTTTACTGAATATTCCACTATTTGTACAATAATAGATACTAAAAAACAGTCAATACTGTACTTTGAGTTCTCCCATTATTATTCAAACAGATAATTTCATACAAGAAAGATACAAAATATTCATGATATAATTTTGTCTAAATTTATTTTTTTATTTTTTGTTTATTATTAGTATGGTATAGTTCTAAGAACTATTCAACTGCACCAGTGTGAATTTACAGTTTTATAATTAAAACTATGCTTCTAGACTCATAGAATTCTAAAGGGTTCCCAGATCATTGCATATAAATGAATTGTGAAGGTCTTTTTCTCAGGTAGAGAGCCCTGATTTTATTTGTCGTGTTTGTTTATTGTAGTTACCATTAATTAACTGTCAATTGGCAGTTCTAAGCTCTGTCTATGTATTATTTTATTTCATTTTCATGATAACCCTATAAAAATACACATTTATTTAGATTATACAGCTTATAATATTACAGTGATTCCAGAATTTTAGTTGGAACTTTGAGCTTATACTCTTTTCTGTTATGTTTTATTGTCTCCCTGCATAAAGTGTCTTGATTAAATGTGGAAATGAAAAAGCCATATATTCTAGAACTATTTACACTAATCTCATGACTCTCAACAGTGGGCAGAATGATGAAAGAATAGAAAATTTAACTCTCATCACTTCTTTTACAGAGACTTGTGAAGTGTTGTACTTATTTAAACCCCTGTGATTGAACATTACTATTAGTAACTTAATAATTTTCTTCCTTCTCCCTAAAATTAATCTTCCAAATAATTACCATCACCTGATTAATTTCTATTCCCAAAATAAAATGACATTGGTGTGTTCTTGTCAACAAAATGGTTGAGTGGTTTATAGAACAAAGTGATATCAAAATAGAGCTAAAGATAATTTATTGAAATGCAAACATATATATATATATATATATTTTTACTGCCAGTAATATTTTTACCTTCTCACTCTCATTCCCCAACTCCTTCTGAAGAAACTTCTAACTGTTTCTTTGGTAGAAGAAATATATACATTTGAATCTATATGTTTATATAGTATAAAATTTGTACAGTGAAAATTATGTATATGGGTATGTTTGGTTATATGTATTTTATTAAACATAATATTACAGTTTTTGAAAAAAACTCTCAAACTGGCCCATTATGAGAATAAAAATGGAAAGGTAATAAAATGTGTTAAAAACTTATTATGCATGCATGCATATCTACTATCTATAAAAATGCTGTACCCTTATAAAAATTATTAATGGGATACCAACCTTGGAGTTTTTAAAATAACTATTGGAAAATAAAGTTTTATGAAAATAAGGAGAGAGCATGATTAACATAAAGTTCATCTGTTTAAGAATAAACAATGTAGAGTGCTACTGATAATAAGAGGATGTAAGGTGAAAAATACGAAGGTGGTTTTCTTTTTATTGGTAAATAAAAACATTTAGGAAACTTTATGTGAAAGTCAGGAAAGTCTCCACTAGTATTGACACAAAGGGTGACTAATTAATTTGGGAGAGGGAAATGTAACTAGTTTAGTTATGTTTTAAATTTCTTGCATCTATAAAAGTAATAGAAGATGAGCAAATTAAAAAATATTTAGGAAAAGCAGTCAGTGTAACAAGGAAGAGACTGCACAGGGTTGAGTATAATGGTTAGTTGAATAAAAAAATTCTTATGTCTACCATGCTAACAGTTTAGCATATATAGATAACACATATATTACTCTGATTTCAAAATACAGTGAGACCACTACACACTTATTAAAATGTCCAAAATTCAGAACACTGACAGCACCAATTGCTGATGAGGATGTAGAGCAACAAGAACTCTCATTCATTTCTGATGGGGCTGTAAAATGGTACAGCCACTTTGGAAGACAGTTGGCAGTTATCATACTCTTACCATAAGTTTTAGCAGTCATGATTCTTGGTACTCATCCAAAGGAACTGAAAACTTATGTCCACACAGAAACCTGTACACAGATGTTTTTAGCAGTTTTATTCAAAATCGCCAAAACTTGGAAGCAACAAAGATATCCTTCAGTAGAAGAATGGATAAACTGTGGCAAATCTAGACAATGAATTATTATTCAACACTAAAGAAACAAGCTGTCAAGCCACGAAAAGAGATGGAGAAGTCTTAAATGCATATTACTAAGTGAAAGAAGCCAATCTGAAAATGCTACATGATACCAACTATGTGACATTCTGGAAAAGGCAAAACTATGGAGACAGTGAAAAGATCAGTGGTTGTCAGGGGTGGGAGGGGAGTCGGGTGGGGGTACGAGATAAATAGGCAGAACACAGAGGATTTTTAGAGCAGTACAACTACTCTGTGTGACACTATAATGGTGGATACATATTATAAATTTGTTAAAATTCATAGAATGTGCAACACCAAGAGTAAAAATTAATGCAAGCTAGGTACTTTGGAAGATAATGATGTGTCAATGTAGGTTCACCAATTGTAATAAATGTACTACTCTCGGGGGGTGGGGGATGCTGATAATGGAATAGGTAAGGCATATGTGTGGGTAGTGGGTACATGGAAAATCTTTGTATCTTCTATTCAATTTTGCTGTGAACCTAATTAAAATTGTTGTAAAAAAATCTATTGAAAGAAAGAGAGAGGGAGAGAGAAAAGGAGAGAGGGAGGGAGAAAAGAAGGAAGGAAGGAAGGAAGAGAGGGAGGAAGAAAGGGAAAGAAAGACTATGTGACACAGTAGTTGAGATCATGTGAATCGTGTCACATGGTCAACAATCAGCCACGATATGTGTTTCCTGGGAGCTGATATGGAATCTTAGAGAACAGAGTCATTTGGACTTGAACTTCACAGCATTTCTCTGATACTGATCTTCTGGCTCCAAGCTATTCTTCCTCTTGCTGCATCCACATTCACCACATCAGTTTGCATACAGGTTGACTTTCTATATTCACTTTTTACTTTGTCTAGGTTCCAGCTCTGTGAACCTCAGTGAATCTTGTTATATCTCACTGGCTTTTTTTCTTCAGCTATTGGCTAAAAAAACCTGTTCTTCATAAGATTTGTGTCTGTCCATTCTCTCTCAGCTATTACTACTTTGTGTCCCAGTCTCCTCTTTGGCCTACCTATAGCTGGAATTGACACTGTAGAGAATGTGAAAAATTAAAATAAAAATTTGTCCTCCCCCAAAATCACTACAAATGGAAAATATGTCTTGGACACATTTTAATTAAAAATTAAGTATATTTAAAGTTAATTATTTTAATAAAAATTAATGAAAATTATTAAAATTAAGTTTTAAATACTAACTATATTTATTAATTTTAGTTAAATACATGATATTTTTGTAAATATACCCATCTGGGACTAGAATCCATGACCCTAATCATTTTGCTATACCTTCTTTTTAAATAAACATATATATGTTACACTTCATACATGCTATATCCATTATACTATGTATTCATTGTGACCAAATATGATAGAAAAATGGTTAGGCTAACACCAAGACTAAAACTAATTATTTTGAAGTGCATTGATAAAAAAATATAGTAACAGGAAGAAAAACGGGAAGAGCATGCTGATTAAATTCTTCCTGAAATTCTGTCTTTATTTCTAGCCCTCACATATTGATAAGGAATGTGTCAAAAGGTGAGTAACCAGGATTGAGAAGATTTGCTTGTATTTACTGTTTCTCTGACTGGAATATTTTACTCACAGCTAACCCTATGCTTGGCTTTCTCTCACCTTTCATTTTTCATTTTAGATATTCTCTCCTGATATAAAGCACTTCCTGATCTAAAGTGGCTCTCTGCCTGTGCTGGGCCCATTCGTCTCTATTACAGAATCCTGGTTACATGCTTCAAAGAACTTATTGACATTTTCAGTCACAGTATTTTTTTGTTTCCTTATTCGTTATGTAGCACGATCAGAAGAAAGCATATTCATTAGGAGAGGAGCCATGTCTGTCTGGTTTACATTTGTGACCCCAGAACAGAGCATAAGGAATAGAACATAATAAGGTAATATTAAGTGTTTTTGAATAAAGGCATGATAGAATGATATATTAGACACCATGAAGTTAAGAGAAAGTTTGGAGTAAATAGGAGATGACTAACTAAGGGAAATAAAGTATTTTTCCTTTTTTCTTTTTTTATTGAGAAGGCTAATAATTGGAACAATATGTACAAAAGGAATACAATGTATTTTAAATAATGATATACTAATCAATAATCATATTGTTTTCCAAATCAATTAAATTAATTGTGACCAATAGTTAACAGTACAAGAGGGAAATTTGGTCTTTATTAAACAATGATTTTGTACTGAAATTCAACTTCACATCTGTAAAATGGCAATAACACCACTCACATCTCCCAAGTTTGCAGGTGCTGTAGGGACAGCGTTTTTGAAATGCATTATTTATATGCCAATATGACTATCACAACATTATTAGGTTTTAAATCATAAAAAGTGTTTACACAAAAGCTACACAATCAATTAGTGGGATAATAAGGGAGATTAGAGAACTGGCCTAGATCTTTATTCAGTTCTGATACTTACAGCTTTAGAAATTCTTTAATTTAGGCACAAGTTATAGACTAATAGGCTATGTCTCTAAGTAAGTAGATGAAATGCTGTCAGGTAATACAGTTAAAAATGACTAGTTCATACCATTGCATCAGGAATGCATTACTTATTCCAAATTCAGGATGCCTTGGTAGCAGTTCACTTTCAATCTAACTTTGTTCCATGAAGGAAGAAAGACACATATCCATGCCTCTAACACAGGAAATAACTTCTGCCAGGTCTGAGCTAAAGAAATTTCCTCTGAATTACTTAACCTACTATATTTTGAATCTCCCTATATGCTTCTTCTGGGAATAATAACCCTAATTAGTATATTTTCTTAAACAAATATAAGGAAAATCACAGTTCTTTTCAAAGTATCTGTAGAGAAACATACATAGATAAAAATGTCATTTTGCATTTCTTACTTCAAAGTTAAGGAATAACACTGTATTAAGTTCTAATAATTAAAAAAATGCCCAATGGATATATTTGCTAGCAACTTTTCATGAAAATAACTATTGAACATAACTTATTTTTATACCAAGAAATTTTATCCACTGTTATTTTTCTTCTAACTTAACAGTCACCTGTGCATCTTTTCTTCTTCCCAGGACTATTGATATTTTGGGGTGACAAAAATTATCTCTTTAGAATGCAAATACAAAAGCTTAATTGTAGATAACATTTTTACATATAAACTAGAACATATAAACTAGTAGTTATATATGTGGGTGTACTAATAGGTAAGATAAAGGCACATATAGTACAACATCTTTGTCTGTGTATTATCAAACTGCTCAATAAACACCAAGTACCTAGAAAAGAATACGTTTGAATTAAAGTTTTCAGTGAAACATTTTGTTAAGAATTGAAATGGATTTTAAACCTATTAAAGAAGTTAAGTAGCATAAAAAGCCCTTTTGCAATTTCCTGCTAGTTTACATACTTTTAAAAAAATTGAGTTCCATATTTTTAGCAGATCACATTTCTGTATAATACAAGCAATCTAAGCTAATTGAATATATAATATACATATACACATATACACACATATACGTCTCTGTGTTTGTGTAACAGTGTAATGAATCTAATGAATAAAGAGTATGGTGTGTTCCTGGCTAATAAATATATTTATGCTGTGCCTTAAAAAGAGGGTTTTAGCATAAATTCTTGCCCTTTGAACATCTCATAACAAGCAAAAAACATAAATAGGCAGAAATTAGCAATATGTGAAAAATGCAGCTTTTGCCCAAAGATCTCATACTCAGAAATTTTACGTTCTCAGCATATTTTTTTCATCACCTTTCCTGCACAGCTGAAGACTAAGCTCCAGAATCATTATAAAAGCTTGTTTCACGTTATTTATTTAATCACTACTCTGGAGAATTCAACTTTGGACAGTAAAATTTTCACTTGTAATGTTATTTATTGATTGTTAAATGTTCCAGAAATTATTCCAAAGGCAAACTGATTTTTCTACAAAACTACTCAGCAAGCAATCTTAGCCTTTCAAAATTAAGTCCCTGTTATAACATATATATATATATATATATATATATATATATATATATATATATATATTTTTACTTTAAATATTTTTTTGACTTTCACAAAGGATTTGCTGCAAGAACATATATATATTTAACTAAGTAAAATTTCATTTTTCCACTCTTAATTGTAGTTGATTCTTCTTCCACCAGTTCCTTTAAAAGAGAGCCCATGGTTTCAAAACAGCTTCTTAAACAATGTTTTTTAATCGTGACAATAACCATGTCCAATAACTTTTAGTTGACAACTAAAATATTGATGTTATAACTGCTTCGACTTATATGACTTTTAAGTCATCAAGAACCTCATTTAATTTATAGAAGATACTTCAACTTCCATTAAATTTTCCTTTTAATGATCTTGAGTCCCACCTCTTTTGTAAAAGCATCAAATTTTCTAAATAAAACTAAACAGAAAATTCTGAGGGGACCATTATTTCGTCAGTTACAGGAAGAGAATTCTTTTTTTCTATGATTAAATGCACTGCATTTTGGAGCAATGATTCATTTGCTATTTGGAGTTCTTTAGTCAGTATGTTAATGTCTAGAATAGTTTTAGTCATCTTAAAGTCTTGAGTTTTTATTTATGTTTAAAACAGATAAAGTAAGAAAGTATAGACCTTTAAAAACTTAACTTTCATGGACGATTCCTAATTCTTTCTTTTCTCCTATTCCCCCCCACCCTTCCCTTATCAGCTAGTTTTCCCATCAAGCTCCATAAGCCAGAATACCACTGCTGGATTTACTCAAAAGCATATATTTGATTATGTGTCAAGTAGAGGGTCCTAGATAAATTAAAACTTAAAACTTTTACATTTGGTGATATATTCTACAGGAGACTAATATTCATAAAAGAATTCTCATGGGAAAATGCATTTCTTACACTAAAAATTTCTTTCATTCAAAGTTAGTTCCTTAAGATCAAACATGTTTGTCAAAAAATGAGTTTATTTTACACCTGTCCATGTTAGTAAATTAGAAACTAGGTAACAGCCAGCAAATAGCTATTTTATTTGTCTACTGCATGTGTGTTGGAAAAAGGTTTTTAGGCTGTTTCCTTCTGTTTACTTACTTGATCTCTGAATATGACAAACAGATTTTTTTGAATTCCTCAATAGAAAGCATTATGACTAAGACTGGAATAAATTAAATGAGAGTTTTAAAATATCTGTTCTCAGAGGACTGATATTTCTATAGAAAAAATATATCATTTTAGTTATGTTTTTAAAACAAAATTTAAAGGGCAAATGCCCAGCTGTGAGTGCCCATGGTCTAAGTTACTCTGCTCTGATTTTTCCAAAACACATATTTTCTAAAATACTATGAAATTTGTTTGTGTATAAGGGCTCTACTTATTGTATTTACCTCCCTGGAATATAAGCTTCATAAAAAGAACGTTTAAATTAATAAATACATGAATGAATGAACGAGTTGCTTTTTGCACTGTCCCTGGATTGCTTTGCAATGTCAAATACTATGGTTTCTTTTACAATTTCACTTCATTTTATATGAGTAAGTCAAAATAACCTTGTAGTATGTGAACATTTTCATGGAAATTTAGAGTGAACAGAAATATTCTAAATTAAATTTGAGAAAAGATTTATAATAAAGGAAATGTTTTGGAATGTATCTGGTCAAAAGTTGAAAAGTTATGATAGAATATTTATTAAATAATAAAAAGGTATTCAGTAATTGGATTATAAATTTAAATAAAGGGACTAACTTCATCTTTTAAGAATATTTTAGAATCAATTTTTACAAGGTCATAATAATTCTAAATAATATTATTTATATGAACATTCAATGCATATTGAGGGCCTACTCCGAACTCATCATTTTACATACAATAATTTTCCAAATTTGGTTTAGTGGCATTTTTGCCATTGACTAAACATGAAATATATACCAAGTTTTTACATATTTGTTTACATGAAAGCTAAATTTCATCGATTTGAAACATTATAGAAGGCAACATCTCTTCCAGGTGGGTTTCTATAATCTCTAATTAAACTCCTACCCCAACACTTACGAGGTCATAGATATGTTTGTCCCCACTTGATTCTGTTTCTTACTATGACCGGGTCAAAAAGAAAATCAAATCTAAATTTCAAAGACTCTCATGGTATCAGTTATTCTGCTCTACTCTCTTCCCAGCTAAATCTCACCAACAGGGAGTGTGTGTGTGTGTGTGTGATAGTAGAGCTAAAAGAGAGATTATCTAATCAAATTTCCCCTCATTTTATGTTCTAGGAAAACAATATTTAAATAGTTAAGTGAATTACTGAGACTAGAGATAATCAGTAAAAAATCAACATCAGAAACCATATTTACTGACTCACACCTCAGTGGTCCTTCTTCATTATAAAGTCTTAGATTATACAGTTACTCACAAATTTTTCAAAAAATGAAGTTATACGTTGTTATATGCATTCAGTTTAAACTGCAATTTATTTCTTTCACTACCCAAAGTAATTTTATGTGTTTCATTATCAGAATCTCTTATGATATTTGAAATTTATTGTGAACTTAATAAAACCTAGCAAAGAGTATTAAACATTCAGAAGAGTGGGTTCCCCACAAACTTATGGTTGAATGAATGCTTCTAATACTACATTAGTCAATAAAATTATTTATAGATTAAAAACCTCACTCCCTAATGAAAATATGTGAAACAGCCACATATATCATAAATAATATGGCATTGAAATTCTCAAATGATTTTGTCATGTAATTCCTTTTTTTTAAACATCTTTATTGGAGTATAACAGCTTTACAATGGTGTGCTAGTTTCTGCTATGTAACAAAGTGAATCAGTTATACATATACATATGTTCCCATATCTCTTCCCTCTTGGGTCTCCCTCCCTCCCACCCTACCAATCCCATCCCTCTAGGTGGTCACAAAGCACCGAGCTGATCTCCCTGTGCTATGTGGCTGCTTCTCACTAGCTATCTATTTTACGTTTGGCAGTGTATATATGTCCATGTCACTCTCTCACTTTGTCACAGCTTACCTTTCCCCTTCCCATATCCTCAAGTCCATTCTCTAGTAGGTCTGTGTTTTTATTTCCATCTTGCCCCTATTGCCCCTAGGATCTTCATGACCTTTTTTTTTTTCTTAGATTCCATATATATGTGTTAGCATACAGTATTTGTTTTCTCTAACTTACTTCACTCTGTATGACAGACACTAGGTCCATTCCACCTCACTACAAATAACTCAGTTTCATTTCTTTTTATGGCTGAGTAGTATTCCATTGTATATATGTGCCACATCTTCCTTATCTATTCATCTGTTGATGGACACTTAGGGTGCTTCAGTGTCCTACCTATTGTAAATAGAGCTGCAATGAACATTGTGGTACATGACTCTTTCTGAATTATGGTTTTCTCAGGGTATATACCCAATAGTGGGATTGCTGGGTGGTATGGTAGTTCTATTTTTAGTTTTCTAAGAAACCTCCATACTGTTCTCCAGAGAGGTTGTATCAATTTACATTCCCACCAACAGTGCAAGAGGGTTCCCTTTTCTCTACACCCTCTCCAGTATTTATTGATTGTAGTTTTTTAATGATGGCCCTTCTGACCAGTGTGACATGATATCTCATTGCAGTTTAGATTTACATTTCTCTAATGGTTAAAGATGCCGAGCATTCTTTCATGTGAGTGTTGGCAAACTGTATATCTTCCTTGGAGAAATGTCTATTTAGGTCTTCTGCCCATTTTTGCATTGGGTTGTTTGCTTTTTTGATATTGAGCTGCATGAGCTGCTGTAAATTTGGAAGATTAATCCTTTGTCAGTTGCTTCATTTTCAAATATTTTCTCCCATTCTGAGGGTTCTCTTTTGGTCTTGTTTATGGTTTCCTTTGTTGTGCAAAAGCTTTTAAGTTTCTTTAGGTCTCATTTGTTTATTTATGTTTTTATTTCCATTTCTCTAGGAGGTGGGCTCAAAAGGATCTTGCTGTGATTTATGTCATAGAGTGTTCTGTCTATGTTTTCCTCTAAGAGTTTGATAGTTTCTGGCCTTACATTTAGGTCTTTAATCCATTTTGAGCTTAATTTTCTGTATGGTGTTAGGGAAAGATCTAATCTCATACTTTTACATGTCCTTCTCCAGTTTTTGAAGCACCACTTATTGAAGAGGCTGTATTTTCTGCACTGTATATTCCTGCCTCCTTTATCAAAGATAAGTTGACCATATGTGTGTGGGTTTATCTCTGGGCTTTCTATCCTGTTCCATTTATCTATATTTATGTTTTTGTGCCAGTACCATACTGTTTTGATTACTGCATCTTTGTAGTATAGTCTGAAGTCAGGGAGCCTGATTCCTCCAGCTCCATTTTTCTTTCTCAAGATTGCTTTGGCTATTTGGGGTCTGTTGTGTTTCCATACAAATTGTGAAATTTTTTGTTCTAGTTCTGTGAAAAATGCCAGTGGTAGTTTGATAGGGATTGCATTGAACCTGTAGATTGCTTTGGGTAGTAGAATCATTTTCACAATGTTGATTCTTCCAATCCAAGAACATGGTATATCTCTCCATCTATTTATATCATCTTTAATTTATTTCTTCCGTGTCTTATAATTTTCTGCATACAGGTCTTTTGTCTCCTTAGGTAGGTTTATTCCTAGATATTATATTCTTTTTGTTGCAGTGGTAAAAGGGAGTGTTTTCTTAATTTCACTTTCACATTTTTCATCATTAGTGTATAAGCAGGCTAGAAATTTTTGTGCATGAATTTGGTTACATTACCAAATTCATTGATTAGCTCTAGTAGTTTTCTGGTAGCATCTTTAGGATTCTCTATGTATAGTATCATGTCATCTGCAAACAGTGACAGCTTTATATCTTTTCCAATTTGGATTCCTTTTATTTCTTCTCTGATTGCTGTGGCTAAAACTTCCAAAACTATATTGAATAAGAGTGGTGAGAGTTGGCAACCTGGTCTTATTCTTGATCTTAGTGGAAATGGTTTCAGTTTTTCACCATTGAGGACGATGTTGGCTGTGGATTTGTCCTATATGGCCTTTATTAAGTTGAGGAAAGTTCCCTCTATGCCTACTTTCTGCAGGGTTTTTATCATGAATGGGTGTTGATTTTTTTTGAAATCTTTCTCTGCATCGATTGAGATGATCATAGGGTTTTTCTCCTTCAATTTGTTAATAAGGTGTATCAAATTGATTGATTTGCATATATTGAAGAATCCTTGCATTCCTGGAATAAACCCCACTTGATCATGGTGTATGATCCTTTTAATGTGCTGTTGGATTCTGTTTGCTAGTATTTTGTTGAGGATTTTTGCATCTATGTTCATTAGTGATATTGGCTTGTAGTTCTCTTTCTTTGTGACATCTTTGTCTAGTTTTGGTAACAGGGTGATAGTGGCCTTGTAGAATGAGTTTGGGAGTGTCCTTCCCTCTGCTATATTTTTGAAGATTTTGAGAATGATAGGTGTTAGCTCTTCTCTAAATGTTTGATAGAATTCACCTGTGAAGCCATCTGGTCCTGGGCTTTTGTTTGTTGGAAGATTTTAAGTCAGAGTTTCAATTTCAGTGCTTGTGATTGGTCTGTTCATATTTTCTATTTCATCGTCATTCAGTCTCGGAAGGTTGTGCATTTCTAAGAATTTGTCCGTTTCCTCCAGGTTGTCCATTGTACTGGCATAGAGTTGCTTGCAGTAATCTCTCATAATCCTTTGTATTTCTGCAGTGTCAGTTGTTACTTCTCCTTTTTCATTTCTAATTCTGTTGATTTGAGTCTTCTCCCTTTTTTTGTTTATGAGTCTGGCTAATGGTTTATCAATTTTGTTTATCTTCTCAAAGAACCAGCCTTTAGTTTTATTGATCTTTGCTATCATTTCCTTCATTTATTTTTCATTTATTTCTGATCTGATCTTTATGATTTCTTTCCCTCTGCTAACTTTGGGGTTTTCTTGTTTTTCTTTCTCTAACTGCTTTAGGTGTAAGCTTAGGTTTTTATTTGAGATGTTTCTTGTTTCTTAAGGTAGGATTTTGTTGCTATAAACTTCCCTCTTAGAACTGTTTTGCTGCATTCCATAGTTTTGGGTCATCATGTTTTCATTGTCATTTGTTCCCAGGAATTTTTTGATTTCATTTTTAATTTCTTCAGTGATCTCTTGGTTATTAAGTAGTGTATTATTTAACCTCCATGTATTTGTATTTTTTTACAGATTTTTCCTCTAATTTATATCTAGTCTCCTAGAATTGTGGTCAGAAAAGATACTTGATACAATTTCAATTTTCTTAAATTTACCAAGGCTTGATTTGTGACCCAAGATGTGATCTATCCTAGAGAATGTTCCATGAGCACTTGAGAAGAATGTGTATTCTGTTGTTTTGGGATGGAATGTCCTATAAATATCAATTATGTCCATCTTGTTTAATGTATCATTTAAAGTTGTGTTTCCTTATTTATTTTCATTTTGGATGATCTGTCCATTGGTGAAAGTGGGGTGTTAAAGCCCCCTAGTATGATTGTGTTACTGTTGATTTCCCTTTTGATGGCTGTTAGTATATGCCTTATGTATTGATGTGCTCCTATGTTGGGTTCATAAATATTTATAATGGTTATA
This sequence comes from Mesoplodon mirus, assembly GCF_964341445.2. Taxonomy (NCBI): domain Eukaryota; kingdom Metazoa; phylum Chordata; class Mammalia; order Artiodactyla; family Ziphiidae; genus Mesoplodon; species Mesoplodon mirus. The sequence goes on from NC_138982.1 coordinate 122,502,500, forward strand.
TCTTCTTCTTGGATTGATTCTGTGATCATTATGTAGTGTTCTTCTCTCTCTCTTGTATTAGTCTTTATTTTAAAGTCTATTTTGTCTGATATTAGAATTGTTACTCCAGCTTATTTTGATTTCCATTTGCATGGAATATCTTTTTCCATCCCCTCACTTTCAGACTGTATGTTTCCCTAGGTCTGAAGTGGGTCTCTTGTATACAGCATATAAACAGGTCTTGTTTCTGTATCCATTCAGCCAGTCTATGTCTTTTGGTTGGAGCATTTATTTCATTTACATTTAAGGTAATTATCAATATGTATGTCCCTATTCCCATTTTATTAATTGTTTTGGGTTTGTTATTGTAAGTCTTTTCCTTCTCTTGTGTTTCCTGCCTAGAGAAGTTTCTTTAGCATTTGTTGTAGAGCTGGTTTCGTGGTGCTGAATTCTCTTAATTTTTACTTGTTTGTAAAGGTTTTAATTTTTCCATCAAATCTGAATGAGACCTTGCTGGGTAGAGTAATCTTGATTGTAGGTTTTTCTCCTTCATCACTTTAAATATGTCCTGCCACTCCCTTCTGGCTTGCAGAGTTTCTGCTGTAAGATCAGCTGTTAACCTTATGGGGATTCCCTTGTGTGTTATTTGTTGTTTTTCCCTTGCTGCTTTTCGTATTTTTCTTTATATTTAATTTTTCATAGTTTGATTCATATGTGTCTTGGCATCATGTAATTCCTTAATTAACAATTTGAAATAACAGAGATGAATATGTTAACAATTGTTACCAACAGAAAGATGTTCTTGAAGAATGTTCACCTAAGTTTCATCATTTTAGGTGGCACTTGAAATGGTGATAATTCAAAATATTTAATGGCCTTTAGGGCAAAGGGACTAATCAACCTGAACTGACTCCCAGCCCCATAGTGGTACTGGTGGGTTAAAGAACAGTGCAGAAGCTATCTTTCAGAAATTTTAATAAAAACATTATATGAACCAGTCTAAAGTGGAGAAGTTTAAAGTGTGAAGTTGACTTGAATCTGCTACAGTGTACCTCAGATGTTGTCCTTGGGTTGGAGGAGAGTACAGGGAACATACAATAGAAAGGAGGATCTTTGGGAGGCATTATATTGGTAGAACTGTTCTATTCACTGTCATAATCATGATGGAGAAGAGGACATTGAAGCGTTGCTGTAGGGAGGGAGGTGAGCTGTGCACTTGCAGAAGGCAAGCAGAGTCAGAAGGGAGACTGAAATGGGAGAAAGAATATGAGATTGTGTTCTGAGTATAACAATTCTGAGTGTCGGATCTAAGTCATAACAAGGATTGGTTAAGACTGGAAATGTGATTCTGATTTATCACACATATTTCAGATTCAAACTTGTTAATTAACAAAATAAAACAAATGAAAGACCCTTAAAAATAACAAGGTAAAAGATACATGCGTCACGGTGTTCACTGCAGCACTATTTACAATAGCCAGGACATGGAAGCAACCTAAATGTCCATCAACAGAGGAATGGATATAGAAGATGTGGTGCATATATACAATGGAATATTTCTCAGCCATAAAAAGGAACGAAATTGGGTCATTTGTTGAGACGTGAATGGATCTAGAGACTGTCATACAGAGTGAAGTAAGTCAGAAAGAGAAAAACAAATATCGTGTATTAACACATATATGTGGAAGCTAGAAATATTGTACAGATGAACTGGTTTGCAGGCCAGAAACTGAGACACAGATGTTGAGAACAAATGTATGGACACCAAGCTGGGAAAGCGTTGGGGTGGTGGAGGTGGTGGTGTGATGAATTAGGCAGTTGGGATTGACATGCATACACTGATGTGTATAAAATGGATGACTAATAAGAAACTGCTGTATAAAAAAATAAATAAAATAAAACTCAAAAATTAAAAAAAAAGATGTGATAAATATATATAATGGAATATTACTCAGCCATAAAAAGAACAAAATAATGTTTTGCAGAAACATGGATGGACCTAGAGATTGTCATACTGAGTGAAGTAAGTCAGATACAGAAAGACAAATATCTTGTTATTGCTTATATGTGAAATCTAAAAAAAAATGTGTACAAACGAACTTATTTACAAAACAGAAGTATAGTCACAGATGTAGAAAGTAAACTTATGGTTACCAGGAGATAATGAGGGGAGGGATAATTTTGGAGATTGGGTTTGACATATACATACTACTATGTATAAAAAGATAACTAATCAGATCCTGCTGTATAGCACAGGGGACTCTTCTCAGTAATCTGTAATGGCTTATATGGGAAAAGAATCAGAAAAAAAAAAAGAGTGGATATATGTATATGTATAACTGACTCACTTTGTTGTACACCTGTAACACTACATTGTAAATTAACTATACTCCAATAAAAACTTTAAAAAAATAACAAGGTAGTAATAGCATTCATAAATTAATATAATACAGTACAATAACATATTTGCTTGCAAATAAAATAATATTTGGAAAAATGAAATATTTAGTTTTAAATTAAATCATAATGTTTAATTTACAAGAGCAGAATTTCAAAATTTTGATATTTGATTTTTAAAAGATAATTTGAGAAGCCCTTCCTTAAACATGCAAATTAAATATTTGAAACATTGTGTGGGAACATTAATATTATATTTATCAATTTCATTCAGTTACTTTGGTTTTCAGAATAACCATAAAGTTGACATTTATTTGTCAAAACTGTTGAGACAGTTAAGGCAAAAATTTTCTTTACAGGTCTAAATTTAAAACAAATTTTAAAATATGTTTGTTAAGATTTTTGCTAGGCATGTCAGATGTCCTGCAAAATAATACCAAATCGAACAAAGTGAGATTTCATCACTAAATGAATACATGAGCCTTGAATACTAAGCATGTATTTACATTAGATAATAAATTAGATAATACTTTATATTTTGTGCATTTATATTTTTATGAAACAAATAATGCATAGTTTTTCATCTATAACTATTGGAAAGCTTTCTGTAAACACATATTATGGTTACATTTCCAGTTAGATAGCATGGCTAAGACCGATTATAATCAACCTAAAGTTATACTAAAAAATATATAAGATCAGTTATATATTATAGCCACTATTTTCTGGGAACTATAATCCCATATTTAGTGAAATTTGATATAAACCTAGTCTATATATAAACATATTCTTCATATTCACATAAAATACTTTCATGTCAAATACTTTCATGTCCCATACAACCAAAAATGTAGCTCATATTATACTTAATGGTAAGAAACTTGAAGTGGATATCCTCTTTCGTCACCAATCTGAAGAGGCTACATACTGTAGGTTTCCAACTACTATGTGAACTCTGGAAAAGGAAGAACTATAGAGACAGTAAAATTTCAGTGTTTTTCAGGGGTGATTGGTGGGGAAGAGGTGAGTAGGAAGAGAACAGAGGATTTTTACAGCAGTGCAATTACTCTGTGAATCTATATTGCTTGATATATGTCATTATAAATTTGTCCAAACCCACAGAATGCACAATTCCAAAAGTTAATCATAATTTAAACTATGGACCTTGGGAGATAATGATATGTCAATGTAGGTGTATTGATTGTAATGAAAGTATCATTCTGGTAGAGGACGTTGATAGTGGGGGAACGTGTGTGTGTGGGGGTAAGGGTTATATGGGAGACCTCTGTACCTTCCACTCAATTGTGCTGCGAACCTAAAACTGCTCTAAAAATATTAAAGTCAATTAAAATCATTTTAAATAAAAGTTATTTCATTTTGCTTATTCTCTAGACCAGTGGTTATCAACTTGGAGTAATTTTGTTCCCCACCTGTGAGGGACACGTGGTAATGCCTGGAGACATTTTTGATTGCCACACTTGGGGTGAGGGGTGTTGCTACTGGCAGTCAGTGGTAAAGGCCAGAGATATTGCTAAACACAGGAAAATGCCAGCTAGCTAAAAACACTAAAATGCATAGATAGTCCCAAATGTCAATAGTGCTAGAATGAGAAACACTACCCTGGAGCATGCAAAAGGTACGAGTGTTCTAAAATCCTTAAAAATATGGAACCTCTTAGTAAAATTTTTCTCTTTATCCGTGGGAGCCTGTATTAATGTTCTCATATGAGAACCTAAGTTACACATGTCATTATAAATGCCATATGGTATGTAATGCATTATCATTAGAATCTATATAAAAATTCACAAAAAATATTTTGCAAGGATGAACCTTTTATTTTACTCAGATCCTCAACAGATTGGATGTTGACCACCACCATGAATGAGGGCTACTTTTCTGTCAATTGATTCAAATACTAATCTCTTCCAGAAACAACCTCAAAAAAAATCCCCAGAAATAATGTTTTACCAGCTCTCTGGGCATCTCCTAGCCCAGTCAGATTGACACAGAAAATTAACAGTTATGAGCACTTTAAGGAAATTCTACCTGACAAAGTTCACCATAAATAATCTTTCAGTTTGCCAATACATAGAGTTGTTGCATTTAGTAAATAAAAATACAGGATGCTAAATTAAATTTGAATTTCAGGTAGGTAAAACACAAATAATTTTTTTAGTATCAGTATGTCCCATGAAATATTTGAGACATATTTATACCAAAACATGTTTTTTTGTTTACCTGAAATACAAACATAACTGGTTGTCCTGTAATTTACCTGGTAACCCTACTCTCTCTGATCTTTGCATCTTTGTATGCATTATTGATACACCTTATCTATTCTCCCCCCACATTAGTCTACTGAAAAAAGAAGGCACATTTCTGCTTTTCAATAACAATTCAAGATCTGGAAAGGAAATAGTGCTAGAAGAGAAATCATAGACAAGAACTTTATTTAGTAGGGCTTTTAAATGAAACAGCTATTAAACAGTAGAAAGAAATATATTTTTCCCTTGTGCTTAAGAATTTACTTGAAGACACCCAAGATTTCAAGATTCAAGCTATATTGCTTTAAAGTAATTTTACTTTGTTTTAATAGAAATTATGACAAATGAAAAAGTACAATTAAATTGCTTCTGCAAAATTTAATTGAAAAAACATGTTGAGTAAGGAAGACGAATTTGAATTTTTTAAAAAAAATTAACATAAATTTCATCTTTTGGAGAAATGAAAAACCTTCATTAATCACCTACTAGTAAAATTATTTCTAAAAATACATTTATCTGCTAACAAATATTGAATTGTTTGACTTAGTGATTCAGTTTGAGTTCGGAGCCACCAGAATGATGACATAATCATATTAAAGTTATTTAAATTAAGTGCTAGCTGGTTTCCATAGGTGTTAGTGTGGTGCTAATTACTCCTCCCTACCTTGGGTTCTAAAAAGTTAAGAAGGGCTCCACTGGGGATACGGGTATGAAGTTTATAAATTACCATGTGCTATTGAAATGTTCCTGCTAAACTGAATCAGAGGCCTGTTGCACAGGCCTAAGATCAAATGAAGTTTTCATTTTCCTCTCTGTTGAAATGAAGACAGCTGCACCCACACAGTGGACTTACCATCCTGCAGTAGGCTGCAAAGTTAGCCTCTCTGTAAGCCTCTCAATGGCAGTTGTGAATAATGATAGAAAGTCTAGCAGCTTTTAAAATTCCCTGCAAGGGTAAGGGTGCTAGCAGAATTTCATTTCAGGTGAATAGGCCATGTTAATGTGTATAGTCTTTAAATACTTTGTCTTTTCAGGAACTCAATGAACATTATTTCTCCGCAGGTATGAAACCCATTCCAGTCTTCCAAATACTGGGTTGCGTGATGCTTAGACCAATGTCCTGAGGACATATCTGTTGAAGAGAGGTTATAAAGAAGAAGGACAAATCTTTTTCATAATGTGTTTAAAGTTACTGGAAGAATCCTAGTTACACTGGTGCACAGGCAAATGGAAATTTGAGGAACTGGAATAGTTTAAGACACTGACTTCTTGCTCAGTTCTTTGTTCTTTTCCTGTAATTGACCATGATAATGGGAACAGTCTGCTGACAAATTGTTTTATTCTATATTATCTGCGCTTGGTTCACTGATTGCTATATTAAGGCTGAGGTCAGGGGTTTATTTAAACCATCATCTGGAATCTAATGCTAAGTGATGATTTGTAGATATTACACATTTCAGGAAGCATTTTCACTCGAGTATCTTCTTAGTTCCCTTTAACATACTGCTGCAGTTTTCCTATCATGTAGTTGTGGGATGAGAATAAATTCTATTTGTTTTGTGTTCCTCATATTTTGGTTTATTACCACATTCATAAGTTTTAAGCCACATATATTTTCATATATTCCCATGTTTGAAAATAGGTTGGGTCCAATAATCAAAAGCATTGATTGCATTGATTTTAATAGCAAGTGTTATTTTTTCTTTCTTGATGATCACAAAACAATGTGGCATTTTGCAATTGATAGCTCCTTAGACCTAAAGAAATATGATAGTTTGTATGAGGCAGCCTTTGCCAGTCTTATTGACATCCTGATTTTTACAAAGTCCTCCCAAATTTTGTGATTCACTCAATTCTAATACTTAGCTCCTGTGGTGTCATGTGTGTGTGTGTGTGTGTGTGTGTGTGTATTTTTTACACGCATGTTAATGGACATTTGGAGATAGAAATATTGGGTAGCTTAGTTGTCCTTCCAACTTAATCCACAACATAAAATCATCTTTAGTTTGTGTCCCTTCCCGTTTAATAGCCTATCTTAGAAAAAACACCAGAATCTCCTATTGAGCTTCCCTACATCAGAGAAGCCAGAGAAAGTGTCCAGAAATGTGTTTAAGTAGTTGGAATAGAGACAGTTAAAATGCTATTCTAACACTTCTTGACACCTCAAATTATTTCTCATGCTCCAAAAGTAAATTTGTTGTTCTAAACTTTTAAAGATTGTCTAAGTGTTGTTACACATGATATAAAACTATTGAAATAAATGAAGATGTTTTATCAAAATTTCACTTTCCCTTTGGAAATCTTCCTAGAACATAACAATTAAATAATAACAAATTCTTAAAAAATGTTATTATTGATGTGTAAATAAAACAAGCATTTAAAAAAATAGAAAGCTATAGGAACCAAAAGAATTACTTCTAAAATCCAAAGGAAGAAGATTCCAGAATCTTTTCAATAAAGAACTGCTTTCAGGGTATTTATAATATTCATGTTTACACATGTGTGGTTGAGGAGTTTGTTGTTGTTATCATTGATTAACTCCATAACACTTGATTTTCTTTGATTGTGTATAAACTGTTAATATCAAAAATAAAAATAAACTAAATTTAAATTCAGTTATAAAATGGATAACCTAAAAGTACATTTTTGTACTGCTGTATTTGATCTGAAGGTAAACTAATTAAGTATAGAAGGAGAGTAAATAGAAGGAGAGATGGAAACAATCTTACTATTTCCTAAATATGAAATTTTGGAGCTTAGTAGATATATTGAGTACAGTTATGAGAAAATTATAAAGACTGGGGAGACAGAAATAATGGATGAAATAAATTATACTTTCAAATTTATGAACTGAAGCATTAATGCTTCATATTATTTACTAAAAATGAAAAATAAATACGAATTTTATTGTTTTGCACAAAATGTTATCTGCAAGTTGACATCCTATAGTTGATGTATGAACAGATAAGCAAAAATATATCTATATAATTTAAAGTAAAATGGCATTAATTTATACCATCAATGACTAACTATGGCCTTGGAAGATGATATATTATCTAAATTCTTACCAGTGGTAACTAATGTAAAATCTAGGAAAAGATATATACATCAATATATGTAAAATATATTTGAATTTGTTGTATATATGAAGGTATATATATATATATATATGTATACATTAACAATTTTTTAAGATGTAATTGCCATACCAGATAATACACCCATTTATAGTATGCAATTCAGTATTTTTTTTTATATATTCACAGTGTTGTGTAACCATCACCAGAATCAATTTTAGGACATTTTCATCACCATCAAAGAAACCCTTTAGCAGTCACCTCCCCATCTTGCTGCCAACCCTAGACAATCACAAACCTGTTTTCTGTGTCTAAATTTTTAATTAGGATATATTTTAAGTTTTTTCCCTTCCATGTGAATATTATCTTCAAAGGGGAAAAATGGTTTTAACAGAATTGGAATGATTTAAATTATATCTGTGAACTAGTTTAGCCATGAAGGGGGACATAGGGAAAGCCCTGCATACAGGCAATTAGCATCTCAATATGTTGTCCATTATATTCATATGTACACCATTCAGAAACCTAAATAAAGGAGAAAATTGCTTTCTGTAAATTGGACACCATAAGCACACACAGAGCATGTAATTAATACAAAGATGGAAGGATGTATTCATTAGGCATTTTGGTACTATAATAAAAAGGGTTATTCTTGCTCATAGAGATATTAACGGAAAAGTAAGTTTGATGTAACTTTTTGTACACAAAAGAAATACTAGCATTTAGAATGATTGAAAACATACAGTTCTGAAGTTATTACATTTTTAAAAATATATAACACCTGAATTTTAAATGATAACTTTATTGAATTGTTGCCAAACAGGGCAATACAATAATTATATAGTCTTTTTCATGGATGTAAGTCATTCTCCTTCATAAATGTTTATGTTTCACTTCTAAAGGTTATTTTGAGGTCATGTTACCTTAGCATAGATACTTGTCCTCATCTAGCTTCTAAACTCAATGGGTGTCAATATATTTGCTCTGCTAAGAAGATAGAAAAAAAACACATCTCACTATTTTCACCTATCTGTGGATGGTCATGATATGAATTCTTCTCCCAGTCATCCAGACTAAAACCTAGAATTGTTTGTGGCAGATATTACTACTCTTTACCTCTTCTTGGCAAACAAAATATATACTTCTGCTCATATTTCTTGTTCAAAGTAAATTACCTAGCCAGACCTCACTTTAAAACAAGTGCTGTTTGTCATTGCCAGACAATGTCTTAAATAGAGTCAGTGTTTGATTTTCTACGTTCCCTATTTTTGCTTAATTGCATTTCCATAAAATATTAGAAGAAATGTGTCACTCTTCCACGTCACCACCCCCTGCCAAATACACTGGAGTTTGATTGACATTGTATTGAATCAAAAGACTTATTTGAGGAGAAATGAAAATTGTACAAAGTTTAGACTTCCAATCCAGGTACATGGCATATTCTTCCATTTCTCTAGGTATTTTACAATAATTCATACATTTCTGTGTAGAGATCTTACACATATTTTAGTTGATTTATTTCTAAGTATTTATTTCTGTCATTATTGAACAGTCATCTTTAAAAATAACATTTTCTAAATATCTGTTGTTAATATAGAGAAATAAAATTGATTTTTTGTTGATTGAGGTTGTGTTGAACAATCTTGCTAAGTTCACTTATTAATTCAAACAGTATGACTGCACATTATAGATTCGCTTTACATATAATCATATAATCATTAGATCTTCAAATGCTCTTCTTTAATCTTTTTACCAATTTTTTTTTCTCAATTTATCTTGCCCTGAAAAGAATGGGAAATGTTATTTCTCCTATGAATTAGGACTCCAGTTTAAACAAGAAATGGCACAAGCAATGAGAAGAGATTTGATCTGCAACTTGCAGTTCTGCTAAGCTCAGGGCAACTGGATGATACTGGGGAAGTCATTTTAGCTTTATACTTACTTTCTTCATCCATAAAATAATTTTAGATAAAGAGATTTCTCAATTATGACATTCTACAATTTTGACCTATAACTTGTCAAAAGATTTTAAATTTTACTTCTATAAAATATCTTAATGTCTTAATAGTAAAATAAAGTTTAACTTCGAAAGAGCTGTATTTCCTGAAGTCATTAAGATAAAAAAAAAAACCAAACTAATTAAAAAGAACATGTTAACTTACATTTTCCTGAAAGATTGGTTTTCAGGATGGTCAAACCTATCCACATAAGTCATGTAAAATATTTTTATATTGAAAATATTTCAATGGATAATATTTTTTTCCTATTCTTGGTAACATTAATCTCTCATGAGCAAACTTTACACACACACACAAATATATATATTTTAAAGTTGTGAATCTTTAGTGTCAAGTGCTGTTTCCTTAAAATATTGAAGCCTAAATGGACAGCACTTACTGAAAATAAGACTGACATCACCACCCCATTCCACACACCATATGTCACTGAATAGCCTCCACCCTCTGACAAAATGTAATTCAAATCAGTGACCTAGAAATAAAAGACTACATATCCCATTACCAATCAATCCCCTGAGCCAGTCGGTCTCTACTCAGTAATGTTTTAATAAATCATTTTCACTTATATTGATGAGCTGTTAATGCAAATTGTAAGTAAAAGGACAGTTGACTTTTATTAGCAAAGACATGGATACATAATATGCGGCACCAAAAGTGCCATGCTCTATGCCCAGTATGATACAATATAACTCATTCACCAGAGGAAAAGATGAAATACTAGTAATTTTACAGAACTTCATGAATTCATATTTTTACATCACATTTAATGTTTTTTATGGTTTATAAACTATTGGCTAGGGCAGATAAAATTTATAGAATTTGGGTTCCTTTCTATTTTTAAAAATTTTTAAAAATTTATCTTAATTAAGAAGAGATAGTTCTAAGGATGGAGAGAATTTAACAATTCCCAGTCACTCTTTTAAAAGACAGCAGGTTCAACCTTGTTTGGTTTAAGTTCACATCTCTAATTGTGAATCTATACACATGGGATGATTCTATCTGTCCCTGTTCTTTATTGTTTTTCTTATGCGATGGTATCATTCATATTATTGTGACACCAATTAACAACCAATATTTTAGAGTTTTTGAGGTTCTAAATTGCTATCATTAATTATCTCTTTGTTTCCTCCATATCCTGTAATTTATATACACAGTGATGAAATCATTCACTGTACACTCTTTTAGTTACTTTAGGCATTGTAAAAACTGCTGGGAGTATGAAAATTAAGACAAAAAAGCCCAGTGCCTAATGAGTAAGTTAGCAAGGGTTATTTCTTTTTTAAAGTATTATTATTATCCTCAGTTCCTTAATTCTATCAAGACTCAAAAACTAATCCTCTTTAAATGTGGAGAATATAAAATACAAATTTCAGACATCTGTTCTACTTAAGTCAAACTCTGATGATTGAAGGGAGGCAAAACACTAGAGTAAGATTTCTCAAAATGGGTCCCCTGTAATTTAGAGGTGGGTACAATATTAATACGGGTTTTAATCAAAATATTTCCTCGATGGGAAAATTTTTATAATGTTCCATAATATACTTATAAACTTATAAACTTATAAAAGCTTCACAGTAAGCATTAAACTTCTCAGGAAAAACTGCAATAAATAATTTGACTTCATTATTTCTAAATTTTCTCAAATGTAAAGTCATTTTTTTATGGAAAACTGACAGTAATATAACGTAGGTACAGTTCTTCTATAGAATAATAGGAGCATTGAGCTAGACATAAAGGAAGTGGTTTCTGGAACTCTCCTGATCAATTACTTTTAGAGAGGTCATTTTATCTACCTCAAGGTATATATTAAAAATAAAATACTAATGTCCACACAAGCTATATTATCCTATGGCACTTGTTGAAATGTGACTTATCAGGTAACAGCCGGACTTACGAATTAAAAATTCGCATGTTAACAAGAGTCCCGGGTGATTTGTAAACATATTAAACTTTGAAGCACTAAGGAAGATTGGTAGTTCTCAAAGTATGGTCCCTAGACTAGCAGCATCAGTATTACCTGGAAACTTGTTAGAAATGCAAATTTTTATGTCCTTGCTCAGACCTACAGAGTGCAAAACTGTACAGGCTGAACCTAGTGACCTGTGCTTTAAGAAGTCTTTCTAGAAAATTCTTATGCAAGCTAAAGTTTGAGTATTACTGTTCAACAATTGGTCTATGTCAAGTCATCCGGAGGTTCTTTTTTTTTAAATATTATTATCTAGGTCTTGTGCTCAAACCAAGTAAATAAGAATGTGAATAAGAGGATGAAAAAGGTGTTGGGCATAAGTACGCTTCATAACCTTCCAAAGTGATAGTCATTTGCTGCCAATATTGAGAATCACTGATTTTCACAATAACTCCATCTGTACTGTGAAGGTGGAGATATCTCATAAAACTAAAGACTCATTTAAGGATGAGGGCAGTGAGGTCACAACAGACACATCTAACATGTTAGCAGAGTAACTCACAATGTCCCCAATAAAGAAATGGAATTAGCTGTACTCTTTTGCCATAGCAAAATAGTCTCTTGGAATTAAGTCGCACTGGTGTATTGGAAGGGCTGGGAGGGGGAACCCTCACACCAATAGGCTCAGAGCACCTTTAAAACAAGCAGCCCTTTCTTCTCAACACACCCCTACCACTCCCTTTGCTATTCTCAAGCCTCACAGCTAGCACTGTTGTACTTCTACGATTACAAAGCCTAAATATCAAGAGCTATTTCTTAAGTTATTTAAAACTCATACTTTCTATGGTCTCCTGTCTTAAGTTCTTTGTGAAAATACAGGTGATATTGCTCTGTGTATTATACAAACTCAAGACTATTTTAGCTCCTAAAAGGAAAAGCATACATAAGATAGGAGGAAATATCCTCATAAAACTTTCTTGAAAATAGGAAAATTACCAGTTTTGTTTGTGTCGAGGCACAGCTAACACTGAATTTATATGGTGTGGCAACATACAAATCTTAGAAATATCTTTGAGAAACTTTGTTTTCCATTACTGATTTATGGCCATCAAGATACCGTGCATCTGACTGCCCCACCTCCTTTCAGATAGGCCTCACGGTGCTGGTCCCTCTCTTCTCTTTTCCCTCTTTATCTTCTCTTTACTCTGACTGCCTCAAGATATCTAACTTTGCATGTTTGTGTTGAGCATACAACACCTCTTCCTGAAAGTTATAAACCAAACCCACCAAGGTGATCAGAAGATGAAAGTGACTTCACTCTAGCATGAGCTATACTGCTTAGAAAGTCACTGTATTTATATAAGGTGACCAGATGTACAGATTTGTATGAGACAGTTACAGTATACACTTGTGCAGCCATTCTTCCCAGACGGATGTCTCCTGTTTCTTTTAAAAAATTCTAACAAATTATTATTAATAATATATTAAAACATGCAAGTTTTGCTTTACTGGGACTTTACTTAGAAGTTCTAGGTTCTGCCTTGTTATCACCTAGTCATATGTAAGACACATGTGTGGTGAATGGACTTCTCAATTTAGCTCTCAGCTAAACCTCAACGACAATCACTACTTTGACAACTCTTTCAATACACTAAGTAATTGCACCTCCTTTTCAAGGGTAGCATTCAGGTGCCTACTGATAAAAAGAACTGCACTCAGAATGTAACTGTCAAGGGACTTCCAACTACTTACTGCTTTCAGCGATGGCAGGTAAAAATATTCAGTGATGCTGCCTCTGCCAGCCACTTGATGTACGAGCCGTGGTATCACAGTCCATGTTGTAACTAGCAGACAACCATCAGGCCATCAGTTTGAGGTTCAGTGGAAAAGTGGAAAGTTATAGATGGGGTATATTAGAAAAACATATCCAGAGGACAGAGACTGAGTAGATCTGCGGTAGAGTGTGAGAGCTGTCTGAATGCACTTGCTACAGTAGAGTTGTCATTGCTTGGTATAAATCTGTACTTGATGTATTTCACCCGTCAGTAGTAGTTTTTTTATGTTAAATACCGTCTCTTGATTTTCAGCACATAAGATCAACGTATAGACAAAATACAGGAGAAAATTTCAATTACAGAAACGGAAGTAAACATTTTCAAGTTTGACATTTTCAAATGCACATTGTCAAGTGAAAGTACTCTAGACAGAAGTTGGTTGCTTCCAGCTTTGTGGCAGTTATGAATAAAGCTGTGATGAATATTTCTGTGCAGACTTGTGTGTGTGTGGATATCAGCATTTAAATCTGTTGGGCAAATACTTAAGAGCATAATTGCTGGATAGTATGGTAAGACTATATTTTAGCTTTGTTAACAAACTGCCAAATTGCCTTCTAAAGTGTACCATTGTCTCAAAAGATTCTTACTATATTATAAGCATATGAGATAATCTCATCAAAGAACATGAGGGAAAAGGTACTGGCTTAGGCAACTTTGAAAATGAGTGAAGTCTGTAAAACTAAAGGCAAAGGGAACTGCATATAAGCCCTGAACTCAATAGGTAATCTTTTCCACAGGGGTACAGGTTAACAATTATGAAAGCATATCCTTGTTAACTCAATGTATTCAAGAAAAAAATGAATTTAGGTTTGGTAAGGTTGCACATAATTCATTGTTGCATCCAACAAAGCTGTGATATTCTATCAATTGAAATAGAGACCATGGTTGACACGTTTAAAAGATTATGTGTATGTGTGTGTGTATGTTTCCTTTTTGTGTATAAACATGAGAAATTACCGTTCTTATAATTATGCTGATAGTAAATATTAAAAAACTCTTATTATGGCACTCCTGATTAGGATGATAAATAATAAGATAACTCGTTTAAAATAGCAGAATGTTGTTACAAATGTTGGTTTACTATGTTTTATTTTTGTGTTCCTTTTTTAATTATTGATTGTCAGGCTTAGAGCTTGTTTGTATTCAACTCTTTCTCCCTGGAGGTTAAAATCCAAATATTTAAACGTGTCAGACTTTAACCTAAACTGTACTAGTGATTTGTCTGGTCATACCTCCTGCCATTTCAACTAAAATAAATTAACAGCTGTCTATAAAATTGATCTTTGACTGACTGATGATGCCACTCCCTTAAATTTTTCTTAGGGCTTCCATCAACTCCTTCATACCCAACACAATCCTCATGTCAAATCTCTCTCACAGAAACTACAACCCAATTAGAGGAGTAGTTTACTCAAGAAGATTAAACAGCACATAGACATGGTAATATGAATAAAGATTAAGAAAGAACATGTGGTAACCCAATGATGCACAAATAGCATGTGGTCAGTAAATGCTCATAGGGTGAATGAAGGGCTGAATTGGAAGCACTAAATGGAAATTGAGGAAGTATTAGCCTAAATAATAGGGATGTCAGTGTGTTTCAAGACATATAATAGCATTCAACAGCAAATGTGTTCCATGAAGACACATTTTGATTTTGACCTCTACAGCACTATATATGGCATTTTTAAATAATATTTATTATCCTATGATTATTTACTGGCTTTACTTTCTTGTCACTTTTCTGGTTAACAGAAGCATAAAATATAGCATTTCTACGGATCCTTGGAGGTTCACTTCCTTTTTACACTGCATTATTAACCAGGCTCTTAAGGTAGTCTATGAAAATACTCATATTTCAAGTATTCCTAATGGAGTTATAATAAGTAGAGTAGTTTCCCTCTTGAGGATTATAACACTATTTGATTTAATTAAATGGATCAAATAAAAGCAAATGGTGGTAGAACTCTCACAGTAATATATATTCCAGTTATGGAAACTGCCATCAGAGTGCAGTAATGCTTGCCCACTACATTTGAAATATTTTCAGATCTAAGTTTGTAATAGAGTATTCAGTTCTGCCAAGTAAAATAAATGCTGACAATTTGAGAAGTTTTAGCTAACTTAAAATGTATTTCCTTAAGGCTAAACAAATTAATTTATAATTATTTATTTCCCTGAGTTATGATTATATTATATAGATGAACACTTAAATGCACAGATGCATTTAAAAGTTGAGAAAAGTTTCAAAATGTTGAAGATGATGTGTTTTCTTCAATTTCAAATATACTGTGAAGGTACATCTCTGCTTGAGACCTAAGAAATAATTAAATGTGATGGGAGGGAATATGTAGATCTTGCTGTATAATGTATCAAGTGATGATAAAATAATTGATAGGCTTCAGAAATACTAAACATGTCAAGACTTTGAAGCTCTTCTTTTAATATCTCCCCAAGTTTTAGAAATCTAAACTCGTGAAGATGTTGTTATCCTGCTTAATATTTATTTTCATTTTTACTTTGAATAGGCTTGAATATTTAAGAAAACTCACATGACATATCCAGCTGTGAAGTAACTCTTTCTTCTATAATAGATATTTAAGTAAGCTGCAGTATTAAGTTGTCCATAAATGTCAACCATTTATATTATACTGGATCTCTCTGTTATATAGTCTTATACTCATATTGTAAAGAGTATTGAGTATATAAATTATAAGCAGCATACATATAATTTCTAATATTTTCATGAATTTTGGGAAAATTGTACTAGACCTCAGATACAAAGACTTGTTTTTTGTTTTTTGTTTTTTTTTAAGATTAGCTTCAACCACTAACTGATTGTATAGTTTAGAAAAAGTCATAAATTTTCCATCCCCAACTGTCTTCATATATTGAATGATGGGGAAAGAGCAAGGAGGATGCATGGAAAAACTGACAAAAGTGAGGACGGTGACCACCAGGCATCCTAGAAAATCCCAGGGAGAAATAAAAATCACTATTAGACTAAATATCTACATTTTGACATAGTAATATAATGAATATCTATATTGATGGAGCTGTAGTTGTAAAGTTTTAGATTATTTATAAAACATTTACATTTATTTTCTACTGTTCTCATGTCTGTGATATAACCAAAGTAGAAATGTTCTCTTCATTTAATAAAGGAGACCAGATGTCAGTTCAGGAAATGTAACTGTATGTTAAGGGCCAAGCTAGAGATGGGAAACAAGATTCCACAGCACAAAAGTTGCTTGCACTGCTCTTTATCATCATCACTGTAATTAAGGATCTGACTGGTGTATCCATAAAAACAGAGGGCATTTGTATTCTGTTTGCATGATCCAAGTACTTAACCCTGCCTATTATGCAGGTCCCAGGTGAGTCTTTTTAGACCCTGAGGTGACAAATGTATAAGGTACCCTATCTACAGCAGATGTAAGAAAAGGCTTCTGGGGTAGCTAGTACCTGTCACTTCAGCACCTTCTAAATTGGAGCAATGTTTGAAGTGATGGGACACTTGTTAGGCCAGGTAGAAAAGAAGTTGACATCAAGAAGTAGTAAATAGATCCAAAGTTAAGGGAGAAATAGAAGGCTTGGAAATCCCAATGAGATTATAAAGCAGCTATAGGGAAAAGAACAGAAAGAGAAAACTAGAATGATACGCGATTCCTGGCAAATAATGGGATATTGATCTTTAAGGTTTAGAAATGGTCACTCTGTGAATTGGGGCACCTCCATTCTACAGAGCATAGCAATCATTCTTCCCCATGCTATGAGAAAAAGTACAGTTGGTGTTTTCCTTTTTTTGGGCGGGGGGAGGGTTTGATTGTGTGTGGAGGTGTGTGTACATGTGTGTGTGTCTTCATTGCAGTTGGTGCATTTTACGTTTGTAAAAGCTATGTGAAGGCAGCATTTATGTGGAATTGGGAGATTAGGTTGGTAAGAAACTGAGGTTGCTAATTTGCAACAGCCAGTACCCAGTCAGTCAGTTAAGATGGAAATCCCACCTCCATTTAATCAAGTGCCAAATTTTCTGGGTTCTAACCTCTGAACATTTTTCAAAACTACTCACTTCACTTCTCTCCATTCCTGAGTAAACCTCCATAATCGCTCACTTAGACAAGTCCCTTTTACTGGTTTATTTGTTTTTTGTGTTTTTTTTTAACATCTTTATTGGAGTACTATACGTATACATATACCCCATATCCCCTCCCTCTTGCATCTCCCTCCCACCCTCCATATCCCACCACTCTAGGTGGTCACAAAGGACCGAGCTGATCTCCCTTTGCTATGCGGTTGCTTCCCACAAGGTATCTATTTTACATTTGGTTGTGTATATATATCCATGCCACTCTCTCACTTCGTCCCAGCTTACCCCTACCTCTCCCCATATCCTCATGTCCATACTCTAGTAGGTCTGTGTCTTAATTCCTGTCCTGCCCCTAGGTTCTACATAACCATTTTTTTTATTCCATATTATGTGTTACCATATGGTATATATTTTTCTCTTTCTGACTTACTTCACTCTGTATGACAGACTCTAAGTCCATCCACCTCACTAGAAGTAACTCAATTTTGTTTCTTTTTATGGCTGAGTAATATTCCATTGTATATATGTGCCATATCTTCTTTATCCATTCACCTGTCTATGGACTTGGGTTGCTTCCATGTCCTGGCTATTGTAAATAGAGCTGCAATGAACATTGTGGTGCATGACTCTTTTTTTTTTAATTTAATTTTTATACAGCAGGTTCTTATCACTTATCCCTTTTATACATATTAGCGTGTATATGTCAATCCCAATCTCCAAATCCATCACACCACCACCCACCCACCCTCCACTTTCCCACCTTGGTGTCCATATTTTGTTCTCTACATCCATGTCTCTAATTTTGCCCTGCAAAACGGTTCACCTGTGCCATTTTTCTAGGTTCCATATATATGTGTTAATATATGATATTTATTTTTCTCTTTCAGACATACTTCACTCTGTATGATAGTCTCTAGGTCCATCCACGTCTCTACAAATCACCCAGTTTCATTCCTTTTTATGGCTGAGTAATGTTCCATTGTATATATGTACCACATCTTCTTTATCCATTTGTTTGTCTATGGGCATTTAAGTTGCTTTCATGACCTGGCTATTGTAAATAGTGTTGCAGTGAACATTGGGGTGCATGTGTCCTTTTGAATTATGGTTTTCTCAGGGTATATGCCCAGTAGTTGGATTGCTGAGTCATATGGTAATTCTATCTTTAGTTTTTTAAGGAACCTCCATACTGTTCTCCATAGTGGCTGTAGCAATTTACATTCCCACCAATAGTGCAAGAGGGCTCCCTTTTCTCCACACCCTCTCCAGCATTTGTTGTTTGTAGATTTACTGATGATGCCCACTCTAACTGGTATGACGTGATACCTCATTGTAGTTTTGATATGCATTTCTCTAATAATTAGTGATGTTGAGCAGATTTTCATGTGTTTCTTGGCAATCTGTATGTCTTCTTTGGAGAAATGTCTATTTAGGTCTTCTGCCCATTTTTTGACTGGATTCTTTGTGTTTTTAATATTAAGCTGCATGAGCTGTTTATATATTTTGGAGATTAATCCCTTGTCCATTGATTCATTTGCAAATAATTTCTCCCATTCTGAGGTCTGTCTTTTAGTCTTGTTTGGATTTCTTTTGCTTTGAAAAAGCTTTTAAGATTCATTAGGTCCCATTTCTTTATTTTTGTTTTATTTCCATTACTCTAGGAAGTGGATCAAAAAAGATCTTGCTGTGATTTATGTCAAAGAATGTTCTTCCTATGTTTTCCTCTAAGAGTTTTATAGTCTCCAGTCTTACATTTAGGTCTCTAATCTATTTTGAGTTCATTTTTGTGTATGGTTTTAGGGAGTGTTCTAATTTCATTATTTTACATGTAGCTGTCCAGTTTTCCCAGCACCACTTATTGAAGAGATTATCTTTGCTCTGTTGTAAATCCTTGCCTCCTTTGTCATAGATTAGTTGACCATAGGTGTGTGAGTTTATCTCTGGGCTTTCTATCCTGTTCCATTATCTATATTTCTACTTTTGTGCAAGTACCATATTGGCTTGATTACTGTAGCTTTGTAGTATAGTCTGAAGTCAGGAAGTCTGATTCCTGCAGCTCCGTTTATTTCTCTCAAGACTGCTTTTGCTATTCGGGGTCTTTTGTGTCTCCATACAAATTTTAAGATTTTTGTTACAGTTCTGTAAAAAATGCCACTGGTAATTTGATAGGGATTGCATTAAATCTGTAGATTGCTTTGGGTAGCACAGTCATTTTCACAATGTTGATTTTTCCAATCCAAGAACATGGTATATCTCTCCATCTGTTTGTATCATCTTTAATTTCTTTGATCAGTGTCTTATAGTTTTCTGCTACAGGTCTTTTGTCTCCCTAGGTAGGTTTATTCCTAGGTATTTTATTCTTTTTGTTGCAATGGTAGCTGGGAGTGTTTCCTTAATTTCTCTTTCAAATTGTTCATCATTAATGTATAGGAATGCAAGAGATTTCTGTGCATTAATGTTGTATCCTGTAACTTTATGAAATTCATTGATTAGCTCTAGTAGTGTTCTGGTGGCATCTTTAGGATTTTCTATGTATAATATCATGTCATCTGCAAACAGTGACAGTTTTACTTCTTTTTTTTCCAATTTGGATACCTTTTATTTCTTTTTCTTCTCTGATTGTCATGGCTAGGACTTCCAACACTATGTTGAATAACAGTGGCAAGAGTTGATATCCTTGTCTTGTTCCTGATCTTAGAGAAAATACTTTCAGTTTTTCACCATTGAGAATTACGTCTGCTGTGTGTTTGTCATATATGGCATTTATTATGTTGAGGTAGCTTCCCTCTATGCCCTTTCTCTGGAGATTTTTTATCATAAATTGGTGTTGAATTTTTCAAAAGCTTTTTCAGCATCTATTGAGATGATCATATGGTTTTTAGTCTTCAATTTGTTAATGCAGTGTATCACATTGATTGCTTTGCCTATATTGAAGAATCCTTGCATCCCTGGTATAAATCTCACTTGATAATGGTGTATGATCTTTTTAGTGTGTTGTTGGATTGTGTTTGCTAGTATTTTGTTGAGAGGATTTTTGCCTCTATATTCATCAGTGATATTGTTCTGTAATTTTCTTTTTTTGTTGTATAATTTTCTGGTTTTGGTATCAGGGTGATGGTGGCCTCATAGAATGAGTTTGGGAGTGTTCCTTCCTCTGTAATTTTTTGGAAGAGTTTGAGAAGGATGTGTATTAGCTCTTCTCTAAATGTTTGATAGATTTCACCTGTGTAGTAATCTAGTCCTGCACTTTTGTTTGTTGGAAGATTTTTAATCACAGTTTCAATTCCATTACTTGTGATTGGTCTGTTCATATTTTCTATTCCTTCCTGGTTCAGTCTTGGAAGGTTATACCTTTCTAAGAATTTGTCCATTTCTTCCTGGTTATCCATTTTATTGACAATGAGTTTCTTGTAGTAGTCTCTTAGGATGCTTTGTATTTCTGTGGTGTCTATTGTAACTTCTTTTTCATTTCTAATTTTATTGATTTGAGTCCTCTCCCTCTTTTTCTTGATGAGGCTGGCTAAAGGTTTATCAATTTTGTTTACCTTCTCAAAGAACTAGCTTTTAGTTTTATTGATCTTTGTTATTGTTTTCTTTGTTTCTATTTCATTCATTTCTGGTCTGATCTTTATGATTTCTTTCCTTCTACTAACTTTGATTTTTGTTTTTCTTTCTCTAATTCCTTTAAGTGTAAGGTTATATTGTTTATTTGAGGTTTTTTCTTGTTTCTTGAGGTAGTCTCATATTGCTATAAACTTCCCTCTTAGAACTGCTTTTGCTGCATCCCATAGGTTTTGGACTGTTTTGTTTTCATCGTCATTTGTCTCTAGGTATTTTTTGATTTCCTCTTTGATTTCTTCAGTTATCTCACGGTTATTTAGTAACATATTGTTTAGCCTCCATGTGTTTGTGTTTTTTACAGTTTTCTTTTTCCTGGTAATTGATTTCTAATCTCATAGCATTGTGGTCAGAAAAGATGCTTGATATGATTTCAATTTTCTTAATTTTACCAAGGCTTGATTTGTTACCCAAGATGTGATCTATGCTGGAGAATGTTCTGTTCACACTTGAGAAAAAAAGTGTAATCTGCTGTTTTGGGATGGAATGTCCTATAAATATCAGTTAAATCTCTCTGGTCTATTGTTTCATTTAAAGCCTGTGTTTCCTTATGAATTTTCTATTTGGATGATCTGTCCATTGGTGTAAGTGATGTGTTAAATCCTCCAGTATTATTGTGTTACTGTCTATTTCCTCTTTTATAGCTATTTGCTGTTGCCTTATGTATTTATGTGCTCGTATATTAGGTGCATATATATTTATAATTGTTATATCTTCTTCTTATATTGATCCCTTGATCATTATGTAGTGTCCATCCTTGTCTCTTATAACATTCTTTATTTTAAAGTCTATTTTATCTGATATAAGTATTGCTACTCCATCTTTCTTTTGATTTCCATTTGCATGGAATACCTTTTTCCATCCCCTCACTTTCAGTCTGTATGTCCCTAGGTCTGAAGTGGGTCTCTTGTAGACAGCATATATATGGGTCTTGTTTATGTATCCATTCAAGGAGCCTGTGTCTTTTGGTTGGAACATCTAATCCATTCACATTTAAGGTGTTTATCAATGTGTATATTCCTATTACCGTTTTCTTAATTTCTATGGGTTTGTTTATGTAGATCCTTTTCTTCTCTTGTGTTTCCCACTTAGAGAAGTTCCTTTAGCATTTGTTGTAGAGCTGGTTTGGTGGTGCTGAATTCTCTTAGCTTTTGTCTTTCTGTAAAGCATTTATATCTCTGTCAAATCTGAATGAGATCCTTTCTGGGTAGAGTCATCTTGGTTGTAGGTTCTTCCCTTTTATCACTTTAAATATATCATGCCATTCCCTTCAGGCTTGTAGAGTTTCTGCTGAAAAATCAGCTGTTTAACTCATGGGAGTTCCCTTGTATGTTATTTGTCATTTTTCTCTTGCTTCTTTCAATAATTTTTCTTTGTCTTTAATTTTTGTCAGTTTGATTACTATGTGTCTCGGTGTGTTTTTCCTTGGGTTTATCCTGCCTGGGACTCTCAGCATTTCCTGGACTTGGGTGAGTATTTCCTTTCCCATTGTAGGGAAGTTTTCGGCCATAATCCTTCTTCTGGGACCCCTATAATATAAATGTTTTTACATTTTAATGTTGTCCCAGAGCTCTCTTAGACTGTCTTCATTTCTTTTCATTCTTTTTTCCTTATTCTCTTCCATGGCAGTGAATTCCACCATTTTGTCTTCCAGGTCACTTATCTGTTCTTCTGCCTCAGTTATTATTTCTAGTGTATTTTTCATTTCAGTTATTGTATTATTCATTTCTGTTGTTTGTTCTTTAATTTTTTAGGTTCTTTTCCTTTAATTCTCTAGGTCTTTGTTAAACATTTCTTGCATCTTCTCAGTCTTTGCCTCCGTTCTTTTACCAAGATCTTGGATCATCTTCACTATCATTATTCTGAATTCTTTTTCTGAAAGGTTGCCTATCTCCACTTCATTTAGTTGTTTTTCTGTGGTTTTATCTTGTTCCTTCATCTGGTACATAGCCCTCTGCCTTTTCATCTTGTCTATCTTTCTGTGAATGTGGTTTTTGTTCCACAGGCTGCAGGATTGTAGTTCTTCTTGCTTCTGCTGTTGCCCTCTGGTGGGTGAGGCTACCTTAGAGACTTGTGCCTACATGATTCTTTTTGAATTATGTTTTTCTCAGGATATATGCCCAGTAGTGGGATTACTTTTTTTTAAGCAGCCTCAATATTGTTCTCCATAGTAGCTGTGTCAATTTACATTCCCACCAACAGTGCAAGAGTGTTCCCATTTACTTATTCCAAATTCAGTGAGTAAGTCAAAAAAAAAATGAGAGAACAAATTTGACATAGCACCTCACTGTTTAAAAACATTTCTTATTTACTATAAGCACACACTCATCCTCAGGGATTTTCAAGGCTGTCTGTACCCAGCTTGTTTCATCATCTTATTCCCAACTATTTTCCTTCTCACCTTCTCTACTGGACTGTAAATCTAATTTCTTAAATATACCATACTCTCACTTACCTCCTGACATTTTCACATGTTTTTTCCTGTGTATGATTTTTTTTTTATGATATGCTTTCTGTCAACCTTACAATATCTAATGATCTTCCTAGAAATCTTCCCTGGATGCTGGACTAACTTGGTTTAACCAGTATAGTTTCCCACAAGATACTGTATATTACTTTCAGAACCCCTATCAGGCTATTTGGTGATGAAGTAGTCTTTAATATCAGACTTCTTCCTGAAGTACTCTAATCTTTGTGAGGGTTGCACATAGACTGTGCTTAAACAGTAATAATAAATTTTAATTGGAGATATTTCAGAGAGTGTGTTGATGAGATCATCCATATGGATATTAGAGTAAATCAGAAATGCAGTTGTAAGACTGTAAGTCATGATAATAATATAATGATAGTAATCTGTCAGTTAATCATCATAGCAATACTGTGAAATAGATGCAATAAATAACTATACAGTACAGATAAGGTAACTGAAGGAAAAATAACTTCAGTAACTTGCTTATTATTACATAACTAGTCTTTAGCAGAACTGGGGGTTAAAATTAAGGCAGTTTGTGATATATATTATGCTGTTTGTAAATGTCCCTGAATGCTGAGAATAAAAAAATAAATGTAGGTAGTTTCTAGAAAGAGTGGTAGATGCTGGAATATTCAGATATTGTGAAACCCAAAAGGGAAGAAGATTTGTACTTGGTTGGAAAATCAAAGAAACCGTCACTGTAGGAGAAGAGAAGTTACATTGAAAAGTCTCAGAGGATTAGCATGTTTAATTAAAGGAAGGATAAGAAGGCAATATTGTCAAAAGTGTTAAGAGTTTAAAAGAAAATCTTCCAGATTGTGTTAAAGGTGCATTTGCTCTACAATCCAAGCAGGTTAAAAACAAAACAAAACAAAATAACTCTGTGGAATGCCAAGTTAAGGGTCAGTATGCAAGACAGCTAGTGAGCCACTGAAAGAATACATCATAAGAGAAGAATAGGTGAGGAAAAACAAATTCATCAAGCGAGAATATCTCAATATCAAAGTGATGGCTTCATTTAAATACTTTTGGTACTGTTTAAAACAAGTATCAGTATTCATCAGGTAAATTCCAATAGGCAAATTATTGAAAAGTCAACTCCTATATACACTTACTTGTGGTCCCTTAGTATTCTTACATAGAGTCTGCTTCTAGTTAAGTTACCTCATGGATATATCTGCAATTTTCTTGTGCTAGAATCATAGTGAAATTGAGTGGGACCCTATGGTCCTTGCCCCCCATGTCCTCGGCCTGCCTTTTGTCTGTGGAAAAACTTTAGCCAAAGAATAAGCTTAATCAGAGAAGTGAGAAGATGCAGAAACAAAGGAAAACATTTCAACAAGACTAAATAATAAGTTTAGTCATTATGGAAAGTCAAGGACCTTAAGTTCCTCTTTAAGGGCTATAGATAATATTCTGAGCAATATCCTTTGAGCTGTCTTATAGATACTAAAACCACAACCAGATGGAAGAAGTTAACTACATGATGACCAGGCTGTAGGCATGACAAAAGCTTCCACAATTCCAAGAGCTGGCCTCAAAGAAATGGAAGCAAACCTACCCTGAAACTGAAGATTAACTGCACTAAAACAATCAAGATGATGTTGATCAGACCATTGCATGACCAATTTCAAGATGACTGTAAGAGCTGACTGTGCTGTTTCTACATGTATCCCCCTCCCTCTGCCTATACACCCCTGAAACACCCCTTTAAAAGATTTGCCCACTGATTGTCAGTAAGGGGGAGTCAGCCTTCGGATGAGAGTCCACCCTCCCCTTCCCCCCAACAGGTTGCCAGCCTCCAAAATAAAGCAAACTTTTCTTTATCAATCTTGCTTCTTTATTGGCTTTAAAGTGGCAAACAGCTAGACCCCCACTTTCGGTAACAATAAAACGTGTTTTTTTTTTTATCATAGCTTTATAATATATTTGAGTATGGCTAATCTCTTCTCTTCCTATATATTATGTTCTAATAAATGTTCTTATTTTTGTGTTTTAAATATTCTAGAAGGGTTTGGAATGATTTTTTTTACATTACAATAAAACTTGTATTAAATTATTGTTAATTATATGAAAGCTAAATGTACTTACCTATAGGTAAATGTGCCATCTTGGGAAAATCCTCGTAACATCACATGTTTTTCACATTCCAAATCATAATATGTTTCTGCATTTACTCATTTTCTTTTATATTACTATGAAACCATTTTCCTTATTATGACCAGGGGTTTGGTCATTTTTAATTAAAAGGAATAAAAGTTAATAAAATAAAATAAATAAAACTATTGAAGCAATTTATAAATTTGTTTTCATGAAATATGTATATATACACTTATCTTGGTTAGTGAAGAGATATATTGAATACTGTTTATATACATTTCTGTACTGCCTTTCTACAAAATGCATTAATTCTAGTAAGTACCAATTTTCTCATTAGGAAACATGTATATGAACAAAACTATAATTGTTTCTTTTTCAGTTTAATACATTATTTTAAAATTATTTGAGTATAATGCTGATAGAATTAATCTTTGATTTAATTATGATTTTCATTGGCATGTTTTGTGTTAAAGAAAAATATTGAAAGGAAATGTTTTTTATTAGTTTAAAATAGATATTTTGTCTCTTGATTAAATAATATATCTAATATATGTCTTTTGTCATCTATTAAAGTAATCGTGTGTGTATAAATTTTTTCTTATATAATGAGGTAAAATATATTAATAGATTTGATATCTTTTGCATCATCTTGATGAATTATTCTTTTAATGTACATATTTTTTCAAATACATTGTTATACTTTTATATTTAACCAATAAACTCTTGTCTTTTTTGTTTTCTTTGTCAACTTGTCATATCAGAATGTCATGGGTATTTCCCCCTAAACTTTTGAAACAACTGAAATATAAAACTTTCTGGGCTCAAGGAAACTAATACTTACTAATAATTTACCATATTTAAGAACAATAGGTCTTTTAACGTATTTATTTCATTTGCTACCACCTTTTATATAAGAAGAAACTGAGCCTAAGAGAGTCTGCATAATCCCCACAGGATTCATACACTAGTAAACCACAGGGCTCAGATTTATGCTAGTGTTTATGTGTCTTCATGAGCAATGTTCTTTAAATCATAGCATGTTCTTTCCAAACCCAAAGTATTTTTTTAAAAAGAGATAAAATTAAATAGAATTACCTTCTCAACACAGAAGTCCTATGGGGAAACAAAGTCCAGGTCTTATAAAAATCCCTTCATTATTCCCAAAGTTCTTGTGATGAATATAATTTCACACTCAGTAACAAAACATGCAATCATTTGTCTTCTCTTCTAGGTTTTGCTATATTTCTGTACTCATTTTCTTTTTTTTTTTGGGGGATGTTTAAATAAAAGGGAAAGTTATCCAAAATGTTTGAAGGACAATATAATTAATGATGTCTTTAATGCATTAAGTTTTTAGAGCTGTGCATTCCAGCAACACCCTATTGAAACACCCAATTAAAGGATAATTAGGATAAATCATGGTGAGAAATGAGATAACCTCACAGCTCCAAGTACAGACCATCATGCTTCATGTAAAACTTTCAAGGTGACACTTCTAGCATCTCCGGAATAAAGGGAATTAAGTGCAAAGATGATAATCATTTTAATATTAACACATTTATTTTAAAATGTAAAATTTTAAAATTGATGCGATGATAAATGTATTTTATAAAATTATTTGTTAATAACATTTTCTCAAAATAAAGTAGAAGATATCTGTCAGTTGTTTTCACTGCCATTTTAAAATATTCATAGTTTTTTCATTCATTCATTATTACACTCAGTTATTCCTTCATAGAATATTGATTGGTTGTCAACTGTGAATCATGGCAGGATCAAGGTTTCTGTTGACAATATAGATTTGGATTTGGTTCTGAAAATTTTTTTAAAAAAATATGTATTAAATTTTTCTCACATTTTCAAAACTTCAGTAATAAGTGTTTACTGCAGAAACAAATTACCTAAATATAACTACCTTGACAGACATAAATTATTTGGAATAGTATTAGATATAACTTTAAAAATCCTTAACTGCCTGAACTTCTAAATAAAACTCCAACATGTATCCCACTTGCTGAAATTATTACAAGAACATTTCTAAATCACTGAAAACAAGGAAATACATTTATCTTCAGGTGGCAGGTGTTATTAGTATCTACAAATTTAAGATATATCTTATACTTGTTTATAAATAAATTATCAGGCAAATCAAGGGAAAAAGCATGCACATGAGTTTATCTACATGTGCATAAGCATATATGTGTATTTATATGGATGTATGTGTGAATAAGTTTGTTTTTGAGTGTTTGTATTCAATACATAATAATGGAGCTAAATTGAATTCTGAGATTCAAATCCTGACTCTTCCTTTTACTATCTTTGTGATTTTTACACAAGTTCCTTTCACTCTTTGGCCTCATTTCTCTTATATTAAAATACAAAATAATACTGATTCCTTCTTGGAAGGTTTATTTTAAGGATTAAATGAATAAATATATGATAATAATTAGGAAAATGTCTAGCTTACAATGAGCACTTAATAAATATTGGCTATTATATCTTGTGTATTTCACTATGGTTGGACACATAATCTTGTCAAAGGGTGGCAGGGAAATGGAGAAAGAATACTTTCTTTAGATCTGAAATTCTGAAGCCTTTATTAAAGATATTGAGAAAACAATATGCCAAGACACCATGAGATGTTCTGCCTTAAATTATTGAATAAAACTCTCATGTCCTAAATAGTATCTGTGTCTGAAGTTGATCATAATCAAAAGTTAAAAAAATTGAGGATGTGACTGTGTATTACAAAACAGATTATGTATACAATTACTGATTCTATATATGTAATATTATAAATACAAATTATTGGTAACTTGAATGTCAGTGGCATTTGTATTTTTTAAACAGCATAAGCTCTCAAAATCTCCCAGAGACCTCTTCACATAGAAAAGGGGCATAGTGAACCATCTCAGCACCGGACTTGTAAAAAATGATTGGGGTCCATGGATATCAGAGTAAGTAATGCATTGGTACTGATGGTTTACTTTTTGTAAATAAAAGATAAAAAATCAAACAGTCATGGCATTAGTGGGCTGATTTCCCCACTTGTATTCCATGTCAGATGGATTTGTGGGATCTATCTAGTTTGCTACTTGGGTGATTCAACATTAAGTAAACTTTGTTTTTAGTATGAACTTTTGTCAAATCCTTGAAAGCAGATTTCCATCTTCTCTTTTTCTCCAAAAACATGATCCACTTCTTTATAACCCACCTATAGTCCTCATCTTTAAATAATGGACCTTCTCTTGCTTTCCATAAGGGCAAGCAAACATTGAGTTCAGTCAGCTCATGATCAGGAACGAATGACCTTATTAAACACATGTCCTGCCTGTTTGAGTTTTCAGAATAAGTTTTGTTACTACTTGTTTCTCCTCGTCACTTTTTGTGCTCTTTTCTATTGGTTGAGAAATGTTTTCTTGTTACTGAACTTTTAAAATCACATGTAGGTTGTTATAATCCTCAATCAACCAATTCTTCAATGAAATTCTACAGGTAGAAACTTCTCTTTGTCTTTTATTAGCTATACTCACCTTCTTCCATTGTTATAGAATTTTTAACTAAGCATACGGCATACATAATAAATATTATTTTGCCAACCTTCCTTGCATCCAGGAATAACCATATAACTATTCTCCAGCCGACAATATGTAAATCGTCATTGGGCAGCAAGATGAGATACATTCTCCCCACTCCTTTTCATCTCCTCCTCTTCTTGCTTACAGAAGGACAGGTATGAGAGCTATCAACAAGGATGTTGAGGTTGAGAGTCACATAGTAATCAAATGTGTGACATGTTTACTAGATGAAATGGGAAAAAAATAGCAAAGTTATTTTGCCTCTTCTAGGAGCTCATTGATCTTAGTCAAATACGTTTTTTGAGCCAAGAAGAGAACAAATATCAGCTTTATAGCACGTCCTCTGCTTGTTATCTCTGCTAAAATGCTTTTTCTTTTCCAGGTATTTTCATAGCTAGCTCCTTTACCTATTTTAAATTTTAATCCAAAACTGTTTTCTCTAGTATTCCTGATTCCCTTAATTTGCCGGATTCCCTTAATTTGCCATATTCCCTCTGTCTCATTGTACTTATTATTCTCTAACATATTATATAATGTATTAATGTATCATGGTTAGTGTATCTACTCCACTAAGATGTGAGTTCCAAGAGGTAAGAGATCTTTATTTATTTTTTCACTGATGTGTTCCACATCTCCAACACAGGGTATGAGACATATATTTCAATTAATATTTCCAAAGGAAAGAAGGAAAAAATGGTCAATACAGATAAAGAAAACTGCAGGTAAAGACTATGAGTTGGAAATACTCCACAAGGATATATATTTTAAATTGCAGAATAGCTGCAACTTAGAGTAAAATGAAAAAGTATTAAGACTTGAAGCTTGAGGTATTGGGAAAGACAAAGTAATGCAGAAACTTGTAGATCTTCTCAAGACCTGGGACTTTTAAATATCATTAGAAGCCAATGAAACAAAGATAAAGTTTGGAATATTAGCAAGAGAGTAACTAAAATGATAAGCCATGATATTTACTTCATAAAGAGGGAACAAAGACAAAGGATACAAATCCTTTGTTCATCTATCTACCGTATCTATCTATCTGGAATGTAAAGTTCAATTAAACAATGAAATCTTTGACTTTAGAAAGTTAAACGATTGGTGTCAATGATATAAGGGTATAAATAGGGCAGAAGTAGAGGTTATTATCAGAGAATGAAATGTCTGAACAAATGACTTCAGTAACTAATAATTTCAAGTGATTATAATATCCAGGATTTGGCTCTGTAATGGTAATGTGGCTGAAGTGGAGTTGAAGAATCAGAATAAGGAAAATACCAATGGAATGAGAAAGTCAAGCAAGTAGGAGATGACTGTGTATGCTGAATAAACACTTTTTAAAAGGAATAACTGACATAAAAAATAAAGACCCATTAGATTAAACAAATAGAAAAAATGGGAACATTATGCAAAGTCTTTGAGACTAATATGGAAGACAATACAAAAAAAATAGGTTTGAAAAGAGTAGCTTTGAAAGGAAAATTGAAAATATAATGAAAGCTTGATAACAATTTCACTTTCTAAAGGAAATTACAGATCACGGAGGCCTATGAAACCAGACATCAACAAGCTATTAGAACAATATAGTGAGATTCAAGGAGAACCTGTGAATCTTGCAGAAACTCATTTAGGAAGAAATATCATTCAGACAAGAACAAGGAGAATTATCAAGAGAGGAAAGTAGTCAGTGGCAAGCAGAAGATAAATAATTTTTTATAAAAGCATCATGACATAGTCATCATTTCCACTTAGAGGAAGAAACCAAGGTCCCAACAGGAAAGGCAACATACTCTGGATTGAACAGCAAACAGTCACAGAGCCCTACTTCTCACTGAAGCACCCTTCTCAGGCTAAGTATCCTTCTTCAAAACTACTTAAGTGTCCATAAGATTTAGTGTTAAAGAACACATCTTGATGTTCAGACTCCAGCCTTCATCAGCACCTTTCTTTGGGGATTATAGTGAGAATGCAATGATTTAAACTCCATAAAGCTATTAAACAGAGCTTCACCTAGCACTCAGTGATAAATTATAGCTGACAGTATAGTAATCATTGTCATTATTTTTACTGCTCTTATTCGTGAGTTTCAGTACAAATTATTTCACTGTTTTGAAATCCAGTTTCGTCGTCAATAAAATGAGAAAATAATGAGGGAATAAGGATCACCTCAAAAAATCAAAATAAAGATTAGATTGATAAGGGATGGAAAAGTTCTGAAAAAGCACTTGACTTTGGGCTGTTGCAACTGTTCAGTAAAATCTTTTGAATCTCATGCAGCTGAATGCATGCTCCAGAAGACCATTTCTGGATCCTTCATGAGAATAGTTCACACCTTTCCATTATCATTGTAAAATACATTTACAATACTTTAATACAGTCTTTTAGAGGCTCCCTGGCATTGCCGTGACTTGTACTGATCTTAACTGTATCTATTTCCTAGTACAGCTTTCATGCCACATTTAGCAGCTACCTTACATTGCAGCTTCATACTGAATCAGCGCTCAATTAAAACTACCAAGTTCTTTTGTATTTCCTCATGGACTTCTCAAATCTCTACTCTACCTGTTGCTTGCTTAGACAATTACAAAGAAAATCTTACAGAAGCATGTATGGTAACAGACTAGACAAACTACTTTTACCATTGAAAGTTAATTAATGTTATGTGAGGTCTGTACTTGTGTTTGACCACAGTTAACACCTGGTTATGATGCAGACTATCTTCATTTTTGACCATTCTTATCCTCACTGAACATTCTTAATAACTCCATCAACAAAGCTTAATTCATCTCTCACTATTATGTGTTAAGGTAATGTGGCTACCATCTGATCTTTCCTTATGGAGACAACTTACAAATGGAAGTAACATCTTATACTAAATTGTGTACTTGAAGATAACTTAAAAGAAATGAACATCTAAAAGCAACTCACGAATGGAAAGAAAGTATTTTTCTTAAAATGGCTCAAAATGAACTTTTAGGTTATGCTTACCTTAATTCTTAATATTATTATAAAATGGAACTACATATTATGGAAGCATTATGATTAGTGGTATCCTTAGACATCTGGGTTTTAATGTGATATTAGGATAATAAAAGTACCTCCCACTTAGTGTTCTTGTCATGAATAAATGATTCAAGGCAAAGTGTTTATAATAGTGCTTTGTAAGCATTAAATTAATGTTAGTTATCATTACTATAATATGTATAATTGTTGATTAATATTATACATTTAACATGCTTTGTATGGCTTTCAAATATTTATTTATATTATTTTCATCTTACTATCCCTGCAGCTTAATATTGAAGGAGAAGTTTCAGTAAAACTTTCACAAGTATTTTTTTTAAATAAGTTCTTTTGAATACTCTTTCTTTTCCTTCCCTTCCTTTCTCTTTCCTTCCTTCCTTCTTTCCTTCCTCTTCCCTTCCTTCCTTCCTACATTCTTTCTTTCCTTTCTCTTTTCCTTTCTTTCTTTCTTTCTTTCTTTTTCTTTCATTATTTTGAAATAAAGGGGACTATTGTCTTTTTCTTACTAGTGCTTTAGTTTTGTTAGAAATTTGTAAGGAAAATAAGTGTAATTCTACAGTTTCTAGAATGTATATAAGTAATATTTATATGGCCAACTTTTGGGATCTATTTACTCACAATTACTCTAGCACAACAGACTCATGGAATTATGCTAAAACCCAGAAGCTGCAGCACATATTATACATGGCAAGTGTAAAGGATGCTGTCGGTATTCTGTCCTACTCTCCATCTCCCAGAAGCTATGAGAGTTGGCTGAGACCAACTCACAACTTCTCCCCTCTCAGGAGAATAGCCCTTGGCCAAATGAGACATGTTTGTCCAGGAAATTACTGTCCACCCCACCCTTATCCCAACCTTCCTGTAGACCTGGTTTGCATGAAGATACAGAAGACTGGTCACTTATCCTAGGTGGTCCTATCTCTAAGGTTCTATTGGCTCCTGGGACTACATTGTTGCTTTGTGCTCTCTCCTTATCCAAACTTGGTGTCCCTTTCAGCATTTCTGATGAGGGCACTCCATCAGTAAGGCACTTGATCAAAAATCCTTGTCTCAGGTTCTGCTTTAGTAAATCCAATCTGAGTCAGCAAGGGTGAACACTTTTACTCCATTATGATCACTGAAATATATCCAGCTCAGGGTCAACATCATTGTGCTTCTTTTCACATCTTATAATTTATTTACAAAAGCCCAATCACATATCCACATTGAATGTTTTAAAATCACCTAATATTCTAAAAAGATCACTTATAAACTTATTTACTCACACAGTCTGTTTTCTTCATCTCTGGCCACTACTCTTACAGTATAAAACAGATAGCACATCATGAAATATTACATAAAATTAACATTTGAAACATGACTATAAGTAGAAATAAAATTTTTCTAAAAATATGGGATTTGTTTCTTAGTGATAGAAAAGGGAGACTAAAATAATCAGGAAAATAGAGCTCTATCCTGGTAGATACTCATCCATCATGAAGGCAGTAGGTTTACAACATACTCTTCACTAGTGGCATTTCCCCTCTCCCAGATTCACTCAGGAGCTCTGAATCCTGAAATTAAACTTGCTTATAGGGGATTCACTATTTCCATGATTTCCAGAATGGGCCTGGAGTAGATTTGAGTCAGGGCTGATAGATAGATAAAGAAGCTTAAGCATGAAGAAGAAACCGAGTAGTGTCAGTTTGACTTTATGTTTCTGCAGTTACATATGGGTCATGGATGGCATATTTTACAAATCCAGGAAGTATCATTTAAAAAGAATGCAACACAAAGTTTAGTGGAACTTTTATAGATATATAGTGATCCTAGACAGAGTTTTTTAGATCCTTGGAGTTTTCAAGAAAAGGAGACCAAGAAGTTTTGGCCCCAACTCTTGTGTAGTGTAATTGAAAGAATTTATACAGTTCTAATAAACAGATTTTTTTTTCTTACATATGAAAGAGCACAGGATAAAAAAATATATATATGTTTGGGCTGAATCTTAGCCCACATTTTAAAGATCTTAGGCAGGTCATTTTTTAGTTCTGATTCTTAATTTTTCATTACAAAGTAAAGGGCTTATAAACATTCAGGTAGAACACGTGCATTTATCTTCAATTCATTCTCAATTTCCACTAAAACATCACTAAAAAATTAACCTCACCACATCTTCCAACAAAGATAAGATTCCACAATGATAAAGAGAGTAGGAAAAGAGATAACATTCTGTAAGAAATGTCAGTAAAACTTGGTAAGTGGAACACAGATGGACAAGCAACAAATAAGCAGCCTTAAGGAAGCTGGAAATTAAATTTGAGTCGTAATGGTGTTGAAGAATACAAAAAGAAAGCAAGTTGAGGAAGATCAGGAAATGAGGACATTAGGTATCCTGTTGTTTACAAAAACAGTTAAATCTCCTGGTTTCTTTCTCAAGTTTGAGAATTTCCCATCTTAAACCTATAGGATTGAAAATAACATTTTCTAGCCTCGAAGTCGAAAGATATCTCCTGGGGCAGAGAATAGGTACCACAACTAAAACCTAAGAAAATACATAATAGTAAATGTAATAAATGTTAAGACACCATAATCTCTTACAAACTGTATGGAATGCCTGTAGACCATATTTCTAACCCTTGCCCAGAAGACTGAATGGTTCCAGTATGTGAAATTGACCATGGAAGAGACAAGACATAGAGACACTGATATTTCCTTCCTACCCCATTTACTGCATTGGGACCACTGGGTTCTTACCTGATCCACTTAAAGTGGAGCTCAGCAGTAGATAAGCCTGAGATATGAACACAAAGATTTCAATAGAATTTTTAGTTCTTCATGGTTAAAAACATCTGAAAATATTGATATCATCAAATAGAGAAGAATCACTGAATCTATAAAAAGAGAGAGACTGTATCCTTGAAAGAGAACAGTGGACAAAAAATAAAGGATATTTGATGAGGGGAGGGGTCATGATAAAATTATTTGGGGAAAGAAAGTGCTGGCAGTGTAATATTCAAGAGAACTTTTTGAAGAAAAACAGAAGAGGATATTTATAGGAAACTATTCTTAGAAGTAGAAATTCTTACAAAAGATAAAAAGTAAGGGAAATACCTATATTATCTATCTTGGAATTTTAACATGCAAATAATAGGGGTTAAAAGAAAAATGAAAGAGATGACTTAAAGGGAAGAAACATATTAAAGAATTAATACTAGAAAATTCCTTATAGCCAAGGGACATGAATATCCTCCAGAGTGAGGTACTGAGCTGCAGAAAAGAATGACATGGAATTAGGAAAGAAAGGGGTGAGATGGCTGGAAATTCCCAGGAATTATGTTAGGAAATACCCAGGATGACCATCTGCAGCTGATTTAGAGGACAACCAGCCCAGATGGAAACAGGATGACAAAAGGCTTCAGGAAAATTGTTTCCAAACAAAAATGCAAATGAAGCTGATAGAATCACTGATATGTGTGTCTTTTTCCCTAGCAGAAAATGATGAATAAATTATGAAGAATATGATGACCAGTATGAATGAAATTAAGCATTAAGTACATAAAACAGACAACTATTAATTCCAGGGAAAACAAAATAATTATGACAGCAAATGTAGTCATACTACAGTACATAGTTCAGCTATATTTACTTTGAGTTTATAACAATATAATCACAATATTGACTTAACAAATCAACCAAAAATTATACTCGATGATAACATGAAAAGTGTTACATCTTACAGTGTGTAGGATAGGAAAGGGAGAAGAGGGTATACTGTAAGAGAACAGAATGTTCTTCTTCCAGTGAGATAAGTTAATATGAAATGTCTAAAACTGAAAATTAGGATATATGTATGTTACTTCGAAATGTGTAGATAAATCCCAGAAGAAAGACTTAAAATCTTGAAAGTCATTTTCTCTTAGGAGTAGAATTGGAAGAGAAAATTTGGTCCAGGGGCTGGAGATGTCATTTCAACTTAATTGGGCAACATTAATTTTTAATGATGTGGAGATATTTCTTTAATAAATATGATAAATATAATATGATATTAAATATTAATGACCCTGACAATCTAAAAACTTAACTTTTCAAACATCACTTTATACCATAACGAAGAACCATGATAAGTCTAGTGATCTCTGCCTAGATTTTTTTTGTTTTTATTTATTTATTTATTTATTTATTTATTTATTTATTTATTTATTTATTTTATTAGTTTCTGCTTTATAACAAAGTGAATCAGTCATACATATACATCCGTTCCCACATCCCTTCCCTCATGCATCTCCATCCCTCCCACCCTCCCCATCCCACCCCTCCAGGCGGTCACAAAGCACCGAGCTGATCTCCCTGTGCTCTGCAGCTGCTTCCCACTATCTATATACCTTATGTTTGGTAGTGTATATATATCCATGCCTCTCTTTCGCTTTGTCACAGCTTACCTTTCCCCCTCCCCATATCCTCAAGTCCATTCTCAAGTAGGTCTGTGTCTTTATTCCCGTTTTACCCCTAGGTTCTTCATGACATTTTTTTTTAAATTCCATATATATGTGTTAACATACGGTATTTGTCTTTCTCTTTCTGACTTACTTCACTCTGTATGACAGACTCTAGGTCTATCCACCTCGTTACAAATAGCTCAGTTTCGTTTCTTTTTATGGCTGAGTAATATTCCATTGTATATATGTGCCACATCTTCTTTATCCATTCATCCGATGATGGACACTTAGGTTGTTTCCATCTCCAGGCTATTGTGAATAGAGCTGCAATGAACATTTTGGTACATGTCTCTTTTTGAATTATGGTTTTCTAAGGGTATATGCCTAGTAGTGGGATTGCTGGGTCATATGGTAGTTCTATTTGTAGTTTTTTAAGGAACCTCCATACTGTTCTCCATAGTGGCTGTACCAATTCACATTCCCACCAGCAGTGCAAGAGTGTTCCCTTTTCTCCACACCTTCTCCAGCATTTATTGTTTGTAGATTTCTTGATGATGGCCATTCTGACTGGTGTGAGATGATATCTCATTGTAGTTTTGATTTGCATTTCTCTAATGATTAATGATGTTGAGCATTCTTTCATGTGTTTGTTGGCAGTCTGTATATCTTCTTTGGAGAAATGCCTATTTAAGTCTTCTGCCCATTTTTGGATTGGGTTGTTTGTTTTTTTGCTATTGAGCTGCATGAGCTGTTTATAAATTTTGGAGATTAATCCTTTGTCAGTTGCTTCATTTGAAAATATTTTCTCCCATTCTGAGGGTTGTCTTTTGGTCTTGTTTATGGTTTCCTTTGCTGTGCAAAAGCTTTGAAGTTTCATTAGATCCCATTTGTTTATCTTTGTTTTTATTTCCATTTCTCTAGGAGGTGGGTCCAAAAGGATCTTGCTGTGATTTATGTCATAGAGTGTTCTGCCTATGTTTGCCTCTAAGAGTTTGATAGTTTCTGGCCTTACATTTAGGTCTTTAATCCATTTTGAGCTTATTTTTGTGTATGGTGTTAAGGAATGATCTAATCTCAAACTTTTACATGTCCCTGTCCAGTTTTCCCAGCACCACTTATTGAAGAGGCTGTCCTTTCTCCACTGTACATTCCTGCCTCCTTTATCAAAGATAAGTTGGCCATATGTGCATGGGTTTATCTCTGGGCTTTCTATCCTGATCCACTGATCTATCTTTCTGTTTTTATGCCAGTACCACACTGTCTTAATTACTGTAGCTTTGTAGTATAGTCTGAAGTCAGGGAGCCTGATTCCTCCAGCTCCGTTTTTCGTTCTCAAGATTGCTTTGGCTATTCGGGGTCTTTTGTTTTTCCAAACAAATTTTGAAATTTTTTGTTCTAGTTCTGTGAAAAATGCCAGTGGTAGTTTGATAGGGATTGCATTGAATCTGTAGATTGCTTTGGGTAGTAGAGTCATTTTCACAGTATTGATTCTTCCAATCCAGGAGCATGGTATATCTCTCCATCTATTTGTATCATCTTTAATTTCTTTCATCAGTGTCTTATAATTTTCTGCATACAGGTCTTTTGTCTCCTTAGGTAGGTTTATTCCTAGATATTTTATTCTTTTTGTTGCAATGGTAAATGGGAGTGTTTTCTTGATTTCATTTTCAGATTTTTCATCATTAGTGTACAGGAATGCCAGAGATTTCTGTACATTAATTTTGTATCCTGCAACTTTACCAAATTCATTGATTAGCTCTAGTAGTTTTTCGGTAGCATCTTTAGGATTCTCTATGTATAGTATCATGTCATCTGCAAACAGTGACAGCTTTACTTCTTCTTTTCCGATTTGGATTCCTTTTATTTCCTTTTCTTTTCTGATTGCTGTGGCTAAAACTTCCAAAACTATGTTGAATAAGAGTGGTGAGAGTGGGCAGCCTTGTCTTGTTTCTGATCTTAGTGGAAATGGTTTCAGTTTTTCACCATTGAGGACAATGTTGGCTGTGGGTTTGTCATATATGGCTTTTATTATGTTGAGGAAAGATCCCTCTATGCCTACTTTCTGCAGGTTTTTATCATAAATGGGTGTTGAATTTTGTCGAAAGCTTTCTCTGCATCTATTGAGATGATCATATGGTTTTTCTCCTTCAACTTGTTAATATGGTGTATCACATTGATTGATTTGCGTATATTGAAGAATCCTTGCATTCCTGGAATAAACCCCACTTGATCATGGTGTATGATCCTTTTAATGTGCTGTTGGATTCTGTTTGCTAGTATTTTGTTGAGGATTTTTGCATCTATGTTCATCAGTGATATTGGCCTGTATTTTTCTTTCTTTGTGACATCCTTGCCTGGTTTTGGTATCAAGGTGATGGTGGCCTCGTAGAATGAGTTTGGGAGTGTTCCTTCCTCTGATATTGTTTGGAAGAGTTTGAGAAGGATGGGTGTTAGCTCTTCTCTAAATGTTTGATAGAATTCGCCTGTGAAGCCATCTGGTCCTGGGCTTTTGTTTGTTGGAAGATTTTTTATCACAGTTTCAATTTCAGTGCTTGTGATTGGTCTGTTCATATTTTCTATTTCTTCCTGAGTCAGTCTTGGCAGGTTGTGCATTTCTAAGAATTTGTCCATTTCTTCCAGGTTATCCATTTTATTGGCATAGAGTTGCTTATAGTAATCTCTCATGATCTTTTGTATTTCTGCAGTGTCAGTTGTTACTTCTCCTTTTTCATTTCTAATTCTATTGATTTGAGTCTTCTCCCTTCTTTTCTTGATGTGTCTGGCTAATGGTTTGTCAATTTTGTTTATCTTCTCAAAAAAACAGCTTTTAGTTTGGTTGATCTTTGCTATCGTTTCCTTCATTTCTTTTTCATTTATTTCTGATCTGATCTTTATGATTTATTTCCTTCTGCTAGCTTTGGGGGTTTTTTGTTCTTCTTTCTCTAATTGCTTTAGGTGCAAGGTTAGGTTGTTTACTCGAAATGTTTCCTGTTTCTTAAGGTGGGATTGTATTGCTATAAACTTCCCCCTTAGAACTGCTTTTGCTGCGTCCCATAGGTTTTGGGTCGTCGTGTCTCCATTGTCATTTGTTTCTATGTATTTTTTAATTTCCTCTTTGATTTCTTCAGTGATCACTTCGTTCTTGAGTAGTGTATTGTTTAGCCTCCATGTGTTTGTATTTTTTACAGATCTTTTCCTGTAATTGATGTCTAGTCTCATAGCATTGTGGTCAGAAAAGATACTTGATACAATTTCAATTTTCTTAAATTTACCAAGGCTTGATTTGTGACCCAAGATATGATCTATCCTGGAGAATGTTCCATGAGCACTTGAGAAAAATGTGTATTCTTCTGCCTAGATCTTTGCCACATGTCACGAGCAGCTCCAAATTGCATTCTCACCAACCTTAGAAAGGAGCAGTTTACCTGAATTTGTACATGTGCAATCCAATGAAATTCAAATTTCTTGTCTTATAACCAAGGGTATGAGTTCGAATGCAGGAATGTTAAATCTAGAACCACAGATCTGGACATGATTGTTTTGAGAAAATAAGCAGAATAGGAGCATATCAAACTCCAATAAAACTGTAAAAATGATAGCAACAGTTCTCAAGCGTCAGTGACTAGAAAATGTACATGGGGACAAATATTTTCTAAAAAAGTCTTTCTTCTGGGAAAATGATATTTCTAAAGCAGATCTAAACAGAGACCAAATTTTCCTATAGATAGATTACCTTGAAAGTAGACTAGATAGAAGATAAAATTGAGTCAGACGAGTGTATTGAAAAATAGGTGAATATTGCAATAACCTAGGAGAGAAAAAATGAATTTTCAATCTCTGACATTGGTGGTAGGAATGGAGAAAGAAAGAATGGATTTTAGTAAGGTACAACTTACTCATGGGTCACATGCAAGGAGTGAGATAGAGTAAGAATTTGAATGACTCTTAAGTTTTCAAATTGTGTGATTAGTCTTGTCACTGAGATAAAGAAGAGGAACACCCTTGATTCTCTTTTGTACACTACACAGCTGTTTGTATTAATTCTTTGACTTCAATGACATTTGAAATGAGTTTTAGATTCTGCCCAACCAGGAGTGGCATTCAGACTGAAAGTAGAAACCAATCAGAGTTTATCTCTTGGGAGTAGGATTATGCACAGTGTTGGTAAGATGAGAAAGCATTTTTAAAAATCATATCAGTCTCCTTCACATGAGAGTGTTCATATGAAAAAAATTAATATAAAATACATAGAAAGGACATTTTTATTTTATTCCACTGTTAATGCTTTTAACATTATTATAGTCCAAAAACATATGTATTTGTAGACAGTAAATAATGAATACATTAACTAGAAGAATATTTATGCCTGGAAATTACTTTCAACATGTCCAGTTGACTATAATGGCTATATAAAAATTATAGCCATTTTTTTTTGCCATATAGCAATTTTTGTAGCACACACTTTAGGATAAGCTTGAAGATAGGTGACCATGTCAGGAAGAATATTAAATGAGATAAAGTGAATTTGCTATTTTCTGTGCAGTAAGATGTGCTGAACTGGGAGAGAAATATTTATGGAGGAAAAAAGAAATACCTCTCAAATTTGTTGACAAAAGTTGTAGTTTCCAAAAGCTTGCACCATTGACCTTCCACATTTCAAAGATTAAACACTAAATGTTTCTTAATGTATGAAAACTTTAACTGATATATATTATTTTACATTAATACCTATGCAAAAGCACAGTATAGGTTACCTTATGTGTAGTGAGGTCTCCTCCATGTTTTCAGGTAACAGTGCCTTAATAGCAGAGTTTTTGTTTTTTATTGTATTGATGTTCAGAGATCTTGAAATTACTGAAATGTCGTTTAATTCTTTGTAAAAGTGCATATTTCCAGAAATGCATCTTGTCACATATACTATAAATGTACATGTGCAAGTCCACACATAGACACATACTGATTAGATACAATAAGCAGAAACTACTTCCTCGAAGGTAAGGATTCTCGTGTCATCTCTTTTCCACAACAGCTGTTTCAGAGCAAATTCTGCGTTAAATGACAACCCAGCATTCTTATTTTTCATACAACTGACTAGCAATAAAGTTTCAAGTTTATTGAATGTGTAACTGTTAGTAATTGAGAGACTCCTGGGATAAAGCCCGTAGAGCTTAGTGCAAAAGAAAAACACTGTAGATTAGTTTAGAAGTTAAAAAAAAAATTAAGATAAATTCCTTCACACTAAAAGAAAAAGAATCAGTTACTTCAATGTCTAATCATGAGGAAAAGATATTGTGAGTTTCCATAGTAACCAAGTTGTGAGTATACTTCATTCACTTATTTTCCGCCAGAATCTGCCTCATTATGGTGAAAAGAAATTCAGTGTCACATCAATGAAAACTCTAATATTTATAGATCCAAATATATTTTTCTGTCTAGGGTGACTAAGTAAAGATGCTGAAATCTAGCATAGGCTTGAGCAAGAAAACTTAATTTAAATGTGAGAAGAACTGAAGTTTCTCTTGAATTTTACTTATGTATGCAGCATCCATTATTTGAGCATCCGAGAGAGATGTTTTTTTTTTTTGTTTTTTTTTTTTTCTGTCTGTTTTGACAGGCTCAGCTCTTTGGAGAGTTTATTTTATCTCCTCTAGTCAGAAGTTGAATTCAGTGGCACAAACTTAAAAGTCAAAATACAAGAGAACTAGCACATTTATTCTTGTCTGGCAAAGATAAGATTTATTCTGTGTCGCGTAAAAAAAAACCTGACAAACTATCTAACTGATGTTGAACTTTCAAAATACTTTCACCATATATTTTCTCGTGGGAAAAATATGTTAACATAATTGACTCTCAGTTGTGTTTCCTGTGATTACTTATAAAAATATAAATTTCTGTTACAGCTATTTTACATAATTTCACAACACTGTTGTTGCTGATCAATTGGTGGTTAATCACAAATTATGAAGAAATTATTTTATTTTAGAAGTACAATTTTAACCTCTCTAGCTTTGTCATGTACTAAGTGATACAGTTCAAGTGTGTGATTTTGACACACTTATATTGCTCTTTATCACACTTGTGATCATATCACATATTTTGCATTCATTCTGTTTCACTGATATATTTCCATAGGACCCTCTGCATTTTTCTGCATAACCACTTTAACACTTTTTTCTTGTATGCATTGATCTAATATCTGTAATCTTTAGAAACCTCTAGGTTCCATGCAAAGAACACACCTCTTCACCTCTTTTGTTTTATGCTACCCAACACAAGGTCTGGCACACGGGAGGGCCCCATAAATAGTTGATGAATGATAAAATGAATAATGAGCCAACAAAAATTTTACTTTTTCTATTACTTGTTCATTTTAACCAGGTTCCAATGATTATATTGATATTATCACCTTTATATTCGGGCTGTATAAGCATTGCAGCTTGTATAAAGGCATCAGGAAATGGGTATACCTAGCTAAAAGATATTATCCATCAAGTCCATGGCTTGTTATTGTTTATAGAGATAACCCAATACAGAACATACAACAGAGCATGCTGATTGGAAGAAAAAAAAACTTACACTTATCCTGAAATTGGTGACATTTTCAGGAAAGGAAAAATAGAAAGAAGAAACAAAAGGAAGTGAGAAATGAGGTCAAAAGTATCCAGTATGTTTTCTTCCCATTTCCTTCCATGAAGGTTAGGGATTTTAAGTAGATTTAATAATAAACTTGGGAGTCAAACAGTTAGAAAAACAGACATTATAGATGTATAGTTCACATAGTGTGAAAAGACTTTATTCATCATTATAAACTACCAACTATGTGACCTATTTTACTAATTACTCTGTTTATAGCAGTAAACAAATTCTCCATTCTCAAGATTATATCCTAGTAAAATTACAGAAAATACATTTTAAAAATAGATAAAGAAAAAAATAGCATCTTGAGACTAATAGAGAGTAATTGGGATAGGAGATCATTTTATAAGGGGTTATCAAAAAGCATTACTGATAAAATGTCATTTGAGCAAAGAAATAAAAAAGCCAAGAATTGATTCAGGCAGATATCTATGGAAAGATTTCTGGACAGAGGGAATAACAAATAAAATTTTGTGAGGTGAAAGTATGCTTAGCACTTTCAAGAAATAGTGACAGAGCCCAAGAGCCCGTGAGAGCAA
This sequence comes from Mesoplodon mirus, assembly GCF_964341445.2. NCBI lineage: Eukaryota > Metazoa > Chordata > Mammalia > Artiodactyla > Ziphiidae > Mesoplodon > Mesoplodon mirus. Next base: position 122,546,446 of record NC_138982.1, read on the forward strand.
ACGGGAGAATACTAGGATATAAGATCACAGACTTAACAGGGAATCCAATTGCCCAAGACCTTGTAAGCCATGGCCGGAAATTCAGGTTTTATACTGAGTGAGATGGAAGTTGTTAACTGGTTTTGAACATAAGAGTGATGTGTTCTGACTGACAATTTAATAGGATCTTTCTACCTGCTTTCTGGAGATTAAGCTTTATGAGGGCAAATGGGGGAAGAAGGAAGACCATCCAGATGGCTATTGCAATAATCCAGTTGAGAGACTGTTGTATTTGAGCTAGGGTAGTAGTGATGGAGATGGTGGAAATGAGTCGAGCTCTAGACGTATTTTAAAAATAGAACAAAGAATAGTTGCTGATAGATTGCATGTGAGCTGTGGGAGACAAAGGAAAATAATGAGTCATGGTTCTGGGTCAGAAAAATTGGAAGATGAAGTTTCCATTAACTGAGAAGGAAAAAGGAAAAAAAATATAAGGGCAGTAGTATAGATCACGACTGTATTTGGTTTTATCCCTAAGTTTGAGATGATTATTTTATATCTAAGTAGAAATGTCACATAAGCATTTTGCTATGTTTTATCAGATTGTGAGAGGAACAGGGGAGACGAAGGGTAGAAGTCAGAAATTGAGTTGGTTTGGGGTATTGGAGCTTGGATATCAGGAAGTTTTATACATAGATATAGATATCTTCAGTTTTTAATTGTATTTTTTTAAATATACGGGACTATGTGTTTACTCAAAGTGAGGGAATGTTGATAAAGAAAAATCAAAGCCACAGTGGCAAATGTAAAAGTTAGCCATGACGGTGATACACTGCTTCAAGCAGCACGAGTTGCTGAAGTGCAGCCACAGAATGGAAATGTGCAGTCATGCAATGTCTATCCATATGCATAGGCGGATTCACACAGTTGTCATCTTATTTTTTATGTTAATGATTCATACATCCAACATACATTCAGGTTATAAGTGTCTGATAGTTACTAACCACTCTGAACATAGAATATTTAAAAAGACAATATTTTATAAGACATAGCTTATAAGACATAACTTCTTATGGAAATTATAAGAAAATAATCGTCATAAAATTTTGCAAACATTATGATAGAGAAAATGAGGAAGTAGGAAATACCAGGGGTATTCATATACTTCATCTAGGGAAAAAATTCCCTAAAACAGGTAGCGTCTAAATTAAAACTGGTCACCTGATTGTAATACAATTTTTAAAAATTGTATATTCCTTTTGCCCACTCTTTTTAAGCTTCTCAAATGTTTGAAAATGTAACAAATCCTATTCTCCAAATTAAGAACTTAAGGAAATTACAAATGCATCTTTATAATTTTTTTCACTTGCAAACAGCTGCAACTTGTTCAGTGAGCACTTTCTTGTGGAAAATAAAGCTTAAAACAAAAGCCACATAGGATGTGCTACAAGAAAAAATTTCCAAAGAAAAATGAGTTATCGTTTGTTGGCATAAAAGTAATTGAATGTTACTTTCATAGATTCTCTGATAACATTGATCCGTATGTTATAAATTGGAGAAAATATGTATTTGTGTTGGAATTGAGTCGGATTTCATAAATTGCAACTCTTTGATGATATGACCTAATTCAAATATAAAACCCTGGGTAGCTAGAGAAGCAATGTGGATTTTGCTAAAACTGGACAAAGAAAGTTTGCAGTTACCTTCTTTGGTAAGAGCTCAGAATATCAATGTATTATTCTTTGTCCATAAAAATATAATAATGTACTTTAAAATGATTAAAAATGGGGCTTCCCTGGTGGCGCAGTGGTTGGGAGTCCGCCTGCTGATGCAGGGGACGCGGGTTCATGCCCTGGTCCGGGAGGATCCCACATGCCATGGAGCAGCTGGACCCGTGAGCCATGGCCGCTGGGCCTGCGCGTCCAGAGCGGGAGAGGCCGCAGCGGTGAGAGGCCCGCGTACTGAAAAAAAAAAAAAAATATTAAAATGAAAATACAGTCAACCTTCTCTGATTAAAATCAGTAAACTTAATCTTATTTTAGTGTCTTCTTTTTACTAATTTTGATTATTTCATGAAAGATAACACCTGTCTTCAAAAAGTGGTATATGTTCATTCTTGGAGATATGATTTAAGTCACCTTCGGCTGAAAAAGCTATGCTCTTTGAAGGAGGAAACTATATGAAAGTCGCAATAGTATGAAATATTGTTAACTGAATTTTTCAGTAATTGTAGTAAATACACAATATATATAAAATAAGCAATGCACACACCTACTGAAAGATTTTTAAAACCTGTAATGTCATGTTCAGTTTCCACAAATAATAGTATGGTATGTTAAAAATACATCTTTCATGTTATATTGAATAAACCTCTCCACTTAATATAAAGAAATCTATTTGCAATTACCAGTTCATAATTTTTTTCACTTTGTATAAGTCTTCAAAAAGATTATTTCCCTCACTTACTAAAATGCATCTTTATTTCATTTCCCCTAACTAATCTCTCTGCTTAAAATATAATCTCTCTGATTGATTCTCCCCACTTCAGGTTATTTCAATCTTTTTCTTTTTCTTCTTGCTTTCTAATTTCCTGTGGTATATATGTCCAAATGATTCCATTTAAAATGGTAGCAAATATTTAAGACAAGCTGGGTATATTTCTGTTAGAAGATTCCCCTCATCAACTATTTGCTTGCCCAGTTGTAGAGGCATGATTCTCTTCTTTTATTTAACAGTTTTCAAAATAATGAGTTGATTCACAAATATTCTCCAGTGGTGACCAATTTTTTTAAAATTTATTTATTCATATCACCGTGGACTCCGTTACAGTTATTATTCTAACTGAGACCCTATCTTTGGCCAGTTGGAGCTTCTCAGTGACTCCTGAGTCCTTTTGACATGACATCAGTAGTTTCTAAACTTTTTCAGTGGTCAGAGCTAGGAAACTGTATGTTTGTTTTTAATATAAAATATGTCATAGGTTCATACTGTTACTTTCCATTTAAATTCAGAACTACACAATTTTAACTTATCCTTTTCTGGCTTCTATTGATAGTCTACTTTCTCCCACCCCAAGAATACCAGTTCTCAACAATGCCTGAAATATGCTTTATTTCATAATTCGAGCCCAAGTTCTTCTGATTCTATTCTACTATTATACTTAAGTCACAGCTGCTTTATGGCCCTTGAAATGTAAGATAGAACATAAATGTAGGTAGAACTGTTTATATCATTTTGAGTTACATGTGCATTCATTCACATAGATTTGCTTTTCCTTTTGCATGCCTAGTAACTGTCCATTCTGCAGTTTTAATGAAAATCAAGTGATACTTACTGGTTAAACAGCTTTGGAAAAAATGGCTCTTATCAGAATGACTGACATACTAAGTTTAATGTACTCTCTTCGTTTATATTCTGCCTTCTCTAATTAATTCTTTTATTAATTCCCTACAAATGAAATAATACATATTTTCATGGTTTTGCCTTATAGGACTTACCAGAAACTATTCCTTATTTAAAAATTTGTACAATTGGGCATCAGGTGTCAGATGATGACACTATTTTTACTTCCAATGTGCTCTTAATGGGTTTTTGAAAGAAAATAAAGATAATGGTGATTTGTAAAAAAAAAAAATGTGTAAGACAAATCCACTGTAAACATTTTGTCATGTCAAATAACAAGTTTTTGTTATAGCAAGTCCAGGGACACTTTTTTTATTCCTTGCAGAAACATTTTGTAAATCATCTTATGGAAGTCTAATTTTATGTACAATAATACATACCCATTTTACACTTCAATTAGCTGAGATAAATGTGCATACTGACGTAACCAAAAATTTCAATATGTCAAAGAACTTTTATCATTAGTGCATCTGTTAAAATGATCTTACATCTGATTTACTTTTATCTGTTCATAAAATGAATCAAAAATTGGATTGAACTGTAAATGTTAAATCAATCTTGCATTCCTGGGATAAACTCCATGTTATTTTAATGGTTACTCTTTTTAAAAGGTTAGACTTGAATGGCTAATGATTTTTAAGTATTTCACATAAGTGTATATGAGCTGATTCTCAGGGTTATAGGGAAAAGACATACACAGCAACCTTTGGCACAAATCCTGATAAAAAAATAGGTCCCAAACACTTTGCCCTCATCCCTCTTAAATGGACAGACAACACCATCAACCTACTGGACAACTCTAAGAGAAATCGTTAAAGACTTTAGATTTGAGTGCCAAGGCTTTTTAACATGCCAAAGAGTTCATTCTAACCTAACCTAAGTCTGAGTTCCTAAACTCCAAAAAGTAGCAATTACCATGGATGAGGCCCCTAATACGGATTATACTGATTTGGGACTACAGGGAAAAAACACATAACTATGAGTGCAGTGAAGAAAAGCACCTGCCTCCCCAAAGTTTATCCAGTAATCACCAAAAACAAAAACAAAACCCAACTTGATTCAAGGGAGAAAAGACACAATGGAGATCCAACATTTACTAAAAATACACAATAGAACAATAAAAAGAGTGGCAATTGACTTTTGTGCCTCTACAATGTAGATTACCTAAATTAAGTCTAACAGATGCCAAAATGCACCAATAAGCAAAGCTTTGAGGCCTTAATCAATACTGGGGCTCAAATTATGGCATCCAACTTTCAACAAGAACATAGGTATGGTGTTACTTTGATGATATATTTTTCCAAGAACATTCATTTGACATGCTCATTTAGGAGATACAAATACAAAGGATTTCACAAAAATGAGATAGACCATTGTCCTACTATTAAGAAATAAGGCCTTAATCAATACTGAGGCTGAAATTATCACACCCGAGAAGTACTCACATTCTCTCTTGGTGTATATGTGGTGCTCAACATCTAAATCAATTTTGGCTGGAAGCAATTGGTTCTGTCTCTGTGGTGCAACCACAAAACACATTGTGAAGTGTCTGGATTGGTATATTATTTGAAAGATCATCGGACTTTCTCCTTGTGGACAATGAAGTTATTTGCTTGTCAGTTGACCTCTTTAGAGCTCATACTTTGTTTATACTTTGTTTATGGTGGTCTCAAGTAGAGAGAACCTACTTGAGGCTTTTGAAATATCATTTTGAGACAAACTGCAGTTCATGGAATACTCTGTTTCATTCTCTGTTTATGGTAGTCTCAAGTAGACTTTGCTTCATGTTTTGTTTATGGTGGTCTCAAGTAGACTTTACTCTGAATATATTTTTGCATTACTACCAAGGTATCTCTACTGGATACCGTGGATAATCAGTGAGGATGGAGATGAAACATCGTCATTCTCTCTGGGACATCTGGAGATTGTTCATCTTAGAATTCCTCTGTCATTTTTGCCTGCCCTTGTGGAGCTTCACCATACACACAAAACTTAGTGTTCAACAAAGATATGAGGTGACCTATATGCAGGTATCTGAAGTTCATTTTCTGTATAACTCCTTTCTAGTTCCTCTCTTCGACATTCAAATGCTTAAGCTTTCTTGAATCTCCATCATTTCAACCAAAGAGACTACGAGGCTTTGTTTGGGGTCATTGCTCATTGTTTGAGATCCAAAATGTGTAAATAGGCAGGCATCCAAAGAGGTTGTACAGCTTCTAACTCATTTTTCTTCTGTTGGGGATCAAAAATCTTTATTACCTGTTATCCAATGTCTGAAAACTATTGTTTAATATATTCTTTTCTGGTGCTTTGGTTTACTTTTTGCTTTTAATTAGACTGAGTTTAAGTCCAGACCCTGTTATTCCATTGTGGTGAAAAGCAGAAATTTACCATTTATTTTTAATTTTTCCCAGAGTACTTCCTGCAGTGCCCTTCACACTGAGTTACTAACTGAAGATAGATCAAGTTCTCTAGAGAAGATTGACCAAATATCAAGTGGACAAGTATTTTCTGAACAGAACTTGGGAAAGGGCTAAGTAGGATTAGCAGCCTTCAAAGAGGAATTAAAAATAGTTTTTATTCAGTGTAAACAATGTTTATAAGCCTAACATTCAATCAGCAAATATTGATTATATATTTTGTTCCAGAAATATTATAACTAGAGAGGATTGGCAAATTATTACTAAAAAACCTCTGATTTAATGAAAAAATTTGCATACATATATAAAATATATATTTTCATATATATGTAAAATTGAGATCTATACATACATATGAATAGACATAGCTACACTGATAGATTTTGTTTTGTATATTACAAATTTTTTTCAGTATTATAAAAGATTTAGCTACTGTTTTGAAGCTAAATTTGCCTTTTATTTAGAAGAACTAAGAAAAGAATAGAAAAATGTTGGCGGGGGTGGGGAAAGGAATTATAGGTAGAAAAAGAATGCTACCAGATCCTGGCCTCAAAAGTTCTTTCCTCCACCTCAGTTGATGCAATCTGAGTAGGAAACGGTCTTCATTTCCCAGTTATTTTCATCACCTCATGTTGGTATAAATTATTTAACAATACGTTGTGTGCATGCTGAGCATGGCTTATAAACCTGTGTGCTGGAATCACATTTGTGAAGAGCATTCTATGCACTGCAGTTTGTCTCAAAATGATATTTCAAACGTCCATTATACCCATTAAAAAATAGACTCTTATACTTACTAGGAAAGTGTGCAAATATGTTATGACATCATTAAAACTCACTATTATCCTTTTTAAAGAGTAAAATGTTATATATTTTATAATATTTATAGTTTGTTATTATAAACAATTATGGTAGTCTATACAAAGAAAAATTCATATTGAAAATTAATAAATATCTTTAAAGTTTATACCTTTTTTAAAACATTGAGATAATGTAAAATATTAAAGGTATTCATTTTACCTTTATTTATTGAATGTTTACAAGTCTACAGACTTCTCTGTGCTAGGACACAAATATGAAGATGAGAATGGTCCTGTGGTCAGTGAACACAGTTTGAACTAGCAGAGACATATAAAATATTATGAAAACATTAAATGAAGAGAATCAGGATATAGTACAGATGCAAGGCAAATAAATATACCTGTAGTTGGTAGACTAGGTGACAACAACTGAGTATAAATAGGCACATAAGAATTTTTCAGGAAGAGATGGGAGAAAAATGGATCAAAGGAAATGCAGTCCATAGGAAGTCCTCCATGGAAAGAATAGTGTACCTAGGGGTTACAAAAATTGGTTTTTTTATGGTTGGAACAAAGAGAGAGTTTATAACATAGTACTAGATGAGAAGGCAGGAAAAGGTCACATCTTAAAGAGACTTGCTAATTACCCAAAAGTAGAAAAGGTGCTCAAAGTTTTCTGGTGGTCAAAAAACATGGTCAAGACCTTTCTACTAAGGTCTTCAAATTCTAACCAAATACTTCAGTGGGGTGACAATGATACATTTTAACTCCTGGAGAACATTGATCACTAAATGTGTTTTAAAAATATTTTTACTAGCTTCAGCGTGAAGGGTGAATCCAAGATGAAGAGGGTGGAGGAAATGGGAACTGATAGAGCAAGACAGAGACATCCGTTAGAAAGCTGATTTAGTAATCTGAACAAGAAATCATATGGTCCTAACTAAAGAATTGGCATTGGGAAGAGAAGGGTAATAGGATTTTTCAGGATATATGAAAAGTAGAATGCACAACAGGGTTGCTAAAATAAAATAAATAAGCATTAGGAAAGAAAGCAGGAATGATGAAAGCCATGTGATTTGGCATGTTATCAAATCAACTACCAAATTTCAAAGTTGTGCCTAATGTCAGGTCCGATTTGAATGTACCCTTTTCCTGAACTATTTTTCTCATTTCTTCATCTAACTAAATACTATTCATGATTCAAGTCTCGGTTCAATATTGTATCTAATTTGAAACTTTTCTTGAACACAATAGCCTATATTAGATGTCCATGTATGTGTTTCTCTGTTACCTTTCTCTGGGCATTTATCATAGTAATTATAATTCCTTGCCAATTTTTTCTCTTTCTCACTAGAATATATATTCCATAAGTGATAGATCTTTTTCTATACCATTTTAATTAGATTCCCTAATTGCTAACATAGCAAATTAAGCATTAGAGCTGTGATAAATATTTGTAAAGGAAATAAGCAAAAAAAAAGAAATAAACAAGAAAAACATACACATTGTAAATGTGTGAATATTATGAATCATACTTTTTAAATTTAAGGGCAAAATCTACATTTTCTATGACTTAACTCTCAAGAATAAATTCCTACAATACTTATTTCCAGGGCAATCCTAAAAGGACACTTTGGAGTGCTATGTCCATGATGTATGTGATTTCTTTAATCATGTCTCCCCTGTGAGTTATATTACTCGCTCTATAGAGTGCATGGGCAGCCATTTTGCTTCTCAGGGCAGTGCAAGTATTAGTTTTGATATGTGGCTTCGTGCTTAGCTATCTTTAAGATCATTTTTCTTCACATATGCAGCTATAACCTTTGAGAATTTCTAGTGTTTCTAATCTAACATTTCCTGAACTAGAGAGCTAAGAGCAGAATGAAAAGTATTCAAGGAGAAAGATGCTTACCATAATATGATTCCTAGCTCAAAAATTCATTCATCCATATCTTTAAAAAGACCCAAGACAACCGACCTTCTGGTTGGGGGAGCAAGTCACATATTAAAGAGAAGGACGATCAGAGCCTATAAATAAATTCCTGTAGTTTATCATTTGTTTTTAAAGAAATAATAGCTTTAAAACGAAGTAACTGTGGACCCAAAAGAAACATTTTTTGGGTCATTTTACTATAACAGTTTTTAAAAGGCCCAGAGAGTAATGGATAGTAGATAGCCTTCCCCTGCACCCTCTCTCCCACATTCACTGAATTGATAGTTAAGCAAACCTAGACTAATCCTTTCTGTAGCAAATAATTAGAGACCTGAGGAGATTTCATTGGCACAGTTGCTAAGATGTGGTGGGTTTCTTTCTCTGTAGTTTTAACACCACAAAAGAAATTTTTTAATCAATTTTAACTATACTGATAAGACAAAATAAGCAAATTTGCAGAACTGTAAATTTAGGGGTAGAATAAGATATCCAGATATTTAGGTATTTAGAAGCATCTGGATTTAAAGCAAACAAAAAACATTATGTATAGATTTTTCATGGAAATACATAGAATTTTCATTTGAAAGACATGGGTTCTAATATTGATTTTATTCCTACCTGGCTGTGAATCTTGGCAATAAAATCAGTCTCTGAACATCACATTTTTCCAGGTATAATGAGAGAAGTTTATTAGATGTCCCCGAGTTTGTTTACTCTGTCAAGACCTTCATTACAAGAAACATGACCTGATCTAATAGAACAGAAAAATAAACCTATTGAAGGGTATTATACAGCATGACTTGTCTTCATGAAGACATGAAAATCAGGCCTAAAACCTGCCTAGTCAGGAATAATATTCCATCACAACCATGAAGACATCTTTGCTGCAGCTACTGAAAGCGTCAAATGGCACCACTTCTGCCTCTGCCACTGCTGCCTAAAAGAGGGATGTCTCTGACCCCACCCTTGCCATAAGGAATTCTACTCTTATTTCTGGCCTAAAATCACACCCACTGACCTGATAAGAGGAGTCAGGTCATATGTCTATCATCTCCTTACAAGGGAAGGCTAGAAAGTCATTTTTGGCCTCTGCTAGGAAAGGCATGGACTAAGATGGTTCACTCTGCAAATGTAGAAAGAGGACTTGAAAGGTTTTGGTGGTTACAAAACACAAAGTTAAGCTTCAACTCTATACCTTCAGTTCTAAAATGATGGGTATCTATAGGGAAAAAATCATTCAAACGTGATTGATTCAATTTTGTATTTTGCATAGAGCTGTTTTGACATCATGAAAATGCATATTTGATCAACCACACCTGTACCAATAAATGGGTATTGAGAGTAATTTTTATACAAGGCCCTTGGTTAGGAATTGGAGGCACAAAGTGGTCCTCATGCTCCTTGATCAATACACTTTGTTAGTTCAAGTACTGACAGCATCAACACATTCAACTGAATAGAAAAACTATATGCCAAAAAGGTATTTCTCATAATTTGAGTAATAGAATAATGCAGCTGTTATCTACTGAATTATAAAATATAGAAAATTAATTATCTTTAAGGCTGGAGTAAAAACTTTTGGTAAACATCTAGAACCCCAGAGCTGCATAAAGGATCAAAAGATAAATTTTCTCTTCAGATTTTGACAAAATGTGTCTAATTTGTTTTTATTTTTATGCATTTTTTATTTGTTAGACAATATATAAATATTTTGATGTTTTATTGATGACACTTCCTCATATTAGGACAGTAAGTAACTGTAAAATTATGAAATTATTTTGAAAGTCTAGTTGGGAAAATCAGAATTTCTTTTCCTTGCTGTGGAGCAATATTGGCAATCATTCGAAAATTATATATTGAATTTTAATCAGGATATCCTTTATATATCACCTAGATTTTTGCCAGAATTGTGTGTTACACAATTGGTTATCAGTTTCAGCCCTTGATGGTGACCAGCTGTTCTTATGTTCTTGTATATCTTGATGAGCTGATCTGAGCATGGAACTTCTTTTAAGCAAACATGACTCTCAAGCTAGGACCAGCTGGCAGGTGTATGCATTTATTTTCCTTCTCTCTACATCATACCACTCTTATGCCTCTTCCTTTATTAATTTGTAGAAATATTCCTAGCACAAAAATAAACTCTTAAAAAAATAACAGCATACATTTATTATCTTAAAATTTCCATCGTCAGATGTCTGTGATGGATCTTATGGGGTTAAAATCAAGGTGTTAGGAGAACTGTGTTTCTTTTGGAGACTTTAAGGGAGAATCTGTTCCTTGCCTTTGAAAACACTTTTTAAAATATTATTACTTAAATTAATATTACAGATTGGATGAATCAGTTTGCAAATTAATTTTTTAATTATTCGTATATTTATATTGCAAATAAATGAAGAAATAATTATATTAGTGGTCACATTAATGATGTGTCTTCAATAATTACTCCTCATTTTAGCAGCTACATTGAATTCAATTGTCATTAAAGATGGGTCTAGGGCTCCAGTTCTGGCAATCGCACCAAGATCTTAAGAATGGTGGAGAGGCACTTAAATATTTGACCCAAACAACAAAAATGGCAAAACCCAGACATACACACACACACATACACCAGGTAACCATTATCTAACATCTTTAGCCATCCTTTATTTAGCTATTGACTTCTCTATTTCTTCATACTAGTCAGTGAGAAATCTTCTGTTTGATTCTTTTGAGAACATGAGAGAAATTGTCTCTCTTACAATGTAGTAAAGTTTGAAGACATAGGAACCCCAAGAAAATGTGACAAGAAAAGAGACAGGCTTACAAAGGAGATGAAAGCAGGTATAATCCCTGGGTCTACACAGGAGATGGTGTAAGGAGGAAGAATACTATAAAACGTGTATCCAAGACAAAGGAATCAAACCAAATAACAGCCAACACACCGTGTTAGTCCTGTAAGAGAATTTACTTCATTTGTGAAAATGTTTCCAAATGTATAAACTTATTATTGTGATAAAAACTATTCACAAAGTACCTGTATACACCACATATACTCAAACATATGTACTACTATTTCCTGCCAGAAGATTGATTTAAAAAAATAACTTTTATTGTCTATTTTACTCCTACTGTTATTTTAATTTTACATTAACCAAACCTACTGAATAATTTGTTTCCTAATGATTTATGTAACGAATGAAAGGGAGAGGAGATTAAAACCTGATGATATATACGTAGAACACATTTCTGTAATCAGGAAGACAATTAAATAAAAATTTATTTATGTTAATGAACTAAATAATTAAAGTGACTTAAAATATGGATTACTGAATATTTTGGTGGAAATATCATCATTTTCTTTCAAAGAAAGAAAGATTTGTAATCCTTCACTTAGAATTACAAGGTAAAATGCACTATGTTCCCTTAAAGAAGGAAAATTTCCAATAATGAGTTAATTCTAAACAAAATTGATATGTTAAAAAGATTCTTGTAATTGAAATTATGAGCTCTTACAAAAAGCTTAATATTTTAAAAGATTCCTTAAATAGGGTTATTATGCCTATGCAAATGAAGACAACAATTATTTTATCATTAAAATATATTTATACTTATAGGATTTTAAATTATCAGAAAATCTACTAGGAATATTTATAATTACATTATTTCCCTTTGACAGTAGGACATATCTTTTATATTATGTGTCATTTAAATTGCATACTGTGATTAAATAATGTGGGATTGTTACCATGTTATTCACAATCTCCACTTTTCTTCTGTGACTTCTTCTTCCTCCATCTCACACTATCCTCCTTTTAATTTTTCAAATTAAAAAGGTATCAAAGTGTTATCTGTTCTATTCATACTTTCCCCATTCCTTCCTTTGAACCTAAATTCAGGCTTCCTCTGTTGGTCTGAAAGAAAGCATTATCAGTTAATTTCCTACTATATTTATAGTGAGAGAATGTCAGAGAAATTTAATTCCAAAAGTATGTGTTTCCATATCAAGGGGAAATGAGGCTTAGCACCTTGGACAAAAAACTGGTTGATGACACTGGGTTTATCTGTCCCTTGGGGAAATCTGTTTATATACCACTTATTTAAAAATTTTAAAGAACCAGTCTTCTCTTTTGTTCTAGTTTATCTTCTACACACCTGTTATTCTATTTTTCTCACTTCTTTACCAAAGGCTTATGGTTACATTTTAATTATTCTTTTCACAATTCAGTGGATATGACCTATAAGTCATAAGTAATAATTACAATGTACACTTGTTTCTACACATTATTTTGTCCCTTCTCTTTGTCAATGTTGGACAGTTATTAGTCTAAATATAATTTTTAAATCTTATAATATTTTCATAAATTTTCTTCTCTAATATTGATCATTTATTATATTATCCATATTTGAGTAAGAAATGAAATAATATTTCTTTTGCTTCTAGTGACCATACTTTGACTAAAAAATATAATCCTCAGATATTGCTACCAATGCTTTATATACATACACATATACGCACATATACACACACAGGTTAAGCATATATATGATTTGGGAATCATTACAAAGAAGTGGGTGTATGGAGGTCTTAAAATATTTAAAATACATCATTACATCATTTCAACTGCAGAAGGAAAGAAATGAGAAAATTTTATTCAATGAGAACTATTTATACTTTCTATGAAACTTTTCTAGATTTGTTACTTTGTTATTATTATAAAGACACAATGTAAAAAAATTCTCCTAACACATTTCAAACATAAAGTTGCAAAATATCCTCATAGGTAACTTTTATCTGTCATATTTTCTAATAACTTAATCTGAAAAAGCTTGTTCTAAGATCAGATTAATTTCTGTGTACATGTACTAAAGGTAACATAGCTTTCTTTTTTTTTATGCATCAATGGTAAATAGTAAATAAAATTTATGGTGTAATGTATTTTTTATCTTATTATTTTAACTATGATTTCCCTAGATGGAGAAAAATTCTATTGTTAATATTTGTGGTTGAGAATGGTATCCCATCAATGTCACAGATCATGACAATTTTGTTTTTCAAAATTTTATAAAAGGATAATATGGTAACTCAACCAAACATATATTAAAGTTATTTTTTTAAATAAATATAAAGGGTGGCCCTAGGAAAAGAAGTATCATGGAGAAGAATGATATAGCAGAACAAGTGTATACATTTTAAGAAGTATATAATTTGGAATCAAATGAAAAATAGATCAATTATTAATAATGGAAAAATGGATAAACATTAAAATTATCAAAACCAATAGATTATTTTCAAAAGATAATTTAACTCCTGTTTTTGGTGAAGACATTGACTTCATTCATGGAATTCACAGATGATTGGTGGACATACCCACAAATAAAATTTGATCCAAATTATGATAATATTTATGAAGGTAATATGCAGAAGACTTTCAAAATATATAGAAGGAGCATATACCATCCATGAAGGGGTGTTTAAAGAAGGGCTTCCTAGGCCATTGAGAAGCAGAATAGCACAGTGATTAACACATAGACACTGGAACCAGAAGATAATTTTTGAATTCCATTTCTACCATTTTGAGACCGGGGGTTAGGGGGGGATTATTAAATCTCTCTATGACTCAGTTTCTACTTCTGAAAATAGAGATAATAGTATTTAGGTATGAGGATTAAATGGTAGATTATTAATAAAGCATTTAGAAATATACCTGATTCATTGCAAATATCATATAAGTTTTGATAAATTAAAGGTGATAATCGAAGTGGAAATTTTCTTAGAGAAATAGGATTTCTGGGGCAAAATGGGAAAGAGGATTCATGTCACAGAATGAGTCAGGAAAGAGTACAGTGACTTAGATTAAATGAAATACCTCTATTGAAGTTGTAATTCAGACAGCAAGGATGAAAGCAACAATGTAAACAAAAATAAACACTTAAGATCTATTTGTATATGGAAGGAGAAGGAGTCCAAAAGAACACGAGAAATGAGCAAGGACCAGGCTCATATATGACCATGTCATAGTTATTTATCCTTTTCCTAAAAGCAATAACAAACCATTTCAGTATTAAAGACATAGGCATAATCTGGTTTTATTTTTAAATAAAATGTTTTCTGCTATGTGCTTGCTGTATAATTTCTAATTATTAATTCATGAAATAGTAGTAAAAATACAGATTTAGGCTAGTGGTAGACTAGCTTCATAAGACAACCCTCTAGGAAAATTCCCAGGAGAAACAGAATACAAAAACAATATATTCCAAGTGATTGACAATTCATTTGCAAACTCTATCTCCAAAACACAAAATTTCAGATTGCTCTGTGCACAGGTGTAGGTGTTCTTTGTATTCACTCACAGATGTTTTAGATCTTTATAATTTCTCAGTGATCAAAACAGTTCCAGTACAAAACAGAAGCATGGAACTATCAGTAGTTGGCTTTGAGGTAGCTCTGAACAATTGTTCTTCATGGAATAAACTGAAGCATCTTGTCTCAAAGCTATCTGGTTATGAATTGTGTATATGAGTGCTAAAGATGTGGGATGCTAAACGTGATAAATAAAGAAAAGAACAAATAGAAATAAAAATAGTTAACTGTTCTTATTTATTTGACTATAAGGTATCTCTCATTTTTTTCTGTTTATTCTGGGGGAGAAAGTGGAGGGAATTATCACTCTTTTAAATTTATTTTTAAACACATTGTATTATTTACTACTTTCAAATATGGCTGCATTGTATCTAATAATGTTATAAATATTTTTGCTCATGATTAATATTAGAAAGATGAACAGTATCCAAATCATTGCCTTATTTTTACTTCAACATGTCATTATAACAAATGCAATAAAAACAAAATAGCATAATGCTCTGGTTTTTATCTTTTTACTACTACTATGAAAGGCATATGTTCCCATCCATTTAAGAAATAATAATACTAAAATGCTTATATTTCATTTCTTAGAGGTAACATTAAATCTATGTATTAAAGTACCTTTTAAAAGATATTTTTATTATAAATTAAATGATTTTTAATACATCTTACTTTTAAGATATGGAAGATGTGGAAAGATAAATAGCAGTTAATTATACTTATATAATATATCCATTTTTATGATGTTTTATACTATATTATTTCTAAGCTGGATTTGCTGTACAAACAACCATCCAAAATTAGGGGCTTAAAAAAACAATCATTTTATTTAGCTTATGATTCTGTGTGTTGCCTGGGCTGTTCTGGGTCATGTCTTACCGGCTTCTTTCATGTGCCTGTGATTAGCTGGCAGGTTGGCTGGTGGATGCATGATGTGAATAACTGTCCTCACATGTCAAATAGTTTGTAGGTAGGTTGGTATAAGGATTTCAGCTGGGATGGCCCATTTTGGAACTATGTGGTCCCTTGTCATACAATAGGATAGCCTTGGTTTTTTTCACATCACAGCCTAAGGGTTGCAAAGAGCAGCAAGTGAGGGTAGACGCCAATGTGCAAGTTCTTTTCAACTCTCTGCTTGCATGACATGTGCATGCCTCATTGGCCAAAACAAGTCATGTGACCACGCATCAGAGCATTGTGCATGGGGACAATATCTGACAGTATGGATATAAGGAGGGGGATTACTGCATTCACTTCTGTAAGCAAGATTCTCTGTGGTTATTTACCTCTGCTCTAAAATGAACTGCATAGGAAAGTAAAAAATATCTGCATGTATATTCCTGAGCCTTATTCATACCTTTAAGATCAGAAACGATGATATAAATGAGGTAGGGTGAAAAAAGCCACTTCATGAGTTTTATAGTTATTTTCTAAAATCTTTGTTATAGGAGCTATCAAATAGGCTAAGACAGCCTATAGATACTTCTGGCCAGATCACCTTTGTCAGTAACATTGTCATTATTGGTACATTTCTCTGATATGAAATAAACAGAGATACCTCACTTGATATTATAAGGTTAATCAGCAAAAACGATCTGACATATCCCTACAAGGATAATATTAAAATGTGTCAAAATAAGCATAATGAAACTCTGAAAAAGGAGTCCCATTTTCAGCTTTAACCTCAGACAGTGTTTTTTCTAGGGACAGGCTACCAAACATTACTACCCCAAACAAAGCTCAGAGATGTAGGGAGTTTTTTTTAGAAAAAAAAAATGCAGTATCATCTAACCATTTGTCTTAATCAGCTCCGATTTAGACCTGTAATTAATAATAAGGGCTCAGTTAAAGATTTAGATATGAATAAATATATGACCCATTCTCCAATTAACTTAGTAGCCAGCCACTACTACAAATAGGCAGTTATCAGAATTTGGGGAATATAAAATTTGGGGAAATAGAATGCTTATCCTAATCTACCAGTCCATCATTCTAAGCCACACTAAATTCTTTTTATTTGGAATAACTGCCCTGCTAAAGGAGATTTCATAATTAAATTTAACAGCCTATACATCCCAGTTTTATTCTATCTCAACACAAAGTGATTTGCTCCTATCATATATTTTCCTATACTATCATTCTCTTGTTGATTTGTTAGCCTTCACACTTCAATCCAACTTCCTACCCCTCCACTATTTCCCTAAGCTAGAAAAATCGTTAATGGGCTCAGGTCTATCTCACAAAATTTCTTCTCCTTTCTTAATTGAAATCTTATCATAATCTACTAATATAATTTTTCCCATTGCCTTCTTACTGAAACTGCTTTTTATTTCATATCCTATGAAGATCAAAAATGGAAGACATTTCAACTTCTATGTTTTAAAATGTCTCCATTCTTCCCATAATTTTAAGAAAAAAACTATATCCTTCAAGATTCATGAATCCAGCTGCATCTCAATTTGCCTTCACTTCACTTTACTTTACCTGCTCACTAAACCCTCTCAATAATTGATTATTTTGTCTCCTAACTTACAGTGTCTAATACTACTCATACAATAGCACCCTTGTAAGTAAATTCAACATCCAATATAATCACTCTCTCAATGAATATTGAATATACCTTGCTGTCTTGTTCTACTTCAGAAATCAACTATTTCAACTTCTGATATTTCCTCCAAAACCTGCCTCCTTCACAATTTCTCCTTCTCAATAAATGAAAAAAGTATTCCCCAACTACCAGTTTAGAAACTTTGAAATCATCTTAGACTCTGCTGCTATTTTGACACTGTTCATGCACTTCATCAGCAAATCCTCCTGGTTCTACCTTCAACATATATCTATAATATAATCAGTACCCATCCCTTCTCCTGCCAGTTGAAATCACCTTATCTCACTCTTGAATTATTGCATTAGTGTTCTTACTGGTCTTTTTATGCTATAGTTTATTCTCCAAAGTTGTATTAGAGTAATTATTTTATAATAAATGTCATATTATGTCATTTCTCTGGTCAAGACCTAGCAAGAACTTCCCATTTATTAAAAGGAAAATCCGAATTATTTACATAATCACACACATACTTCATACTCTGGCCTCAAGGCTCTCATGGACAGTGTATAAATTATATACTATACAACATAAGAGATGCCAGACACAATCTTCTTAACCATTCATGGCAATTTTGTATCCTCTCATATATTTTCCTTCAAAGTCAAGCCATGCATGACCCTTGACTTTTCTCAAAAGTATCTGAACTTATTCCTCAGGTGTTTTACATTTTGCTCCCTCTACTTGGAATGCTCTTTCCCAAGATAATTACATTGCTTTCCCCTTTGCTTACTTCATGCTTTTGCCTAAATGATACCTTATAGCAGAGATTTTTTTCCTGACCACTCAAAATAAAATGACAACACTCACCTCTTCACTCTATCCCCTGACTCAGTCCTGGAACTTTTTGCCGTCAGCTCAATTCATTTGATGTTATTTCATTCTATATTTTATCTCTGGGGATATAATCTCTTAAGGCTCTGTTTCAAAATTTCCAGTCCAGTTGGCTTCATCTGGGTTTGTTCCATGAGAGGAACCAATGGGGTTTTGAAAGCTAGAAGGAAGAAAAAAGCTACTTTATTTTTTCTCTCTCCTATCATTGGGGCTTCCTCTGTCAGACACTGCCTCTTCTATGTGGCTATTAGCTAAACCCAACCATGGATTCAGCTTTCACTGGATATGAAGTATATATAAAGACTCCAACAATAACTTGGAATCTGCAAATTTTACCTTACATGGCAGAAGAGACTCTGCAGATATGATCAAGGTAAAGATCTTGAGTGGTAGAGAGCTTGACAGAATTACATCCTAAAATTATGTAGAAAGCAGAAATTGTAAATAATGAATTTGTATATTTAGTTGATATTTCCAAGCAAAGTATTGAAAGTATGGCCTAATTATTTTTGCTGCTTACAGAAAAATGTGAGAGGAAAGAGATAAATTGAAGGAAGAACTGTTAAACAAAAATAAACTAGGATTTAATGATTTGATAAAATATAATCTATCCAAATTTTAAAAGAAGCTAAAACTAGGAGATCCACTATGAGAAAAGCATACTCCAAACAGATCCAAAGATGTGACCTAACCTTTGGCTAAACCTTTCACAAGGATTAAAAGATTAGAAGAGTCATTCACACAGAGGTCTTTTTGAAGATATCAAGCATGTGATTCATGGATTACCTCGACCATCTCAGAAGAAACCAGGAATAGAGATGGGATTATTCAGGAAATATCTGGACAGATGCTCCTGTCTAATGGAGTGAATTTCCATGACATATACAGGAGAGCCATAAGTTGTTTGAGAATGTTATATTGACAGAAATGTTCAAGTTTGTACTAAAAGTTATAAGAAAAGGACAAAATTAGGAAAATATATCAGGCTTTCAAAATTCTACAGGCCAGAAACAGACTATAAAACTCAGCTGCAACGGACATATTCACTCTTTAAGAAAGTGGAGGGATGACTCAAGAGCAGGGCCTCAGGTCCAAAGGGTAGAGACTTGGACCCAGTGACTGGAGATATGCACCTAGAAGATGGAATCAAGTTCCACAGAGGATTATTCTCAGACCTTGAAACCAAATGGAGTCTGCTCAATTGGATTTCAAAATTGCTTGGGACTGGTGACTTTTTCTTCCTTTAATTTTCTCTTTTAGAATGCAATGTCAATAACTATTATGTTATGTCTGTGCCATCGTTATACTTTGGGAACAGAGAATTTGTTTTCTAGTTTCACAGGTCCACAGCTGGAGAGAAATTTTGCTCTAGGATGGATCATACACAAAATTTCTCCCATCTCTTATTTAGAAGATCTTAGATGACAACGTTTAGGACTTTTGAACTCATAATATTTAAATGAGATTTTGGATTTAATGATGCTATAGTGAGTTGATATGTTTGGGGTGTTGAGATGTGGTGAATGTTTTTTGCATGTGGGATGGATGTTAGTCTTTGGGAGTCAAATGGAAGACTGTGGTAGGAAGAAAATGGCCACCCAAAAATCTTCCCTAATTCCTGGAATCTGTGAATGTTAGCTAAGTGGGGGGAAAAGTACTTTTCACATGTAATTAAGTAAATAATCTTGAGATAAGGAGATTATCCCGAGGTATTTGGGTGGACCATAAATGTACTCACAAGTGTTCTTATAAAAGGAAAGTAGAGGGGTGTTTTATTAAAGAAGAAAAAGACAATATGATAAGTAAAGCAAGATGCTATCTGAGGCCTTAAAGATGAAGAAAGGGGTTGCCAGCCATAAAATACAAGGAATGCAGCATCAGAGGCTAGAAAAGACAAGGAAATCAACTTTGCCCTAGGCCTCTGGAGAGAGTGTAGCACTGCCATAACCTTGACTTAGGCCTAATAAAACCGATTTCAGACTTCTTGCTCCAAAACAGTAAAAAGAATAAATTTACATTATTCTAAGCCACTAATTTTTTTAATAATTTGTTACATCCAAATTAGGAAACTAATACATTGAGTAAACTTAGTCTTTTTGCTGTGATAATTCTACTTGCTCTTTTTGTCCTTACAACTTTATAGCTACAAAAACTTGATTGCCTTACTGACCACTATTTGGGTTCTCATTCCTTTCACTACTCATGTTACAAATTTCCTTCATTAAATTCCTTATTTTTTTTAATAATCTGATTTTTTTCTTCTACTTTAGATCTTGATTAATATATGCTTTCTATATTTTATTCATTTTCTATGGTACTTATTATCTGATGAGTTACAGGATTGATTGACTTATTATATTAAAGTGACTTAGTATGATCTTTGGAATAAGAGTAAGTCAAAGACTCCAAAGTAGTCAAATCATTTGAGGTCACCAATACCAGTCCAGTATTAGATGTAAGTAGAAAGGGAACAAATTGTCTTAGAGCATGGTAGAAAAATAAGGTCCAGCCACGATAGTGGAGAAACAGAAAGTGCCTAACCAAAGCCACTGTTCCCCTCTCAAAGAACTCCCCTAACTCTCCGGGGAAATAAATGAATGGACCCCTTGGTAATGGGGGTAGGAACCAGGATAGAAACAATATCATTAGACAATAAGAAGGTTTCATTTAAGGCTATTAGGTGGAGTTCTCTGAAACACTTTTGAGTGTTGGAGGTTCTGGCTTACAAATAAAGAGAGCTTAGCAAGCACTGTGGAAAGTATAGGCAAGGAGGAAAAGAATGGGAAGAGTGTTTTGAAGAAAAAGTTTGAGGATGATGGAATACACTGATTAAAAAATATATATATATATATATACCTTTCTGAATGTTGAAATTTAGAAGCTAATACCTAATAAGTATTTTATGCCAGGCTATATTATGAGTGTTTCATGTATATTATCTGAATTAATTATTTCAATATTATACCCTCAGAGGTAAATATTATTATTCTTATAATATAGTATGGAATCTGAGTTAGGGGAGTCAGTTAACTTGCTCAAAAGGCAAAGTATTTTAAGTGGAGTGAACTTATCGGTGGAAGCAGACATTTTATGTTTTCTTTTTCCTTAGAGACTACCTAGACAGCCACTATGATGTATTACCCCCTCACATAACACAAGAGATTTTTTCTGTATCTGTAACAAGTGTTAATAGCATCTTAAGGACAAGAGAAAGGATTTAATAAATACTTATTCTTTATGAATGTTTTAGTTCCTCTGATGAGGAGAGCACAAAAATACATGGAAGTTATTAACAGCAAAATATTGATATAAGCATTATAATACCATCAGAGCCACTCACAAGGAACAAAAAAAAAAAATAGACTAGTATTTATCCAGAGGTCTAGTGATTGTTTATGTTTATAATGCTACTGTAATGGCCCTGTTCAGTTATGCTGCTAGAAACTTTCCTTGCACACCCCATCTCTTTCACTTGCCAAGCAGTAAGCAGTTCATGTAATGCATGGAGGCACCTGGCCTAAAAAACGATAATCATTTACTTCCTGACTGACAAATTCAGGTACAGTAATTAGAAAAGTAACAAGGTCAAAAGAAAATCCATTTACTATATGCTCATTTGCACTTTGTAAAATGAATCAAACAATATATCCTTTGGAATATATCCTTTGGAAACTGCACAGTAAACTGTTTATTTTTGTGAGTTATATCTGCAAATGAACATGTATTAAATAAAATAATGAGCTTCCTTAAATCTGTGAGATGAGAGGCTATAGTTAGAGAATAACTCCCTATTACCAAATATTTTCCTAGTCCACTAACTCAATTATAAACTAAAACTTCCATAATTTTAGATAGATCCAGAAAACATTATTCTATTTTACCCACAGAGCATGTATAGAGAATAGTTAGAATATGTATATAGAGTATGTATTACAAAACTGATCATCTGTCTTTCAACATTTGTCATGGAACTTAAGCCTATCATGAAACTATTTTGTAACCAGAATAACTGAAATACTTTATGACTAGCTAGAATCCTAAAACAAAAGAAAGGTTATTTTAGAAAAACAAAAACTGGAACTATTAACAATATAAAAGTTAAATAAAAATGTATTTTATAAAATTCTTAGACTTTAACTTTTAAATAAATTAATTTAGATATATATATGCAAAGTTGTAGTTTAGGTTATTAAAAAATGTGGTATTATAAACAACTTTAATTTTAAACATAATAGTGAAGAAATATATCCTGTGTAGTAAGCTTTAATTTTATAACATGTTTACTTGCTTCAATAAAATTGGCATGTGAAAATGCATTTTTTCTCAAAAACTTATTTGAACATGGAACAGTTTCACAATAAAATTTTAATCTGTATGTTAAAAAACAATAAAAGTTTTAAATTGTGTGGAATAGCTTATTTTATGTGTCAACCTAGCTAGACTATAATACTCAGTTACTGACCTAGGTATTGATGTGAAGATATTTTGAAGATGTGGTGTGAGATAACAGAAAATATATATTGGTTTCTGTCCCCTGTTCCTGGCACAGAGCTTCTGAAACTCTTGTAATTTCCTAAGTGGAAATAGCACAAAGTGCATCTTTTTTTCTAATACTTGGTCTTTGACTCCAGTTCCTGACACAGGGCTTCTGAAATCCTTGTAGTTTCCTGGGTGATAGGAGTGTCTTTGTTCTAATGAGATGACTCTGGGTGGGCTTCTGGATGAGGGTTGGTCATCGGAAAGACCAAATCATGATTGGAGCTTGGAATCTGCAACCCCTCTTCCCATTCTCTTGAGAAAGAAGGGGTAAAAATGGAGTTAATGATCAATCATGCCTGCATGATGAAGTCTCCATAAAAATCCACAAAGTGGGCTTCCCCAGTGGCGCAGTGGTTGAGAGTCCGCCTGCTGATGCAGGGGACACTGGTTTGTGCCCCAGTCCGGGAAGATCCCACATGCCGCGGAGTGGCTGGGCCCATGAGCTATGGCCGCTGAGCCTGCGCGTCTGGAGCCTGTGCTCCACAACAGGAGAGGCCACAGCAGTGAGAGGCCTGCTTACAGCAAAAAATAAAAATAAAATAAAAATAAATAAAAATAAATCCCCAAAGTATGGGGTTTGGGAGCTTCCAGATTGGTAAACACATCCACATGCCAGGAGGGTGATACACTCCAATTCCATAGGGACAGAAGCTCCTGCGCTTGGAATCCTCCCAGACCTTGCCCCATGTATCTCTTCATCTAACTGTTCATCTGTATCCCTTATCATATTCTTTAAACAACAGGCAAATATAAGTGTTTCCCTGAGTTCTGTGACTTCTTTTGCAAAGTAATCTAACCTGAGGAGGAGCTCGTAGGAACCTCAGATTTATAAATAATTGGTCAGAAGCACAGATGACAAACTAGGCCTGCAGTTGACATCTGAAGTGGAGTGGGAGCAGCCTTGTTGGACTGGGCTCTTAACCCATGGGACCCAATGCTACCTCCAGGTAGATAGCGTCACTATGGAGTTAAATTGTAGAACACCAGGTGGCATCACAGAGAATGGCTTAGTGGGGGAAAACCCCACATATCTGGTATCACAAGTATTGTGAGTGTGGTATAGTGTGAGAGTAAAGGAGAAACAAAGCATGAAAACTGAGGTTTTCCCAAAATGTGTGGTTACACTCCGTAATGTGAGTAGGCTTCATCCAATCAATTGAAGGTCTTAAGAGCAAGAGATGAGGTTTCCCAGAGAAGATATTCTGCTTCAAGCTTATACTATCAATTCCTGCCTGAGTGTTCAGACTGCCAGTCTACCCAACAGATTTCAGACTTTGCAGTGTCCATAGTTTTGTAAGCTAATTCCTTATAATTCCTTAAAATATATATATATAAACATATATATATATATATATATATATATATATATATATATATACACATACATATATATCTCCATATCCATATCTAAATCCAAGTGCAAATCTAAGACTATATATTTACATATTATTACTTCTATTCTTCTGGAGGGCCCTGCTACAAAGTTGGGTGTCAAGAATTGGGGTGCTGATATAACAGACATCTAAATTGCATAAGTGACTTTCGAATTAGATAATGGGGAAAGGCTGGAAGAATTTTGAGGTTCATGATAAAAAAAAAAATTTCTAGATTGCCTTGAAGGCACTATTGGCAGAAAATACAGATGTTGAAGGCCATCCAGGTGGGAGATCATAAAAAAGTGAGGACAGTTGTAGAGAAAGCTTCTAGTCTTCAAGAATACATATATCATCATAGAGAGAATGCTGTTAGAAATATAAATCTTAAAGGTGTTTCTGGTGAGAGCTCCCATGGGAATGAGAAGCATATTAATAACATTAAAGCAAAGTGATCCTTGTTAATAAGTAGCAAAAATGTGGCCAAATTGTGTTCTAGCATTGGGTAGAAAATATAATTTATAAGCAATAAGTTTGAATGTTTAGCTCAGGAGAGTCCAAAGCAAAGTGTGAAAGATGTGCCTTGGTTTCTCCTTGCTACTTATAGCAAAATGGGAGATGAAATAGATAAATTGGGGAAGAAACTGTTAAGCAGAAAGGAACTAGAACTCAATGACTTGGAAAATTCTTAGCCTATCTATTAATATATTGCAAAAGATGCTAAAGCATGTGTTGGAGAGAGCACCGAGTGGGTGTCTAGACAACCTGCTGGAGAGATTAGGTGTGTGACTCATGGATCCAATCAACCACCTCAGTAGAAGGGAGGAGTAGAGATGAGATCATGCAGCAGGGATCTTGGAGAATCATTGTGTCTAAAAACATGGATCCCATGACATACATGGATGACCCACAAGGGTTTTCAAAGTGTTACATCAAAACAAAACAAAACAAAAGCTGCCAACTTGGATGGAAAGGAACAGAGAAGGAATAAAATGAAAGGCTGTTGGACTTCTGAGCTTCTAAAGCAAGAGATGGGATGATACAACTACTTGGCTGTGAATATGTGTTATCCTTCAAGGAAAGGGAAGAATGAGTCCAAGGCAGATGAGATTTCAGATTTAGAGTTAATGCTGAAACAAGTTAAGATTTGGGGGGATGTTGGGATGGGGTGAATGAATTTTGCATGTGGGACAGACATGAATTTTGGGGAGGGAACAGAGGGAAGACCATATTGGGTTAAATACTGCCTCTATATATTTAATAGAGTCTCCCAAAATTCATGTTCCAGAGCCTCAGAATGTGATATTTTTTTGGAAACTGTGTCTTTGCAGTTGTAATTATTTAAGATGTGGTCATATTGGATTAGAGTAGGCTCTAAATCCAATTGACTGGTGACCTTATGGGAGAAAGGGAACTTTGGAAACACAGAGACACACAAGTAAAAAAGCCATATGAAGATTAAGGCAGTGATTGGAGTGATCTACTAGTCATGGAATGCCAAGGATTGCCAGAAACTACCAAGAGATAGAAGAGAGGCATGGAACAGATTTTATCTCTGAACCTCCAGAAGAAATGATCACTAAAGACACTTTGATTTCAGATTTCTGGCTTCCTGAATTGTAAAAGAGTACATTTCTGTTGTTTTAAGAAACTTAGCTTGCGGTGTTTTCCTATAATGCCACTGGGAAACTAAAAGCTCATGTAATAAAATTTAGTTTAATATGAGGCTGTGATCAAAAAATTTATTATTTGATATCTTCTCAAGTAAAAGCAAGTAAGAATTAATTTCTTATACTTGCAAAGTCATGTACTAGGAAGAATAGAATGCATGAAAAACAGAAATTAATATTCTTAGTATTTGCACATTCAGTGAAGAAATATAATATTTTAAATAATAAAATAGTGGTAGATGACTGTCAATGTATTGCATTTTGACGAAAGATCTGTTTACTTTGAATAGAAATAATTTAAAATGATGTCTTTAAATATTATTTTCTTCTAAACTGCTTTTTACATATAATCAATCTTTTAATATGTGTTTCTTTTACTGAAGTTATAAAATCTAAATTATTTGTATAAATAAAGCTTTGAGCTTAGCAATTTGCTACAGGCACAGATGTCAAATGGGCTACTTTTTAAATGAATGATCATGAAGTATTTTAGCTGTATTTTTTAAAAAAGCATAAATTGAATTTGGCAATAACCTAATCACTAATTACAGCAGCTATTATACAAGTAATAGAAATAATTACTGATATCAGAATGTAATACCTTTAACAGGACAAAAGGTCCCATTAATATTTGGGAAACTAAAGAGGCACTGAGGCTGTATTTTCTATTAAAATGAATGAAATACTGAAAATATGATTCATAACATTATGCATTTGTCTCTGGGTAAGAAAAAGGGACACATTTCATTATAAAACTTTCTTTTTATCTTTTCAAATTACCCAGCTCCATTAAGAAAACACATTTTCCCACTTTTAGTTAAAGTTATAAATGATCAGCTTTAACTATCAAACACAAATAAACCTTTATAACTTGTATGTTATTTAGTGCATCTACAAATATCCAAAGTCTTCAAAATATTTTCTTGCTGATAACTGACTGTTAAAATAAATTAGAACAACATATAAGGCAGCCTATACTAATTTTTCCTAAATATTGATGCAAGTACTGAATTCAACTTGCCATAATTTCACCCAAAGTAATAATTTAATATTGTAATCTTTGTTGCACTCATTTCTAAATAGAAAGGTCTTATTCTGACTTTAAATGTTAATTTTATGTTGTAGAGGGGGTTGCAGAATTTACTGTGATATTCACTGTTAAAAAATACTAATTAACCACTTACTGTGTACTGAGCACTCTGTTACATTCAAATAAACTAATACAAATCCTCCCTCAAGAGATGTTATAAAAGATAAGTCACATGTATGGTACATTATAAATAAATAAAATAAATAAAACTATGGCAGAATGTATTGGAAGCTGAGAAGAGTTACAACGTAACAGGTGATTTAGAAATGTTTATATAAGAGGAGGCAGTTAAATTAAAATATTTGAGATCAAAAGCATGAAGCTCAAGTGGTGACTACTGCCATAATCTAAACAAGGGATGATGATGGCTTGGACCAGAGAAGGTGACGAAAACTCGTTTTACTCTGAGGGTTGAACTAATGGTAAACAGTGATGAAACACATAGAGTTGAGTGAAAGAGAATCAAGGATGACCATTTTGAGTTTTTTTTTTTTCTTTAAAATATATTGTCGTTAACTGAAATTGGGAAGGATTTGGGTAGGATGTGTTTAGAGGGAATTAGGAATTTCTTTTGTACATATTAAGCTTAAAATATTTATTAGTCATCTAAATTGAGACAGACAGTGGGCAGTAGATTTATGAGTCAGAATCCCAGGGAGATTAAATTTGGGAGTCATTAGCCTTTAAATAGTATTTGATGCCTTGGGACTGATGAGATCAAAAGAGACTGAGTCTAGATCAGGACTCTTAATCTTGGCAATATTGATATGGCAGGCTGGATAATTCTTTGTTTTGGAAGTCTGTCCTGTACATTGTGGGATATTTAGCAGCATCCCTGGCCTCTACCTACAATATTCCAGCAGTAACCCCTTGTGGCAACCTAAAATATCATTAGATGTTGCCAAATATCCCATGAGAGAAAAATGTTCTCCAGTTGACAATCACTGTTCTAGGTAGAAGAAAGAAAGCTCCAGGATCCTCCAATTTCTTTGTTTGTTTTTGTTTCTCATTTGTTGGTTTAGGATACACTAGTCAGAAACCTCTTAATGGACAAGTTTTCATTAAACTAATTCTTTGATTATTTGTCCTACCATTTGCTAATCCCCTTAGTTATCTTTTCATAGATACACATTTCTTCCTTTTCTTTTCTCTACAGAATATCATTGAAAGTCATTGTCAAGTGCTTTGATAAAATCTGTTTTAGTTCAGTAACTCTGTCAGCGAAAGAAACAAGGTTAATCTGACATGACATGCCCTTGGTGAACCAGTTCTATTTTTTTGTGATCATTTCTTCCTGTCAGTATTTCTAAACAGCCTTGTAAATATTCATTCTCCAATCTTGCTCAGGTATAACATCAAGTCAGCCTATTTTCAGAATCTCCTGTCTCTGAGTTTGTAAAAATTCTTCCACTTTCTACCACTTCTTACAACAGAAGTATTTTTAGGAGTTAAGAAGAAGAACTGGACAAACCAGCAAAGTATCTGTAGCTGCAGAGAGGCCAGAGATGGAAAATAAATAAGCAAGAATTGTACTCTGAAAGTCAAGTAAAGGATATGCCACAAGAAGAAAAGAGAAATAAACTGTGTCAAAAGCTGTGGTTTGGTTAAGCAATAGCGAGATAAGATTTTTCCATTGTTTTAGGAACATCAAGATGACTAGAAATTTCACCAAGAGCACTTTTGGTGGAGTAGTGTGGGAATATGGATATTTACATGATGCCAAATTACACCCACAGGTTAAATGAAGATTATAGAATCAAAAGTTCAAATTGTAGTGGAGAGATCAGACTCTTACCACTTGAACCCATCAGTTAATCTTAGCATCACTCAAAGTGGAGCAAGCAGCTAGCATGTTCTCATGATTTTATGTCATGTATATAGTATTATGTGATATTCTAGCTATAAAGTTGAACCCACATTTCTTCAAGGCTCTACATGTAACTTACAGTTTATAGAAATAATGGAGTCAAAGGAATAAGTTAAATGCCAGCACAACAAAACAATTAGAAAACTTTAGACAATGGGACATTCTACAGGGCATTCGACATCAACAATAATTCTATGACACAGGTATAAAAGGTTGAGGGATATATAAGAATAAAATACGTTTAAGAGACAAAAAATGCAATTTGTAGACCTTATTGGATCCTAACTTTTTAATAAACTAAGTGTAAAAAAAAATGACATAATCAGAAAGATTTGAGTATAGAGTTAATATTGGATGATATAAAGAGTTAATGCTATTTTTGTTGTTAGTCCTGACAATAGACTGTGACTGTGTTACAGAATGTGCAGTATTTAGGGTGTGTACTAAAGAGGCTGCCTCCATTTTTGGAGGTTTGACTGCTGATATCTTCTAAACTTCACTGATCCCTCTTCCCTCTGCCTCACTTCTGGGCAAACTGAGAAGAAAGTCTGAATGCTCCCTTTTTGTTGCTGGTGGGAGATTCAAAGCATGTAAGCCCTTGAACACCTGTAGGAACACTCACCCCAGATCCATCCCCTGACCACAAGAAAAATTCCAAGCTAGGCTCTTTTCCTTTCTCTCTTAAGCCATTTTTCAGACTAGCTTGAAAATTGTGCATTCTTCTCCAAATGCCTATTATGTGATTAGTAACCATTTTCCCACACATCTGCTGCGTATCTTGATAACTTTGATCAAGAAATCAGTCTTCACATATGAAACAATTTTATGTGTGGAGGTCCATCCTTCTTCTCAGAGTATCTGCAGCAAGCTGCAATGCCATAATGTATAAAATTTATTGTAATATACTTTGAAAGAATAAAGGAAGGAAGGAAGGAGGGAGAAAAGGAAGAAGGAGGCAGGAAAATGAAAAGGGATTGACAAAGTTTAAGCATTACAACGTGTTGCTAATGTGATCCAATTTTATGATTTAAATAATAGCAGAGTGATGGTGAAGAGCGTATCATCAACTGCTCTTCTGTTTCTTGACAGACTTCACTGCTAGGGCATTACCTACATTTTCTTTGGGGGCTAGTATCAGTCCTTACTCCATCCACTGAGCATGTCCAAGCATATACTCCCCTGCCCTTGTTACCTTGTGTGTTGAAGTTAAAACACATTATTCATGTAAGCAGGCCTGTAAATTAATTGCAATGTGTCTAGTAAAAAGATCCTTGCTCGTCCACATATTAATTCATTTATTTAAGAAAAATTTATATAGTACCCACTATTTGGATATCATTTAAAATTTAAACCTACAAAATTCGATAAAACACATTTTTTTCTTCAAGGAACTCACAATTGAGAGGCAAAATAGTTTAATAAATGGATAATTATGAAGGAACAAAGAAATAGACATGTCATATACATAAGGTTTTGTGGGAAAATTGAATATTTGTAACTAATTTAGCCTAGAGGTGTTAAGTCGATCTTGACCTTGCATTGAAAGGAAGTTGGCCAGTTGGAGGGAGAATAGCCAGTCCAAGGTAAAGGGTTACTATGATTAGTGGTGAGTAAAACTGTAAGAAGATGAAAGTCAGAAAATATGTACAGAATGATGAGGAATGGACTGTGAGGGACACCAGCAATTAAGAGATGGGAAGAGGAATAATATAGTTTCCCAGGAGGTCCAAAGACAGTGTCAGAGAATTTAAATGTGGAATGTGTGGCCTCAGGTGAATAAAGAAAGAAGAGCATTTCAAGTGATGCTCTCTCATTCTTCATGTCACAGATTAAATGCAAATTTCTCCAGGTGTCCTTACTGACTCCCAGAGTAAACTATGTCCTCCCCTAATACTATATTTGCCAATTATCACAGTTATAGTTTTTCTGTAATAACAGGTAAAGTGTAATAAAAACTGAGGCTACAGGCAGATTACTTTTTGCTAAGATATTGCCTTTAAATAAATTTGTTTAACTAAAGAAAAAGGATGAAAGGAATAGTTTCAAGTGCATAAAACTGTCTAGGATAATGAGTTGAAAATGTAGCCTAGATTTATAGTGAGTGAACATTGGTGCCTTTAACAACGTTGTTAGTAAAGTGATGGAGGGTTTGGAGCATCCACGGAAAGTGAAGAATTGACATAAAGAAATGTAGACATAGATTGTAAAAAGCTGGATGAGAGGGCTTCCCTGGTGGCGCAGTGGTTGAGAGTCCGCCTGCCAATGCAGGGGACGGGGTTTCGTGCTCCAGTCCGGGAAGATCCGTGAGCCATGGCCGCTGAGCCTGCACGTCCGGAGTCTATGCTCCACAACGGGAGAGGTCACAACAGTGAGAGGCCCACGTACCGAAAAAAAAAAAAAAAAAAAAGCAAAGGGTCTTACAGCCAGATTGCCTGAAACTCACAAGAGCATGTACATATAACGGAGATTCAGAAAAAGAAATGTAATGGGAGTAATTCCAAAGTGGAGGGCCATAGGAGAATGTGTTCTCAGGGGAGAACCAAATTTTAGTCAAAACAGTCAGGTGGCAAAGCTTTGTGGAAAAGGTAGAGAGTGATTGGGAATTTTTATTTACAATGGCACGAGGGTTCCAAGAAGCGGAGGAGAAAGGGCTGGAGGGAAATTTATATTGAGAGCCTCCAAGGGATGGAAGACTCAATGTTGTAAAGAGATGAGAAAATTAGAGAACATAAAAATTAGTTGAGAATGGGAAGAATGACTCCCCAAGGGCTAAAACGATGTCCTAGTCTCATTAAAGAAACTTGGTAAAGGAGTAGACAAACCACTTTTCTGTATAAGGAATATTTCAAGGTATTCAGAAGAGGAGAGAGAATGCTGCTTTGAGTGACTGATCTTGTTAAAACTTAGAGAACAGGAGGAACTTTGTCTTAGGATGGGAGTTTGGGACCTATTTTGATTAAGAGCTATACCTTAAGAATGCTGCTTCTCTGAGAAAATGAATATCACCTACCATGAGCCATAAATAAGCAAATAAAGACTAAGTCAATACAAAACCTAAGTTGTGAAAGGTGATATTGTTTTTAAATAATAAACATCAATATTAATATATAAATGCAATTTCTATCACTTTTTTTTTTTTTTTTTTTTGCGGTATGAGGGCCTCTCACTGTTGTGGCCTCTCCCGTTGCGGAGCACAGGCTCCGGATGCACAGGCCCAGCGGCCATGGCTCACGGGCCCAGCTGCTCCACGGCATATGGGATCCTCCCAGACCGGGGCACGAACCCGTATCTCCTGCATCGGCAGGCGGACTCTCAACCACTGCGCCACCAGGGAGGCCCCTCTATCACTTTTAATGTATAATTTTTCTGGTGTGTATTAGTTAGTGTTCTCCAGAGAAACAGAACAAATGTGATGTGCATATATATATATATATATATATATATATATAGAAAGAGATTTAATTTAAGGAATTGCTCATAAAATTATGGAGGCTGGCAAGTTCAAAATCTGCAGGTTGCAACAGCAGGCTGGAAACTAGGGAGGAGCAGAAGCTAAAGTTCAAGTCCAAAGGCCTTCTGCTGCATAATTGACTGCTCAGGGGAGGTCAGTCTTTTGTTCTATTCAGGTCTTCAACTATTTGGGTGAGAAGCACCCATATGATGGAGGGCAATTTGCTTTACTCGAAGTTCAACAATTTATATGTTAATCTCATCCCAAAACACTCTCACAGAAACATCCAGAATAATGTTTGACTGCATATATGGGCACCATGGCTCAGCCAAGTTGACACATAAAATTAGCCATCACACAGTGGAATTAGTCTACAATCATTGACCATCCCTGAATTTTATAGTTTCTGTATAAATCAGAAAAAAATCCATTTTTAAACATTATTGTATATCACTATATACTTACCAACTATTATGATGTAGGGAATTCCAATTTATCCTTAAGATTACCCTCTGAAGATAAAGAGGACTAAAAATGTACAGGGCCCATTAAAGAACAGGTAGTAGAAAGATTTAGAGGTAATGAGACCCATACGGTTTAAAAAGATGTGCAAGATAAAACAGCCTGTAAATTAGCAGAACCAGCCTGGAATGTCAGCCTTCTGACTATGAGTCTAAGACTTAACATATCACCACAACTGTACCGTAGAGAAAAATGCATCTAGAGTTGGATCAATTTCAAGAGTCAGAACTTTGAGTCCCTTTAAATTTAGGCAAAGCCTCATTCTTCATTAGAGAGCCAGCATGAGGTAGGGAACTGATTAACTTATAGCTACTTTAAAGGTACCCACAGGTATTCATGTCAGCAATGTATTATTTACCAGCCACTAATCTAGAGGTGATCTTAATATGGAAATCCTTAATTTGAAAATAAGGATGATTTCATACTACATTCCAAAGAACATAATTGTCTTTAAATTGCCCTTTTCTCAGAAAATTTGAATCTCTGAAGCCTGAAATGAAACTTTAACATTTTCAATTAAATCCAAACCTTCAAAGGTTTGGTTGAAACTAAGAAAATGATTTGTGAAACTCTTTTAAAACTCCCTTTGAAATAAGCTTCAAGATAGTAAAGTTCTAATTCTTAATATTTTGACCAGTTATACAAGAGAAGTCTCTTAATACTGAACTTCAGCCATAATACTCAAGCTATGCAGAAAATAATAAAATATTTTTAATTAATCTCTAAGATTGTATTTTGATATCAGAAATTTTTTTAAAAGTAAATGGCCTACTGGTTGCATACATTGTTTAGGAGATGGAGGCAGTGAAAACAAACAAATACAATTTTGTAGCCCTTTAACATCTAAGATTGTATGTACTACACTTCTGATACACATTATGGATTGTTAGTATTCTCCCAAATTTTCCTAAGCATTTATTATATTCCTATTTTATTTATTATTATTATTATTTTTTACAGGTAAATTTAAAGTTTTATTTTTAGAAGTTACACATATTTCAAAAAAGCAATTTCTTTATATTCTAATTAATATTACCTGTTTTAAACATATCTCACACAGCTTTATCACATTTTCAGTTTATTCTTTTATTAACCTCAAAGGGGATGTGAAGCTTAATTTTTATACAATTTTTAAAAGTTTCTTTCCACGTACAGTCATTGCAAAATATTCTCCATGTTGTAAATACATCCTTGAGCCTATCTTACACCCAATAGTTTGTGCCTCCCACTCTTCCACCCCTGCATTCCCCCTCCCCACCTTTGCACTGGTAACCACTAGCTTGTTCCCTATATTTGTGAGTCTGCTTCTTTTTTTGTTATATTCATTAGTTTGCTGTATCTTTTAGATTCCACACATAAGTGATCTCATAGAGTATTTGTCTTTCTCTGTCTGACTTATTTCACTTAGCCTAATGCCCTCCAAGTCCATTCATGTTGGCAAAGTTTCTTTCCTTTTTATGGCTGAGTAGTATTCCATTGTATGTATATGCCACATCTTCTTTATCCATTCATCGGTTGATGAACACTTAGGTTGCTTCCATATCTTGGCAACTGTAGATAAGCTGCTATGAATATTGGGATGCATGTGTCTTTTTTGAATTTCAGTTACTCTTAACCAAGTAATAACATAGTTTATTTTTCTTTCAGGATGAAGTGCAATTATGGGATATTTTTTCAAGATTTTTAAAATGTAAAAATATCATATAATCATATAAATAACTTCTGTAATCTTGCCTCTTGTAACAGGAACTTGGACACTAATGCTGATCATGGAATCCCACATTATGTTGCCACCAGTCTGTATGCTACAATACATATTCCCCCTTTAATTTTTTTTTTCTTTGACCTTTTATAAAATTTATTAGCAATCCTACCACCCCATTTTCATAAGACTTTTATAAAATTCCAGAATACTACTGAAAAATGACATACTATTAAAGATCATATATATATATATATATATATATATATATATATATATATATATATATATATATATATATATATGGTTTTATATTTAAGCACAAATCGCCATCCTTTCATTTTGTGCTTAAATATAAAAATAGTTAAATAAAGATATATACAGATATATAGATATATATCCCTAGTATATTGGCTTCTTTATCCCAGTGCTGAGGACCTTCAATCAATCATGCAGATTACAGTTGGAATGTTCTTAAGTAGGTACAACGTTGTGAAGTAAATGTAACAGGTATCAAAATAAAATTCAAAGAAAGGTTATTTCACCACCATACCTGGACATCTTGCTAGGATTTGCATGTGGTCTTCCTAGTCACGTGTTGGATTTTTATAGGCTCTCTTGAAGCCTGAATATAAAAGTATCATAAGACCCAATGAATTCATGTTGCCATGAAGTCTAAAATGATTTATCCTCAAACAATTCCATAAAACCAAAAGTGAAGTGGTAACAATTTAAGTAAAGATGAAATATGAGCTATATATATATTTGCTGTAAGGAGGAAAATAGCACACAAAAGTTCATGTTAAATAGAAAGAGTTCATTATTTGTATGTAAACTGAAATAGCTGTATTAATATTAAATATGAATTTCCAGATTCATTTTATTATATAAATTGGGGTATTATATATTATGAATAATTGCCATGTTGACATATTTCATTCTTTTATAATTCTAGAATTTACTATATTTATCTCCAATAGAAATTTCATAAAGATTAGATTTAAGCTTTTGGAAATAAATAAATAAATAAATGTGATTACACAGGTTATAAGCCCAGTGGCCATTTGCCAATTTGAAAATAAAAATCTTTATGATTACTTATTATAATTAAAAAGAATAGTTGTGTAAGGGAAGTGTCAGTGTATTCTAAAGTAACTAACACCACTAGAATTTTCTGTTAAATGGTTCTTTCTGACACCTCTCCTCCTTATACTTCATATTGTATTTGTTTATATTTTGGCTATCCTCACCATGTGTCAGTTTGTACTGAGCTAGCAGAATTCACCTCAGAAAGTCAAACATGAATGTTATTGTTCTATTTAAGTTATCAAAGAGATGTGACCTTG
Organism: Mesoplodon mirus; assembly: GCF_964341445.2. Lineage (NCBI taxonomy): Eukaryota > Metazoa > Chordata > Mammalia > Artiodactyla > Ziphiidae > Mesoplodon > Mesoplodon mirus. Next base: position 122,582,325 of record NC_138982.1, read on the forward strand.
TACTTCATCCTACTCACTTATACAAATAGTGGATGTATGCTGTTTCTAAATAAGGTCTTTTATATTCAAATATTTCCAGTGATTGGAATAAATCACCCATTTCATATCTTAATCTAGTACCAAATGCGTGGCCATCCATTTTGTGCTTAAATATAAACCTTCTAGAACACCAATAATTTAACATGTTAGTTAAGTATCCTGGCCATGTTAGTATTGACTTAAGAAAAGTTTCTATGCCATATTTTTGCATATTCTATATGTTATGACTTTGAATTGGTGAGTTTTTTTTTAGTACTCTGAGATTAACTCAAAGTGAAAATTAAAAAAAAAAAGGTAAGATTCAAAGTTGTGGTAACTTCAGAATATTTTCAAATTGAGAAAATGTAGCAGTGTAAACCTCCAAACTTTAACATTTATATTGGCTCATATAATTAATGCTATGTATAAATTAGCATACATATGAACATCTTCTTTATGTATAATTTGTGATCTTTCCAAAAATAACTGAGACAACTCACTACAAGTCACACATACACTGATGAAGCACTGTTAAGAATCAAGACGGACATTAGAATTTATTTCTCAGTAGAAGAGTTAACTGTAAGAGGAATAAGAAATGAAAATAGCACTTAAAATTGAGCATGTATACTACCCTTAAACATTGTAACAAATCAGGAAAGACAAAAAAAGAAAAAGACACGGAAAGAGTAAATTTGGAAGACAGAAAGGAGAGAATGAAGATGTAAGAACAGAAGAGAAAAATTACAATGGATTTCATTGTACTTGTTTTCAGTTTAAAAATTCATAAAACTCAGAGGGGAAATTCTTTGGCAATAGAATTTTAGAAGTCATTGAACTTTGCATTTTAATATGTATCATGTTTGCTTTCTGTCATCCTATTCTTATATGTATTCATTTTTAAATTTTTCATCCTCTTCTTATATTATCTTATTTTCCCTGCAGTGTTTTTGATTTTATTTATAATTAAACTATTGTCCCAGTTCAATTATAAATAGCTTCTCCAATATTCCTGAAAATAGTGAAAGCACAACAAATTATATGGTCACCCTAAACAAAAGGGGGACTGAATAGACATGGACAGTGCCTCCAATATGTTTCTTTAAGAAATATATAAATATTCCTTAAGTGACAACTGTGAAAAAGCAGTACAAAAAAAAAAAAAAAAAGAAAAATGAGCAAAAGGAAAGGTCATCATGTGAAACATTTTGAAGCTTAAACTTTCAAAGTATGTTGGCTTATCTCTCTCCTCATTCAGATCTTCCTCATCTCTTATCTGAATTAATGGAATCTCTTTCACACTAGCCCCAATTCATCTACCATATCCAATAATACACATATGATGGTGTCAATTCTCTTAGAAAGGAAAAAGAGAGATAGGGAAAATATTGAAACAACTATTTAAATTGATATCTAACATCCAAGTTCTAAAGCTTGAAAGAGAACATCATTCACAAATTGTCTCGTCCATCACACACTACCATACCCTCTCTACCCCAGCCACCTTGTACTACTCTTGGTTCTCTGAACATGTCATACAATATGTCAACTCTATGTTTTTGTACAGATGGATACCACAGACTGGTGTGTCCTTATCCCATGCTACTCTCCCTGCTACACATATGCCCCAACTTCTTTATCTACTTGGTATAGTGTGTTTTCATTTTCAAGGACCATCTTAAATGTTACCCCCCTCACTACAAATGTATCTTCAGTCTTACCAAACAACCTGCACAATTTATTATGAGTTGTATTGGAAGCAGCCCATATCTTCCCTGGAGTGGGGGGATAGGGAAGAGGGAAGGGGCAGGATCTGAAATCCTGTTTATTGTACTCAAAAGACCCTAAAGGGATACAGGGTATTGAAGTAAGGATCTTAGCATTTTGTGATATTTTGAGGGAAGTTACTTGATCACAAAAAGATCATTTTAAAGTAAAAAAAGAATAAAACACAATGGAATTGACCATTATCCCACTTGTACATTAACTTTCAAAGAAGCATTCATCAATTGTGATTCATTACAAAACTGAAAATTGCTTAGATTAATAAACTATTAATATATGTAATTAACAAGTAAACAAAAGGAATATAATTTAAAAAAATATTTGATCATCATAAATAAAACTATGAATAAAACAAAATAATTTTTAAAAGGTAAAATCAGTATAAGTTTTTAGTGTTGTTTTTCTTAAGAGAACAGTAGTAAATATAAGGTATAAGTTAAATATGGTCACATTGAAGAAATTTAAGTATATTTAAGAAGGAAAACAAAGTTAAAAACACTCTGCAGGCATAAAATAAAATTGCAAATTTCACCTGTATTAATCAAAATAGCACTAGTAGACTGAGATAAAATTTTAGTGTCTCCCAAAAATGAATTTATTTCCTATTCATAAAAGTCCAAATTAGCTCATCTTGACTTGAGAACCACTCTCCCACAAGTGGTGGTTTAATAATCCAAACTCCTTTCATCTTGTAGCTCCACCATCCTCAATGCAGTGCTTCCAAGGAGAAAGAACATAGGAAAATAATGTGTGTGACTTTTTCCATGGGTCATGTCTAGAAGTAGCATATATCAGACAGGTGCATCTCCCCTTGACTTGTCCAGTCCAACTGCAGGAGAAGCTGGGAAATATAGCCTGTGATGTCAGAAGGCATAAAATTTTGTTGAAGAAGAACTAGTTCATCTCTGCCACACTATAAAATTTAATATGTAATAAAATTAAAATTGTAATTTCAAAAGCAAAAGAATTTGAAAATCAAAAGCATTACTTACATGTTTTTAAATGAATAAGTGCATCTGTAGGAAGTCCTATAGATTTGAAATTGAAAACAAAGATTTTATGTTGCCAAACTTTAAACCATCTCCTTTATTTTTCACATTAACTCAGTGATATGGGTTGAGCTTTATTACCAGAACAGAAAGGATAACTCTTCTACAGAAAGAAAACCATGTTGTTTCAACAACCACAGCAGCCATGTGTGATCAAAGTGATAGTCTAGTTGACAGGGTGACATCACAGAATGTATGATTTCGGGGTATGGACTAGTGGAATTTGGGATGTGCTGGACAAACATATATCCTTTCAAGACTAAAGGATTTATTTCTCTAGTTGCTGGCATATATCTGGCTGATAAGCCTTAGCTGGCAGTCTTTTTGGAAATTTCCTTGGCCATAGAGAGCTATATTGGCAATGACCAAGCCCCTTAACCAAGGGCAGCCTGCATTCAAAAATTGTTTGATGTAGAGGTATAAAGTTTTATCTTCCTTGCCTCATCTTGGAACAACTCTGAAGGGCCATTCCAGTGTGGCATTTTCTGAGGTTGCATCACATCCCAAGTTATACCTAGGGCTAATATTACTTCTTTTTTGTTGTTGTTGTTGTGGTGGTGGTTGTGGTACGTGGGTCTCTCACTGTTGTGACCTCTGCCATTGCGAAACACAGGCTCCGGGCACGCAGGTTCAGCGGCCATGGCTCACGGGCCCAGCCACTCCACGGCTTGTGGGATCTTCCTGGACCGGGGCACGAACCCGTGTCCCCTGCATTGGCAGGCGGACTCTCAACCACTGTGCCACCAGAGAAGCCCCGAATATTACTTATTTCTTAACCCATAAGGAAGCATTCTCTGAGAAACTTCTTTTTTTTAATCCATTTAAAATATAGAACTCATTGATTTTAGTATATTTACAGAATTTTGCAACCATCACCAGTCAATTTTAGAACATTTTCACCACTCAGAGAAGAAATTCTGTTTCCAACTGTAGTCATTCAACATTTTCCCCCAGTGCCTTCAGTCCTTGGGAAACACTAATACATTTTCTGTCTTTTATAGCTTTGCTTATTCTTGAAATTCCATATAAATAGAAATATACAATATTTGGGTTTTTAATGATTGTCTTCTTTCAGCATAACATTTCAAGATTCCTCTATGCTGCACCATGTATCAGTACTTCATTCATTTTTATTGCTGAAGAATATTCCACTGTATGGATATACCTCATTTTATTCATTCATTCATCTGATAAACTGATAAACTTCTTATATCCTAATTTCTTTGCTAATTAATATCCATCTCAGAGCCTCCTTCCAATGAGACCCAATTAGCAAAAAAACAGATAGACTCAATTTCAAATTCTTGTCTATTTTGTAGCCAAATTACCCTGGATATGTTATTTAGCTTCTCTGAGCCTCAGGTTTGTCATGAATAAAACTGAAATAAGTATGGTTTTATCACAAGATTGTTTAATGAGATAACATTATGCAACAGTTAGCTAATAAGCTTTTGTACTAGATTTGTATTATTATCATCTAACTGAAGTTTTTTAATTAAGAAAGGAACAGGAAAAAAACCTTGAATATTAAAAAATAATAAAAATTTGATGGGTTTACAGTAATAGCATATATAGTAAATTTAGATTAAAAAACACTGTAGGGCTTCCCTGGCGGTGCAGTGGTTGAGAGTCTGCCTGCCGATGCAGGGGACGCGGGTTCGTGCCCCGGTCCAGGAAGATCCCACATGCCGCGGAGCGGATGGGCCCATGAGCCATGGCCGCTGAGCCTGCGCGTTCGGAGCCTGTGCTCCGCAGCGGGAGAGGCCGCGGCAGTGAGAGGCCCGCGTACCACAAAAAAAAAACCAAAAAAAAAAACCAAAAAAAATAAATAAAAAAAAATAAAAAACACTGTAATTCTTAGAAATTCACAATTTTGTTTTGTTCCTTTAAATTAACAAATCAATCTGTCAAGTTCCTTGCAAAGCTCTTTGGATCTCTTTAGTAATTCTTTGTTTTCAACTTTGTTTCTATGGTGACAAGTGACAATTTAATTTTTCAATAAGAGAACAATGCTATATTGTTTTTCAATCACAAAATAAGTCATTTTAAAAATAGTTATTTACAAGGAATAATTGAAGCAATAAATTCTAAACTCTAATATGTCAACATCGAACTTACTAGACAGTTTCTAAAGGTTTTGAAATACAACTGAAACATGAAATTATATTGATTTCAAAGCCTATCTAAATCAAATGATTACACATTTAGAAATTTAATATTCTGCCTTTTTGTAAGAAAAGTACATTTTCTAAACATTACTACTTTACCTAGTTTTCCTTAAGCTACAAATAAGGAAGTGTTTAATTAAAATAAATGATACTAAGTAATAAACAGAAAAAACAATTAATAAAACTAGAAATAAAATGAATCCTATTAAGTGTAATTGCTAAAGTAAATTCAAAAATTGAAAACAATAATAAAGATCGTTAAAATTTTTAATTACTTCATGCCATATTATAAGTACAATTGCTAATATTTCAAATAAAGATGTCATGCTATTGTATTAAATTAATAATATCGGGCCTCCCTGGTGGCGCAGTGGTTGGGAGTCCGCCTGCCGATGCAGGGGATGCGGGTTCGTGCCCCGGTCTGGGGGGATCCCATGTGCCGCGGAGCGGCTGGGCCCGTGGGCCGTGGCCGCTGGGCCTGCGTGTCCGGAGCCTGTGCTCCGCAACGGGAGAGGCCACGGCAGTGAGAGGCCCGCGTACCGGAAAAAAAAAAAAAAAAAAAAATTAATAATATCAACATTATGGCTATATATGAATAAATAAAACAGAAAGAATCTTTAATTTAGCCAAAGTTTTTCACTAAAATGATTGGTTCTAGTAAAAGAAATAGATTTGATAGATACTTAAAAAGTATAATTAAAATATGAATTGCTAACAAGTAAAAAGTCTAGTAGAAGAGTGAAAGGAATATAGAATAGTGATAGGAATAGCTAAAGAATAATGTCAATAGTAATTAAGAATTATTAATTGAAAACTCTAGTCATGAAATATAACTTCATTTAAAAGCTGTGTTTTAAATGTTGTTAATTACTAATAAAGTTTTGTTATTTGTTTTGTTAGTATAAAATATACTTATAACACGTGCATATATACCTTTTAACCAAAACAATTGAATAATAAAATTCTCTAGGCAGGAAGGAGATGAGGACAGAAATCTCAGTAATGTTGACCTAGGGGAAAAGAAACTGCAGTACAATAATGTTGTGAGCTTTTATACACTGTTCTAAAAATAGTAAACATAATCTAAAGGTGAAAAATGATGTTGGCTGAGAATTAAAAATAAGAAGAAAATGAGTTAAGCACTTACTAAGTGTCAAATACTACTTAGACAATTTATTCTTTTCTCGTTTAATACAAACAGCCATCAATAATAATCACAAAAGGCATTATTTCCATTCAAGACATGATAAAATTGAAGTTGATTGAAATAACTCAGTGTTACCAGATTGACATTTTTAGAATTGGGATTCAATAGGTTTGATTAATTCAACAGTCCATGCTTTCTCTATTTGGCAAATATTTTTCCATTTTACTTCTTCCCACTTTTTTACAAAGATAATAAGTTATTTTCAAAAGCTAGCTACAGGTAATGGAATATACTAATTGTAAGGGGAAGTGGTGGAATAGTACAGTACAGTATACCATTGTTCTATTATCTGAGGCAAAACAGGAGCCACATATAAGGTAACTATATTAATATTATTGCTCTCTCCTGACTTTGAACATGAGCTGGAGTTGCACTTTATATAACTCATAAAAGAAGAGGTCCCAGGACATTGTGCTTTGGTTATAGGTAGCTAAATTTTGCTGTCACAAGGTTGATGAAGAACTAAAGCCTCCTGTTCTCTTCAGCACAGCATCAGGGTGAGACAAATTTGCTAGCTGACTGGCATTTCCTCCTTTTCTGAGTTCTCAAGATACTCAGACCTTAAATATCTAAACTTCCCTTGCTTTACCTTTTCCTCTTTAAAACTCTTTGAAAATAAGTAGGAATTGAGGGTTTTTTTGTGTTTTTTTTTGTACCTCTCACAAAATCTAGCATTGTTTTGAACAAACCAGGGAACTTAAACAATGTTGATAGCTAAATTAACTGAAATTACATTTTTTTTTGCTTTTAATCACCAATACTCAAAACAATATAAAACACCATTTTGTGCAGATGATACATTAGAAAATAACAATGCATTCTAATGCAAGGTCTGTTATTCAAAGCTTTGTTGATATAATCTTGATGACACTAATAAAAATGTTGCATTTTTATGACAACAGCTTTTCAGTTTAGGAAAAACAGCCCTTTGTCATTTAACTTATTAAATTTAATTTGAGCTGCTTTCCACATGAGCTCATAACCAGTATCAGTTTTTAACATTTAAGGTACACAGCAGAAGAATCAGTAAAAATAAAACTAAAAACTTTTATTGAAAATATTTTGATTTCATTGGAAAAGATTTGATTTTTTTAAAAAATATTTTCTTAATTTTTCTAATGCTTTTATTACCTTTAGATATATGGAACGGAATAAATAAGCCTCATAAATTTTAATTTCTTATTCAAATTTTACCTAAAATTCCAAATAATGGTAACATTTCTTTCCTGCCTTCATATGATTTAAATTTAAATAAAAAAAATCTAAACCACACTGGTTTTTAAAATTAGAAAAGTGTTTTAGTTCAGTTTCTTCCATTCAATGACAATGCATTCTTAACTAAATTTCTGTTGTTTGTTTCATTCATCAATTTAACATAGTTCATATAGATTGTTTATAAGTCAAAAAGTATAATGGGGCTTCCCTGGTGACACAGTGGTTGAGAGTTTGCCTGCTGATGCAGGGGACACGGGTTCATGCCCCGGTCCAGGAAGGTCCCACATGACGCGGAGTGGCTGGGCCCATGAGCCATGACCGTTGAGCCTGTGCGTCAGGAGCCTGTGCTCTGCAATGGTGAGGCCACAACAGTAAGAGGCCCACGTACTGCAAATAATAATAATAATAATAATAAAACAATATTTAGAAATAAAGTTATGAAAGAACTGCAGGATTGTACATTGAAAATTTTATAACATTGTTGAAGGAACTTACAGAAGATGTAAATAAAAGGAGAACAATCCTATATTAATGATTTGGAAGACTTTCTGTTGTTAGCATGGCAAAACTACTTAATTTGATCTACAGATTCAAGAGATTTTTGTCAAAATCCTTGCTGTCTTTAGGCAGAAACTGACAAGCTGAGTCTAAATTTCATATGGAAATGAAAAGAGACCCAGAACAGACAAAATAGTCTTGAGAAAGAACAAAGTTGGAGGGTACATACTTCTCTATTATAAATATTACAATAAAACCACACTAATCAAGACACTGTCATATTTACATAATCATAGAAATACACATAAAGCTCAATGGAGCATAGTTTAGAATCTAGAAATAAACCTCTACACTATGGTCAATTGATTTTGACAAGAGAACAAAGATAATACAATGGGTTAATTATAGTTTGGTGTTTTTCTTTTTCATCTTGCTGTTTAGACATCTTGATATCCATATTCAGAACAATGGGCTCTTATGTCACATAACAAAGAAAAAATAATTTGAAATGGAAATAAGCTTAAGTATAATATCAAAATTAAAAATAACTTAGAACTAAGCACAGAAGTCAATTTTGTGGCACTTACAACTCAACAATAAATAGAAAAATAACCCATTTAAAAATCTGGTATTTTCTTTCAATACTTAACATATCAATTAAACTTCTTCAAAACTAATACGGCTTTCCCTGGAGCTTACAATACACATTCTTAACTCACCTAAGTCCATCTTGAAATAACACTATACTGCTTCACATGTTGTGTAGGTAGCTTATAATAAAGTATGCCTAATTTTTCCTTGCTGTCCTCTGTGTTACTGTTGTAATTATTTCACCTATTCATATGTTGTAATAATCAAACATATCATTACTTTTAGTACATTAAACATACAGTTATCTTTTAATCAATTAAGAATTAGAAAAAAATTAAAACTATAGTTTACATTTATTTATTCCTTCCCCAGTTCCCTTTGTTTGTTTACATAGATCCAATTTTCTGACTACACCATTTTTCTTCCATTTGAAAAACTTATTTTAACATTTCTTGCAGCACAGATCTGCTCCCTAGAGAATTCTCTTGGTTTTTGTTTGTGACAGTCTTTTTTTCTCCTACACTTTTGAAGGCTTATTGTATTTGATATAGGATTTTAGTTTCCATTCTACTCCCTTCTTGACTACATGGTTTCTGTTAAGAATCTTATTCTAATTCTTATCCTTGTTACCCTATAGGTAAGACTTTCCCCATCTGGCTTTTCTCAAGATTTTTTCTGTCTTTCATTTACTGCAGTTTAAATATGATATGCCTAGGTATAAATTTACTGGTATTTATCCTGATTGGTTTTCTCTGAGCTTCCTAGATCTGTGGTTTGGTGTCTGTCATTAATTTTGGAAAATTCTTGGCCATTATAAATTTCAAATACTTCTACTCCATTTTTTCTCCTTCTTGTTTTCCAAATATGCACATGTTATACCTTTTAGAAATCCCCAACAGTTCTTGGATGTTCCATTCTGATAATTCCCCTCTTTTTTTTTCTCTTTTCATTTCAGTATGGGAAGTTTCTATTGAGTTATCTCTAGGTTCACTGATTCTTTCCTTGACCATGTCCCATCTAATGATAAAACTATCAAAGGCATTCTTTATTTGTTAGTTTATTTTCATTTTTACCATGCTTTTGATTGTTATTTAGAGTTTTCCTTTCTCTATTTGCATTACTCATCTGTTCTTGCATGTTGTCTACTTTGTCATTAGAGCCCTTCACTTATTAATTATAATGATTTTAAATTCCCTGCCTGATAATTTCAAAGTGTGTGTCATATCTGTTTTGGTTTGCAGCTTGCTTTTTCTTTTCAGGCTGGTTTTTCTTCTTACCTTTAGTATGTCTAATAATATTTTGTTGAAAGCTGGACATGATGTATTGGGTAACAGGATATATCAGGTAACAGGATGTACTGGGTAACAGGAACTGAGGTAAGGAGGCCTTAATGTGTAGTTTTATGTTAGTGTGGTTAGGAGCTGGGATATCTTTAGTGTAGTTGTAGGTGTCATAGATTTCAAATTCCTCTGGTGGCCTTATTTTCATTTCCCCTGTTAATTTAGAGCTTCCCTAAGAACTTCTCTCAGAGGTAGTGTCTTGTGGCTATTTCAACTGTAATCCACTGGATCCCTGTTTATATGGGGATAAGTTGTAGGGCAGAGGAAGCATTCTATAATATTATGATTGCATCTCATTCTTTTAATGGGTCTATTTCCCTGTGTTGTGACTTTCACAAGTGTTTCTTCTCCCCTTAGGTGAGACAGGAAATCTAGAGGACCCTAGAAGTGAGGATAGGCTCTGGTTAAGTGTTTTCCCTGTAGAGTAGGACTTTGTTATGGAGAAGTCACTGGATGTATTTCAGAACTATTTCTCTTTCCTTCCCCATGATAAAACCCTAGGTCTTTCTCAGAACTTTACTGTGGGTGCCCAGAGAGAAAGTGCATAAAATACGCCCTCTTCCCAAGACTGCAGCCCCCAATTGTTTGTAATTCTCAAACTAGTCCACACAGCTTCCAGCAATTTGTTAACATTAACATGTAAGCATTTCCATCAGTTTTTGGCTCCAGTGAGTTCTCCTGATAAGTATATATTAGCCCTAACTCTCTGTATGTGCTTGTCTCTCCAGATTTCATGGTAGTAGTTTGTCTTATAACATCAGTTCTCTGACAGATCCAAGAAACATCATTGATTTTCAATTTGTACAACCATTTCTCATTATCATGAGGGGAGTGATGACTTCTAAACACTTTAGATATTGGAGCTGAAATTGGAAATTCATTAATATCCATTTATATAGTGTTAACTTTACTCTTGAAATTTGCTTGTGCCTCTGTGCACTTAATTTTTTGTCGCTTTATAACTTTACCCTTTGTGTTATTAACTTTTTGGTTATTTGATAAAAGTTCTTGTAATTTAATTCCTGCATACATCTACCTGTTGACATTTGAAACGTACTTCCATTAAATTCTCATGCTACTCCTCTCCCTCTTGACAAGTGAGAACCTGCTCAACTTACATGTGTCAGGAGACTTCTACTTCCATATCCAACCATCTACATTTCTGCTGCTCTCATTCATTGCAAAGGTGCCCTTCTGCTATTTTCTTAACACTACATTTATCAGCCCCAGTTAGTAGTGCTTAATAGGGTCACAGCTCATTCCATGGTGCCTGACACATAGTAATATGGCTAATGCTCAACAGTAATAAATTTTTTTAAGTCCATCAGTAGCTATTCACCAAAGTTTATTAAAATAACATAACTTTGTTAAAATAGGAGTATTTAAAAACAATTTTGAAAATCCAGAGGATGTAGTAAAGTATATATTTTTAACTTTATATGTACCTTTAAAAGTCTATTAGTTTTCTGATGCCAAAATGTTGTGTTCGCATTGTGACTCTGAACCATAAAACTGAATAAAGTACAAAAACATCTTACTCAATTCTCTCTATTTTTAATTCACTCATTTTAGAGGTAGAAAAGTGAGACCCAAAGAGGTAGAATAAACAGCACAGATCATGAAATCTACCAACTTACAGATCAGTGCTCTTTCTTTATATCACCCTGCCTTCTGACAACTCTGAATAATTTGCTAGTTGTAGACAGATAAATGGAGACTATGGATTGCTACAACTTTCAGTCAAGGCAGACTCAACCAATAATTTTACCAACAATATCCCCCATAGACATATTTATTACAACTATTCCCTGTTTTGTTCTACATCATCAGGCCCATCTGGCAGTAAAGGATTGACCAGGTGTTCTGGGGAAAAGTTGGCATACAAATGCCTTGAATATTATGATACTAGCAGGAGGGAGAGATAAAGAAAATGAAAGGAAATTAAATTATTCTTGTTATATATGAGCTTACAAGACATTTTTACATGGCAACAATTTTGGAACATCTTTTACTTTATTTGTAAATGGATTTTGGCTTGGTTTTAAAAATTAGAATGAAGTATAAATATTCAAGAGAAATATAGTGTCATACTCATTAGTGTAGTGAATAAATAAAAGTGTAAGTAAGCATCTTTGAAAACCTGTAGTTAAATGAGAAAAGAAAATAATATATGGCATACCTCATCAAACTATTTATTATTCTAAAGAAAAAAAAACAGAACCTCTCTTTTGATTAGTCTTGATTAGTTGGTCCCTAACTCAAGTTTTTCAATCAGATGGTCAGAACATGGTTTACAAATGACCTTTGCCTTGCTAAATTGAATTTTGTGGCTTAAATTAATTAATCTTTTCCCTAAAGTGAACAATTTCCTTTATATTTTAGCTTAGCAAAGACAATGAAGGTATTAAGAAAGCAAATCTCACTCTAATATGCAGAACTCTGATTGAATAACAAGTGTAATGCATGTCCACTGAGGCTTCAAACATTCCCCAAGAAATTTTCCCCAGGCAAAGAGATGTTTGTGTGGTGCATTGACACACGTTAATGAGAAATCTCCAGTGCTGATACCAGCACTATGCAACACCCTGGACGTTCATTATGTCAGGATTAATACCATGGCAAAGAGCTTTTATCAATCTTGAATGTGCATATGTTATATTATAAAATACACAATTATACAACATTTCTATGGCCTTTTAACTGAGGAAAAAACAATTAATTTTCTATGATTTGGTTAATTTTTTAACATTTTATGTTTAACTTTTCTACTATAACCTTTTATATTTCATTTAACTTATTTAACTTTAAGGCATTATTTAGTGATTTTTAGAAACACAGAAAAACTGATACAAAATCAAAATTATTAATTCCACTATTTAGAAATAACATTTAAATGTATAGCTCTTTTTAATCTGTTTCTTGCTTTTTTTTATTATTGTTACTGCTATTTTATGTGATACATTGACATATTTTGTCACTCTTTTTTTTTCATAATCATGGCTAGCTGTCATAACAAAACAACACAGACTGTGTGGCTTAAACAACAGAAATTTATTTACTCACAGTTCTGGAGGGTAGAAGTCCAAGATCAAGGTGTTGGTGGTACTGGTTTCTCCTATAAAAAAATAATAAACAGAAACCTTAATTAAATAGAAACAAGAGACTGGAAAGGGGAGCTCTCATGCCCTGTGATGATAGTAGAGCCCAACAGGAAGTAGAAAGACTCTTCTTCTTTCCTGACAAGAACTCAGCAAGTGAAAAGAGATGGATCCTGTTTACTATAGCCCTCCCAGCTTCCTTTACCCCTCTATAAAAGTGTTTTCCTGGGCTTCCCTGGTGGCACAGTAGTTGGGAGTCCGCCTTCCAATGCAGGGGACACGGGTTCATGCCCCGGTCCGGGAAGATCCTACATGCACGGAGAGGCTGGGCCCGTGAGCCATGGCTGCTGGGCCTGCGCGTCCGGAGCCTATGCTCCACAATGGGAGAGGCCACAACAGTGAGAGGTCCGCGTACCGCAAAAGAAAAAAAAAAAAAAAGTGTTTGCCTTCCCTTGATATGTAAGGGACTTGCACATGACTTGCCCGTGTTGCAGACCCTGAATTACAAATCTCTACTGATCCTGAATAAACCCACCTTTGCTGGAGAAATATCTTGCAGTCTATTTATTTCAGCTCAACATTTTGGTGACCAGTAAAGGGGCCAGAGAAGACCCCCCTAATGTTACAGGGCTGGTGAACAAAACAGGTGTGGTACCTGAAATTAAGCCCATTGTCACTCACTGCTTTCTTGCCAACCCTGGGGTTTGAACATGTATCTTTCTTCTGGTTTCAAGTTCATTCCTCTTTGAATTTGAAACTCTCCAGGTTTTATTTTGGGTTTATTTTAAGGTTTTGTCTTTCTGGTTAAGGCCTTGTTCTGTATACAAGTACTCCTTTGGAACTTTGGTTTGATTTTGAGTCAGACTGCTTCACCTAAAGCTGGCTGAAAATGCCTTTAGACTTCAGCTCATTCCTCTGGAAGGGGCTATTCTCTGGAAACTGTGTGGAAATATTTTGACCTGGCTCTCCTGCGAGCAAGTTGTTTCCTTAGAATTGACTGGTCTTCAGGCTTGCAAGATGTTGAATTGAGCCATTTGTGCAGTAAGCCGTTTGAGCTGTTTGAAAATTGTTCTTTACTCTAGAGAAAAACCTATGAAAATGGGATCTCAGTTATCTAAGTATTTTGAGGAACCCACCCTACAGGGACTCCTAGATGATTTTTTGCTTAAAAACCACATTCCCTCCTCTTGTGTACTTGTAAAACTAAATAGACTGACCTGACTAAAAGCAATTCAGAATGACAATAGCCTCAATGGCCATTATCAAGAACTTTTGAAATCCCAAACTTAATTTCCTTAAAAAAGAATTGGACTATTATAGCTCAAAGTGAAATTCTTCTTTCAGTTGATGTTTTGAGACTTCTCATCATTATCAGGAGCCTAAAATTGCCTATCCACTAAATAAGATTTCAAGATTAATTGAGACACATGAATGTTTAAGAAAGATAAACTGGATCTCGAAGCCTCAGTCTTTTCTTCTTTGGTTTGTTTGCCTTAGACTCCCCTCTAGCACCATCTTCCTCCTTCCCTCTGTGCTGCCTTTGCCTCCTCTATACCCTCAATTCTCTGTAATTATTATCTCACTAAAATTCCATTTTCCCCCAAATTCTCTCCACTCCCTTCTCCTCTAAACTTGTCAGAACCTGTCCCTTTAAAATAAAGCCTTCTGAGGATCCAAAGCCTAAACTTCCTATACTTCACTATAAGCCATAGTCAGATTTTCCCAAAGTAACCAAAGTTACTCACAGATTTGTTGAGGAATTTAATATAGTCATTCAAATTTATCAGCCTGGTTTCTCTGACCTATATCTAGTTCACTTGCTTGTCCATAAAGCCAGGCTCAGAACTGGATGAAAACCTCTTATTGGGAAAATCCCGAATGGTCCCTAGAACTTACAACCAGAAGACCAGCTAACTTATTATATGATCTGGATTAGGCAATCACTAGGCAACTCCAACCAGAAATTCCTAGGGCTTTTCCAAAGCCTGTTGATTGAAACAAAACTCAGAATTGCACACAGAAATCTGATGAACCTGTTCATGGTTAATATAATCAACTTTAGGTTACTTTTAAAGAAAATTCTGGTCTTCCTTCAGATGTTGATTCTACCTGTGTATCTTTTATCTTTGTTTATTAATGGGCTATACTGGGACTTTTCCCTTCTAGTAAAAAATAACAATAATAATTTTTAAAAAACAGAATGGAATGGAAAACTATGATCACTCTAGATTTAGTTAATCTGGCAAACCAGCTCTTTTACTCTCTACATGGGTCACATTAAAGGAAGACTGCCAAAATTCTTCATCTTCAAATCCAAAAAATGAAGGCTCCTAAAGAAAACCAAAACCCATCCAGCTTCTGCTATTATTGCAAAGATACAGGACATTGGAAAGGAGGTAGTTACTCTCTTCAAGTGCTTAAAGTAAGCACTTTAAACATCTTCAGCTCTTTATGCAGCCTTTTGAACATCTCATTTCTCAGACAGGGCTCTGAGGAAATACAGGGGCTATTCCCAATCCTCCCTCTTAATCGGCTTGAAAGAACATATCTCCAGGTTGGGTTTGAATCTCTTCCAGTCCTAATTGACACTGGAGGAGCCACACTCTCAGTGTTCTGAATCCCACTACTATAAAACACACCCTGCCTCAGATTACTTAAACAGTTCAAATAGTGGAGACCTCTAATAAACCTCAAGAGGTTCCTGTCTCTGAACCTATTCCCATTTGTTTAGACTCTGAGAGGTATACACCCTTGTCCGCTTAGTTCCTCCTCCCTTATCCATTTATTAGGCTGAGATTTCTTACAGAAGTACCATGATGAAATTTCTTTCTTCCAAAAATGAGAATTCTAGAAATTGACAATAGTTATCAAAGTAACCCACCAGGTGAATTAAATGACCCTTTGACATTTTATATTTGTTCTGTCTCTGACAGTACTAGAGCTGATTCTGGAAACACCAATCATTTGTCCCTATTAAATCAGCTACCACCTTTCTTACAGGCAAAATCTCCAACCGATGTTAGCAAAATTCACAGAGCACCTCTCGTCAAATAGACCTCTTAAAACCTCTTCCAATAATTAATCAATACCCTATAAGTAAAGAAGTTCTTCAAGTCATAAAGCCCATAATAGAAGATTACAAGTCCCAAAGCCTCATTGTCCCTTGTACTAGCAGCCCCTGTAACACTCCCATTTTATCGGTAAGAACATTTCAGGGCTGAAAGTGGAGGTTTGTTCAGGACCTCTGAGCAGTAAACTACATTGTTATCTCTTGACATTTGGTTGTTCATAACACTTGTATGTCACTAGCATCCATTCCTACCAGAAGTGAATTCTTTACTGTAATTGATTCATGCAGTACATTCTTTAGTGCATTCTTTAGTATTCCAGGTGATGAAGCTAACTAATATCTTTTTCCCTTCACTTGGGAAGAAAAACAATTCACCTAACAGTAATGCCTCAGGGTTTTACTGACAGTCCCTCTTAATTCTTGCAAATCCTGAAGGCTGATCTGGATGATATAATATTCTCTATGGTAAAGTTCTATTTTGTTGCAATATGTGGATGGTTTGCTTCTGTGTTCCCCTTCTCAAGCTTCCACACAGGAAGAGAATATCTACTTGCTAAAGATTTTGGCCTAAAGGAACATAAGGTTGCCAAAGAAAAACTGCAGTTTTCCCAAGCCTGAGTCTGGGTCTTAGGGCATCTGGTATCAGAACAAGCACTGCACCTATATCCAGATAGACTTCATGGTGTCCTGAGTTTCTCAGAACCTAAGGTAAGTACTAATTCTGAGGCTATTTTGGGCTAGTTGGTTACTGCTGAAGTTGGATTCTAAATTTCTCCCTTATTGTCAAACCTCTATGTTCTATTCAACAATTAAAAACCCAAACCCAATTTTATGGGAAGGACAAAATTACAGTCTTCAAGGCCTAAAAAGAAGAAGCTGCTGAACCCATCTGCTCTTGGGCATTCCAATTAACAGATTCTCCTTTCCATTTTTGTATTTGAAAAGGAAGGAAATGTCCTTGAACCCAATAACCCAATAATAACCCAATAATATAACCCAATAATAATAACCCAATTCACCCAATAACACAAGGACCACCATACCCATAGGGTATTATAGCCAGCAACAGGACCCTGTGTCTTTCGGATAACCTTCTTGCATTAAGGCCATCACAGATGCTGCCATTTTGGTTAAGGCCACCAAGAAAATCACTGTGGAAGTCCCTTTAACCATTTTTGTACCTCATGCAGTAGAAGCTCTCCTGAATTCTCATCACACTCAACATTTCTGTCAGCTGCCTCACCTATAAAGTACTTTTTAAAATGCTCCCCACATAACTTTTTTACATTTTACATTTTTACTTTTTTACATTCCCTCACAGTTGCTTAGCCCTGACAGACCACCACCTGACTCCTTGTCATGATCTACAGGAAATTCCTTTGAGTAATGCTTACTTTTGCTCATGGTTCACTGGTGTTTCCTATTTAAAAGATGACAATGGCAAATATTGTGCTGGGTATGTTATCACAGCTCCTTTTGATGTTGTTGAGTCAGCATCTTTACCTATGGCTACTTTGGCCCAACAAGCTGAACCCATGCTCTTATATGTGTCTGTACTTGAGCCAAGGACAAAACTGCCAATGTTAATACTGATAGTAGATATGCTTTCAGAGTAGCTCAGGATTTTGGAACATTGAGGAAGCAACACGGCTTCCTTATTTCCAGTGAAAATAATATTAAAAGTAGCCCCTATGTTCAGGAATTATTGGATGCAATATCCACAATAATAGATTTAGCTTCTATTAAGAATCTGTGGCATTCTGGCTTCCCTGGTGGCACAGTGGTTAGGAATCCCCCTGCCACTGAAGGGGACACGGGTTTGAGCCCTGGTCTGGGGGGATCCTACATGCCACAGAGCAACTGAGCCTGTGTACCACAACTGCTGATCCTGTGTTATGGAGCCCGTGAGTCACAACTAGTGAGCCCGCATGAGCCACGACTACTGAAGCCCACGTGCCTAGAGTCTGTGCTCCGCAACAAGAGAAGACACTGCAATGAGAATCCTGCGTGTGCACCACGGTGAAGAGTGGCCCCCCTGCTTGCCATAACTACAGAGGGCCCGTGCACGGTGGCAGAAACCCAAAGCAGCCAAAAATAAAATGCATTTAATAAACAAATTAAAAAAAAAAACTTTGTAAAAAAAAAAAAAGAATCTCTGACATTCTAAACTTGACTCTCTAGAAGCTAGGGGAAATCACCTCACTGATATTTTTGCAAGGAAGGCTGCTGTTAAAGGGACCAGCAACAGCCAAACCTCTGTCATGGTCCAAAGGGATATTTCCCAAAATTATAATTTAGGAAAAATGGCTAGAAAAGCCCATCAACTGGCCTCAGAAAATGAAAAAAAAAAAAAAAAAAAAAACCATAATTTGAAATTCAGCAATTGTTGGTTTGATAAAAAGAGAAAGCTCTAGTTTGGACCAAAAGACAACCCAGCCCCACTAGAGACTAAAATTCCCACTCTTCACCACTGTACATGAACAGTGACACATTTAAACTGTTTTGAGTGACATTTTTTCTTCTAATTATAAAATGAATGCATGATTATTGAATAGAAAGAGATAACAACAAGAATTAAAACATGAAAAAAATATAAAAGCCCTACTACTCAACAGATGGAATTATATATTATATGCTGGTTTTTTTTTTCTATTGGTAGTTTTACTCCTGTGGTTTTTCTTTTAAATAACCGTGAATAAAAATAGGTTTCAAAAAATATTGCCATACCCGATGTGCCCATATAAAGCAAAAGAAATAAAACATTACCTAAATGATTGAAGCCCCTTTTGTTCCTCTCTGGAATCACTTTTATTCTTTCTCTCACATATTTAATCACTAGACAGAATTTGGTATTCATTGTTTGCATATATTTCTTTCACTTTTACTACATAGTATTATGTGATTATACTGTAAGTATTCCTCTATAATTTGTTTTTTATGCTTAACATTATTTTTGAGATTAATCTAATTTGATATGTGTCAGTTTAGGTCATTCATTTCTACTATTGTATCACATTCTATTGGGTGAACATGTTACAATTTTTCCATGTTAATATTAATTTTTAATCTTTTTTATTTAAAATTTTTTTAAATCTCATTAAAGATTCTTTAGAAATACCAGAGTAGTGATTGTTTAACATTTAATAATTTGGATATACCATACTATGCCTAACAATTCTTTGATTGTTAGATATTCAGGGTAGAGTGCTCTCTTCAATTCTCAGAATTTACAATATTGCTCAGTATATAACAGGTGCTAAGTAAAGGCAATTTTTAATATAATGACTTTCTAGTTGTTCATTCTTATAATTAATAGTTCAAATAGAATTATACAAGAATTTTCACCTGACTACTGATAATTTTATATGTTATATTCCAGGGAAGATTTTTATAGAAAAAAAAGGAATTATACAATTAGGACATTTTCTTTCCTATTCTTACACTTCAGAGATTGGATTTGAGGTTTAGATGCAGACCTGCTACAACCCAAAACTTTGGAAAGGAGAAGTTAGCAGCTGATTGCTGGGTAACCATGTCCTTCTGGCAGATGAGTGATAAGCAACCCTTAGTTCAAAAGAGTTGCCCTCCTATTCTGGAAAAATGGCAGGAGATAGAATTTCAGGTTGAAAAAGTTGGAAGCGTTTGCTACTTTTCCAATGTGTTCAGTTATTTATATTGTAGCAGGGGAAAACAAGTGTCAAAATATGTTGGCTTTCTAAAAATAAACTGAATAATGTTGGAAATCTAATTTATAAAAACACATTTCCCCCCTGTGGGACTTAATAAAGCACTTTTATTTTTCTCTTAAGGTTTGGGGATGGGTTGTTGCAAATAAATCATTTTATTTGTCCTGAATTGATTCTTATATAGAAAATAATGTCACTTCTAAAAGAAAGGTAAATCTATTATTGTTTAGCTGAGCTCAACATCTTAGGAAAAGCAAGATTTACAGAAAAAGTACAAGCAAGGATTACCAATATAAATTTGCCTGGAACAACCTGTATCTCCCCTTCCACACCATTTTATTTCAAACAAAAAGTGATAGGTGGCTAGGTGTAGCAGCTATCCAGTGGGTAAAAGAACCCTAAGGAACATCATTGTTGCTATTGTCTATTGTCAGTGTTCTGTTAACCATTTTGACTTACTGTCATTCCAGCACTTATTACATTCTGTCTTAGGACACTGTGACCTCATTGGAGTTCTTCTCCACTTTTTCATATGTTAACAATAATAAGCTAGACATCTTCTGGATTTGATCACCATAATTCCATCTTCGGCAGATGGAACTTAAAGTGGACCCCAGTGATTTCCACCTTCTGGCATGCACAATCCTGTATAATCTTCTATCCTTGAATGTGACTTGCTTCTAGAAATAGGCTATGGCAAATGTGAAGGGATTTTGCAGATGTAATTAAGGTCTCAAGTAAGTTGATTTTGAATTAATCAAAAGGGAGAGTATTCTAGGTGGGCCTGATCTAATGAGGTGAAAGGCTTTAAAAGAGAAACTTGGCTGTCTCTGAGGTAGGAGTCTCTCTGTTGCTTGTTCCGAAGAAGTAAGCTTCCACATTGTGAGAGGGCATATGGAGAAGGCTATGTGGAAGAGAGATCAGGGTGACCTCTGTGAGCTGAGCACAGCCCCTGGCCAACAGCCAACAAGAAAATGAGGACCTTAGTGCCAGCCACAAATATGAGTTCTTCTCTCAAGTGAGGGACCCTGCAAATTGATTCTCCTCCAGTGCAGCTTCTGATGAGATCACGGCCTCAGTCAACATATGGATTTCAACCTGGTGAGACCTAGCTAGGCTGTGCCACAACTTCTACCTTACAGAAACTGTGAGAAAATAAATGTGTGCTATCTTAAGGTGCTAAATTTGTGGTAATTTGTTATGCAGCACAGAAAATTAATACATTATCATTCCTTTTCCTGCAATATTTGTCTCCATTAATCAGTTTCACATTTTGAATCAATATTTTGTGAGCTCTTATTTTGTACCATGTCCTATTAAGAATTCATCTCACAATTATGTTAAATCAGCAAACAACAGAGCCCAGATGGGAGTTCAGATCTTTTTATTCCTGGCTCAGGGGTAATTCCTCTACAATAAAGAACTATGGGTACACTAATTAAAAAGTCAATTGTGTGATTGACAATAATATTTACATTACAGCGGGTTAGAACTATCATCCATTTGTGTGTGTCGTTTATGTGCCAAATTTGAAGCTGTGCTGATTCTTATGGAGTGCTAACCTAGGAATAGTAGATTAAGTAAATAATCCTTTTCTTTAATGTTCATCAATGTTTTTAGAATACATATGTTCAATTTTTGGTTTGCTTGAAGTTCGAAAAAGAAGTGAGAATAGTATGGCAAAAATACCTTCTTAAGTAAAAAGCCCCTTGATTCCCAGCTACAAAAATACTAATGTCAATTAGTTCTGGTTCATAACACTTCTGGATATCATTATTTAAACTTCCCTATAAAGTTTTTATTTTATTTTTGTGGATATGTGAGATTTGATTAGTTCAAGTTTTGACAGAAGCTTAGATAAGTTGACTTTTCAGTGAAAATTATTTGAACACTTACAGCCAGAAAATAATTTGGACTATGTTAATGGAGCTGTAATAAAATTAATTAAAAATTTTATGGACAATAAAAGCATATATGAAAAGTTAAAGCTAGATTTTGTTTTAATATAATGGCTTCTTTAGAAATGTATAATGTAATAAAATACTGTAAAATGAATGATTTATATTCAGTTTTCTATTTGATAGGATTTAATGATTATGTGGTATTGAATTTAAAAAGTACATTATAGATATCTTTTAATTTCATTGAGAACTACATTTTAAACTGCAATAAACTAAAGGTCAGATTCAGAGAATAATTACCTCATACTAGTGGTAACAGCAAAATAGTAATCAGAATTTACTACAGTTTTAAAAAGCTTTTACTAATATCAACACTGGTACTGGAGAAATAATGATACCAATCAAATTAGTTATTTTCACCACTTTTAATGCTTTGAAATAAATGAAATTATTCCAGAGGTGAAAGTATATGCTTATTTGGCAGAAGACAGTAAAATCTGTTTCATTAATTAATAAATTGGCACACATGCTCCATTATTAGTGATACTGAAAGCTGAAATATTTTGTTTAACAATAGATAAATTTCTTATAATGACTTACTTCTACAAAGCAAAGTACATGTCTTACATCCTAATTTCACCACAATGCATATTGTACTGTAAACTAATATCAGTGCTGCTATTGATTCAATCACTTGTGATTGACTCAGTCATAAGTTCAGAGAGTCAACTTGGGAAATAATGATATTATGATCAGGACGCTGAGGTTGTCCTAACAGAGTGAGGGCAAGAAAAAGTTAAAGTCAAGCTGTCAATCACTAAATTTCTTTAGAATGCCTCGCTGCTCTATGAAGTTTTAAAATAGATTGAACTTGGTTGCAACAACTTTTGCTTCTCTGACAGCATATAATTTTTGATCATTACTATTTTCTAGTTGATGCTTTCAGTATAAAAAGTGCATATACTTTTGGTATAAAATACCATTAATTTTAAACCTTGAAAAATTATTTTAAGATAAGGAGATAAAAAATTTGGTGAAATTCTATCACTAATAAAATTGGGCAAAACAAGTGAGTTTATACAACAAAGATAATTAGTCTATGTAATAGACAATTTTTGTTTTTTCAGTTAATTGCTATTTTTGCCCCATAATATAAGCGTCTTAAAGTCAGAAGCACATTTATTCCTCTTTGTTTCTTCAGCAAGGAAGACAATATATGACTTAAATATTTTGATTAGAATTGAATCAGGTTCTTAATCAAATTTCTGAAATGATCCATGTTTCCATTAGGACTATGAAGTAAACAAATCTGTGTAATCTTTGCAAGATTAAAAATGACAGGTCTTATGTTGGGGACTTAGATCATTTGCTTTGTAGAACTTTACTCTTTATGCTCATGGCCTCTAGCTATTTGGAGGAAGGATATTTATAAAAATGTAGAAAGTCCTTTAAGGTACATGATAATCTACATTAATTCTAATGACTCATTTTTATGATCTTAAAAATTTCCAGCTCCTAAGCAGATCATTAACTGTTGCATATTTCCCCAGTCAATGAGATCTCTGCTGCCACCTCAGTAGAAGCACATTCCCTAGGATCCAGTTGGCAAGGGCCAGTGGAAATAGCAGAGGGATCAGAATGCCAGGGCTAGTAAGGATAGAATAAGCTGATTTGGTCTGTTAGAGTCATATTCATCAAGTATTCAATTAACTTCCAATGTGATGGGCAAAATAATGATTGAGGTCAGTCTTCACCATTTCCAAAATCACATGACAAAAACCTTACCTATTCTACAAGTGTTTTATGAAAAATAAAATGAGATGTAGGTCATGGTATTGCAAGGAATTTAAACTGTAAAAATATGTAATTTATTAATATTATCATTATAATGACTAGCAATGAAGGTACCACACATAAGAGCAATTAAGAATCAGTTATAAGGCTAACAATTATGTGATCATAGTGTTAGCCTGAATCAATTAGGAACTCCATTTAAAAACATATTTGCAGATTTTATGTATTTTACTTAACCTTAAAAGTCATGGTTAGAGAGAATTTCCCAAAATTATAAAAGAAAATTATCTGAAGTCATTATTATGTCCTCCAATATTAGCTGCAAAAAAATACTACTGGTGGGGTTTCCCTGGTGGCACAGTGGTTGAGAGTTCACCTGCTGATGCAGGGGACACGGGTTCGTGCCCCAGTCCAGGAGGATCCCACATGCCATGGAGCGGCTAGGCCCGTGAGCCATAGCCACTGAGTCTGCACGTCCAGAGCCTCTGCTTCAAAACGGGAGAGGCCACAACAGTGAGAGGCCCGCGTACCGCAAAAATAAATAAATAAATAAACAAATAAATAAATACTACTGGTGGCCTTGAGTGCTCAGTTTTGTTATTCTTGCCTGGACTTGCAAGGATATATTTAGTGATATATGTAGAATGTTTGATTGTGTTTTGTACACATAGGCATTGACTCTTTGGAACTCAAAGGCAGGTATGTAAAAAATAAATGCTTGCTTCTTAATATTGGGGTTAGTGATTACAATGTCTTATTGCTATAGGATTTCACTTCGCTGGCTATTAATGGATTGTGAATTATAGAGATTAAGCTATTGTGAATTCAGTATACGTCAGAATAACTGTTATACAATAAAGCCTTACTTTTAAAATAATTCAGAAGATGAATCTTTTGGTGACAAACATTTATAGAAATATATTTAGTGTTACCATTGTTTGAAAGAAAGCGGTGAGGGTTGGAACCCTGTGGAGAGAGGTAGTCCTCTGTAGATGCTGAGCGTCCCAACATGTCCTCCCTGAGTGTGTGATTTTGCCTTCCCCTAATAGTATTTTCAGAAGTTTTTTTTTTTTTTTTTTTTTTTTAATGGTAACATTTTTTACTGGGAAGCAATTGTCCATGGGCCTCTTGTGTTGCTGAATGTCTTATAAGCAGAGGCACAACTGCTTTTTTTCTGAACTATCTTTTTGAGGATCTCTGAAAAGCAAACAGCCTTGGATAACGGAGATAGCATGCCTCCCAGCAGCTCCTACCCACCCACATCGAAGCAGAAGCAGGTTTGTTTAGAGCCTTGAGGGATAAAGTACCTCTTTGTGGAACAAGGGGCAGTCATGCTTACTGATTTGTATTTTAAAATGTGGGTTCTGTGTAATATAACCCACTGTGTAGGCAGGTGTCACTTCTCTTAACATCAGCTCTTGGAAATTAAGGCTTGAGAAATCAAACCAAATGTTGATGTTCTGGATATTTTAATTGCCATAAGCAATAAACTCTTCTCCGTTTCTGACCTGAAGTTTTAGGTCTCCTGCTAATATCTCTGAAACTCTACCATGCTAACTTTCAGTTTGCAAGTAGAGTAAAATCTCAGGCCCTTCAGCGTTCTTAATAGTTATATCAGAAGCATCAGCCATTGAGAAGAACATATATGGGACGTTTCCACAAGTGATATTACCAGTCATATGGATGGAAGAGATTATAAAGAGGAGTAAAAAGTATAAGATAAGCTGATCTAGAAGTTTGAAATGTAAATCATAAACATACTTCCATCTTTTCTCAAATGCTGGAAGGGATTACTATGCATGATACATAAGTCAAAATTCTTGAAAGATTTCTTCCAGTTGCATTAGTCCTTTTTGCTGTCACCATGTCACCATTCTGCTCTTTCTTTCCCCACCAGGACTTAAGGACACTTGTGCAACTGAACTGACTTGAGGAGTGTGTGTATGTGTGTGTGTGTGTCCTGGCATGAGAGCAAATCTATCTCTTCATACAATTTTTTAACACTTATTATTACATGTACAAATGATTTAAAAATCTTTAAACTCTTAATACTGCTGTGTTAAGCCTTGGGCTTTACTGTATATGTTTAAGAACTTTTGGGGAACTGGACTTAGTAGAACGGACTACAGGGCTCCCACCCAAATTTCAACAGGGTAACCTTGAATTGCTTTACATACTATATTCTGAAAAGCACAAGGAGAGTTCTTCAGATTAAAAAAAAATAGCAAATTTCTACCATAATGATTCAAAAACCCATTTTTTTAGTAAAACCAATATGTTTATGAGTCTTTACCTACTATTAGTCTGTTGACATTGATGACCATATATATTATTTTATTCTGAAATTTGAAAACTATCCACATACAGTTTTCATCAAGCAGATGCAGGATTATTTCTCTTCAGAAGACTGTAATCCTAAATTACCTCAGCCTCTTTAGAGGCATCTAAATTGTTGGAGGGAGGAAACAATATTTCTGTATGTTAATTCTACACTTTAAAATATTAGTATTCTAGATCTAACAGTAAAATGTCTTTGAATGAGGAACATTTTGTCAGAGAAACAATTCTTTAAAAAATATCAGTTCAATTGAGATTAATCTATGAGCAGAACATAAATAAAATGAATGAGTGTCTCACCCACACTAATAAGTTTGATCTGATTGTGAGAACTTATCAGCATTTACTTAGTATTGTCAAAGGCAGTCATAATTAGAACCCAGTAATGTATGATTTTTAATGTTCACAAAACTTGTTTGATTGTTTTACAGTTACCCGTATTCCAACTTCATTAAAAATACATTTCTCTGTAAATGGATTAAATGCACCAACTAAAAGACATAGACTGGTTGAATGGATACAAAAGCAAGACCAATATATATGCTGTCTACAAGAGACCCACTTCAGACCTAGGGACACATAAAGAATGAAAGTGAGGGGATGGAAAAAGATATTCCATGCAAATGGAAAGCATAAGAAAGCTGGAGTAGCAATTATCATATCAGACAAAATGGACTTTAAAACAAAGACTATTACAAGAGACAAAGAAGGACATGACATAATGATGAAGGGATCAATCCAAAAAGAAGATATAACCATTGTAAATATTTATACACTCAACATAGGGCACCTCAATACATAAGGCAAATACTAACAAACATAAAAGGAGAAATCAACAGTAACACAATCATAGTCGGGGACTTTAATAACACCCCACTTTCACCAATGGACAGATCATCCAAAATGAAAATAAATAAGGAAACACAAGCTTTAAATGATACATTAAACAAGATGGACTAAATTGATACTTATAGGACATTCCATCCAAAAACAACAGAATACACATTCTTCTCCAGTGCTCATGGAACATTTTCCAGGATAGATCATATCTTAGGCCACAAATGAATCCTTTGTAAATTTAAGAAAATTGAAATTGTATCAAGTATCTTTTCCAACCACAATGTTATGAGACTAGATATCAATTACAGGAAAAATATCTTTAAGAAATACAAACACATGGAGGCTAAACAATACACTACTTAATAACCAAGAGATCATTGAAAAAATCAAAGAGGAAATCAAAGAACACCTAGAAACAAATGACAATGAAAACACAACAACCCAAAATCTATGGGATGCAGCAAAAGCAGTTCTAAGAGCAAAGTTTATAGCTATACAAGCCTATGTTAAGAAACAAGAAACATCTCAAATAAACAACCTAAACTTACACCTAAAGCAATTAGAGAAAGAAGAAGAACAACAACAACAAAATCCCAAAGTTAGCAGAAGGAAAGAAATCATAAAGATCAGATCAGAAATAAATGAAAAAGAAATGAAAGAAATGATAGCAAAGATCAATAAAACTAAAAGCTGGTTCTTTGAGAAGATAAACAAAATTGATAAACCATTAGCCAGACTTATCAAGAAAAAAAGGGAGAAGACTTAAATCAATAGAATTAGAAATGAAAAAGGAGAAGTAACAACTGACACTGCAGAAATACATAGGATCATGAGAGATTACTACAAGCAACTTTATACCAATAAAATGGACAACCTGGAAGAAATGGACACATTCTTAGAAAAGCACTACCTTCTGAGACTGAACCAGGAAGAAATAGAAAATATGAACAGACGAATCACAAGCACTGAAATTGAAACTGTGATAAAAAATCTTCCAACAAACAAAAGCCCAGGACCAGATGGCTTCTCAGGCGAATTCAATCAAACAGTTAGAGAAAAGCTAACACCTATCCTTCTCTAACTCTTCCAAAATATAGCAGAGGGAGGAACACTCCCAAACTCATTCTACGAGGCCACCATCATTCTGATACCAAAACCAGACAAAGATGTCAGAAAGAAAGAAAACTAAAGGCCAATATCACTGAGGAACATAGATGCAAAAATCCTCAACAAAATACTAACAAACAGATTCCAACAGCACATTAAAAGGATCATACACTATGATCAAGTGGGGTTTATCCCAGGAATGCAAAGGTTCTTCAAT
Source organism: Mesoplodon mirus (assembly GCF_964341445.2). Taxonomy (NCBI): domain Eukaryota; kingdom Metazoa; phylum Chordata; class Mammalia; order Artiodactyla; family Ziphiidae; genus Mesoplodon; species Mesoplodon mirus. The sequence continues at coordinate 122,610,246 of NC_138982.1, forward strand.
ATACACAAATCAATCAATGTGATACACCATATTAACAAATTGAAGGAGAAAAACCATATGATAATCTCAATAGATGAACAGAAAGCTTTCAACAAAATTCAACACCCATTTACGATAATAACCCTCCAGAAAGTAGGCATAGAGGGAAATTTCCTCAACATAACAAAGGCCTTATAAGACAAACCCATGGCCAACATCGTCCTCAATGGTGAAAAGCTGAAACCATTTCCACTAAGACCAGGAACAAGACAAGGTTGCCCACACTCACCACTATTATTCAACATAGTTTTGGAAGTTTTTTTTTTATTATTATTCTTTTTTTTATTTTTTGCTTTATAACAAATTTAATCAGTTATACATATACATATGTTCCCATATCCCCTCCCTTTTGCGTCTCCCTCCCACCCTCCCTATCCCACCCCTCCAGGTGGTCACAAAGCACCGAGCTGATCTCCCTGTGCTATGCGGCTGCTTCCCACTAGCTATCTACCTTACGTTTGGTAGTGTATATATGTCCATATATATGGAAGTTTTATCCACAGCAATCAGAGAAGAAAATAAATAAGAGGAATCCAAATTGGAAAAGAAGAAGTAAAACTGTCATGGTTTGTAGATGACATGATACTATACATAGAGAATCTTAAAGATGCTACCAGAAAACTACTAGAGCTAATCAATGAATTTGGTAAAGTAGCAGGATACAAAATTAATGCACAGAAATCTCTTGCATTCCTATACACTAAGGATGAAAAATCTGAAAGAGAAATTAAGGAAACACTCCCATTTACCACTACAACAAAAAGAATAAAATACCTAGGAATAAACCTACCTAGGGAGACAAAATACCTGTACTCAGAAAACTATAAGACACTGATGAAAGGTAATAAAGATGATACAAATAGATGGAGAGATATACCATGTTCTTAGATTGGAAGAATCAACATTGTGAAAATGACTCTACTACCCAAAGCAATCTACAGATTCAAGGCAATCCCTTTCAACTACCACTGACATTTTTCACAGAACTGGAATAAAAACTTTCACAATTTGTATGGAAACACAAAAGACCCTGAATATCCAAAGCAATCTTGAGAATGAAAAACGGAGCTGGAGGAATCAGACTCCCACACTTCAGACTATACTACAAAGCTACAGTAATCAAGACAGTATGGTACTGGCACAAAAACAGAAATATAGATCAATGGAACAGGATAGAATGCCCAGAGATAAACCCACGCACATATTGTCACCTTATCTTTGATAAAGGAGGCAAGAATATACAGTGGATAAAAGACAGCCTATTCAGTAAGTGGTGATGGGAAAACTGGACAGCTGCATGTAAAAGAATGAAACTTGAACACTCCCTAACACCATACACAGAAATAAACTCAAAATGTATTGAAGACCTAAATTTAAGGCCAGACATCATCAAACTCTTAGAGGAAAACATAGGCAGAACACTTTCTGACATAAATCACACAGGATCCTTTTTGACCCGCCTCCTAGAGGCATGGAAATAAAAACAAAAATAAACGAATGGGACCTAATGAAACTTAAAGGCTTTTGCCCACCAAAGGAAACCATAAACAAGACCAAAAGACAACTCTCAGAATGGAAGAAAATATTTGCAAATGAAGCAACTGACAAAGGACTAATCTTCAAAACATATAAGCAACTCATGCAGCTCAATATCAAAATACACAAAGAACTCAATCCACATTGGGCAGAAGACCTAAATAGACATTTCTCCAAAGAAGATACACAGATTGCCAACAAACACATGAAAGATTGCTGAACATCATTAATCATTAGAGAAATGAAATCAAAACTAAAATGAGATATCATCTCACACCAGTCAGAATGGCCATCATCAATAAATCTACAAACAATAAAGTCTGGAGAGGGTGTGGAGAAAAGGGAACACTCTTGCACTGTTGGTGGAAGTGTAAATTGATACAGCCACTATGGAGAACAGTATGGAGGTTCCTTAAAAGACTACACCTAGAACTATCATACGACCCAGCAACCCCACTACTGGGCATATACCCTGAGAAAACCATAATTCAAAAAGAGTCGTGTACCAAAATGTTCACTGCAGCTCTATTTACAATAGGCAGGACATGGAAGCAACCTAAGTGTCCATCAGCAGATGAATGGATAAAGAAGATGTGGCACATATATACAATGGAATATTACTCAGCCATAAGAAGAAATGAAATTGAGTTATTTGTAGTGAGGTGGATGGACCTAGAGACTCATACAGAGTGAAGTAAGTCAGAAAGAGAAAAAAAAATACCATATGCTAACACATATATATGGAATCTAAAAAAAAAAAAAAAAAAGGTCCAAAGAACCTAGGGGCAAGACAGGAATAAAGATGCAGACCTATTAGAGAATGGACTTGAGTATATGAGTAGGGGGACGGGTAAGCTGGGACAAAGTGAGAGAGTGACATGGACATATATACACTACCAAACGTAAAATAGATAGCTAGTGAGAAGCAGCCGCATAGCAGAGAGAGATCAGCTCGGTGCTTTGTGACCACCTAGAGGGGTGGGATCGGGAAGGTGGGAGGGAGGGAGATGCAAGAGGGTAGAGATATGTATATGTATAACTGATTCACATATGTACATGTATAACTGATTCACTGTTATAAAGCAGAAACTTACATACCATCGTCAAGCAATTATACTCTAATAAAAATGTTTAAAATAAATACATTTCTCTCATATTTTGTAATTTTTTTTTACTAGTTTTTCCTAAGAATGTAAAAATCCTATACCAGAATTAACTTTCAAATCTTGATATTATATTAGGTTTATAATGCTCACTTTGGAATGTTTAGCAGCTGTTTCTTTTGCCATCATAATTACTCAACTCTGATTTTCACTTCCATGCCAAAAATAGAAGAGACCTTAACCGTAAATGAAAGAAGAGTTCAGTTCTCTTTAGTCACTAGAACCATGGATCTTACTCTATATTAATCGTTTTTTTAGTCCTAAAATTCTTTTAAAGTTTAGTGAATTCAAAATAATATTCAAAACTTTGGCAAAGCATGAAATTTTTCCTAAACCATTAAGAATTTCTACTTCAACAATTATAAACAAAAATATATTTAAATAAAAACAAAAACACACTAAAAGTATGTAATGGTCAAAAGTTCAGCATGTCAAACACTGTTCATATGATAAACTGAGAGATGAAATCACAGTTATAGGCATCTGATAGCCACTAATAACCACCTAACATCTACAAGAAGTTTCTCAGATATTTTAAAAGGGTCATTCCATTTAAAACTAAATATACTTTAAAATATTCATTGTAAACTTTTAACCATTGGATCTTTCTCAAACACCTTGGATACTTCTGCTGTTCTTAGAAACAATCTTTCTTCTTTTTAAAAATATGATGGGCTTCCCTGGTGGCACAGTGGTTAAGAATCCATCTGCCAATGCAGGGGACACGAGTTCGAGCCCTGGTACAGGAAGATCCCACATGCCGCAGAGCAAGTATAAGCCGTGTGCCACAACTACTGAGCCTGTGCTCTAGAGCCCATGAGGCACAACTATGGAAGCCCACCCACCACAACTGCTGAGCCCTCACGCCTAGAGCCCAAGCTCTGCAGCAAGAGAAGCCACTGCAAGGAGAAGTCCATGCACTGCAATGAAGAGTAGCCCCCACTTGCCACAACTAGAGAGAGCATGCATGCAGAAACAAAGACCCAACACAGCCAAAAATAATAAATAAATTAAATGAATAAATTTATTAAAAAATTATGAAAACGTACACTGATTTGCCTCAATCTATCCAATTAATTAAAGATAGAGCCAAGAATAGAATCCAAAACTTTTACATTTATTCCAATATTTGGTGTACTTTTCCAGCTATAATTGTCATTGTAGCATGACAAGTTGTTGTCATCCAATCAGCAAAATAACTAAGTCCTCAGGGACCATCTCAATTTGTATCAATATTAATCCTGCTGCTTCTAAGAATGGGGTTATATGGCCAAATCAATGAACTTTGTGATAGTAAGCAAGTTTTCTTGTTTCATTGGTTGAAAAATGATTTATTTGTTCAGGAACTGTGTTGTATGAATATCACAATGTTAAATAAAGTATTTAATAAGTCAATAAGGCTGAAAGAATTTGGGGTAGATAAAAACATCTATAACCTGAATCACCTTTTTAATGAATTATTTATTGTCCTTACCCTTCTCCTCTATGTGATGGAAGGAAGAGATTAAATATAAGTCAACTACCATCAGGAATCAGGGTGGTCCTCTTGGGAGATGACATCCTATTAGGTATTTAGCATTATTAGTCTTTGCAACTGGAGATTAGTTACTCAGCTACACACGTCCTATTTAAGGGAAGTCCTTAGTGATTTCATGCATAACATTCATCTTTCTGAATTTTCATGGGAAATTATCTTCCACCCTTGACAAGTACCTCTTACAAATAGTTCTAAAGGTTACTTGCTATGTCTTGACCACCATGATCTAATTTCCATGGTATCAGTCTGGTAAGATAGTATTATGTTCAAAGGGATGGTTAAACAATCAAGTTTCCTGTGTACTATGCTAAGACATAGGACAGAGCTGACTTATTCCTGAGGTGATACTGTGAAGATGTGCTGTCCTCAGTGCCTTATGAAAGCAAACTCTCTGGTGGTCCCTCCTAATTAAAACATATATGCAAACATTTACCATATTAATAGATTTTTACCGCCTACTGACCTTCGTGGTATTTGTTACAGTATGCAGATCGCATCTGAAACGACAGTTTCAATGGAGGCAATTTCTAATTGTTTCCAATAATTCCCATTCATTCTCCAGCACTGGTATTTCTTCACAGCCAAAGTGGGATTTTCAATGGAGATACGTTAGAACTCACTAGTCTTACATCTTTCAAGTCTTTGATGTTGGCATCATTCTTTGAGATTGCATCATGGCTAATATTCTTTTTTTTTTTTTTTCCTTTTGGATATAATGGGATCAGAGACCTCCACTTTTCCTTTGTACCATAACAGCCTTTACTCCATGGACCAGGAAACCAACATAGGAATTCTGTCAGCTACGGACATATGTTAACTATATACCTGGAATTTGGGAAGATAAACTACAGAATGCTTTTGCAAATTTACAAAACCCACTAAAAGATGGACTCAGGCCAACATATAATTTCTCAACTGACCTCCATAAACTCCCATTCTGAGTAAAAGTGTGCAGTGGTCTTCTGGATGATCAAAACTTCATGTCAGTTCACAGCTGTGCACTGAGTAACACTTAAAAGGTCTCAATACTCCT